>NW_006408536.1:17600549-17626689 GCF_000296735.1 Chrysochloris asiatica
GGCCTCCAAGGAGCACTCTGGCTGCACTGTTTCCAACACAGATCTGTTGGTTCTTTTGGCAGCCCATGGCACTTTCAATATTTTCCTCCAACACCATAACTCAAAGGCATCAATTCTTCTACGGTCTCCTTATTCACTCCAGCTTTCGCATGCATATGAGGTTATTGAAAGTGCCACGGCTTGGGTCAGGCGCACCTTAGTCTTCAAGCTAGAGTATATGAAAAAGAACATGGCATCAGAATTGGTGACTGACTAGCAATCTGCAATATGCCTATGACACAACCTTGCTTGCTGAAAGTGAAGAAGATTTGAAGCACTTACTGATGAAGACCAAATACTAGAGCCTGTAGTATGGACTACACCTCAAAATAAAGAAAGCAAAAATTCTCACAATTGGACCAATAAGCAACTTCATGATAAATGGAGAGATGATTAAAATTGTCAAGTATTTCATTTTATCTGGATCCACAATCAATACCCATGGAAGCAGTGTCAAGAAATCAAACGATACACTGCACTGGGCCAATCTGCTGAACTGTTAAAAAGGACTAAGATGTTCCTGACCCAAGAAATGGTATTTTCAGTCACCTCCTATGCATGGATAATGAATAAGGAAAACCAAAGAAGGATCAATGCCTTTGATTTATGCTGTTGGCAAAGAATATTGACTATTCCATGGCTTGCCAGAAGAACGAACAAAAAGTACAGCCAGTATACTCCATAGAAATGAGGATGATGAGAGACTACGTCACATACTCTGCACATATTATCAAGAGGTACCAGTTCCTGGAGAAGAACATCCTGCTTGGGAAAAGAAAAGGAAGACCGTCAATGACATGGATAGACACAGTGACTGTGAAAATGGGCCCAAGTGTACCCAAGACTGTGAGGAGGGTACAGAATCGAGCAGTGTTTCATTCTGTTGTTCCCTATGAGTTCAAATCAACTTGATGGACTCCTGGTATGGTGCTGTGGGATAAGCACTGGACTGCTAACCACAAGGTCAGCAGTTCAAACCCACCAGCTGCTCTTTGGAAGCAGCTGCTCCAGGATCGCTATGAATTGGAACCAACTGTACAGCAATTAGTAACAACAACAGTAACAACGGCCAGAGAATTACAGCCTCTTGCAATGGCTTAATTAAATATGAATTCCAGAAATCTGGACTATCTTAGCCAAGTCTACGTCGATTAAAATAGTGTGTGGCACTGTGAGATAAGCATCAGACTACTAATCACAAGATCAGCAGTTCAAACCTACCAGCCACTCCTCAGAAACTGTATATAGGGTCACTCTGAGTCAGTACCAACTCTATGGCACTTAACAACAACAACCACCACCTTCAATTATGTGCAAGGCCTTGAACTGCTTAAGGAAACATGTTTAAGTTGAAAAAGTCAGTTTTCAGGGTCCTTGCTTTTTAGTTTTATTCTGCTCCCATTTTAATTTTCACCCTCGATTCCTAAAGCAAAAAGCACATGCCTTCTATTTGGGGAAACCAAGAAACCGTTTGATTACTTGTTTTCTAACCCAAGCTGTTGTGGCATGACTCCTATCTACGGGGGTGAACATATTCCAAAATAGAGTGCAAGGTCTGTTATACATTTAGATGCATAAATTGTGGTTGTCAACGTGGTGACTTAATAGAAAGTTATAGCTTCATTGTAGAATTTTTTAATGCCTAAGGTGTTTTTTTTTTATTAAGAAAAATATGCATGCATACATGTATATGGGTCTCATTCCCTTTCTCTCTTTTTGGATAGATTACTTCTTTGTAATATAGTCTTAATTTATTTACCATGGTCTGTGTCTTATAAATTTTGGCAGTAGGCTTAAAGTGGTGGTGGTATGGTACATTGGAGTCGATTCTGATTCATAGCAACCCTATATAGGGTTTCCAAGGCTACAAATCCTTACGGGAGCAGAAAGCCTCATATTTCTCCCATGGAGCAGCTGGTAGATTCCAACTGCTGACCTTGTGGTTCGCAGCTCAATTTAGAACCACTGTGCTACCAGGATTCCTTAGGCTTAAAGTAAATTAAGGGAAACATTATTCTCTTAAGAGTTAGGAAGGAAAGCATTTTGAGTTCATATCCATAACATCAATAATAAACCCAAGGATTTAGGTCCTATGACATCAGGCATATAAGTTGAATATGGGGTTTCTCATTTTAACATATTTCTTCTTTGGGTTTATAAATCATAGACACTGGACTAGTCCCGTGAAAATTCAGATTTGTGCCAGTCTGAGAACTTTTCTAGTCTAATTTGAAATGTTCATTGCTAGTGCTTTATAAAATGGGCTGTATATGCTTTCTTTGTCTCTCTCACTCTCTTTTACTTTCTCTCTCAATCTTGTTTTCATTTAGCTACTCAACAACGACAACAAATACACACATTGAGAAAGTAACAAGAAACAAGTGAAAGTAATTTTAATAATACAACTGCTTGATGAAATATGTGCAAGAGATTCTCATTTATACATATGAGTCACATAAAATATATTAATGATATATTTTATATAAAGTTTTTGTATTATTTCTCAAAATGTGGCATTTGTTGTATACACTTGCACTACTTGAATGTCATTTTGTCGTACTGTGGTGGCTTGCATATTGCTATGATGCTGTAAGCTATGCCACTGGCATTTCAAATATCAGCAGGGTCATTCATGGTAGACAGGTTTCAGAGAAGCTTCCTGACTAAGACAGACTAGGAAGAAAGGTCTGGAGATCTACTTCTGAAAATTACCCAAGGAAAACCTTATAGATCATAACAGAACACTGTCCTATATCGTGCTAGAAGATGAGCCTCGTAGGTTGGAAAACATTCAAAATACACAGTGGTCTCAACAGAGGAGGCAAGCATCCCAACCATCATGAAGATGGCACAGTACCAGACATTGTTTCATTCTGTTGCACTTGGGGTCGCCACAAGTCTGAGCCAACTCAACAGTAACTAGTAACAACATTGTATTTACAACACTTCTGAGTTCAGACTAGCTATATGTCTAGTGTTCCATAGCTACATGTGGCAATTGACTCAATATTGGACAGAGCATAGAATAAATTTAACCCAACACTCTCTCTGATGAACAAAGATCCAAGAATCAGAGAGGTGAAGCCACTTGCCAAAATCAAACAGTTGTGATAGAAAGTAAGAGTAGCAATCCAGTCTTCTCATGATTTCTCAAGACTACTTTCTACTTCTTCAAGACTTTTTAATCTGAAGTTTTATGGACCCTCTTCCACCAAAGTCTAAATTGTATTTTGTCTCTGCATTTTTCATCAGGATAAAGCAAACTTACAGCAGGAACAAGAACAAAGATCAATTCTCACCTGAGATTGTAGCAGTGAACTGATACAAGGGTCTCACATGGTTAAGAAGGAAGTGAAGAGCTATTAAGCAATATCCAGATATTGAATTGCATGATAATTTACATGGGAAAACATCAGCTTTACATCCATCCTATCGTATTTCGTTTCATTGCAATGATTACAATCGTCTCCATGCATCATCATTCAACAGCATTTGCTTCCATTCCCTCTGCTTTTTATTATTTTTTTTTTTTTGATGTACACCGAAGCACTCAGAAATATACAACCATTTAAACAACCAAAGGGCACACCCCGCAAGCCCGCCCCCCAGCCGACAGCACACAGCCTCTCTCCCTCCCTGAGTCCAGGGTTCCCAGCTGCTCCATCTCGCCATGTCATCTTATTTGCCTCCATCTCTGGTGTCACAGCTTTCCTGGATAGTGTCCCGCACTCCCCTCTTGTTCCTTGATGGTCCCAGGGCATTTGCAACACTCACAGTCAGTCCTGATAGCAATTATTCAATATTGAACCACAAGAGTCTTATTTCCATCTCCTTTTACCAGTCCCCTCCAGACAGGTTGGAAACCACTCAGTGGAGATTCTACCTTTCCTCGTACCCTCTGAAACTAGGCTCCCTCTTGAAAGCTTGTAAGCCAGTCATTTAGAGCCTTTGTAGTCCCCCCATTTTGGGTAGCCAATGTCTAAATTGCCTATCCCTGTCAACCCTGTGTAGCGAGGGGGTGGGAATGAGCCTTGCTGTAAAGATTTGTTCCCTCTTTTGAGCTACTACATCCATAGATGTAGGTCAAGTTCATCTAATTGAAGCGGATTACTCTTTTTTCCCTCTTTTTTCTTCCTCTAGTCAAGTTCTGATCATCCAGTCATTGAAACCAGGTCAAATGGGTGCTATCTACAAGTATGGGTGATCTTGTGCATTTCCCCTCACTTCATATCAGCTGGATGCTTCACTCTCCACTCTAGTCCTCAGGCACACACCTTTCTTGAGTTTAAATCATTCTATATCCCCTTGTTATGTTTCAATGACTGTCTCTTGTACATAGGTACAAGTTCCTTATGAGAACAATTACCAGTTCTGGAATACCCATTCTTCACAATTCCATCCATAGCTTGCTATGATCCACACAGTTGAATGCCTTTGCATAGTCTATAAAGCACAAATAAACATCTTTCTGGTATTCTCTGCCTTCAGCCAAGATCCATCTAATGTCAGTAATAATATCTCTCATTTGACATCCTCTTCTGAATCCAGCCTGGATTTCTGGCAGCTCCCTGCTGATGTACTGCTATGACAATTTTTGAATTATCTTCAACAAACTTTTACTTGATTGTGACATTAATGATATTTTTATGATGTCCACATTCCATTCCATTGGGTCACTTTTCTGTGTAGTGGGCACAAATAGGAATCTAGCTGTCTTCCAGATTTCTTGGCATAGATGAGTGTTTCCAGAGCAGTATCAGTTTGTTGTAACATTTCAATTTGTCATCAGTTCCTGGATCCTTGTTTTTTGCCAGTGCCTTCAGTGCAGCTTGCACTTCTTCCTTAAATACCATCAATTCTTGGTCATATGCTACCTCATGAAATGGCTGAACATTAACCAGTTATTTTTGGTGCAGTGACTCTGTATGTTCCTTTCATCTTCTTTTGATGCTTCCTGCATCATTCAACATTTTCCCCACAGAATCCTTTACTATTACAAGTCCAAACTTTAATGTTTTCTTCAGTTCTTTCTGTTTGAGAAATGCTGAGTGTGTTCTTCCCTTTCCAGTTCTCACTTCAGATCTTTTCACATTTCATTATAATACTTGATTTTGTTTTCTTGAGCTGCCCTTTGACATTTTTCTTCAGTTCTTTTACTTCCTCATTTCTTAGCTTCTCAACTTTCAAGAGCAAGTTTCAGAGTCTCTTTTGACATCCATTTGGCCTTTTCTTTTTTTTTTTTTTTCCTGTCTTAAATGATCTTTTCTTTCATCCTGTATGATGTTCGTGATGTCATACCACAACTCTGCTGGTCTTTGGCCATTGGTGTCTAATGCATCAACTCTATTCTTGAGATGTTCTCTAAATTCAGGAGGGATATGTTCATGGTCATAGTTTGACTTTTGTGAACTTGTTTTAATTTTTTTCAGCTTCAGTCTGAACTTGCATATGGGCAATTGATGGACTGTTCCACAGTATGCCCCTGGCCTTGTTTTGGCTGATGCTATTGAGCTTCTCAGTTGTCCCTTCTCACAGATGTAATCTGTTAGATTCCTTTGTATTGCTTCTGGAAGGTCCATGTGTAAAGTTTCCTTTTATATTGTTGAAAAACTATTTGCAATGAATAAGTCATTGGTTTTGCAAGATCTCCAGCATTGTGCAACCTCCAGCATATTTTCTATCATCAAAGCCGTATTTTCCAACAAGGGATCCTTCCTCTTTTCCAACTTTAGCATTCCAGTCACCAGTAATTATCAATGCATCTTGATTGCATGTTTGATAAATTTTAGACTGAAGACATTTGTGGAGTTCTTCAATTTCATCAACACTGGCTTTAGTGGTTGGTGGGTAAATTTGAATAATAGTATTAGTTGGTCTTCCATGTTGTTATTGTGGTTGTTAAGTGCTGTCAAGTTGGTTCTGATTCATAGCAACCCTGCATAGGGTTTTCAAGGTGGTGGACTTGAATTGGCAACCTTGAAGTTAGCAATCCAGTGTTTATTCTACAGCACCATGCCCGATCTTCCATGCGCTGTTGGTAAGTGCCTTCGAGTAGGTTCCAACCCATAGTGACCCTGTATAGGGTTTTTGAGGAGCAGCTGGTGAGCTTGAACTACTGACCTTTCTGTTCAAAATGACTTTGCAGTCCAGCACATTAACCCATAGTGCTACACCAGGACCACACACTAGCAGCAAACCAAGTCAATCCAGGTTTTCCATGTAGGCATATGGATATCCTTCCATAACAGTTAGCATTGTGCTTCAAGACAGATCTTGAGATGCTCTTTTTGACAATGAATGTGACACCATTGCTCTTCAATTTGTCATTCCTGACATAGTAAGCCATATAATTTTTCTATTCAAAATGGCCAATACCAATCATTTCAGCTTACTAATGCTTAGGATGTAGATCTTTATGCATTATATTTCATTTTTTATTACTTCCAATTTTGTTTCAGAAGTGGTCCACCTCTCTCTCTCTCTCTCTTTTTTTTTTTTTGCTAGGCTGTCTTAGTCTGAAAGTTCTGCTGAAACCTGTCCACTATGGGTGACTGTGATAGTTAAGGATTTGTGTAATCTTTACCGGGCCATGATTCCCAGTGGTTTGACAGTTGAGATATTGTTATCCCCACGGTGAGATCTAATCCAGTGTAGTTAACTCTATAATGATTGGCTATGAACAGGAGTAATTGACCATATGATGAGTTCCTATGAGCAGCCAACAATTGAAAGGATGTTTTCTCATGGGCGTGGCCTGCTTCCAATATAATGGATGCTCAGGCAAAGTTGCCTTGCTTATCTGGCTCACTCTCCAACCTCTCGTTCTTTGAACTTGAGCCAGTGGCCTGCTCTGTTATCTGCCTGCCTGCCTGCCTCTTGGACCTGTCTGTTTGCCATGCCAAACTTGCCTGCCTGTCTGCCTACTGGACCTGCCCACCTAAAACTGTTGATCTTGGTCATCTGAACTGAACTCAGAACTCTCCCACCACTACAATTTTGGGTCATTTCCTTTATACAAACTTTTCTTTATATATATTCATATATAAGCTTCACTTCTCTCAAGAATCCAGCCTAAGACAGTGACCCTGCTGGTATTTAAAATACTGGTGGCATAGCTTCCAGCATCACAGCAAAACACAAGTCACCATAGTGCGGCAAACTGATAGATGAGTGTTGAGTGTTAATGTTGAGTGTTGAGTGTTAATGTTGGGAAGGGAGAATCTTAGGACCTTTAATTTATTATAAACTCGGCATGAGCCAAAAGTGTGACATGGCTGCCAAGTATCAAATGTGATCTTGGACTACATTAATTATAGTATAATTGGAAGGCGAGTTCTATTGTACTTGGTATCTGCCAGACTCCATCTGTGTTTTTGTATTCAGATAGTGGCAGACTGACAAGTTGCAAGGTATCTTTCTGAGAAAGGTAGCAGGGTGGAAAAGGGTCTGAAACCAATCGAGGGTCTGTAACCAGCTGGGACTCACTTGCTATAGAAAGCTAAATATTCATGAATTTTGAAGCCAGTCATTAAAGCATAAATAGCTTATAATAGGACATGTTAGAAGTATTTACACCATGGTAATCAGCAAATGCTACAAATCTGGGATTTTTGTTTTCAGAGAGCAGATTTGTAAGCACATCACTGTCAGGAATTCTCTGATATAGAGAATGTTAGAAGACAGAGGTGTTATGCTCAATCAAAGGAAAAAAGTTTTTTAAAAAACCCACAAAAAATGTTGACGAGAATAAGGTGAGAACTTTAGAGCTGTCTTTAAATACTTGAAGAGTTTAGATTTGCTTTTTCAGCAGATCAGAGCAACGTTTCTCAAACATGACTATCTTTACCCTAAGGACAAAAGAACCTGAGCTCTCATGACCTCTCCACTCAGTGAGAAGTGTAGCCTCAGACTGCCACTCACTAGAGATCAATTTCAATGAGATCTCTTATTGCCTCTTTAAAACATAAGCAAACTTTGCATTTTACTTCATAATCGATCTGTGATTCTCTGGATATAAAAATAATGGATTAAATAAGCTCTTCGTAAACTTTTATGTATATGAATTCCCTGGGAATCTTTACATGAAATTTAAATTCAGTATGTCTAGGGGAGCCCTGAAGTTCTAACAAGCCTACAGGTGATGCCAAAATTGCTGCTCCATGCAAACTAAGAGTAGCAAGGATTTCAATTCTGGGTTTGTCTATTTACTCCCTTTTCTCCTTCAACTCCATTTTCCAGTAAATTGAACACCCCAGGCTGGTGGATCATGTTTCCAGCTAGAAAGCAAGCACCCTTCCTTTCCCCTTTCTCCGCAACAACATATCCTATGAAAAACTTGGAGTGAAAACTTTGTAGACGTATGGTACTAGTGCTCTATTATTTGTCCTTTTGTAGAATTCTTTTTAACTGAACAGTTAACATTGTACCTTCTATCTACACTGAATACCATTATAAACAGCAGTGGAAGCAATTCATTTTTTTACCAGTTGCAGGAAATTTGTCAAGGATGTAATCCACGACATTACATTCTATTCTCTATTTGAGGGCTCAGGGGTATACTTTTTCTCAAGTTTTATTTCCAGGAACTGTTTGTGAACAACTCTTTCTTTTTGAACTTGCCATCACTCTGAATCTCGGAGGTGATTACATTTTCTTCTTTCATTTAATATTAATTCAAGCCATATTGATTTGTGCACTTGCTAGATCCTAGGCACCAGTCTAGGCTCTGGGGAACATGACAGACACATATCCTTGCTCTCATGGAGTTTATGTTCCAGTGTCTCTTTGTCCTGATTGTCAGCAAATACAGAATCACACTGGAGGCCACCTCTAATAACTCTGAAGAACACTAGGAGACACATTTCTGGCTTGAATCTGGCTCCTGGCTGTATGATTTTCTAACCCCTATCTTCTCTTTTTCCTGATTCTTTCAACTTTTTAGTTTTCTCTTTTGATATTGCGTGCATTTCATTTTATTTGGTTGGTGAGTTACATTCAACTCCTTTGTGAAATGAAGCAGGATACAAGTATGTGAGTAAGTGCATGGACTGGAGAAATCAGAGCTAAAACCAATGCAATAGAGCGAGATAGAGAATCAAACTGTAGCTTAATATGCAAGCCATCTAATGTCTTGACTGGACTTGGCTGTTCACCTTGTCTTGGGGAATGTGATATGGTGCTTCCTGAATTGAAGGGAACTGGTAGAAAATCGCCTCTCAGGTGCCTTTCAATAATCTGACTGGGGAGAAATTTCCATGATTTTGATTCTTTTATAAACAAGAAGGATTCTCTGGGCAAAATACTGAATGATGAAGAAAGCATTAAAAGACGATGGAAGAAATACACAGAGTCACTGTACCAAAAAGAAAAGAAAAAAAAAAAAGGTCGATGTTCAACCATTTCAAGAGGTAGCATATGATCTAGAGTCAATAATACCGAAGGAAGAAGTCCAAGGTGCATTGAAGATATTGGTAAAGAACAAGGCACTGGGAATTGATGGAATGCAAACTGAAATCTTACAACAAAGTGATGCGGTACTGCCAATAAATTTGGAAGACAACTACCTGGCCTGCTGATTGCCCATTCCAAAGAGGTGACCCAACAGAATGCAGAAATCATTGGACAATATCATTGATATCCCATGCAAGTAAAGTTTTACTAAAGATAATACAGAAATGGCTGCAATGATACATTGACAGAGAACTTCCAGAGGTTCAAGCCAGTTACAGAAGAGGACATAGAATGAGAAATATCATTGCTGACATCAGATGGATCTTGGCTGAAAGCAGAGAATACCAGAAAGATGTTTACTTGTGCCTTGTTGATTACAAAAAGGCTTTCAATTGTGTGGATCATGACAAGCTATGGATAACATTGCAAAGTATGAGTATTCCAGAACATTTACTTATTATGCTCATGAGGAATCTGTACATAGACCAAGAGACAGTTGTACAAACAGAACAAAGGAACACTGAGTGGTTTAAAATTAGGAAAGGTGTGTGCCAGGGTTGTATTCTTTCATCATACTTATTCAGTCTGTATGGTGAGCAAATAATCCGAGAAGACAAATTATATAAAGAAAAGCGTGGTATCAGGATTGGAGGAACCTGCGATACGCAGATGATACAACCTTGCTTGCTGAAAGCGAAGAGGACTTAAAATATTTACAGATGGAGATCAAAAACCACAGCCTTCGGTATGGGTTGCAATGTAAAGAACACAACAATACTCACCACTGGACCAATAAACAACATCCATATAAACGCAGAAAAGATTGAAGTTGTCAAAAACTTCATTTTGCTTGGATCAACCATCAACACTAATGGAAGCAGCAGTTAAGAAATCAAATGATGTATTGCATTGGACAAATCTGCTGCACGAGACCTCTTTAAAGCAAAGACCCTTGAGGACTAAGGTACGCCTGACCCAAGCCACAGTATTTTCAATAACTTCATATGCATGCTAAAGTTAGTGAATAAGGAAAACTGTAGAAGAATTGGTACATTTGAATTATAGCGTTGGAGGAGAATATTGAAAGTATCATTGGCTGCCAAAAGAACCAATAGATTCATTTTGGAAGAAGTGCAGCCAGAGTGCTCCTTGGAGGCCAAGATGGCCAGACTTCGTCTCTCATAATTTTGGACATATTGTCAGGAGGAACCAGTCACTGGAGAAGGATATTATGTTTGGTAAAGTGGAGGGTCAGAGAAAAAGAGGAAGACCCCCCCAGCAAGATCGATTGGCAAAGTGGCAGCATCAATGGACTCAAGCATTGCAACAGTGTTTCATTCTGTTGTACTGACTCAGTGGCACCTAACAACCAACAACAAATAACAAGAATAGCTTTTTCTCTATTCACCAGCCCCAATATCTACTGTGGGAAATTAATTCTTCAGGGGAGATGGTGGTTCTGAGGAACCTGAGAAGATGGAGGGGCCTTAAGGGGAAGGGGGATGGAGATGGAGGGAAGCTTCTGCCAGAAAGACAACCTAATTCTCAAATACTCCACCTGGTACTTGTTTTGTGACACTCACTAAAATCGAAATTCCTGCTTTTTCTTCTTACTTGTCTTGATCCAATTCATAGTTTTCTTCAGATGAATGCAAGAGCCCTGTATTTATGATGGCTGCTGTAATCCAGCCAGCCTTGATATACATACATATATATGTATATATAATATCATAAGCAGCTGCTCTCTGAGCTGACAGAGAATAAAATAGGCCGATTTATATTTTTACAGCCAGGTATGAAACCCACTTTCAATCATTTGGGAAGCACGTGCTACCACTTTTGATTCTTAGGATGTTCATTTTCAAATGAGCCCCGAAAGATCGCAGCCACAACAATTAATACAACCCCAAAAGGTAGCCCCTTTAAGCTACTGCCTCGAAAACAGGCATTTTCAAGGATTAATTGATTTTAGCTTCAATATGAAATATTGGCACTTGTGACGACACTAGGCTGTGATAGATATAGGCAGCATTTATGACCTTTTAACTACATTCCAGTCACTGAAAAATGACAACTATGCTAAAGAAATACTTCCCTCCTTGCTGCTGGCCTCTCCCAATGAGAGCTTTTAGCAAAGGGCATAGAGTCCTGCCAATAAATCACGCAAATTTACTATCCCCACCATCATTTTCCAGTCTTTCCCTCCCCACAAGAGGAACACAGAACCCAGAATAGATGAAATCAACCTGCTTTGCTCAGCACCAAGACATATTATTTCTCAAACTGGATGACTTAGGGAGAGTGATACAGACTGAGTATGGGGTCACCCCATATGTGTCCCTTGGTTGTTTTTGCTGTGGTTGGCATTATTCCAATTTCCCACCACTAATGACTGTCTGGAGTCCTGGTGTGGTGCTGTGGGTTAATGCGCTGGACTGCAAAGTGGATT
Source organism: Chrysochloris asiatica (assembly GCF_000296735.1). Taxonomy (NCBI): domain Eukaryota; kingdom Metazoa; phylum Chordata; class Mammalia; order Afrosoricida; family Chrysochloridae; genus Chrysochloris; species Chrysochloris asiatica. Next base: position 17,612,488 of record NW_006408536.1, read on the forward strand.
TGAAATGCAAGGTCGGCGGTTCAAGCTCACCAGTAGCTCCTCAGAAACCCTATACAGACAGGGAGGGGCGCTGTGAGTCAGAACTGACTCTACGGCACTTAACAACAACAGCTGTTTATCCCAATCTTTTATAATGCCACAGAAACCAGAATTAGCTTCATCTTTTTAAGGCACCAAAAGACGGAAATTCTTTGAGTTAAAGCCATCTAAAAGGAATCAGCTGCATTCCTTTTGTGGGCTTGAACAGGACACTCCTTTCCTCTCTCAAGAGCACTGAGGATGCTTTAGAAAGTGTGTCTTCAGACTCCTTGAATTGAGGAAGGAAAAGAGACAGTGCCAGGAAGAAACTGGAATGAAAAGCATTTTCCTGGACTCTGCTCTCCTGAGTTAATCAAGTCCAGCAAAGACCTTGTTGGGAGAAAATTCCTTTCTCATATGACTGAGTATTTCTAGCCAGGCTGCATCCAGTGGAGTGTTTCTCCAGTCTCTGGTCCAGAACCACTGCAACCAGAACCCAAGCAACTGGTGGTCATCATATAAGGAATATGAACCATCAAAAGGCAACAGCAGGACGTATGAGAAGATCCAGATTGCTGTCCATTAGTGGTCTGAAGGGATCTTTGCATTGTGATTCTGGAAATTGCAATTACAGTCCCCAAAGTTTCTCAGACAAAGCCCAGTCATTTGATTTGATTTAAGAAAAGGAACAAGGAGAGCAGAATGCCAGCCTTTATTTCAAACAACCCTCGTTTTACCCTCCTGGTCCAAGCTCTTCAAGAAAATACAAGGAGGCTTCAAAAAGTTGTGGAAAAAATGGAACAGAAAGATAATGGATTATTTTCTATGAACTTTTTGAAGTCCCCTTGTAGTTTGCACACTAGAGGATGAAAAAGAACCCAGGTGGCGCAGTGGTTAAATGCTCAGCTGCAGTCAAAAGTTTGAACCCACTAGCTGCTCCATGGCAGAAAACCCTGGTGATCCACTCCCATAAACATGACGGCTTTGCAAACCTATGGAGTAGCTCCAATCCTTCACACAGGGTCGCTATGAGTTGAAATTGACTCCATGGCCCACAGCAGTAACAAAGGGAGTATAAAATGTGTATTTCCTCCTTAGGACGCATGTGTTTATAGATTTAGCCCAAGGTCTCTCTTTTTCTTTATTTAGGGTTAATACTTGTATGTAGGTCATTATCATCCTAGCTATTCCATTTTATATTTATATTCCATTCTATATTTATGTCCCAGATTTCAAAACTTCTTACTGTTCTGTTTTCATTCCAGTGATGGTATACTCAAACTCTTCCAGACACAGGTGTTATTACTTGGGTGCCATCACTTGTCTGTCAGTTTGTCGTACTGTGGTAGTTTGTGTGTTTCTGTGATGCTGGGAACTATGCTACTGGTATTTTAACCATCAGCAGGGTATGCCCTTAGTGGATAGGCTTCAGCTGAGCCTCCAGACTAACACAGACTAGGAGAAGGAGAGGCAGACTACTGTTGAATGGTTAACCACAGAAAACCTTATGCAGAGCAGTGGCACACTGTCAGGGAGCACCAGAATACTGAATATTGAAACATGATGAATAGCACCAGAATAGTGTCAGATATAGTGCAAGCCCCTCAGGTTGGAAGGCACTCAAAATACCACTGGGGAAGAGCTGCCTCCTCAAAGTAGAGTGGACAGTGATGATGCAAACAGAGTAAAGCTTTCAGGATCTTCATTTGTTGATGTGGCACAACTGAAACTGAGGAGAAATAGTTATGAACATCCATTAATAATCAGAACATAATGACACAAATGAGCTAAAGCCTTTGGAACCTTCACTTGCTGATGGGGCACAACTCAAAATGAGAAGAAACAGCTGCAAACATCCATTGAGAACTGGAACATGGAATGTATGAAGTATAAATCTAGGAAAATTGGAAGTTGTCAAAAATGAAATGAAATGCGTAAACATCGATATCCTAGGCACTAGTGATCAGAAATAGACTTTTAAGGGCCATTTTGAATCTGATAATCACATGGTTTACTATGCTGGGAATGACAGATTGAAGAGGAATGGCATCCCATTCATCATCCAAAGGAACATTTCATGATTTATCTTGTGTGTGATAGGATAATATCCATATGCCTATATGGAAGACCAGTTAATACAACTATTATTCAAATTTAGGCACCAACCAATAAAGCCAGTGATGATGAAATTGAAGAATTGTGCCAACTTTTTCAGTCTGAAACTGATCAAACTGCAATCAAGATGTATTGATAATTACTGGTGACCGGAATGCAAAGGTTAGAAACAAAGAGGAAGAATCAGTGCTTGGAAAATATGGTGTTGGTGATAGAAACAATGCTAGAGATTGCATGATACAATTTTGTTAGACCAATAACTTCTTCATTGCAAATATCTTTTTTTAACAGCATAAAAAAAATGACTGACTATACACATGGACCTCACTAGATGACATACACAGAAATCAAACTGACTACATCTGTGGGAAGAGATGGTGGGAAAGCTCCATATTATCAGCCAAAACAAGACCAGGACCAGACTGTGGAACAGATCATCCATTGCTCTATGCAAGTTCAGGCTGAAGCTGAAGAAAATGAAAACAAGTCCATGAGAGACAAAATATGACCTTGAACATATCCCACCTGAATTTAGAGGCCATCTCAAGAGCAGATTTGATACATTAGACACTAATGACCAAAGACCACAAGACTTGTGGGATGACATTAAGAACTTCATACAGGAAGAAAATAAAAGGACATTAAGAAGACAAAAAATAAGGAAAAGATCAAAATGGATGCAGAAGATACTCTGAAACTTGTCCTCCAGCATAGATATGTTAAAGCAAATAGGAAAAATGTGGTAAAAGAGTTGGACACAAAAACTTAAAGGGCACTCAAGAAGACAGAGTCAAGTATTACAGTGAAATGTGCAAACACCTGGAATTAGAAAACCCAAAGGGAAGCACATGGAGAGCATTTCTCAAGCTGAAAGAACTGAAGAAGACCTTCAGGCCTCAACTTGCAATATTGAAGGAATCTATGGACAAAATATTGAATGATGCAGAAAACTTCAAAAGCAGATGGAAGGAATACACATAATCACCATACCAAAAAGAAATGGACAGTGTTCAACCATTTCAAGAGATAGGATATGATTAAGAGCCAATGGTACTAAAGGAAGAAGTCCAAGATGCACTGAAGGCATTGGCAAAGAACAAGGCTCTGGGAATTGATGGAACACAAATTGAAATCTTTTAACAAACTGATGCATGAGTGTTGGAGGCACTCATTTATGTCAAGAAATTTGGAAGACAGATACCTGATACCTGGTCAACTGATTGGAAAAGCTCCATATTTGTACCTATTCAAAAAAGAGAGGACCTAACGGAATGCAGAAATCATTGTAGGAAATAATTACTATCACATGCAAGTAAAATCTTGCTAAAGATAATTCAAAGAGGGTGCAATGATATATTGACAGGGAACTGCTAGAGGTTCAAGTGGGATTTAGACGAGAATGTGAAATAAGGAATACCATTGCTGACATCTGATGAATCTTGGCAGAAAGCAAAAAATACCAGAAGGCTGTTTACCTGTGCCTTATTGACTATGCAAAGGCTCTCAACTGTGTGGATCATGACAAGCTATGGACAACATTGAGAATGATGAGTATTCCAGAATACTTAATTGTGCTCATGAGGAACTTCTACATACACAAGCAGAACAAGGGAACACTGAATGCTTTAAAATTAGCAAAGGTGTGTGCCAGGGTTGTATTATTAAATCTGTAGGCGGAGTACATAATCTGAGAAGTTGGATACATGAAGAAGAATGTGGCATCCAGATCTGAGAAAGACTTATTAATATGCTATGATATGCAGATGATACAATCTTGCTTGCTGAAAGTGAATAGGACTTAAAATATGTATTGTTGAAGATTAAAGCCCACAGCCTTCAGTATGGGTTGCACCTTAATGTAAAGAAAACAAAAATCCTTACCATTTTACTTGGGTCCACTATCAACACTCATGGAAGGAGTAATCAAGAAATCAAACGATATATTGCATTAGGCAGATCTGCTGCACAAGGCTTCTTTAAAGTGTTCAAGTATTGAAACGCAAAGATGTCAGTTTGAGGATTAAGATGTGCCTGACCCAAGCCATGGTATTTTCAGTAGCTTCATATGAATATGAAAGTTGGACAGACCATAGAAAAATACAGTGTTGGAGAAGAATATATTAAAAGTACCATGGACTGCTAGAAGAATAAGTAGATCTGTGTTGGAAGAAGTACATTCAGGATGCTCTTAGAATCCAGGATGGTGGACACTCTCATACTTTGGTAATATTATCAGGAGGGACCAATCCCTAGAGAAGGACATCATGCTAGGTAAAGTGGAGGGTCAGTAAAAAACAGGGAGTGTCCCAGTGAGATGGATAGGTGCAGTTGTAGCAACGATGGGCAGAAGCTTGACAATGATTGTGAGGATGGGGCAGGACCAGGCAGTGTGTTGTTCTGTTGTGCATAAAGTCGCTGTGAGTCAGAACCAACTCAACGGCCCCTACCAACAATAGAAACAATGGATTGGCCACTGGAGTACATGTTTTCACCAGTGTAATTTAAGCCTTCATCCATGCTGGAAGACTAGTGTAATTATTTCCACTTTGGAGATGAAGAATATGAGGCTAAAGGAGACTCAGCCACTCCTCCAACTTGCTGCAGTTTGAACCCAGGTAGTTAGACCTTAGAGTCTTATGCTCCTTCTGATATAAACTGCCTCTTGTTCCGGACAGATAACGCAAGGGCCATTTTTTAGCTTGCACTGTAAAAACTAAGAAGAATTTTAACTTTGTTAAACTCCCACAGTAATGCTGGTCAGGTTGGTGCGCCTGGAACTTGTTTATTATAACAAGGTGTTCAATACAGGGCATCAACCAATAATCTGTCAGAATTCGAGTGTTGCCTGGACAGTGCATGGATGGAAAATTTAAGAGATATCCGACTTTATTATGGCACCTATCGAAAGTCACCTTGTACTTAAAGAATTGCTTCAATTCAGGGTTTCTCTTGAGGATATTAAAGTCATCCCCTGTGGAGATTAACCAACTTGGTCTTGTTATACTGTCTTACTGGTGACCTGCAACCATGCATCTTGATGGTTTTTGTTGTACTAGTTCATTACTGAGGCTGCTTATGTTTATGACAGCAATATGGAATTCTGATTTCCCTCTTTTATTGTTTGTTTATTTATTTATTTTTTGGCGGCAATATAGACAACGTGTATTCGTTTGTAATTTCTTCCTGTGCTGTTCAATGCCATTGGTTACAAACTTCACACTGTGTCACCGTTCCATCTCCACCCGTATTGTTTCATCACCATTAATCTAGACTCTCTGCCTCTTAAAGTCCTCATCTGTGCTTTTGATGAATTGTTGTCAGCTTGAACTCATGTGGATAATTCTTTCTAAGAAAGCAATGCTTAAGGAAAACATGCTTCATTAATTGGGGTAAACTGTTGTTTAGTTTAATGATGTTTTCAAGAGTTATTTATTGCTTATTGTTTAGCATCTTTATTGAAATATAGTTTACATATCAAAATTCATTCACTTAAAGTGTACAATCCACTGCTTTATCATAGAGTCATAGAGTTGTGTAGACATCACCGCCGTTAATCTTCCGGCATTTTCATTCTTTTTAAAGGGAAACCCCATCTCCTTTAGCTATCATTACCAATCTCCCTATTTCCCTTGGCCCTAAGAAACTACTTAAATGTCTTGTGTTTCTAGAAAGTCAAAACCAAACCCACTGTCGCTGAGTCCATCTGACTTATAGCAACCCTGAAGGACAGGGGAGAGCTGCCCCAGAGATTTTCCAAGGCTGTAAATCTTGACAGAAGCAGGCAGTCACAGCTTTCATCTGCAGAGCAGATGATGGGTTTGAACCGCCAATCTTTCAGTTAGCAGCCAAGTGCTTAACCATTGTCCACAAGGTCTCCTTTCTTGTTTCTGTAGATTTTTCTATTATGGACATTTTTATGTAAATGAAATGATATAATATGTGGTCTTCTGTGTTTGGTGATTTCTCTCTTGAACTACACAGACATGGGCCCAATGAGGGTCATTGAGTCTTGCCTCAGTAGCTATGTCTCCAGACCAATCGTGGGACCACAGCTTAGAGAATAAATAATGTGTACCCAATATCCTGTAATGAAGATGGTCCTGCATACTCCCAAGTACGCAGTTAGCAGACTGGGACCAAAGTCACCTTTCCGATAAGCCAAGGAATATAGGTGGACTCTGAGATGAGGAAAGGCAATGGAATGGATTCTTCTCGAAACCCCCAAAACAATCCCACTGCCATGGAGCCAATTCCGACTCAGAGAAACCCCATAGGACAGAGTCTTAGGGTTTTCCCAAACTGTAAATCTTTACAGAAGCAGACAGACTCAGTTTTCTCCTGTGGCGTGACTGGTGGGTTTGAGTCACTGACCAATGTCTAACTACAGAAGCAGACAGACTCAGTTTTCTCCTGTGGTGTGACTGGTGGGTTTGAGTCACTGACCTTACAGTTAGCAGTCCAATGTCTAACTACTACAAAGTTAGTTAAAATAATGATGATTTTCTTCCCATCAAAGTTCACAAGTCTCCTGAAGCCTACCCACGGGCCCAGGTTAGGAACCCCTACTCTAGACATTGAGGAGAGCCTCAAAGGCGGAAGGAACCTGGCTGGGTCTTTTGATGACTCCATAAGGCTGAGCTTCTTATGAATCTAGAACTCTTACTTGGGACTAATACTTAGAGAAAAAGAAACTGATTTTTAAGCCATTGAATTGTTTTGGTCTCTGTTATAGTACTTTGTTGTTGTTAGGTGCAGTTGTGTGCATTTAGACCCAGAGTGACCCTATGTACAACAGAATGAAACACCGCCCGGTCCTGCACCCTCCTCACAACTGCCACTATGTTTGAGCCCATTGCTGCTGCCACTGTGCCAGTCCATCTCATTGGGGGGTCTCCCTCTTTTTCGCTGACCCTCCATATTAACAAGCGTGATGTCCTTCTACAGGGACTGGTCCCTTCTGATAGTATGTCCGAAGTATGAGAGGTGAAGTATAGTACCTTAGCTTCCCTTAACTATTATGGGGAATAGGAGATTCCTCAAAAGGGGATGGGGGTAGGGGCAGACCGACTGTTACTACAAGAACAAGCAAGTTGCTTGCCCAGGAAACATCAAAGCAAGTGGTTGGGTCCCCTCAGTGCAAACCCCCTTCCAAGACTAAGACTCAATGGGAATACAAGCTCTGATTGGTGACCGCACTCGATACCGATAAGGGGAAGTGAGGGAAAAACAGCAATGAAGTGGCGAGCTGAGTCTTACAATGTGGAGAGCGAAGTGTTCAGCTGATAAAAACAGAGGGCATATGTACAAGAACACCCACACTTGCAGATAATACCCACTTGACCTGGCTTCAATGACTGGATGATCAGAGCTCAACCAGAAGAAGAAAGAAGAGGAAAAAAAGAGTAATCTGATGCAATTTGATGAACTTGACCTACACCTATGGATGCAGTAGCTCAAAAGAGGGAACAAATTCTTACAGCAAGAATCATTCCCACCCCATCCACACAAAGAGTAGACAGGGATGGACAACTTGGACATTGGCTACCCAAAATGGGGGGTGGGGGCGGGGGGAATAGGGCTACAAAGGCAAGAAGTGACTGGCTTACAAGCTTTCAAGAGGGAACCTAGAGCCAGGGGCCTGGAGGAAGGCAGAATCTGCCTAGGCAGAGCTGATGAAATGAAATGCAGATGGGTCTCTTGTGATACAACAGTGAATAATTGTTATCAGGACTGATTGTGAAGATTGGAAATGTAAAGGTGATGTTTTATAGCAAGGAAGGGAGGGAATAACTTTCCAGTCTAGGAACGGAGGTCCCTAGGACCATCAGTGGAGAAGAATCGAGAGCGGGACCCTACCCAGAGAAGCAGTGATGCCTGAGATGGAGGAAGATACAATGACGTGGAGTGATGGAGCAGCTGGGGACTTTAGACCCAGAGAGGGAGAGCAACTGTGTGCTGAAGACTGAGGGTGGGGGATAGTGTAGGGGGCAGGCTTGCAGGGTATATACTTTGGTTGGTTGATGATGCATGGAGGGGATTATAACCATGGCAATGATGCGATGTACGATAGAGTGAATGTAAAGCTAATGTTCTCCCATGTAAACTATCATATAATTCACAATAAAAGAAAAAAAAAAAAAAAATACACTCTTCCCTTGGGAATCTGAAGGAGTGCATTCTCATGGCCACTGGAATTAAATAAACAGTATTAACTCAATAAATAAATCATGAACAGATGAAAAAAAATTTAAGAAAGTCAGATACACACAGTAGAAAGAAAACAAGGCACCTAACCCAGGAGACTAAGGAGCAAACCTGCTGGTGACAAGTCAGAGACAGAAACTCAGAGAGTGATTCAGCAAGGTCAGGAAACCTAGGCTGAGGCCGTCTAGGCTTGTAAATCAGAGGAGCGGGGCAGAAAGGGCTGGTGTGATGGTGGGTGAGGAGGAGCTGGGCTCCAGCAGCATGAATGGCTGAAGCCCTCTCTATGCCCCTAATTCCAACTCCCAGACTAGACCTGGGTTCTCAACTCACTGGCTTCCCTAGAGTATTCGGCCTAGAAGACCTGAACTTCCCTAGCAGCCATGCAAAAGAGCTTGGGGTTTATTGACCTAGTCTGTCTCATAGATTCCTGAGTTCATGTTCCCCATCCCTGGACTTTTAGCCTGACTCCCAAACTTTAAGACTCCAGCTGGGCCCCTCTGGTTTTAGTGGCATTTTGGTCTCCCTTCCCTGAGTTTGAACCTCAGTATACCTTCATGATTTTCAACATTCTTCACCCTGGTGTCTTTAGTGTCCCTAGGTGAGAACTCCCAACTCCAACCCTGCCTCACACCACCAGCCCCTTCAGAAACCCGCCCCCAAGCTGAATATGTTCCAGCCTTACTTGGAATGGGTAAAGATTCTAACAGGCATGTAATTTCCATTATGGTTCCATCTTGAAATAAAGGTATGAACATTCCTCAAGATTATTACTTGAAGATATGCATTGCTTTGACAGCTGAAGGCAATCACTAAGCAAGAAAAATTATGAGGTTGCATGTTGTGTAGAGTACTCATATTTTTCAAATTTTTCTGCACATGCTAGGAAGGAGAGAAGTTAGCTGAGTTGAAACCTGCCTTTCCATTGTTGTGACATATGTGGAATGATTCATTCTGATATAGTTTTGTACGTGGCACTTGCGAATTTACAGTGATCCCATTATGATCAGACATTCAAAAAATGTCTGCGGTGTTATTTTGGAAATGTTAACAGGTGATGGAAATTAGAAAAATAAAGTAATAAAAGTATTTTTCTTGAAAGGCTGTCTGGAGTAGCTACTAAAACATGTTGTTAAGTGCCTTTGAGTCTGTTAGAATTCATAACGATTCTATGCCCAACAGGACGAAACACTGCCCAATCATGTGGCATCCTCACAATTGTCGTGTTTGAACCTATTGTTGCTGCTACTGTGTCAATCCATCTAGTCCGGGGCTCTTCCTCTTTTTCACTGACTCTCACCCCAATCCACCAAGCATGATATCCTTCTCCAGGGTCTGTTCCCTCCTGACAACATGTCCAAAGTATGAGAGATGAAGTCTCAACATCCTCTCATCTAAGGAACATTACGGCTGTACGTCTTCTAAGACACATCTGTTTGTTCTGGCAGCCCATGCTACTTCCAATATTCTTCTCCAACACCGTAATTCAACCACATCGATTCTTCTACAGTCGTCCTTATTCTTTGTCCAATTTTCACGTGTGTAGGAGACAACTGAGAATACTATGGAGTGGATCAGGTACACTCCAGTCCTCAAAGTGACATCTTTGCTTTTTAACACTTTGAAGAGGTCATTTGCAGCAGAGTTGACCAATGCAATACGTTGTTGGATTTCTTGACTGCTGCTCCCATCATCATTGATTGTGGATCTAAGCAAAATGAAGATTTTGACAACTTCAGTCTTTTCTCTGATTATCGTTACATGATATATTGGTCCACTTGTGAGGATTTTAATTTTATTTGTGCTGAGCTGCAATCCATATGAAGGCTGTAATCTTTGATCTTCATCAGTAAGTATTTCAAGTCCTTTTGACTTTTAGCAAGCAAGGCTATGTCATCTGCATATTGCAAGTGGTTAATGACTTTTCCTCTAATTCTGATACCATATTCTTCTTCATATAATCTTCATTCTAGGACTATTTGCTCAGTATACAGATTAAGTATAGTGAAAACATACAACCCTGGTGCACATCTTTCCTGATTTTAAACCATTTAGTATCTCCTTGCTCTGTTTAGATAAATGTCTCTTGGTCTATGTAAAGGCTCTTCATGAACACAAAGAAGTGTTCTGGAATACCCATTCTTCTCAATGTTGTCCATAGTTTGCTATGATTCACACAGTTGAAAGTATTTGCATAGTCAATAAAGCACAGGTAAACAACTTTCTGATAGTCTCTGCTTTTAGCTAAGATTCATTTGATAATGGCAATGATATTCCTTATTCCATGTTCTGAATCCAGCTTGAATTTTTGGCAGCTCCCTGTCGATGTACTGCTGCAACTGGTTTTGAATTATCTTTAGCACAATTTTACTTGCATGTGATATTAATGATATTGTTCAGTGATTTCCACATTCCATTGGCTCACCTCTCTTTGGAATGAGCACAAATATGGATCTCTTCCAATTGGTTGGCCAAGTCTCCCAAATTTCTTAGCATAAGATGAGTGAGTGCCTCATTCAGTGCTGCTTCAATTTGTTGAAGGTTTCAATTCCAAGAGCCTTATTATTATTATTATTATTATTATTATTATTATTATTGCCATTGCCTTCAGTGCAGTTTGGACTTCTTCTTTCACTACTATCAGTTCTTCGTTATATGGTACCTCTTGAAATGGTGGACCACTGACTGATTCTTTTGGGTATAGTGTCTCTGTGTATTCCTTTCATTTTGTTTTTTTCGGGGGGCAGTTAGGGTTGGGAGTAAGACTAGCTGTGGTTAGGACTAGGTGTAGTGTTAAGGGTAGGGGTTAGGCTAGGTTAGAAGTAAGGCCTGGTCTAATTTTTAGGGTTAGAGTTAGGTTTGCTTTTATGTACTCATCTTGAAATCTATTTGATTTCCTCTTTATTTGAAAGTTCTGTAACTACATTATTCTTTCTTTTTACTTTATGGGCTTTTGTTCTGGTTGCAACTGTATCTCTGGTTCTCTCTTTTCAGTCCTACAGGTTTGTTTTACTTCACATACTTGTATATCTGGAAGTCCTGGTGTGGTACTATAAGATAAGCATTAGATATCTAGCTACAAGGTCAGCAGTTCCAACTCACCAGTCACTCCTCAGAAACCCTATATAGGGTTGCTATGAATTGGAACTGACGTAAAACCACTCAACAACAACAAAAACAACATATCTGGGGTGAGTCTAGGAAATGTTGTCATGTATGTTAGTCTCAGGTGGTTGTCAGCTGTTGGTGGTTCTCTGTCTAAAGAAATCTCTTTAGTATTTTTTGTATGGTTAGTCTGCTTTTTAACACTTTCTTTTAATTTCTGTTTGCCTGAAAATGATCTAATTTTGCTGTCATATTTAAGGGTCAGTTTTACTGAATTCTTGGTTGGTAATTTGTTTCTTTCAGGGTTTTACGTATGTCATCCCATTGTCTTCTTGCCTGCATGGTTTCTTCTGAGAAATCAGAGCTTGGTCTTACTGGTTCTCCTTTGTAGGCAACTTTTCATTTTTCCTGAGCTGCTTTCAGGGTTCTTTCCTTGACTTTCGTTTTGAGAAGTTTGCTTGAATATGTCTTGGTATTTTTCTTTTGGGTCTGTCCTATTTGAAGTTTGTACAACTTCTTGGATGGCTGTTTTATCATCTTCCATAATGGTAGGGAAGTTTGCTTCCAAAAACACATGGACAATATTCTCTCTCTTTTTTTTTTTTGTTTGTTTGTTTTTGTTTTCTTTTGGTCTCTTTCTGTTTAAAATTCCTGTCACATATAAGTTATTCCTGTTGATAGTGTCACACATAAATCTCAGGCTTTCTTTGGATTTTGTTGTTGTTGTTATTTTTTTCTGATTGTTCTTGGAACAAATTAATATTGAGAGATTTTACTTCAAGCTCAGTAATTCAGCTTTCCATTGATTCAATTCTATTTCTTTGTCTTTAAGTGTATTATCTGTTTCTGAAGTCTTCATGTTAATCTTATGACTTTCTAATTTCTGCTTTTGTATGGTTCCCTTTTTTTCAATTATTTTGTCAGTTTGTTTCCTGAATTTTCTGTAGTCTTGTCTATGATCTCTTTGATTTCATCTGTCATTTTTTTCTATCTCTCTCTTAATCCTTTGGAGTTGCCTAATTTGAATTGTTTTAAATTCCTTATCAGGTCATTCTAATACCATTTCTGGTGTTAATATTTTCTGACTCTGTATTTTGGTCACTTATTTGAGGCACTCTGTCTTGTTTCTTTTTGCAAACTGAAATCATCTGTTTTCTCTTACACTTTGTGGTATTGTATTTATATTTAGCTCATGATTGTAGATTGTTGAATTACCAGGCACTTACAACCATGCCCTGGTGCATATGGTAGAAACTAGAAGTGTGAATGTAGTTAGTTCTCTATTCACAGTTTGAAGAACGTTGTTCAGGACAGGTTCACATGCCTCCAGAAGTAGTCACCTGATCTCAGGCTGAAGAGAAGCTGCATAGGAGGGGCTACCACTGGCCACTGAACTGGCAAGCGTGGGACTGACCATGCCTTTAGCTACCAGAAGAGCATGGGAACAGGAGGGCACTCTTTTGTCATCAACCTCCAGCCACATCCTGAGCCTGTAGGAAAAGCTCAAGCTGACTGTCACTCCATGCTAGCTCACAGTCTTTGTTTTTCTTTTCTCTCACTGTTGTAGTTCAGCTTCATCTTTCACTCGACACTCAGCGCACCTCTCTGTCTTATTCTCTGATGCTCAAAGTCCCAGGATCACCATCTGTATCTGTTTCACTCAGTCTCCCATGTCTTTATTGTAGAGGGTTGACTCAGTGAGTCTGCTTATTCTGCCATCTTGCCCCAGACTCCTCCCTTCCATCTTCTTTTATTCTTTCCGCATCATTCAATGTTTTGCCCATTGTTGTTGTTGTTGTTAAGTGCCATTGAGTCGATTCTGACCCATAGCATTCCTGTATATGGTTTCCAAGGAGCAGCTGGTGAGATTGAACCGGTGACCTCGTGGTTCAAATCCACTTTGCAGTCTAGCGCATTAGCCCATAGCGCCACATCAGGATTCCCCATAGAATCCTTCAATATTGCAACTGAGGCTTGAAACTTTTCTTTAGTTTTTTCACTTTGAGAAATGCTGAGCCTGTTCTTCCCTTTTGGTTTTCTAATTCCAGATCTTTGCACTTCCATTTGCGTTAGCTTCTCTATGTTCAAGAGCAAGTTTCAGAGTCCATTCTGACATCCATTTTTCCCCCTTTCTTTCCTGTCTTTTAAAGTATCTTTTGCTTTATTCATGTATGATGTTCCTGATGTCATCCATAATTCTTCTGGTCTTCAGTCATTAGTGTCTATTGCATCAGTTCTGTTCTTGAGATGATCTCTAAATTCAAGTGGGATATACTCAAAGTCATATTTTGGATATTGTGGACTTGCTTTAATTTTCTTCAGCTTCAACATGAACTTGCATATGAGGAATTGATGGTCTGTTCCACAACCCACCAATGGCGTGTTTTGGCTGATGATATTGAACGTTTCCATCATCTCTTCCCACATACATAGGCAATTTGATTCCTGTGTATGCCATCTGGTGAGGTCCACTTTTTCTTTTTTTAATGCTTTATTATGAATTATGTGATAGTTTACATGGGAGAACATTAGTTTTACATTCATCCTATCGTATATCATTTCATTGCAATGATTACAATCCCCTTCATGCATCATCAACCAACCAAAGGGTATACACTATAAGCCTGCCCCCTGGTGGTCAGTACACAGACCCTCTCCCTCTCTGTGTCCAAAGTCCCCAACTGCTCCATCTCTCCATGTCATCATTCCTGCCTCCATCTCAGGCATCACTGCTTCTCTGGGTAGGGTCCAGCTCTCTGTTCT
>NW_006408536.1:17630024-17636420 GCF_000296735.1 Chrysochloris asiatica
CACAAATTCCCCCAGCTGTGAGCCTTCCAGCCTTCTAAATAGTCCTTTATATGTGGTTCAGAGTTCTGGGACCATTCCAAGCCTGCTTGGTCAGGTATTCTGTGTTGTTGTTGGCGGAGCTCTCTGCTACACATCCACCCGATCTGCATCTTTTTTGTTCTCTGATTTCCTGTTTCTTGATAGCATGTTTGATCCATTTCAGACTGAAGAAGTTGCAGAATTGCTTAATTTTGTCATCTTTGGTTTTAGTGGTTGGTGCATACATTTGAATACTGGTGGTATTAACTGCTCTTTCTTATAGGAATATAAATATTGTCCTGTCACAGACAGCATTGTATTTCAAGATCGATCTTGAAATGCTCTTTTGTCACAATGAATGCAACCCACTTCCTCTTCAGTTTGTCATTCCTGGCATAGTAAACCATCTAATTTTCTGATTCAAAATGGCTGGTGCCTGTCCATTTCAATTCACTAATGCCTAGGATATTGATGTTTATGTGTTCCATTAATTTTTTTACAATTTTCCTAGATTCATACTTTGCACACTTTCTGATTATTCAAGGATGTTTGCAGCGGTTTCTTCTCATTTTGAGTTGTAAGTCATCAGTAAATGATCGTCCCCAAAGTTTGCTTCATCCATGTTATTAAAGTCAACTTTACTTTGAGGAGGCAGTGTTTCCCCAGTCATATTTTGAGTGCCTTCCAACCTGAAGGGCTCATCTTAAGGCACAATATCAGAGAATGTTCTATTGGTATTCCTAAGGTTTAGTCTTCCTTTCCTCTTCCTAGTCTGTCTCAGTCTAGAAGCTCTGTGGAAACTGTCTGCCATGGGTGACCAAGCTGGTATTATAAATGCTGGTGGGATAGCTTCCAGCATGATTATAACTGAAAAGCCACCACAGTATGCCAAACTGACAGGAGAGTGGTGGGTTAAATCACAGGTACTCACATAGTGAGGGATTTGGGTGAAACAAAGTTCATATAAGAGCAGCATCCAGAAGTTCAAAGAATTAAACAAATATAGAAAAATAAAACAACAATGTTTAGTCTTAATGGTGTAGTGGGTTATGTGTTGAGCTGCTAACCAAAAAGTCAGCAGTTAGACTCTACAAGCTGTTACACCACAGCAGAAAGATGAGGTTTTTCTGCTCCCGGAAAGATTGACAGTGTCTGAAACCTTATACAGGGTCACTAGGAGTCAGATATGACTATATGGCACATAGCAACAATAATTTGATGTAAATATTGGCTAAATTTACTTTGGGGAAGAGAGATATAGATCATTATTGTTGTTGTTGTTATGTGCCTTTCAGTCATTTCTGAGGAGCAGCTGGTGAATTTGAACTGCTGACCTTGCAGTTCAAACCTACCTTGTGGTCAAGTGCATTATCCCACAGTGCCACACCAGGACTCAGATCATTATTAGAATGTGATAATTTAATAGCAATTTTGTTTCATTTAATGCCTTAAGTGAATTTCTGAAAAATTAGGGATATAAATCTTACAAAATTTTTCTTATGAGGATAATTATAATTTTGGCATTCACAGTAATATACAGAAGTCAACTACATTTTTCTACATCTGCAACAAACAGAAAAATATTTTTAAAAATACTAATTATAATGGCAGCAAAAGTATATAAAGTACCTAGGAATAAATCTAGCAAAATATACTCAAAAGCTATAAAATAGATTATAAGACATTACTGAAAGATTCAAATAAAGGAAGAAACACATCATTCTCATAGATGAGAAGATTCATATTAAAAATAACCTCCTTTCTCCCAATTGATCTGTAAATCTAATGGAATTCTAACAAGTTGGAACTTGACATGTTACTTTGAAAATACACATAAAGGAATAATGTGAAAAAATAGCCAAGATTCTCCTAATATCATGACTTATTATATAACTGTAGTTGAAGTAGTGTGTTCATGGTGAGAGCTCAACTATTGAACAGAAAATAATCCCCAGATATAGACTGATACATATATGAAAACCTGATACTTAGACTTGCAAATTGAGAAGAAAAAGATGAATGATTCAATATATGGAACTGGAATAATTGGTTATCCCTAAGGGAAGAATGGAAATGAATCCCTACCACATCACATCATACACCATACAAAATGAATCTCTACCTTATTAAACTAAAAAATCCATCTCAGATGTATTAAGCACTTAAATGTGAAATGACAAAACATTAAAACTTTTAGAAGAAAACATAAGAAAAAATGGATATGACCACCCTGAGGGTAGAGAATAATTACTTAAATAAGACATAAAAGTTCAAATTTTAAAGAGAAATTTTGGTACATTTAGCCATATTAAGTTTTAGGACTTCTTTTTATAAAATATCACCATTAAGAGAGTGGGGAAAAAAAAAAAAAAAAAGCCAGAATTTGGGAGAAGATATTTGTAGTAGAGATTACTAACAAAGAATTCTTATTCAGAAATGCACACACACAGCCTAGATATATGTTAATATATTATACATTGCCATGCAACAAACTGAGCACTTAAAAGCTCAAAACAACACACACCTATTGTCTCACAGTCTCTGTGGGTCAGGAGTCTGGGTGTGGCTTGGCTGGGTCCTCTGTTTCCGGGTCTCACATAGGCTGTGGTCATCTCACAGCTGGACTGGGCAGGCTCACTCTCCAAGCTCACACACAAGATTGGTGGCTGATTTTAGTTCCTCATGGGTGGTTGTGCTGAGGCCTCCATTTCTTGCTGGCTGTTGGCAGAGGTCTCTCTCAATTCCTTGTCATGTGGGCTTCTCCACAGAGTATCTCGCAATATGGCAGCCAGCTCCATCAGAGAAGCAAGCAAGAGGGAAAAAATTTCCAGCAAGAGAGAGAGTACTTTACAACTGTAAAGGTAGAAGTTTCGTAATGAAAATGGGGGAGTAGTTAATCTTACAGCACAGAAACAGAGGACCCTAGGACGTTCAAGGGAGAAGTGTGGGACCCTATACAGAGAAGCTGCGACACCAGACAGGGAGGCAGACGAGGACATAGAAAGAGGGAGCAGCTGAGGACTCTGGATTCATGGAAAGAGAGGGACTGGGTGCTGGTGGCCAGGAGGCACGCTTGCAGAATGTGCCCTTTGGTTATTTAAATGATTATATATTCCTGTGTGTTTCTGTGTACACCACCCCCCTACACAAAAAAAAGGGGGGAATGGAAGCAAATACTGTTGAAGGATGATGCACAGAGGAGATTGTAATCATTGCAATGAAACGATGGTGTAAAACCGATGTTCTCCCATGTAAACTCTCACTCAGTTCACAATAAAAACTTTAAAAAGAGAGAGAGAGAGAGAGAGAGCTAGCAAAGCAGAAGTCATAGCTTTTGAAACCTAATCTTAGAAGTGGAATCCCCTTATTTTTACCATATTCTACTTGCTGGAAGCAAATCGCCAGGTTCAGTCCACACTCAGTCTACATAAGGTTGTAAATACCAGAAGTGGGGATCATTCAGGGCTTCTTAGAACTCAGCAGAAAATTATGCAAAAGTCATTAACAAATATTTCACAACAAGAGAATCAGACCCATTAACATATGAAAAACAGCATCATTAAGTACCCATTGCTATAGAGTCAATTCTGACTCAGAAGAAAAGTCCTGGTGTGGCACCATAGGATCAGCACTGGACCACAAGGTCAATTTAAACCAAAAGATGCCAGTTCAAATCCACCAACCACTCCTGAGAAACCCTATATAGAATCACTTTGAGTCAGAACGGACCCGACAGCACTTAACAGTAACAGCAACAGAGGATTTCCAAGGCTGTAAATATTTTTTAAAACTTTTATTGTGAATTGCGTGAACGTTTACAGAGCTCACCAGTTGATGTTTTAAAAATGTTTTAGTGTGAACTATGTGATAGTTAGAGCTCCTCAGTTTTGCAGTCAACAAATCCTACATTTTGTTCATCTGGGTGACTGCAGTCCTCTCCCTCTGGTTCTGATTTCCATTCCACACACCCTCCCATCCTTTCTCACCTGTGTCCTTAGGTAAGCGTTGCCCTGTTGTTTTTGAATGATTGCCCATTCCATGGAGAGCATGCCTTGTTAGCACTGTTATTTCTGCCTATATACCTATTGACTGCTTGGCTGAAATGTGCGCCACATGGGTGAGTTCCATTCTAGACCTGAAGGATGGTCAGGCCATAGTCTCAGGTTCCTCTTGTCTCTTTTTGACTAGTAAACCTACTTTTGCTTTTTTTTTTCTCCAAATAATTTTGAGTTTGTTCTACATTTTCTACCATTCTATCCCGGACCTTCTAATGTAAATCTCTCCGAAAGCCGATTGCCAAATCTTTTTCCCTCAAAGCAGTGGATGGGTCTAAGCAACTGACTTTTCAGTTAACAGCCAAATGCTTACCCAACTGCTCTAACAGGACTCCTTAACTTCATTAAGAATAATTATTAATGTCACAATGAGATACAATTTCATGTCCACCAAAATGGCAAAGTTAAAGAATCCCAAATCTTTATGCACCACTGGACCAATAAACAACATTCTTATCAATGGAGAAAAGATTGATGTTGTCAATGATTTCATTCTTCTTGGATCAACCATCAACACTCACGGAAGCAGCAGTCAGGAAAGTAAACTACAAACTACATTGGGTAAATCTGCTGCACAAGACCCTTTTAAAGTGTCGAAGTGCAAAGATGTCAGCTTGAGGAGAAAGGTGTACCTTACTCAAGCCATGGTATTTTCAATAACCTCATATGCATGTGAAAGCTGGACAGTGAATAAGGAAGACTGTAGAAGAATTGATCCTTTTGAGTTATGGTGTTGGAGGAGAATATAGAACGTGCTATAGGCTGCCAAAAGAACCAACAGATCTGAGTTGGAAGAAGTGCAGCCAGAGTGCTCCTTGGAGGCCAAGATGGCCAAACTTCGTCTCTTATACTTTGGACATATTGTCAGGAGGGAGCAGTCACTGGAGAAGGATATCATGTTAGGTAAGGTCAGAGAAAAAGAGGAAGACCCCAGCGAGATGGATTGGCAAAGTGGCAGCATCAATGGACTCAACGTGGCAACAATTGCGAGGTTGGCCCAGGACTGGGCAGTGTTTCTTTCATTGTGTTGTATATAGGGTTGCTATGAGTTGGTACCAACTTGATGGCACCTAACAACAACAACAACAAAAATTCTTTACTGTTTCTGTATGTTGAAGCAATTCTTATCCATGGTCACTGTTCGTATGTGTGTAAATTGGTACACCAGACCTTGAAAAAGAATTTGACATTACCTAGCAAAGTTATCACACAAAAACCTTCCTCTGGGTTATTTCACTCCCAGCTATATACCCAAAAGAAATCCTTGTGGAGGTGCATGTGCCTCAGGAGTGTGTAGCAGCCTTGTTTGTAACAGTTAAAACAAGAACAAAAGCAGATGGACATCACCAGTGAAATGGATCAATAAACTTGGATATAAACACATGAGGAGCCCTGGGGGTATGGTGGTTAAATACTCGGCTGCTAACTGAAAGGTTGACAGTTTGAACCCACTAACTGTTTTGTGGAAGAAAGATGTGGCAATCTAGTTCTGTAATTTGGAAACTCTATGGGCAGTTCTGACCTGTCCTATATATATAGTCTCTGAGAGTCAGAATCAACTTAATGGCAATGGATTTTTAGGAATCCTGGTGTGGTGCTGTGGGACAATGCACAGGGCTGCAAGAGTGGTTTGAACAAATTCACCAGCCACTCCTTGGAAACCCCATACAGGGTCACTATGAGTCAGAACTGAGTCGACGGCACTTAACAACAACAACAACAAAATCACCTAGTAGAATAATACACAGCAGTGAGAGTGAGTAAACTGCAGCTACACATATGAATACATGGGAATATAAACATATAATATTGAGTAAAACAGGCAATTATGGAACTATACATACATTATCATTTGGGGAGGAGTGCAGTGGCCCCAGAGAATAAGCACTGACCTTTGAACTCTTTGGCATGTAACAACAGCAACAACAATGATTCCATTTATATAAAGCTCAAAAAGATCAAAAACAAGGAAAGCCAAATAATTTGTATGTATACATACTATTTATTGGAGCAATAAATAACATCATGATAAACAGAGAAAAGATAGAAGTTGTCAAAGACTTCATTTTGTTTGGATTCACAATCAATCTGGAAGCAGCAGTCAAGAAATCAAATGACATATTGCATTAGACAAATCTGCTGCAGAAGACCTTTTAAAAGTGTTCAAGAGTAAAGACATCACTTTGAGGACTAAGGTGTGTCTGACCCAAGCCATGATATTTTCAAGTGCCTCATATGCATGTGAAAGTTGGACAATGAATAAGGAAGACCTTAGAAGAGTGGATATATTTGAATTATGGTGTTGGCAAAAAATATTGAAAGT
>NW_006408536.1:17636955-17643663 GCF_000296735.1 Chrysochloris asiatica
ACCCTATGCACAACAGAATGAAACACGGCCGAGTCCTACTCCAACCTCACAATTGTCCTTCAATGCTGGTCCTACAGCGCTAGTATCGTGGTGGCACTGTGAGTTAATGCACTGGACTGCAAAGTTGCTTTGAACCACTAGATCCGTGGTTAAAGCTCACCAGCAGCTCTTTGGAAACCCTGTACAGGGTCTCTATTAGTCGGAACCGTACTTGGCTGCTAACTGCAAGTTTGGAGGTTTGAATCTTTCCAGAGGCACTTCAGAAGAATGGCCTGATGAGAAAACCCTATGGAGTAGGGACTGATTCCGTGGCAACTTGGAGAAGATCAACAGATTTCGAAGGTGTTGGGCAATGAGAACTTAAATGTTCTTTTATTATTTTTATTTCAGCAATGAACACAGAATAAATTATTTGGTACATGTGTTTTTTTCATGCCATAAAGTATAGGGGGAAATAACACCAGTGCAGAATCAGACAACCTCATCTTATTCCCATGGAGTGGCTGGTGGGTTTGAACTGCTGACCTTGGCCTACCACAGCACCACTAGGGATCCTTAATATTTCAATCAAAAACCTTTGTATAGTTGATAAAGCACAGTTAAACATCTTTCTGGTGTTCTCTATTTTCAGCCAAGATCCATCTGATGTCAGTAGTGATATCCCTCGTTTTATGTTCCCATCTGAATCCAGCCTGAACCTCAGGCAGCTTTCTTGTCAAAATACTGCTGCAGCTGTTTTTGATTTATCTTTAGCAAAATTTTACTTGCATGTGACATTGATGATATTGTCCAATGACTTCTGCATTTGTTTGGGTTACACCACCTCCATCTCCACCACCACTTAAAAGCTTACTGCCCAAATTTGCAAGACACAGATCATGGTAAATGAGTTAGGACTATATTACAAAGAAGTAATGTTTCCAAAAAGAGAGAAATGAAAAGAAACACTTACTAGCAGTTGGTGAGAAAAGATGAGGCTTTTTGCGCTTGTAAAAAATTACAGCCTTAGAAACCCTATATGGGGTAAATATGAATTGGAATCAACTCAACAGCATTTCACAACAACCACAACAATGCAAAGTCCTGGTATGGCTCTGTAGGATAAACTAATCAAAAGATCAGCAGTTCAATCCTAACAGCAGCGTCTTTGGAAACTATACAGGGTCACTAGGACTGGGAACTGACTTCAATGACACTTAACAACAACAATGGAAACACACACACACAGAGAATCCTATTATGGGTTTATTTCATATTCCCTTGGTATTGCTTGCTCATTCATTCATTCCCTTGATATTTACCTGAGACACATGTTTAAAGAATTGGATGTTAAAAAGCTTCCCTTGTTATGCCGTCATTCCAGGTTTCTTGAACATCATTCACCTGGTAGCAGAGACACCAGTTCTGAAAGAGACCAACCAGTTATAATCACAGTTCCACATTTCTTTATTTTAAAGTTCCTTTCAAAATAAATAGATGGCTAGACCGCAACAGGAGTCAAGTATGCATTAGTGACCACTTGTGAGTTTTAACTGACCTTTAAGGAGGCCCATTATGCCCTCTACAACTCAGGACTAATGCAATTTCTTTGAAGTTTTGTTGGGTTTAGCATATAAAGAGCTTCTAGTTATGTAAATTGGATGGCTTCTTTAATTGATTAAATCATAACCTGAGCTAAGTGGATATGCTGAAAGCAAGATTGACCTGTATTAAAAATTTAGGGAAAGGACATTAAAATGTTAATGTACGTACTTATAATATGTAGGCATGGATTTTTTTTTTTTTTCCTACTCACACATGAGCAAGATTTTCAGTCTCTGTGTACATGATCAATGTAGGCTGCAGACTTCATCAAATCCTTTGAATGTTCATTTTCTTCGCTTCGTCATTTTAAAGACTCCCTCTAGCTGTGCATGATTTGCTCTTTCTCTGTCCTTGCTCATATTTTTAAAATGTGCATTTACAGAGCATCAAAAGAAACTCCTAACTTGGAGTGTAATTGTGCGCGAAGAGTGTATTTTGGTCCCTGTCGCTGTGTCAGAGGCTCAGAACAGGGATGCTGTTGCCATGGAGACAGAGATGTTGAGCCGGCTTCATCACCTTTGCCCCACGATTTAAAATCATACACACAGCAAAGCTCTGGCAGACACAGGGCTTTCACTGGTAGGTCAACCACCTATTCCCTTTTTCTCTTTTAAAAACAACAACTTGGCAGATTAATTCCATTTTCATTTATGACTGTTATAAAATGTGATGTAAATCTCCTCTTGCACAGAATGAATGGGCAGTTCTTTGTGCTGCTCTTCCCAGCATGAAACTGAAATTCCTTGAGAATTTGCCAAAACCAGTTCCTTCAATGGGTTGTGCTTGAGGTTCTAGCCTCTCTCTTCGCTTTCTAAGAGTATCAAAGCAGTGCATAGAGGTCAGAGAGAAGCCATAAACATTATAGGAAGAGACAGAAAGGAATAGAAAGGAAGCTAATCACAGGTTTAAAAAATGTTTCTTAAATAAACCTCAGTGTTTGGGGAATAGGCCTTTCTAGGAACAATTTGGTAGTATTTATCAAAAGCCTTAAAAATGACCCGTGACCCATCAGTTGACCCTAGCAATTTATTCCAAAGAGAATGTATAAAAATGTAAACAAAGATTTGCCTACAAGATTATGCATCATAGGTTTATTCATGATGATGGAAAACTAGAAACAATTAGCTCCTAAAAGATGTCCATAAAACGGGATTTGTTAAATAAATTGTAGTAAACACAGAACTGAACAGTAGGCAATCATAGTAAATAATAGTGTGGTGGGGCTGGTTGTGTGCCGTGATACTGTTTAATAAAAAGAGCAGGTTATAAATCACTAAGAACATTAATTTTCAATTTAAAAATATTTATAGAAACACACATCTATACATGGACAAGATGAAGATTATATGCCATATTTTGGTTCTCTGAGAGTTATTTTAATTTCTTTCATGTCTCTACTTTTGTCTGTCTTTACATTGAACCTCTATTACTTGTATGATTTTTTTAAAGTTGATTAATCTAAATAATCATCTCATACTTAGGTGCCATACATTTTTAATTACTTTTTTTAAAAAGTCTTAGAGGTTTTCCTTAAAGAAAGGTTTTGTTCCCTCAATGTCCCCAGAATTCCTAGGCCAAATTCCTTCAGCCCTCAAATTGATTATTTAAAGAAAATTTTTGGGTGAATCAATTTATTTATTTGAATCCCACAAAACATAGCCTATTTATTCTATCTGAAAGCATTGGATCTGCTACATTTTTTTAGTTAGCATAAACCAGTGTCTAGAATAGCCCCCGAGAAAGCAGGGCTTACCCTAGCTATCACCTCAGCCAGAATTCCTGGCTACCCGGGAAAGGCAAAGAAGCTAACAGCCTTCACTCATGCCAACTCTGTAGAGGGGAGAGATCAGCTGCTACTGAGAGCGAAGAGGGATACCAATGAGGGGGATTAATAGTCCCATCTCTATCCTTTCAGAATCCTGCCATTGGGAATGCAGGGATGGGGGTGGGGATTAAACTTCGAACAAACCATAAATAACCTTGCAGCTAGCATGCCATTGCAACTCTCCATGCTCTCTCTCTCTCTTACACAGATGAATTTGCCGTTACCAATGGCAGCATTTTCCAATAGGAGAGGGGCGTGACTATTCACCTGTATATATTCCCTTTCCTAATGGAGAAATTGTTGTTGTGAGTCCAAAATTATATGTGGAAGCTTTTGATATCGGCAATTAAGATATGCACTCAGTTGATCAGTACTCTGGTGACACCCTCCCCTAATTTCCTCAACACCCTCATACCAGACACTTGGGTCATTACAAAGAGCATGGACCCACTATCTAATGTGGGCATCATATTAACTGTGGAGATTTTGAAACTGCCAGGTGGGGGGAGTAGCCCTTTCTGTCACCCCCTCTGCAGCTCTGGTGACCAGGAGGGTCTGAATGCCACTATTTGATGGGCAAAGAAGCTGAGGGACCCAAGTCCTCCCCTCAAAATGTCACCTTCAGGTTTCCACTGACTGACTGCCCACCAAGAGTCAAAAGGCAGTCCTGTAGCCCAGCAGGCAAAGAAATCAAAGGCAAAATGCCTCCCCAAGTTTCCATTAACAGGAGCGTGGCAAACACAGCCCTTAATCATGAGAGCAGTATCTGCCTGGGCTTTGACTTTTGAAACATTACATTAGCCTAAAAGTGCCAGATGGAAAGATCTAGAATGAAGCTTTAAAACACAGAAAAGATACGTCCATGCTCAATGTAAAGCAAGCCATTGCTTAGCATTTTCAATATTACTTTCTAAATGATATTTTTAAAATATCAGAATGTATCTTTATTTCCATTTAGTACCTCAACTATTTACTTCACCTTTCTTTGCCTCACTGTACTCTCCTATAAAATAGAACTAGAAATTGAGACTACATAACTTATGGGATTGTTTTGAGGAGTAGATGAATCGGTACATGTAAAATTCCTACAAGTGACTGTCACATGATGAGTGCTCATTCAACACTGTCCTGGTTGTCATTATCATTAGTGAGCAGCCCTTGTTACCAGGCACTGTACTGAGAGTTTAGTGAGCAGTAGTTTAACCTTTTTTATTACAGTGAGTCATTGTATTGCAGGAACAGTTTCTGTGTTTATCCTCTGGTTGATGAACAAATGCGTTCATTCCTAGTTTGGGGCTATTATGAAAAAGCTACTATGAAGTTACCTACCCTTTGCAGAGCCTATGCACACATTTCTGCTGGGTATACGCCTTGGAATGGAATTAGTAGGTGACTATTTAGGTGGTGGTGGTGGTATGTCGTGGAGTCGGTTCTGAGTCATAGCAATCCTGTAAACAGTTTCCAAGGCTGTAAACCTTTATGGAAGCAGAAAGCCTCCACTTTCTCTGGCAGAGGGACAGATAGATTTGAACTACTAACCTTGCAGTTAGCAGCCCATCTCATAATCCACTAAGCTATCAGAGCTCCTTATGCATACATGTGTGTATGTGTGTCTTAGCTATCCATGATGTAACTTCTTTTTAAATGTGACTATAATGTTACTGGAGAGTCCTGGTGTGGCGCTGAAGAATAAGGCACTGGACTAGAGTCGTAATCGACTCTACGGCATGTAACAACAACATTAGTGGAGTCCTGGTATGGCACTGTAGGATAAGTGCTGGATTACTAACCACAAGGTTGGCAGTTCAAACCCACCAGCCGCTCTCCAGAAACCCTATACAGGAACACTGAGTCAGAATCGAGTCCGCGGCACTTGACGGCATAATCTTAGTGATCGAATGCAAAAGTGGCACATGCTATTTTTGCAGAATGATATGAATTGGATTATAAAAGTGTTGGTGAGTGTGGGGTACTAAGATTTTTACTATATGTCACATTTTCTCGAATCTGTATGAACACCCAACATAAAATACAAACTCTAGTGTTTGCATTTCGTTGGTATCGCCTTTTTATGTCTGATCTTCAGCAATATTTTCTAAGGCACCTAGAATGAGTGGACAATTCCAGGATTGCATTTGTTGCTACAGCACGCACTTGACAGCATGTATTAGAAAGCATTTTAATACTTGATTATTGCCTAAATATGTTTTAACAACTGCCCATTGGTGAGTATTGTTGTTGTTGTTAAGTGTCGTTGAGTCGATTCCAACCCATAGCAACCCTGTATAGGGTTTCCAAGGAGCAGATGGTGAGCTTGAACTACTGACCTTGTAGTTCAAACGACTTTGCAGTCTGACGCATTAGCCCACAGCACCACACCACGACTCCTCAGTGAGTAGAGGTGGCAAAAAATATACAGAGTGACTGAATGGTAGAAAAGAAATAAGCTGCTTCTTGACAACAGTCCACTGTGCTATGTCTTTTAAGACTAAGTGCATGCATAGCACATGCTATGAAAATCGCATGTTCATTATGTTCTAGAATTCCCTGCTGCATGGATTTATAAAGCCCTGACATAGTGACAGCATTATCATAGGCAAGGCCTCTATCCTTAGAAAAATCAATTTTGCAAACTTCACATTAAGAGTGAAGTACTTGATTTGCAATCGATTTACCAGTATGACTTTTGAAGTTAGCACAAATTGCTTGACAGGTTTGCTATCTGTTAGAGATACATATCTTAAAATAGTACTTAGCTGATATGTGTGAGAAAGATCAGGAATGGAGTTACAGACAAACAGAAATATTGAGCTGTATTTATTTCACTGAAAATAGTTGATCAAACGTTATGACTTATTAAAGTTTACTACTTTGTCACACATTGTTTTAGACATAGATAATGGGTTGCCCTTTTCTGTGTTGCCATATTTTGAGATTCAACCTGCTAAAATGGAATCAAACTGAGCAACAAGTTCAAGTAAACACAAAAAAATGTCCATTTTGTGAGACCCAAACATTACATTTCTTCCTCAAAAAGATAGTTCCGATTCAGCGATCATTTTAATGAAAACAACAATGTGTTACAAAACGGCTTTCAATACCATGTTCTTTAATTTGTGTTTCCAATTCACTATCTTTGTTAGTTTCTGTCGAGTTGGTACCGACTCATAGCAGCGTTTTGTTCTTTTGTGAATAAGGTTGCTGTGAATTGGCGGCTACTTGACAGCACTTATCAGCAACAACATTAGGAGTGTGATGGCTCTGTATGATAAGCACTGGGCTACGAATCGGGCTGCGAA
>NW_006408536.1:17644445-17653535 GCF_000296735.1 Chrysochloris asiatica
GAATTGCAAGGTCAGCAGTTCCAAACTACCAGCTGTTCCGTGGGAGAAAGATGAGGTGTTTTGTGCCCATAAAGATTTACAGCCTCGAAAACCCTGTACAGGGTCGCTATGAGTTGGAACTGACTCCACGGCACACAGCCACCACCAATATATATATATATATATTATACACACACACACATATCCTGGTGTGGTGCTGTGGGTTAATGCACCAGACTGCAAAAGCCATTTGAACTGCAAGGTTGGCGGTTCAAGCTCACCAGCTGCTCCTCGGAAACCCTATACAGGGTTGCTATAGGTCAGAATTGACTTGACGGCACTTAACAACAACAACAATATATATAAAGAGTGAGAGAGATGGAGTGGAAGGAGGACAGAGAAAGAGAAAAAGGTTTCTATAAAAAAAAATTGGCTCTTACACTTGTATGTAGAGTCAGGTAAGTTCCAAGTCTGTGGTTCAGATGTCAGGCCAAAGCTCCTCCTGACTCATGTAGCTACTGGAGCTGATGAACCTCAGATGGGTTGGTCAGATGGCAGGCTTTTGGTTGTAGTGGCAAGATGGCAGGCTACTGACAACTTCCAGGATATAGAGACAATAAAGCAGGCCGTTGGCTTTAGTACAAAGAGCCGGAGGTCAGATGACAAGCCAGATGCAGGATCCAGATCCAGCAAAAAGCAACCAAGTTTTGCCTGCATGTCCAATATATTGGAAGTGGCTTGTAATCCTGAGGAAACTTCTTTTCAATTGATAGCTCCTCCTAACAGATCTCAACATGGGAGATCGAAACTGCTAAGCCACTGAGAATCCTGGCCCAGACAAGTTGACACAAAATCATAACTATCACATTTACCTCGAGAAATCTTCAACACTAATTTTCAAAGGGTCCTCTGATGTTGACAATTGTGTGGCTCTCTTTTGATCCATTAAATAGTATAATTAGGAGAAAAATTATTCCACAAAGCAGGATCTGTATTTCTGTTATTTATGGAATCTGCAGATATGACAATTTCAGATTCTAAAATAGCTTCTCTTTCTACACCATTAATAGTGTTGCTTTATTATAGCAAGGAATGGATGTGGAACTAGCACAACAATGTGTAACCCTTCAACTCAAGCAGTCAATGGAAGTAAGTTTCTTCTGATTCATTGCATTTCAAATGGAAGTTAAATTGGCATTTTTCTTTAGACATCCACAAATTATTATTTTTTCCTTTCATTTTTGTGATCCACTTAGTTGTTGCTGTTTCATTTTACCTGGATATAATATTATGTCACTTTTAAATTTGTTTTTTCTACAGCAAATAAATTTGAATAATTGAAAATAAATAAAAATGATGAGTAAATTTTATTTTAAAAATTATATTCAAATGTGGACTTTAACACAAAAATTTATATTTGAAAAGTAAGTAAAAATACAGATTGGAACATGCCATTTTGTTCTTTATGTCTGTGTCAAAAGAAATAATATTTAGAAGGCAGTTGATTATAATTTCGCTCATTTATTGTGGATCTCCACAAATGGTTTTCATCTTGAAATAATAATTTAAAATGTGCATACTCACTTTCCATCCTTTGATGCTGTATCTCCACAATGCATGTTGCTGTGACTCTGGAAGCTGTTTTAAATACCAGCAGGGTCATCCTTGGTGGACAGGCTTCAGCTGAGCTTCCAGACTAACACAGAGTGGGAAAAATGAGAGTCATACTACTTCGGAATGGGAAAACCTTATAAATAGCAGTGGAACGCTGTAAGATAATGACAGAATATTAAATATCGAGACAGGATGAGTAGCACCAGACTATTGTAAGATATAGTGCCAGGAGATGAGCTCCTCAGGTTGGAAGGCACTCAAAACACGACTGGGAAAGTGCTGCCTCCTCAAAGTAGAGTTGCTGGTGATGACATGAATGGAATAAATCTTTTGGAACCTTCATTTGCTGATGGGGCATAACTCAAAATGAAGAGGAACAGCTGAAAACATCCATTAATAATAGGGACATGGAATGTACAAAGTATAAATCTAGGATAATTAGAAGTTATCAAAAATGAAATGAAATGCATAAGCATCGATCCCCTAGGCATTAGTGAGCTGTTATTAGCCATTTTGAATCTGACAGTCACATGGTTTACTATGTTGAGAATGACAAATTGAAGAGCAATGGAGTTGCAGGATAATGTGCTGGACTTCAAGGTGAGTTTGAGCAGCAAGGTTAGTGGCTCAAACCTACCAGATGCTCTTGGAAACCCTATACAGGGTCACCATGATTCGGAACCAAGTCGATGGCACTTAACAACAACAACAACAATATTTTGAAGTATAATGCTGTCTGTGATAGGATAATATCCATACGCCTAAAAGGAAGACCAGTTAATACCACTATTATTCAAATTTAAACACAAACCACTAAAGTCAGTGATGATGAAATAGAAGAATTCTAGCAACTTCTTCAGTCTGAAATTGATCAAACATGCAATCAAGATGTATGGATAATTATAGGTGACTGGAATGGGAAGATTGAAAACAAAGAGGAAGGATCAGTAGTTAGAAAATATGGCTTTGGTGATAGATGCTAGAGAGCACATGATAAAATTTTGCAAGACCAATGAAAAATGAGAAAGTACATTGCAAGTACCTTTTAAAAACAACATAAAAGATGACTTATACACATGGACCTCACCGGATGGAATACACAGAAATCAAACTGACTACATCTGTGGAAAGAGATGGTGGAAAAGCTCCATATCACTAGCCAAAACAAGGCCAGGGGCAGACTGTGGAACAGACCATTAACTGCTCATATGCAAGTTCAGGTTGAAGCTGAAGAAAATTAAAGCAAATCCACAAGAACCAAAATATGACCTTGAACATATCCCACTTGAATTTAGAGATCATCTCAAGAACAGATTTGATGCATTAGACACTAATAACCAAAGACCGGAAGAGCTGTGGGATGACATCAAGAACATCATATAGGAAGAAAGCAAAAGGTCATTAAGACGACAAGAAAGAAGAAAAAGACCAAAATGGATGTCAGAAGAGACTCTGAAACTTGCTCTTCAGCATAGAGATGCTAAACCAAATGGAAGAAATGAGATGGTAAAGGACCTGAACAGAAAATTTCAAAGGGCAGCTCAAAAGACAAAGTCAAGTATTATAATGAAATGTGCATAGATCTGGAATTAGAAAGCCAAAAGAGAAGAACACTCTTTGCATTTCTCAAACTGAAAGAACTGAATAAAAAATTCAAGCCTCTACTTGAAATATTGTAGAATTCTATGGGCAGAATATTGAATGATGCAGAAAACACTAAATGAAGATGGAAGGAGTACAAAGAGTCACTATAGCAAAAATAAAAGGCTGATGTTCAACCATTTCAAGAGGTAGTATATGACCAAGAGGCATTGGCAAAGTCCAAGGCATTGGCAAAGAATAAGGATTGGTAACTGATGGAATGCAAATTGAAGTCTTTCAACAAACTAATGCAGCACTGGAGGCATTCACTCATCTATGCTAAGAAAATTGGAAGACAGCTAATTGGCCTACTGAATGGAAGAGATCCATATTTGTGCTCATTCCAAAGAGAGGTGACCCAAC
Organism: Chrysochloris asiatica; assembly: GCF_000296735.1. Classification (NCBI taxonomy): domain Eukaryota; kingdom Metazoa; phylum Chordata; class Mammalia; order Afrosoricida; family Chrysochloridae; genus Chrysochloris; species Chrysochloris asiatica. The sequence continues at coordinate 17,648,043 of NW_006408536.1, forward strand.
AAAATGCAGAAATAATTGGATAATATCATTAATGTCACATACAGGCAAACTTTTGCTAAACATAATTAAAGAATGGTTGCAATAGTACATTGCCAGGAACTGCCAGAGGTTCAAACCATATTCAAATGAGAATTAGGAATGAGGGATATCATTGTTGACATCAGGGAAATCTTGGCTGAAAGCAGAGAATACTAGGGAGATATTTACTTGTGCTTTATTGACTATGCAAAGACTTTCAACTGTGTGGATCATGACAAGCTATGGACAACATTTCAGAGAATAGGTATTCTAGAACACTTAATTGTTTGTGAAGAACCTGTGTATAGACCAAGAGGCAGCTGTTAGAACTGAATGGGACACTGTATGGCTTTAAATCAGGAAAGGTGTGTGTCAATCTTGTATTCTTTCACCATACTTATTCAATCTGTATTGTGAGTAAATAGTTCGAGAAGCTGGATTATATGAGGAGGAACATGACATCAGGATTGAAGGAAGACTCCTTAACAACCTGTGATATGTAGATGATACAACCTTGCTTGCTGAAAGTGAAGAGGACTTAAAATACTTACTGATTACGATCAAAGGTATGGGTTACAAATCAATGTAAAGAAAACAAAAATCCTTACCACTGGACTAATACATAACATCATGATAAATGGAGAAAAGATTAGAGTTGTTAAAGGCTTCATTTTGCTTGAATCTACTATCAACCCTCATGGAAGCAGCAATCAAGAATTCAAATGACATATTGTATTAAGCAAATCTGCTGCACAAGACCTCTTTAAAATATTCAAGAGCAAAGATGTCTGTTTGAGGACTAAGGTTCGCCTGATTCAAGCCATGGCATTTTCAGTACCTCATATGCATGTGAAAGCTGGACAGTGAATAAGGTAGACAGTGGATGAATTGATGCATTTCAATTATGGTGTTGGAGAAGGATATTAAAAGTGCTGTGGCCTGTCAGAAGAACAACAAAATCTGTATTGGAAGGAGTGCAACAGAATATTCCTTAGAAGCCAGGGTGGGGAGACTTCATCTCTCATATTTCAGACATATTATCAGCAGGGACTAATCCCTGGAGAAGAACATCATGCTTGGTAAAGTGAGGGTCAATGAAAATGAGGAAGACCCCTAATGAGAAGGATTAATACTGTGGCAGCAGCAATGGGCTCATTGTGAGGATGGAGCAGGACCGGGCAGGGTTTCATTGTTTTATGAGTCATAACAATAGCAATCAATTTCGTAAGAGAAATTCAGTCTGAAGGGAAATGGAAAATAAAAGACATTTACTGGTATATAATTTTTATGATGCGAATGTTTATTTAATTTATTTTCTAGAGGAATTGTTAAATTTCCTTACACAGAGATGCCTAAACATTCTGATAAGATATAAATGTAATGTTCTGATAAACAGTTTGTGTTGCTTTCTTGGAAGACAAATACAGAAACACACTCATTGTTGCAAAACAAACATATTTTGCACAATAAATAAAGACTGAATTTTGTAATTTATTAGTCACTCCATGGGAGAAAGCTGAGGCTTTCTGTTCCCACAAATATTTACAGCCTTGGAAACCCTATACAAGGCTATTATGAGTCAGAACCTGTTCACTTAACAGTGACAAGTACCTGTTGGCACTGAACAGTGACAACAACTAATGTGCCTAGTGCCTCACTTATTAGCATATATGGAGTAAGGAGCCCTGGTGGCAATATAGGACAGGCAATGGACTGCTAGCCGCAAGTTCAAACCCACCAGCAGAAGCAATATGAGGCGCCTGCTGTCATAAATGTTTATAGTCTCAGAATACCGCTGTAGGGTTGCTATGACTGAGAATTAACTCCATGGCAGGGAATTTGCTTTGCTTTGGTTTGTTTCATAAAGTAATATCAAGTACTGTGCCCTATATACGGACTAAAAGACAAAGAAACACACTTGATGTATATTAAAGTATACTTGATGTATATTAAAAAATGTATATTAAACCTTTTCATGATAAATATTAATATTTCCAGTATTTGGGGACGTTTGCTATGTTAGTATTAAATTATTATCAATGCTAATATTAAGGAGTATGGTGGCTCTGTAAGATAAGCACTGGACTGCAAGCCACAAGGTCTGCAGTTCGAGCCCATCAGCCTCTCCATGGCTGGAGACATTATTAGGCCCATTAAAAGCAAAAAGAACTTTAATAATTATCTAGACAAGTGTTAGAAACAGTGTCTTTCTTTCTTTTCTTTTTCTAAAGTATACTAATTTCTTAGGGAGTCCCAATGTGGCACTGTGGGTTAATGCGCCAGACTGCAAAGCCGTTTGAACTGCAAAATTCAAGCTCACCAGCTATGGGTTGGAACCGACTTGACGGCACTTCACAACAACAACTTTCTTAAAGGTAATACACTAGAATACTAATTGAAAAAACAAACAAAGCCAAACCAGTTACCACTGAGTTGATACTGATTCACAGCGACCCCATGGGGGTCAGAGTAAAATGGCTGCATAGGGGTGTTCACTGGCTATGATCTTTAGGAGTTTGGTTGTCAGTCCTTTCTTCCAAGGCACTTCTGGGTAGATTTGAACCACTAACCTTTCCGTTAATAGTGAAGCACTTAATCATTTATGCTACTCATGAACTTCTGTTGTTGTTAAGCGCTGTCAAGTTGGTCCTGACTCATAGTGACCCTGTACAGGATTTCTGAGGCTGTAAGTCTCATCTTGCTCCCACAGAGCAGCTGGTGGGTTTGAACCACCAACCTTGTTATTAACAGTCCATTACTTATCCTATCGAGCCACCGTGCTCCCCTATGAACACCTAGAATATTATTGTTCCTAAGTGCCATTGAGTTGGTTCTGACTCATATTGACCCTGTATAGGGTTTCCAAGGAGTGCCTTGAATGGCCAGCCTTGCTGTTAGCCAGTGCTGATACCACAGCAGCACACCAGAACCCGAAACTATTATAAATACAGGATAATAAGCAGAAACTTCCATTTCAGTTATTGAAAACTCTGAATTGTGCAATTTTTCAGTACAATTTTATTTCAAATGCAGCAAAATTCTTCAGATCACCTCTTGGCTGGATAATGATTTGCAATTGTGAATCAATTGTATATTCATAGATATTTTCAAAGTTCATTGATCTCTGTGAAAGTCATTTTTCTTTTAAATACTTTGTTCTTGTTGATTTTTTTTTATATTTGTGATTTTCACTACTTCTGCATACAGACTTTGATAAACATTTGCTAAAATGTTGTTTGGACCTCACTCATGTAGTTCTGTCCAGCTGGGTTAGAGGAGCTACTATTATTAGTTTCTTAAGCTAATGTGTCATTCTCTGATTCATTCATTCATTCAAATAAAAAAGTAATTACTAAGCACCTACTGGGTGCAAGGGAGCATGGTGCCCCATAGGGTAAGCACTGGACTGTGAACCACAAGGTCAGCAGTTGGAGCCCATGGTAGAAAGAGGGGCTCCCAAGAGAATGTAAAAAAAAACACCACCACACACAAAAAGCCTCAGAAACCCTACACAGGGTTGCTAAGAGTTATAACTGACTCAACTGCACTAAACAGCAGTAGCAATAGCTGGATTCTGGGTTCTGCCCTGAGGATAGATATAATGATGCACAAGACAGAAGTGGCACCTGCCCACAGAGGGTACACTGTTGGTGTTAGGTGGAAAGAGCGACGCTGAGCCATCAGTGATGGCAGACTCTTAGTTCTGGCTCTACCATTGTCCAGCTCTGAGCCATTCAGAGAGTCACCAACTATTAAATGAGAAGAGTGAGTGAACTGAAATGGCAAATGGATTACCCCGCTAGTGCCAACTCATATCAACTGCTATTGGTCACTGAGAGCTCTTGATTACGCTATTGGTTCACTCAATGGCCAAGAGTGCTACAATCAATTATTGATGTCTGGTGTGGACACACGATGGGAGACTAGTGGACTCCCACATGAATTTGCCATCCCTGGATTTGTACACTCTCCAGTTCTGTGATTTGCAAGAATCTGTCCTTCCCACCTCTATCTAATTTGGTGAAGCTGACCAAGGTTACATAAGTTTTTTTTACTTTGGAGCTAAGCTAGCTTTGCCCTTTCCCTACCTTCCACTTCTAGTTCTCTTGTGTGGATCCTAATTGTTGTTAAGTGCCATAGTTCCAACCCATAGCAACCTTGCATAGGGTTTCCGAGGAGCAGCTGGTGGTCGGAGAGGAGCATTGCAAATTATTCCACCATATTATTCCCCCAAAGGTTAGTTAGCATTATTTTCTGACACCTAGATCTATCTTTGAGAAGATCAAATAAGGCACAACTTGCCCAGCCTTCATTCGGGGCCTTTTTTGGAGAAATGATTTCCAGTGTGATGAGAGATTACTGTTTTCTTAATTTTGAATAGATAAACAGACAGCAATCAACAAAACTTTGACTAAAGAGAAAAATCCCTTTAACTCACATTTTGCTTCAATTACATTGAGGACAAAGGCACACGCTGCACCCAGTGCATGAATAGAGGCTTCATTATTCAAAACAAGCATCAGAGAGCATTCTGTCCCTTATAGAAAATATGCAATCACTGTTTAATTCAATGCTAGGATGCAAATTTAAATTCCCATAAGGGGAAGGCTGTTAATGCCATTTAAATTGGTTGTAAATTACAGATAATACGCTTGAGACCCCCGAATACAGATTAGTGGAGTATTGCTTTAGGAATTCAATTCTACTTTGTATTTACTATGTATTTATCTATGAAAAATAAAGCCATGAAGGCTTGTTTACAGCTACATTTTATTGCCTAGCTTCTTCCCCCTCCCCCTGCAAGCAAATATTTCACTTTTAAATGCCACGGAAATGGTTCAGTGTAATATATAAGGAAATGCTGTAAGGTTTAAGGCAGATTCACAATCTTAGAGGCAGTTGCTCATTTTAAAAACAAAACAAAAGCACCAAACATAAGAGGAAAGCATTGATTTAATAAAGATATCTCACTTGCTGACTTGTCTGTCTTTTTACCTTATTCCTATTGGCGTTTCTGTGGTTAAAGAAATCGCACAGTTGTGAGACAATCATGATTTTCAGAAATTAGAGGCTGTGATTATCTCTTGCTGCTAATGTGTATCAGCCACTTAGAGGTTGTTTCTCATTTTCTCAGATTAACTAATCATGAGTGGGATGCCTGATGGGGGAACCTTCGTTGGGAGAATTATTCCGTAAAAACAAGGGCCTTCCAGAAGGGGAACGTATTCGATAAAAATGGACACATTTCAACAAAGGGTTCTGAGCTCCCAGCTTGAAGAGTTGCACTTTCCCTTCCAGTTCACAGAAGCAAAAACTGGCCCTTCCTTGATGTGGTTTCATGTCTCAGGTAGAAAATCGTTATTACTCGAGGTGATAAAAAGAAATCAGTTTTGAGGCTCGTGTTCGCGCATCTTGCAGCCACTATAGGGCATGTTTTTATTTTTATTTTTGTGAAACTGAAGTGTATATATATTT
>NW_006408536.1:17653635-17716250 GCF_000296735.1 Chrysochloris asiatica
TATAAATCTACATTATATAGAACTATTTATATATAAGTCCTGGTATGGTGCTGTAGGATAAATATTGGACCAAAAAGTCAGTCTGAACCGCAAGGTCAACATTTCAAATTCACCAGCCATTCTTTGGAAACTATATGAGTCAGAACTGACTCGACGGCACTTAACAATATATATATATAGTGGTGGTAGTTATGTGCTGTGGCGTCGGTTCCGACTGATAGTGACCCTGTATAGGTTTTCTGAGGCTGCAAATCTTGGCAGAAGCAGAAAGCCTCATCTTTCTCCTGCGGAACAGCTGGTAGTATCAGGATGCTGACCTTGAGGTTAGCAGCCAGACTCCTAACCACTATGCTACCACAGTGCTCTCGCGTGCTCTCTCTTTATATATATAGTTGTTGTTATTAAGTGCTGTCGAGTGGATTCCACCACATAGCGACCCTGTATAGGGTTTCCGAAGAACTGCTGGTGAGTTTGAACCACCTACCTTGCAGTTCAAACCAACCATAAGGTTGAGTGCTTATCCTACGGTGCCACACCAAGATATATGTGTGTGTGTATGTGTGTGTGTATATATATATATAACTTTCCATTGCCATATACACAAAGAATAAAGCCAAGCTAGGGAACAATGGAGAAATGCCTAATTCATTATGCCAGAAAAAGGATCATTACCATCAATACCACATGGAGTTAATCATTTCTAAAGAACTATAATACCAAGTTATCCATAACACTGCACCTAAATGGAATCATGTTTTATTTTTGCTTTGATCTGTCAAAGGTGCTTCAAGCTTTGCCAGGACCGCAGTGATACTATAAATGTTTCGTTGTACCGTTCTTATGAATTACGCAGGCCTTGTGATAGTGTGTCAGGTTCATTGAATTTTTCAAATCCCTATGATTATCTTGCTGATTTGTCATTTGTTTGTATTTTATAAAATAACACAGAACCTGGATTGCCTTTGCTTCTTCTAGTGATTTATATGTAGGTTTAATGGGATTTTCTCCTGTATACCTAAGGGTAAGGATAAAAACAGCCAGTTGAAACCTCGGGATTAAAGAAAAGGCCGATAAAATCAAGGTAATCACTATTGTGTTAAGAGGTTCTGACAAAATAGGGAGGGAGTGGTGATTCGTGGTTGAGGATCTTCCTGCCTGTCCTTTGATAAGTTTTGAGTCACAATAATCTTGATGCAAATCAACAGTGAATGAGGAGTCTGTGACTTAATGTTGTGAAGTTTTCACTGCTCTGGGTATGGAATATCTGAAGTTTGATCGGGTGGTGTGGGAAGCTGGTCTCCACTCAGGCTGTGTCCACTTGCGTCAGTCGTGAGTGATCATTACAGGGGTGGCCTTTCATCTTTTTTTGATCTCTCTTGTAGGTGGCTTAGGGACATGCATACTCTTTCTGGCAGAAATCACAGGCCCGTGTTCAAATGGCAAGTGGGCAATGCCAGGTCATTGTTGGTCCCCATGCCCCAGCACCCAGTACCAAGGCTAGCAGGAAATGGGGCAGAGCAGAGAGAGTGCCAGAGTGGCAGCCACAAGGTCTGGGGTCTTGCCTGGCCTCTGTCATAAGCTTTCTGTCAGATTGTTGGGCTTCAGCTTCCTTATGTTGAAAGTGAGGAGGGCCATTCATAACGAACACATGATAAGCACTTAGCATGAACTTCGCATCACAGCCTCTGCCCAGACCCTGTGCTCAAACAAAAATAAGACATGATGTCTTTCCTTAAAGGATTCAAGCTGAAGAACCAGAAAAGGTGTTGTTGTTGTTAAGTGCTGTTGAGCCATTTCTGGCTCACAGTGACCCCTTATAGGGTTTCTGAGGGCAGCTGATGAGCTTTAACCACCCACTTTGTGGTTCAAATTGACCTTGCAGTCCAGCACAATAACCCTCAGGGCCACACCAGGACTCCACAAAAGGTATGTTGTTGTTGTTGTTGTTGTTAAGTGCCGTCGAGTCCATTCTGACCCATAGCGACCCTGTATAGGGTTTCCATGGAGTAGCTGGTGAGCTTGAACCGCCCACCTTGAGTTCAAACAGCTTTTCAGTCTGACGCATTAACCCATAGTGCCACACTAGGACTCCAAAAAAGTATGCTGCTGTGGTTGTTATGTGCCGTGGAGTTGGTTCCGACTCATAGTGACCCTATACAGGGTTTCCGAGGCTGTAAATCTTTCCAGGAGCAGAAAGCCTCATCTTCTTCCCATGGAACAGCTGGTAGTTTGAACTGCTGACCCTGAGGTTAGCCCGATTCGTAACCACTACGCTACTAGAGCTCCTTAATACCACTATTACTGTCATTCAAATTTACACAACAATCATTAAAACCAGTGCTGATGAAATTGAAGAATTCTGCTACTTCTTCAGTCTGAACTTGATCAAACATGCCATCAAGATGTACGGATAATTACTGGTGAGTGGAATGGAAAGGTTGGAAACAAAGAGGATCGGTAGTTGGAAAATATGAGGAATAGAAATGATGCTGGAGATTGTGTAAGAATTTTGCAAGACCAATGACATTCATTGCAAATACACATAGACCTCACCAGATGAAATACACAGGAATCAAATTGGCTACATCTGTGGGACGAGACTATGGAAAAGCATCAGCCAAAACAAGTACAGGGGCCAACTGTGCAACAGACCATCAGTTGTTCATATGAAAGTTCAGGCTGAAGAAAATTAAAGCAATTACACAAGAACCAAACTATGACCTTAAACATATCCCACCTGAATTTAGAGACCAACTCACTAATGACAGAAGACCCGAAGAATTGTGGAATAACATTAAGATCATCATACAGGAAGAAAGCCAAAGGTCCGTAAAGAAAGAAATGACCAAAATGGATGTCATAAGAATCTCTGAAGTTTATTCTCCAGCATAAAGATGCTAATGTGAATGGAGGAAATGAGGTGGTAACAGAGCTGAACAGAAAAAAATTAAAGGGCCACTAGAGAAGACAGTCAAGTATTATAATGGAATGTGCAAAGACTTTGAGTTAGAAAACCAAAAGAAAAAAGTATGCTTAACATTTCTCAAGTTGAAAGAACTGAAGAAAAAGTTTAAGTGTCAACCTGAAATATTGAAGGATTCTATGGGCAGAATGTTGAATGGTGTAAAAAGAATGAAAAGAAAATGGAAGGAATACAGAGTCACTGTACCAAAAAGAAATGGCCAGTGTTCAACTATTTCAAGAGGTAGCATAAGATCAAGAACCAATGGTACTGAAGGAAGAAGTCCAAGGTGCACTGAAGGCACTGGCAAAAAACAAGGATTCAGGGACTGATGGAATACAAATGGAAATCTTTCAACAAACTGAGGAACTATGCCAAAAATTTAGAAGACTGCTACCTGGCCAACTGATTAGAGGAGATCCATATTTGTGATTGTTACAAAGACATATGAATCAATGAATGTAGAAATCATCAAGTATCATTATTATCATATGCAATCAAAATTTTGCTGAAGATAATTTATAACGGCTGCAATAATACATCAACAGATAACTTCCAGAAATTCAAGCCAAACTCAGAAGAGAATGTGGAACTAGGAATATACACTGTTGAAGTCAGATGGATCTTGGCAAAAAGCAGAGACTGCCATAAAGTTGTTTACCTGTGCTTTATTGACTATGCAAAGCCTTTTGACTGTGTGGATCATGACAAGCCATGGATAACATTGGGAAGAGTGGCTATTCCAGAACACTTGATTGGACTCATGAAGAACCTGTACATAGACCAAGAGCAAGGGGATACTGAATGATTTAAAATCAGGAAAGGTGTGCCCCATACTTATTCAATCTGTAGGCTGAGCAAATAATCTGAGAATCTGGATTATATGAAGAAGAACATGGCATCACGGTTGGAGTAAGACTCATTAGCAATGATGATACAACCTTACTTGCTGAAAGTGAAGAGGATTTAAAATACTTACTGATGAAGATCAAAGACCATAGCCTTCAACATAAAGAAAGTAAAAATCCTCACAATTGGACCAATAAAAAACATCATGATTAATGGAGAAAAGGTTGAAGTTGTCAAAGATCTCATTTTGCTAGGATTCACAACCAACCTGCATGGAAGTAGCAGCCAAGAAATCAAGTGATGTACTGCATTAGGTAAATCTGCTGCACAAGTACTCTTTAAAATTTTCAAGAGCAAAGATGTCAGTTTGAACACTAAGGTTGACCTGACCCAAGCCATGGTATTTTCAATAGCCTTATATGCATGAGAAAGTAAGGTAATGAATAAGGGAGACTTTAGAGTAATCGATGCATTTGAGTTATGGTGTTGGAGAAGAATATTGAAAGTACCATGGACTGCTAGAAGAATAAAGAAATCTATGTTGGAAGAAATACAGTCAGAATGCTCCTGAGAAGCCAAGATGGTGAGACTGTTTCTCTCATTCTTTGGACATATTATCAGGAGGGACCAGTTTCTGCAGAAGAACATCATGTTTGGTAAAGTCAGCAAAAAAGAAGATCGCCAATGAGATGGATTGGCACAATGGCAGCAACAATGGGCTCAAGTGTAACAACAATTGTGAGGATGGTCCAGGACTGGGCAGTGTTTCATTGTGTTGTGCTTCGGGTTGCCATGAGTCAGAACAGACTCAATGGCATCTAACAACAAAGTCCCCACAAGTCTATGAGGTTGTAATGAAAAGGAATTGTTGCTTTAAAAAATCCAACTGTATGTCAGAGAGAACGAAGATGAACATATATTCTTAACTTACTATGTGTTGGAAAATTCACCAACCTCCCTGCCCCCAATTTGGATGCCCATAAGTTTATGCTCAGGTGTCTAAGCAGCAACACTTCACATGGTTAGGGATATTGTGCATCAAGGCTAGGGAATGGACCAGCTTTTGATCTGTAACTGGCTTCCAGGAAATTCACACAAACAAGCTAACCATCCCCCTGCCCACCAGGCTGGATCAGAGCTTGGGAGAATAGTCTACAGCAGAACTGTTTTCTGGGCCTCACTGACTCCCAAGTCTAAGAAGGAAAACAGGAAGGTGGGTGGGTCTTTCTGCAAGGAAATCGCAAAAATGAGAACAAAACTTGGCCCTGGCAGTTTTGAAGGTCGGCTGGATGTCAGCTGACTCAGATCAAATGAGGGCAACTGGAGGCTGAGAAATGAGACCCAAAATTAGAAAAGGAATGATGGGTAGAAGGAAGTCAGGAGACTGGGCCGGGGTCTTTATGAGGAACTGGAGACAAAGGAGATAGTGTTGGGCCTGGAGATAAAATGTTAATTAAGTAAGAGAGGAAAAGAAATCACATAAGGCACATACGTAAGATGTCTACGGAGTTGTTACTGCTGTTCAGTGCCATAGAGTTGGTTTTGACTCACAGAGACCTTATGCCTGGTCCTGCACCTTCCTCACAATAGGTAACTATGGTTGAACCATTGCTGCTGTCACTGTACCAATCCATCTGGTTGGGGGGGTCTTCCTTTTTTTTTTTGCTGACCCTCCACTTTATCAAACATGACTGGTCCCTCCTGATAACATGTCCAAAGTATGACAGACAAAGTCTCACCATCCTGGCTTCTATATAGTATTCTGGCTGTACTTCTTCCAACACAATTTTGGTTGTTCTTCTGGCAATCCATGGTACTTTCAGTATTCTTTTCGACACCATACTTTAATTACATCCATTATTTTTTCTTTTTTTAATCTAATATTTTTTATTTTGCAAGACTGCATACAGTAAACTAATTTACTGATGGATTTTAATTAAGCAATCTGAAGACTAATTTTTTTTTTACATTTTAAGTGATTAAAATGCAAAAAAGATTTGATTTTACAATTCAGTTACTATCATACTGAAATGAAAATACAATGTTTAACTAGTTTACTGCCATATTTATCTTTTGATGCATTTTTCTAGTTTAACTCAGTTTGTACAATATTCTATACTTGTAAAAGTATGATATAATTTAAATGATATAAATCATTTAAAATTCATTATGGTACTTTAGTTTTATAAAAATTGAATGTGTAAACTGATTTTCAAACAGGTTAAATGAGACTCCCAAAGCGTTCCGATTATTAAAAAGGGACATATATAATGTTGACACTCCAACCACCAGCATCCACTTTGCCTTTCTTAGTTTTTTGACTATGATGGTGTGGTGAATTGCATCTATTCTTACATGGTCTTCCTTATTCATTGTCTAGTTTTCACATGTACATGAGGCTATGAAAAATACCACGGACTAGGTCACGCATACCTTAGTCCTCAAACTGATGTTTTTATTCTTGAACACTTGAAAGAGGTCTTTTGCAGCACATTTTCTTAATGCAATATGTCACTTGATTTCTTGGCTGCTGCTTCTATGAGTGTTGATTGTGGAGTCAAGCAAAATGAAGTCTTTAGCAGCTTCAATCTTTTCTCCATTTATCATTATGGTATTTCTTGGTCCAGTTGTGATGACTTCTGTTTTCTTTATATTGAGGTGCAATCTATGCTGTACGTCTTTGATCTTCATCGGAAAGTATTTCAAGTCCTTTTCACTTTCAGCAGGCAAGGTTGCATCATCTGCATATTATAGGTTGTTAATAGGTCTCCCTCCAATCCTGATGGTATGTTCTTCATACAATCCAGTTTCTCAGCATACAGATTGAATAAGTATGGTGACAGAACACAACCCTGGCATACACCTTTCCTGATTTAAAATCATTTAGTATCTCCTTGTTCTGTTCTTGATCTATGTACGGGTTCCTCAGGAGCACAATTAAGTGTTCTGGAATACCAGTTCTTTGCAATGTTATCCATAGTTTGTTCTGACCCACAGTTAAAAGCATTTGCATAGTCAATAAATCGCAAATAAACATCTGATACTAGTAGTGGTAGCCCTAGTTCTACGTCCTCTTCGGAATCCGGCTTGAATTTCTGGCAATTTCCCAATTATGTACTATTGCAACCATTTTTTAATTATCGTCATCAAATTTTACTTGAATGTGATACTGATATTGTTAAATGACTTCTGCATTCTATTTAGTCACCTTTCTTTGAAATGGGCACAAATATGGATCTCTTCCAACAGGTTGACCAGGAAACTTTAGTCCACATTTCTTGGCATAAGTGAGCAATCTCCTCCAGTGCTGCATCAGTTTGTTGAACAATTTCAATTCGCATTCCATCAATTTCTGGAGTCTGGTTTTTTGCCAGTGTCTTCAGTGCAGCGTGGACTTCTTCCTACAGCAACATCAGTTCTTGATCATGTGCTACCTCTTGAAATGGCTGCACATCAACAACTTCTTTTTGGTACAGTGACTGTGCATTCCTTCCATCTTCTTTAGATGCTTTCTTCTTCATTCAGTATGTTGCCCATAGAATCCTTCAATATTGCAACCTGAGACTTGATTATTTTGTTATTTTTGACGGTGAATTTTATATCATTCCTCTTCAATTTGTCTTTCCTGGCATAGTAAACCATATATATAGTTGTCAGATTCAAACTGGTCAATACCAGTTCATTTCAACCCACTAGTGCCTAAGATATTGACCTTCATGCATTCATCTTATTTTCAACGGCTTATTTACACCCTCGGAAACCCTGTACAGGGTCACTATGGGTCGCAACCGACTCGACGGCACTTAACAACAACAACAAATTTTCCTAGATTCATACTTTGTACATTCCTTGTTTTGATTATTAATGAATGCTCATAGTCTTTTCTTTTCATTTTGAGTGGTGCCCCAACAACAAATGAAGGTCCTGAAAGTTTTGTTCCATTAACATCACTATGGTCAACTCTGCTTTGAGGAGGCAGCTCTTCCCCAGTTGTATTTTGAGTGTCTTCCAACCTGAAGGGATCATCTGACAGTGTCCCACTGTTATTCATAAAGTTTTCAGTGGCTCAACGTTCAGAAGTTCAGAAGGTTTCCAGTGGCTAAACATTAAGAAGTAATTTGCCATTCCTTCTTCCTAGTCTTAATCTGGAAGCGCCGCTGCAATTTGTTTACCATGGGTGACCCTGCTGGTATTTAAAACACCAGTGGTATAGCTTCTAGTGTCACAGAAACATGTAAGCCACCACAGTACAGCGAACTGACAGACATGTGGTGGGGCCATGGAGTAGAGGGGGATGAAAGTCACGCATATTGGAAAATGTTAAACAACTGGCTATCATTGGCGGTTCAAACCCACCAACCATGCCTCAGAATCACTAAGCAGGGTTGCTATGTGTCAGCACTGACTCAATAGCACACAACGACAATTATGATTGGGGGTTGGGTGGGGCAAGGAGAAGACCCCATCAAATTTGTTGATTTCTTTAGTGTCAAGCTGCTAATGTTATGTCACTAAGCATAGAATTGGGTACCTCCAATGTAGAGTTGCAGTATCTCCACCAGACAGATATGATAGAGAGACAGATATCTCAAGCACCTGGATAATAGGAAAATGTAGTGAACTAATGAGGAAATGATGAGTTTTGAGTATTTACTACCTAAATATCATTTTCTTAAAGTATATTACTTTATTTTAAATATAATTTACCTTTAATTTTATTAACACTTGTTGTGGTTGTTGTTAAGTCCGTTGAGTCAATTCCGACCCATAGTGACCCAGTATAGGGTTTCTGAGGAGCAGCTGGTGACCTTGAACCACTGACCTTGCAGTAAACGGCTTTATAGTCTGGCACATTAATCCACAGCGCCACACCAGGACTCCTTTATTAATGTTCAGTAACTATTATATAAGGAGCCCAGTGGCATGGTAGGGCAAGCACTGGACTGGTAACCACAGGGTGAGCAGTGCAAATCCACCTGCTGCTCCACAAGACCAGCTGCTCCTTCACAGGAAAAAGATGAGGCTTTCTGCTCCCGTAAAGATGTACAGCCTCAGAAACTTTATACAGGTTTGTTATGAGTCAGAACTAACTTGATGGCTATGGGTTTTGCTCTTTCCTATAATATGTGGTATATACTAAATATAATGTCTTTATCAACAAACATATCTAATATAACATTACAAAAACCAAACTAGTTACCATCGAGTCAATTCCGGCTCATCATGACTCCATGTGTGTCAGAGTAGAACTGCTTCTTAGGGTTTGCAAAGACTCTGATCTTTCAGAAGTAGATCACCAGGCCTTTCTTCTGAGGAGCTTGTTGTTGTTAGGTGCCATTGAGTCTATTCTGACTCATAGCAAACCCATGTACAACAGAACAAAACACTGCCTGGTCTTGCACCATCTTCACAGGCGTTGCTACGTTAGAGCTCATTGTTGTAGCCACTGTGTCAACCCATCCTGTGGAGGGTCTGCCTCTTTTTCACGGCTGGACTGCAAAGTAGGTTTGAACCACAAGGTCACCAGCTGCTCCTTGGAAACCCTATACAGGGTCGCTATGGGTCGGAACCAACTTGATGGCACTTAACAACAACAATCCATACTGAAGGCTGTAAATGCTTCTATTCCTCTTCACTTTCAGGAAGCAAGGTCGTGTCATTTGCATAATGTAAGTTGTTAATAAGTCTTCCTCTAATCGTGACCCTGTGCTCTTCTTCATGTAATCAAATTTCTCTGATTATTTGCTCAGCATACAACTAGGAGGCTCTAGGTGGGTTCAAACTTACAACCTTTCGGTTTGTAGCTGAGTACTTAACTGTTTCTGCCACCCTAAAGACTCTAAAATATTATATAGATTGTCATTGTTGTTGTGTGTTGTCAAATCAGTTCTGACTCAGAGTGACCTTGTATAGGGTTACCAAGAACAGCTGGTTGGTTTGAACTGCTGACCTTGAGATTACCAGTCCAGTGCTTATTCTAAAGTGTCTCACCAAGGCTCAATATATAGATGCTGTTGTTGTTGTTGTCAGGTGCCATCAAGTCGGAACCAACTCATAGCGACCCCATGCACAGCAGAACGAAACAATGTCTAATCCTGGGCCAACATCACTACTGCTGCCACACTTGACGCCATCAATGATGCCACCTGGCCGATCCATCTCATTGGGGGTCTTCCTCTTTTTCTCTGACCCTCCATCTTACCCAGCATGGCATCCTTCTCCAGTGACTATTCCCTCCTGACAATATGTCCAAAGTATGAGAGATGGAGCTTAGCCATCCTGGCCTCCAAGGAGCACTCTGGCTGCACTTCTTCCAAAACAGATCTATTGGTTCTTTTGGCAGTCCATGGCACTTTCAGTATTCTCTTCCAACACCACAACTCAAAGGCATCAATTCTTCTACGATCTTTCTTTTTCACTGTCCAGCTTTCGCATCCATAAGAGGTTATTGAAAATACCATGGCTTGGGTCAGGCGTACCTAGTCCTCAAGCTTACATCTCTGCTCATCAACACTTTAAAAAAGTTCCTGTGCAGCAGATTTGCCCAATACAATATGTTGTCTGATCTCTTGACTACTGCTTCCGCAAGTGTTGATAGTTGATCCAAGAAGAATGAAGTCCTTGACAACTTCAATCTTTTCTCCGTTGATAAGAATGTTGTTTATTGGTCCAGTGGTGAGGATTTTTGTTTTCCTGACATTGAGATGCAACCCATACCGAAGGCTGTGCTCTTTGATCTTCATCAGTAAATGTTTCAAGTCCTCTTCACTTTCAGCAAGCAAGGTTGTATCATCTGCATATCGCAGGTTGTTAATGAGTCTTCCTCCAATTCTGACTCCACATTTTTCTTCATAGAACCCAGCTTCTCGTATTATTTGCTCAGCATACAGATATAGACAGATAGTATTAATAATGAACATGGTTTGCTACTGTCTTGTTAAAGTCCTGAAAATGGAACATTTGGCCCTGGGAAGCTAGTTTGAACTGACTCTAAAACATTACTGCTTGGGAATGTCATGTAACTCCACAGAGCCTCAATGTTCTTTATTGTAAAATGGGGTGCTCCTCATCCTAACAGTATCTAGATCACAGGGTTATTGTGAGGGTGACAAAAGTCTGTGCGTAAATATTTCAAAAATTGTGTTGTTGCTGTTGAGTTGATTCTAACTCATAATGACCCTACATTGTTGTTGTTGTTAAGTACCGTGGAGTCGGTTCTGACTCATAGTGACCCTGCACAGGGTTTTCGAGGCTGTAAACGTTTACGGGAGCAGAAAGCCTCATCTTTCTCCCGCGCAACAGCTAGTAGTTTCGAACTGCCAACCTTCAGATTAGTAGACTGATTTGTAACCACTATGCTACCAGAGCTCCTTCATAATAGAGTGGATATCCATAGGGTTTGCTAGGCTTTCATCTTTATAGGAGCAGATTCCCAGGTTTTTTCTCTTACAGAATTGCTTTGGGTTTGAAGTGCTGATCTCTGGGTTAGCTGCTGAGTGCTTAATGATTGCTCCAACAGGGAACAATCCTGTTGTTGTTGTTGTTAAGTGCCGTTGAGTCAGTTCCGACTCATAGCAACTCTGTGTAGGGCTTCCAAGGAGCGGTTGGTGAGCTTGATCTGCCGACTTTGTACTTCAAACTGACCTTGCAGTCCAGTGTTTTATTCCACAGCACCATACCAGGACTCTTAGCCTATGGTAAATATTAGTCAAGTATTGACTAAAATGTTTTATCAACTTGAGCAGCAATCTTTAATCCTTCCAGAACCAGAAAACCTGTTTAACTGGAGAGCTCAAGATCTGTTCTTTGACCTGCCTGACTTTAAAGAGGCAGTCTGGTAAGAGATTTGCTACTTTGCAAATAGCTAATGCTTTTTAGACAATGAATTCTGAAGCCAATTGAGTAGATAAGCAAGTCCTGGTGGTACGTGGTTAAAACACTTGGCTGTTGACCACAAAGGCAGCTGTTTAAAGCCACTGTCTACTCTGTAGGAGAAAGCTAGGGCAGTCCGCTTCCATAAAGATGACAGCCTTGGGAACCACATGGGCAGTTCGACTCTGTCCTACAGGGTTGTTGAGTGCAAATCCACTCGATGGTAGTGGGTTTTTGTTAAAGAGGAGATAAAGATACTGCTAGAATCAGATTCCATAGCTACTCACCACAGAAGCATGGGGGAGCTCCCTTATTACATGTCTGGCTGGCTCCATTCCTTTAGTCCTGCCTAGGGCTGAGTCCCAGAGTTGGAGGGGCCATTAGAACCTGGTCTCATTTATTATTTCAGGGAGCAGAAAATGTAAGCAAAGTCTGCCTACCACAGGCCCTGGGACTGGGCAGATGTAAGAAAGTAAACAGACAGGATGAGAAAGATAAAGGACAGAATGAGGCAGGAGCCAGGAGCCAGGAGCCATGTTGGCCACAACAGCCAAAGAATGGTTCAGTTTGGGACACAGAACAGACAGTGTGGGAAGGAAGGTGCGTGGGAAGGGGGTCAAGGTCTCCTCACCAAGCATGAGTCAAGTCAGGTGCTGGGATAGACCGATGAGAACAGAAAGACAGAAGCAAAGAAAGGCTCAATTCACAAGATAGGAAGGCTGTTGGTTCACATTTTTCAAACTAAGAAATTGCAACCTTTAGACTCCTGAATCCCACAGAGTAGGTAAAAACCAACATTTTCTTATTCTTAAGAAACCAGAATAGAATGGTATGGCACAGACCAACTAGCTGATCACCAGTCCCAATTCTGCTTCCTAGGTGGTTAGATTAGGGTTTCCTGGGCCCATCTAGTGAGGTTGGGGCCATGTGATTTGATTATGGCCCATGGAGCATGGGTAAAGTGGCATAAGGAACGTTCAAGCCAAATCCAAATCCCCTGAGTGATGATTCTCTTCTGCCATGATCCTGTGTTGAAGATAGTGGCCTCCAAACATGAATTTGATTATGTGATTTGATTATGATAGTGGCCTCCAAATGTGAAAAGAGCTGGAACTCCTGCAGGGGGAAGAAAGTGGCCTCCAAACATGAAAAGTGGCCTCCAAACATGAAAAAAGCTGGAACTCCTGCAGGGGGAAGGAAGTCACTAAGCAGAGCTGCCTAATCTATTTTGGATTAGAATATGAACACAAAATGAACTTCTATTTTGTTAAGCAACTGAGATTTAAGAGTTGCTTGTTTCAGCAGCTACCAATTATTGCCCTGGCTAATAGGAATGAATGCAATGGCATAGTTAGAAGGTGACTAATAGGAATGAATGGAATGGAATAGTTAGAAGGAAAGGAAAGGAATAGAATCAATTACATTAAAATAGACTAGACTAGATGAGAAACTATTAGAGTACATTGCAGGTAGTAAAAATAAATACTCTTTTGTAGCTGTGCAGGGACTGGGCAGGATTTAATATTGTTCTAGAAAACATTTGTTTCAATTCATATGTATACTACTTCCCAATGTGAATTTTATTTTATTGCTGTAGGTTGAGGTAAAAAGTGTTTTTAAATTACTGCCTTTGAGCTGGAGGGATTTTTGTTGTGGGGGTGGGGTGATACAAGAGAAAATCTTAGGTAACTTAGTGATTGTTTGTCTACCATCCTTTTAAGGAAAGTATTCTGGATTTTCTGGGCATCACTGCCTCATGGTTAGTTGTGGTAGAAGTGTGTTGTTTTTGCCTGCCCCATCCACTTTCTCTTCTTTTGATAATAACATCCCAATTCAAATCCATATAGTTTGGCTGGTGCTCACACTCCCCACTCCCCACCCCCAGAATGCAGGTGGAAGACACATATACCAAACTTAGACAAAGTGCTCCATTTCTAGAGTCACTGTGATTGGTTAAGAGAGGTATACATGATGACTCAAGCGGGTCCAATCAGAGCTAAAACTGGGACTTGGACTTAAGTGACCATAAAATATGTATTTTCTTTTCCCTGGTCTTAGAGAGCCATAGAAGTATAAATCTGAAACTGCTGGCAGCCATCTTGCTCTCCCAGGGGAGAATTTGCCTGAGAATAGAAATAACAATTACTGAAGAAAGAAGAGTTAAGACCAAGTCCCGGTGACGTCATTTGAACCATTGGATCTAGCCATACCTGAAGTCATCCCTGTATTTTTTAGCTGAGTTTGTAAATTCATCACCGTGCTTCTTTCAATTTTAATTTTAGGGTTTTGACAGTTATAGCCAAAAAAAGTCCTGAAGCTGTGGTCTTCCACATCTTTAAAATGCCACGTCCTTGGTAAAGTGGACAAGGATTAAAGTGGAAACCAGCTGGTCCTCAGGCTCCTTTAGACATTGCCAAGGAAAAGTGGTTTCAACCACTAAAGAATTGGACTTCAATATATGGAAAGTCAGTGAGGTAAAATCAAGGAGAAACAAATTTTTTATAATTTCTATTTGGGGGAAATAGAGAACAGATAAATACCATTTGAATTACAAGTTCATTTACCTTCATATATACAACAAATATTTATTGAACACCTTTCATGGGCTGGAAATTATGTTAGCCCTACAAATGTAACATTGAATAATAACAGTGAATTCTTATTAAGAGCTTATAGAACCCTGGTGTGGTACTATAGGATAAGCACTGGACTGCTAACCACAAAGCCACCAGTCACTCCTTAGAAACTGTATACAGGGTTGATATAACTCAGAACTGACTCAATGGCACTAAACCACAATGTATGTCAGGCCCACCATTCGTATGTAAATTTGTTGTGTTGTAGTGGCTTGTGTGTTGCTGTGATGCTAGAAGCAATGCAACCAGTATTTTAAATATCAGTAGGATGACCCATGGTGGACAGGTTTCACCAGAACTTCCAGAGTAAGACAGTCAAGGAAGAAGAAGAGGCAGATCATTTCGGAATGGTTAGCCCCTGAAAAATCTTATGAATAGTAGCAGAACATTGTCAGTTACAGTGCTGGAAGATGAGCCCCTTAGGTTGGAATGCACTCAATACAACTTGGGAAGAATTGCCTCCTCAAAGTAAAGTGGACCATAATGATGTGAATGAATGACCATAATGATGTGAATGAATGGAGCAAAGCTTTTGAGACCTTCATTCACTGATTTGGCACAACAGAAAATGGGAAGAAACAGCTGTAAACTTCCATTAATAATTGGAACATGGAATGCATGAAGCATGAATCTAGGGAAATTGAAAGTTGTCAAAAATGAATGGAACACATAAAGATCAATATTCTAGGCATTAGTGGGATGAAATGGGCTAAAATTGGCCATTTTAAATTGAACAAACATAGGGTTTACTATGCTTGAAACTACAAATTGAAGAGGAATGGCATCTTATTCATCATCAAAATGAGCATTTCAAGATCAATCTTGAAGTATAATGCTGTCTGTGATCAGATAATATCCATAGTTTACAAGCAGACAAGTTAATACCATTATTATTCAAATTTACTCACAAACTACTAAAGTCAATGATAAAGAAATTGAAAAATTCTACCAACTTCTTCCGTCTGAAATTGATCAAACATGGAATTAAGACACACTGATCATTATTGGTGATTGAAAGTTGGAAACAAAAGGAAGGATCAGCAGTTGAAAACTATAACCTTGGTGATAGAAATGATGCTGGAGATTACATTATAGAATTTTACAAATGCCCCTTTTTATTCATTGCAAATACCCTTTTTCTTTCTTTAAAAATTTTAATTGTGAATTGAGGGAAGGTTTACAGAGAAGATCATTCGTTTTACAGTCAACAAATCATGCACTTCATTTCATCTCAATGATTGCAATCTCCACACAACAACAGTTGTCCCACTTCCTCCCTGTGGTTATTTCTATCCCATCCTCTTCCCTTCCCTTCTGAACTTTGACTTGAGGTAAGTGTTGTCCCTTTGATCTTTAATGGCTGACCATTCCATGCTGAACATATCATACTAGTGTTGTTGGTTAGCTGAAACTTCAGCCACAAGGGTGAGTTCCATTCCAAACTTAAAAGGTAACTGACTGCCAGAGTCTTCTTGTTTTGTTGTAGAAGACAACTTTATTTCTCAGCACAGACCCTTCAAATTAGTTATTTTGGATTGTCCTTATCCACCCTAAATTAAATCTCAAGTATGCTCAGAGTTTATCTGGTCATTTTTAGATAATGAAATATAGTTCAATATAGTATAATAATTGCATTTCTCCAATTTTTCATTTAATGAAAAACTTTTTCTCTCCCCTTGGAAACTTGCAGTGGGGTGAGAACTATGACTGGCTTCTTTTTTCTAGCTCCACCATCTTATTTACTTGCAAACTGCTCCAGGATAGGACATAGATTGGGAGTTTGGGGAGAAGTAGTAGGAGAGAGGACAGCCAAGGGCAGAAAGGTTTTACCTGACTAGTATGATTATAGCCTCCAAAGTGGTAGATTCCTAATGCATTCTTTTTTTAAAAAATTTTTATTATGAATTGAGTGATAGTTTACATGGGAGAACATTAGCTTTACATTCATCCTATCGTATTTCGTTTCATTGCAATTATTACAATCCTCTCCATGCATCATCATTCAACAGCATTTGCTTCCATTCCCTCTGTTTTTATTTTGGATGTACACAGAAGCACTCAGGAATACATAATCATTCAAATAACCAAAGGGCATACCCTGCAAGCCTGTCCCCCAACTGCCAGCACACAGCTTCTCTCCCTCCTTTTGAGTCCCTAGCCGCTCCATCTCTCTATGTCATTGTCTCTGCCTCCATCTCTGGCATCACTGCTCCTCTGGATAGGGTCTCACACTCTGCTCTTCTCCCTCGATGGCCCCAGGGTCCTCCACTCCTGGACTGCAAGATCAACCACTCCCCTCCTTTTACTACAAAATGTCTCCCTTTACATATGCAACAATCACAATCAGTTCTGATAGCAATTATTCACTACTGAACCACAAGAGTCATATCCCCATCTCCTTTCACCAGTCCTGTCTAGACAGGTTGGAAACCACTCAGTGGAGATTCTACCTTCCCCTGCACCCTCTGAAACTAAGCTCCCTCTTGAAAACTTGTAAGTCATTCACTTAGTGCCTCTGTAGCCCTCCCATTTTGGGTAGCCAATGTCTAAATTGCCCATCTCTGTCAACCCTGTGTACAGAGCGGGTGGGAATTATCCTTGCTGAAATGATTCACTCCCTATTTTAAGCTACTACATCCATAAGTATAGATCAAGTTCATCAAATTGTAGTGGATTACACTATTTCCCCCCCTCTTCTTTCTTCCTCTAGTCGAGTTCTGATCATCCAGCCATTGAAGTGAGGTCAAATGGGTACTATCTGTAAGTATGGGCATTCTTGTACATCTCCCCTCACTTCATATCAGCTGGATGCTTCACTTTCCACTCTAGTCCTCTGTGGCTATGTCCCTGTCCATGGGCTCAGGAGTCCCCAGGTCTCACTATACTGCTGGAGAAGGCCATAGTCTTGTATTCACCCAGTAAGCCCGATCTTTTTAAAAAATCTTTATAATTTTGAGATTTATACATCATTTTCTCCCACTCTATATGGAATCCTCTAATGCAATCCGTTCATGAGCTTTTAAGATACCAGTCGTTACTCACCAAAGTACGATGCAGAACATTGTCTTTGCTGATTATGTTATGCCAATTGACTATGCTGCCCCTTGAGACTATTGTTCTGACCCCCCAGGTCCAGCAACTTATTGCCTTAAGAAGTTTGGTAATCTCTAAGAAAGTTACCTCAGGAAATATCTTATTACAACAAAATAAAAGTGAACATCACCAGATTGAATGTACAGGAATCAAATAGACTACATATGTGGGAAGAAGCAATGGAGAAACTTAATATCATCAGCCAAAACAAGACCAGGGCAGACAGTGGAACAGACCATATCCAAGTTCAGGCTGAAGCAGAAGAAATTTTAAAAGTCCATGAGAGTCAAAATATGACTTTGAATATATCCCACCTGAATTCAGAGAACATTTCAAGAACCAATTTGATGCATTAGACACCAATGACTGAAAACCAGAAGAGTTGTGGAATGACATCAAGAACATCATACAGGAAGAAAGCAGAAGGTGATTAAAAATACAGCAAAGAAAGAAAAGACCAAAAACTGCTTCAAAAAAGTCTCTGAAACTTGCTTTTGAGCATAGAGAAGCTAAAGCAATTAGAAGAAATGAAGAAGTAAAAGAGCTGAACAGAAAAATATAAAGGGCAGCTCAAGAAGACAAAGTAAAGTATTTTAATGCAGTCAGTGTGCAAGAACCTGGAGTTAGAAAACCAAAAGTTTTTCTCAGCATTTCTCGAGCTGAAAGAATTGAAGAAGAAAAGTAAGTCTTGGTGTGTAATAATGAGGGATTATATAGGTAAAATACTGAATGATGCAAGAATACACAGATTGTACCAAAAAGAATTGATTGATGCTCAACTAT
Source organism: Chrysochloris asiatica (assembly GCF_000296735.1). NCBI lineage: Eukaryota > Metazoa > Chordata > Mammalia > Afrosoricida > Chrysochloridae > Chrysochloris > Chrysochloris asiatica. The sequence goes on from NW_006408536.1 coordinate 17,671,831, forward strand.
TTCAAGAGATAGCATATGATCAAGAACTGATGGTATTGAAGGAAGAAGCCCAAGCTGTAATGAAGACATTGGCAAAAAAACAAGGCCCAAGGAGTTGACTGAATACAAACTGGCATGTTCAACAAACTAATGCATTGTTGGAGGCTCTTATTCATCAATGCCAAGAAATTTGGAAGATAGCTACCTTGACAAATGACTGGAAGAGATCCATATTTGTGCCCATTCTTAAGAAAGGTGACCCAACAGAATGTGGAAGTCATCAAACAATCATTAATATCATATGCAAGTAAAATTTTGCAGAAGATCATTCAAAAATGGTACATCAACAGGGAGCTGCCAGATTCAGAAGAGGACATCATTGCTGGTGTCAGATGGATCTTAGCTAAAAGCAGAGAATACCAGAAAGATGTTTACTTGTGCTTTATTGACTGTGAAAAAGCATTTGACTGTGTCGATCATACCAAACTATGGATAACATTGAGAAGAATGGCTATTCCAGAAAACGTAATTGTGGTCATGAGGAACCAAGAGGGAGTTCGTAAAACAGAACAAGAAGATACTGAATGGTTTATAACCAGGAAAGGTGTGCTCCAAGGTTGTATCCTTTCACTAATTTAATCTGTGTGCTGAGAAAATAATCCATAAAAATAGATTATATGAAGCAGAATATGCCAGCAGGATAGGAAGAAGACTTATTAACAACCTGAGATATGAAGTTGATACAGTTTTGCTTGCTGAAAATGAAGAGAACTTAAAATACTGATGAAGATCCAAGACTGCAGGCTTCAATATATTGCACCCAATGCACAGAAAATAAAAATCCTTACAACTGGATCAATAAAATAACATCATAATACATGGAGAATATATTGAAGTTGTCAAAGACTTCATTTTGCTTGGATCCACAGTCAACACTCATGGAAACAGCAAGCAAGAAATCAAATGACATATTGCATTAGGCAAATCTGCTGCAAAAGGCTCTTTAAAAGTTAAAGAACAAAGATGTCAGTTTGAGTACCTGACCCATGCCAAGATATTTTCAATTGCCTCATATGCATGTCACTTTCAATGAATAAGGAAGACCATAGAAGAAATGATTTATTTGAATTAAGGTGCTGGCAAGGAATATTGAAAGTGCCATGTACTGCCAGAAGAACAAACAAATCTGTGTTGGAAGAAGTACAGCAAGGATTCTCCTTTGAATCAAAGATGGCAAGATTTTGTTTCTTGTTCTTTGAAGATTTTCTCAGAAGGGACCAGCCCATGAGAAGGACATCACACTTGGTAAACTGGAGGGTCAGCAAAAAAGAGGAAGATCCCCAACCAGAAGGACTGGCACAATGGCAGCAACAATGGGCTCACACACAACACAATTGTGAAATTTTAATGGTTAAACTACTAACAGTAAATTGAGAAGGACCTGAATTCAACAATGATGCAACAATTCAAATCAAGAGTCAAAAAGAGTGTGAAAGTGAATTGTAGTATAAGGGACTGAGAGCAGAGATCTTAAGAGGTTTAGAAGATAGTCCTCTGCAGGGACAACTATGAACTTAGTTAGAGCAAAGAGCATGACAGTGTGGTCCATTGATTTCAAGATTTAGACTTGAAGCCTGTCTTATGAATCTGACTTGAACCTCTGTCAGTGTGTGCTTGCAGACGTTTCTGTATTATCTTTAGTAAAACTTTACTCGCATGGGATATCAAAGAGATTGTCCGATGATTTCCGCATTCCATTGGGACACCTCTCTTTGGAATGGGCACAAATACAGATCTCTTTCAATCAGTTGGCCAGATAGTCGTCTTCCAAATTTCTTGGCAGAGATGAGTAAGTGCCTCCTGTGCTGCCTCACTTTCTTGAAAGATTTCAATTTTTATCCCATCAATTCCTGGTGCCTTGTTCTTTGCCAATTCCTTCAACGCACCTTGGATTTCTTCCTTCAGTATCATTGGCTCTTGATCATATGCTACCTCTTGAAACGGTTGGACATCAACCATTTCCTTTTGGTACAGTGACTGTGTATTCCTTCCATCTTCTCTTGATGCTTTCTGCATCCTTCAATAATTTTCCCAGAGAATCTTTCAATAACGAAAGTTGAGGCTTGAATTTTTTCTTTGGTTCCCCCAGCTTGAGAAATGCTGAGCCTTTTTGGTTTTCTGACTCCAGATCTTTGCACATTTCATTGAAATATTTGACCTTGTCTTCTCGAGCTGACCTTTGAAATTTTCTGTTCAGCTCTTGTACCTCCTCATTTCTTCCATTTGCTTTAGCATCTCTATGTTGGAGAGCAAGTTTCAGTGCTTTCTTTATGTATGATATTCTTGATGTCATCCCATGGCTCTTCTGGTCTTCGATCTTTAGTGTTTAATGTATCAAATCTGTTTTTCAGATGATCTCTAAATTCAGGTGGGATAGATTCAAGATCATATTTTGGCTCTCATGGACTTGTTTTCATTTTCTTCAGCTTCAGTTTGAATTTGCATATGAGTAATTGATGGTCTGTTCCAAAATCTGCCCCTGACCTTGTTTTGACTGATGATATGGAGCTTTTCCATCGTCTCTTTCCACAGATGTAGTCAATTTGATTTCGGTGTATTCCATCTGGTGAGGTCCATGTGTATAATCGTCTCTTATGCTGTCTAAAGAAGATATTTTAAATGAACAAATCATTGATTTTGCAGAATTCTATCATGTGATTTCTAGCATCATTTCTATCACCAAGGCCATATTTTCCAAATACTGATCCTTCCTCTTTGCTTCCAACCTTTGCATTCCAATCACTGGTAATGATCAATACATCTTGATTGCATGTTTAATAAATTTCAGATTGAAGAAGTTGGTAGAATTCTTCTATTTCATCCTCACTGGTTTTAGTGGTTGGTTGTAAATTTGAATAATAGTGGTATTACCTGGGCTTCCCTGTAGGCGTATGGATATTATTCTATCACAGACAGCTTTGTACCTCATAATCGACTGATCTGGATGAATGCAACACCATTCCTTTTCAATTTGTCATTCCCGGCATAGTAAACCATGTGTTTGTCAGATTAAAAATGGCCAATACCAGTCCATTTCAGCTCACTAATGCCTAAGATATCAAAGTTTATGTGTTCCATTTAATTTTTGACAATTTCCAATTTTCCTAGATTCATACGTCATACATTCCACGTTTTGATTTTCAATGGATGTTTACAGCTGTTTCTCTTCATTCTCAGTTGTGTGCCATCAGCAAATGAAGGTCCCGTGGGCTTTACTCCATTCGCATCATTGTGGTCAACTCTACTTTGAGGAGGCAGCTCTTCCCCAGTCGCATTTTGAGTGCCTTCCGACCTGAGGGGCTCATTTTCGGCACTATATCTGTCAGTGTTTCTCTGCTATTCATAAAGTTTTCAGTGACAAAATATTCTGAAGCAGTTCGTCACTCCTTCTTCCTAGTCTGTCTTCGTCTGGAAGCTCATCTGAAACCTGTCCACCATGGGTGACCCTGATGGTATTTAAAATACCGGTGGCATAGCTTCCAGAATCACAGCAACTCACAAGCCACCACAGTACGACAAACTGACAGACGGGTGGTGGAACAGCAAAAACACAAGAGGGATAAAATGTCATTTAGAGGTATGTTGTTGTCAAGTGCCATCAAGTTGGTTCCGACTTATAGCGACCCTGTATAGGTTTTCCAAGGAGTGACTGGTGAGTTTGAGCCATTGACCTTGTGGTTCAATCCAATCTTGCAGTCCAGTGCATTAACCTACAGATCCACCCCAGGACTTCCAATTTAGAGGTATAGTTTAGCTTTATAGTTACGGATGCAGGTTTTGGATTCATCCTAGATACCTGGTTCAAGTTTCTAGTTGTGTGACCTTGCAGAAGTTATTGGCCCTTTCTGAATTTCTGAAAGGGGATCGCAATCTCTTCATTTTGGGAATGAGTCATAATTTCACCTCATCTGGTTGCTGTGCCACTGGGAATAAAGGAATTAAGTGACTGGGGCTAAGTGCACACTAACCGTAAGTTGTTATAGCTTTTCTTCTTTGGAGCTTAGCTCCCTGTTTGTTAAATGAGGGGCTGGCTGAGATGCTCTCTGAGTTCTTCACTGGCATATGTTTGTGTGACTACTGGTGTGGTGCTGTGGGATAATGCGCTGGACTGCAAGGTTGGTTTGAACTACAAAGTCAGCAGTTCAAGCTCACCAGCCGCTCCTGTATAGGTTTCCAACCCTATACAGGGTCGCTATGAGTCAGAACTGACTTGATGGCACTTAACAACAACAACAACAATGAGACTGTAGGATAAGCACTGGACTGCTAACCACAAGGTTGGTAGTTCAAACCCACCAGCTGCTCCTCAGAAATGCTATACAGGGTCACTATGAGTCAGAACCAACTTGAAGGCACTTGAGAACAATAATTTCAGAATGGAGTCCTGGTGTGACACTGTAGCATAAGCACTGAACTGCTAACTGTAAGGCCAGTGGTTCAAACCCATCAACTGCTCCTCGGAAACCCAACTGCTCCTTGAGATAAAGCGCTGGACCACAAGGTCGGTTTGAACTGCAAGGTTGGTGGTTCAAACTCACCAGCCGCTCCTTGGAAACCGTATACATAGTCGCTATGAGTCTGAACCAACTTGACAGCACTTAACAACAACAGTTTGAGAATGACAAATTTCTATTGTCGTGATTTTCTTCCTAAGGAATTCTTTTCTGTAGTGTTTCTGTAAGATCAGGCTTTGTGTGCTGGTTTGCAGCCAAAGGAGCCTTGAGTCTATCATGTGATGTCATGAAGGTGATGAAATGCCATCTACCAAACCCGTGAGGAGAATCGCAGGGCTGATGGTCCTAACCCTAACCTGGGCATTCTCCTTCTGGGTGGTGGGAGGCAAGAGGCCCTGTTTTCTCATTCCTTGGTCTTCTGGTAAATCCCAAGGCACTCCTACTCCCAAATTGTGCTTGGATCTTGACCTCCTAATGTAGAATTCAGAGTCTTCAGTCTGCAACAAGGCAAAACAAGACTGAAGTGGCTCTGCCTGGTCATTTTATGTCACAAAAGGGTCAATATTAAGGAGGAAATTGGTCTTCAAGTTTCACTGACAGCTACAGATTTTGAATAGAGGTCAGAAACAAGGGGAAAAAAATCAATCAGATGATTTTGATCTCCATACCAAAATGCTGCCTACCCAAAACCAAACACATTGCTGCCAAGTTGATTCCAACTCATAATAATGCTACAGGACAGAGTAGAACTGATCCGTAAGGTTCCCAAGTAGTCTTGGTGTGGCACTGAAGGGTAATGCACTGGACTGCAAGGTCCGCAGTTCAAACCCACCAGCTGCTCCTTGGAAGCCCTATATATACAGGGTCACTATGAGTTGGAACCGACTTGATGGCACTTAACAACAACAATCTTTATGAAGTTCTGGTAGGATAGAGTACTGGACCACAAGGTTGGTAGTTCAAACCCACTAAAGCTGCTCCTTGAAAACCCTATAGAAGGTCTTTATGAGTCAAAACCTATTCTACACACCTAACAACAATAACCTTTTTTTTAAAGTTTTTATTGTGAATTGAGTGATAGTTTACATGGGAGAACATCAATTTTACACTTATCATTTTGTTGCAATGATTACAATCTCCTCCATGCATCATGATTCAACAGTGTTTGCTTCTATTCCCTCTGTTTGTGTGTGTGTGTTGTTTTTTTGTTGTTGTTGTTGGGGGAGGGGGATGTACACAAAAGCACTGAGGAATATATAATTATTTAAACAACCAAAGGGCACATTCTTCAAGCCTGCCTCTTGGCCGCTAGCACAGAGCCTCTCTCTTTCCAAGAGTCTAGAGTTCTCAGCTGCTCCCTCTCTCCATGTTCTCATTTCTGCCTCCATCCATGGAAAGGGTCCTATATTACACTTGTGCTCTTCTCCCTTGATGGTCCTAGGGTCCTCTGTTCCTGTACTGTAAGATTCACTACTCCCCCCCTCACCCTTTTTGTTACAAAACTTCTACCTTTACAGTTGTGACAGTCGCAATTAGTCATGATAATAATCATTCACTATTGAATCATAAGAATCTTGTCCCCATCTTCTTTCACCAGACCCATCTAGACAAGATGAAAACTATTTAGTGGGGATTCTACCTTCCCCCCCCCCCACACTCTGAAACTAAACTGCCTCTTGAAAACTTGTAAGCCAGTCACTTCATGTCTTTATATCCTCCTCATTTCAGGTTGCCCATCCCTATCAACCCTGTGTACAGAGGGGATAGGATTGATACTTGATGTGAAGATTTCTTCCCTCTCAGTTTGCATTTTGTATAGGTCCATAAGTATAGGTCAAGTTCATCAAATTATAGCACTTTATACTTGTTTCCTTTATCAAAAATTGTTTTTTTTTAATGTTCCTCTAGTAGAGTTCTGCTCCTCGGAAACCCTATACAGGGTCGCTATGGGTCAGAATCGACTCGACAGCACTTAACAACAAGTAGAATTCTGATCATCAAGCCAGTTGGTACCGACTCATAGTGACCCTATGTACAACAGAACAAAAACACTGCCCGGTCCTGGGCCAACCTCACAATGATTGCCATGCTTGAGCCCATTGATGCTGCCACTTTGCCAATCCATCTCGCTGGGGGTCTTTCTCTTTTTCTCTGACCCTCCACCTTACCAAACATGATATCCTTCTCCAGCGACTGGTCCCTCCTGACAACATGTCTGAAGTATGACAGATGAAGTTTGGCTCTCCTGGCCTCCAAGGAGCACTCTGGCTGTACTTTTTCCAACACAGATCTTTTTGTTCTTTGGCAGCCCATGGCAATTTCAATATTATCCTCCAACATCATAACTCAAAAATGAGTACTATCTACAGATTTGGGCCTTCTTGTGTGTCTCCCCTCACTTCATATCAGCTGGATGCTTCACTGTCAGCTCTAGCCCTCCATGACTCTGTCCTTGTCCATGGGCTCAGGAGTCCCCAGGTCTAACCACACTTTGGACCAACCAGCCCTTCCTCTTCTCTCTCTCATCTCCAGGTCAACGGGAGTCTATGGAATGTGGTCGAACACAGCCCATATCTTCATTGCTGCCTTTCTTCCTTTTCCACTCACCAGTAGACCAACATGGTCACCAGTAATCTTAGATGCCTGCACATGTGTTCCCTTTGAATATCAGTCTTGGAGGGGGGTTTGTCCTGAAGGGAATTGATTGTTTGCCTTGATGGCTCTCCAGCAAACAACTTGATTGTTCTTGTAGTCACCAATCAGACTGCCATTTTTGTTTTGGATTTTTCCTGCTGGTCTTTCTTTCAAGAAGTATCTTATGTTCCTCTAGCTGTTCTAGGCTGATCTGCTTGTCCTTTCAAGTAGGACAAGGTTCTGGATGGGGCTCAGGATTCCACCTAAGGTCTTATACACTAAAAAGTTTCCACAAGAAGCCCTTTTAGGTATTGGGCAAGTTCTAGAACCCCTTTTAGGTATTCCAATGAGTTATAGGCGGAAGACGGGCTTACAAGCTTTCTGTAATCATGTTTCCCAATACTTCTTTCTATCTGAATTTGCAAAAGAACCCACCCCCTCCCCTGAAGGTTCTGAGGCATGTGAGCTTCAAAAACTGTCTGAGAAATGTAGTCTTTTGTGTGGCACTGCAGACTAAGCACTGGAGTGCTAACCGCAAGATCAGCAGTTCAGACCCATCAGCCACTCATCGGAAACTCTACAAAGGGTTGCTGTGAGTCCGAATAGACTTGACGACACTTAATAAGAACAACAGAAGGTGTTGAGCTGAAGAAAGGGAAGAAGAGAGCAGAAAAAGAGATGCAGAAAGTGAAGAGGAAAGGAGATAGAGAGGAAAAAGAGAGAAGAGAAAACTTCCAATGTGATGGGGCTGTATCTGGACCGACTGGCACTGACTTTTGGATCAAACAGTGGCTTTAAAGTTCTGAGCTTTAAGAAGGAGACTTTTCTCTAATAAACTCTGAAGGCAAACGTGAGAATTGGAAGCTACATGATCGAAAGGAGTAAGATTAAAGTAAGAAAGATTATCAGACTATCTTTCAATTGTGGAGAAATTTCTTCTCTGTGAGTCTAGATTGGGTTATGACAGAGCATGTGTAGCTAGCAGGCCTTCCTACACATTACAGCTTAGAGGGAACCAACCCCTCAGAAACTAGGGAAGAGGGGGGCCCAGAGATGACTTACTGGATGGAATGAATGCGTTTCATAGCATACAAAAGCTTACATTTCTCAGAAGGTACATTTCTTTCTGCTATGGGACTCTCAGGTGAGTGGAACAGAGCATTATCATGGTGACAGCAAATAAACGAAATGCCCTTTTGACATTTAGTATTTAGGCTCTTCATATCACAGTATTAGAGGAAAATAGATGTGAGTCTTCTAAGAAACCACATGAGTCAAGTTTCGGCAGTGAATGACAGAATTCTGATCGAGGTTGCTCCAATGGTCCTTAAACCTTGGACTTTTATCGGAATGACCTGAAGGGCTTGTTCAAATACAGATTGCTGGGTCCAATCCCCAGAGTATCTGATTCACTAGGTCTTGAGTAAGGGCCATGAATCTACATTTCTAACAAGTTCCCAGGTGAAGCTGATGTTGCTGGTCTGGGGATCACATTTGAGAACCACTGGGTTAAACCAAGGTCAAGGGTTTAGACCAAGGTCCAGAATGTCCAAGGAATAAATTATATAGAGCATTTTCTAAAAACCAGGAGCAAGAAGAAAAGACATAAGCCAAAAATGTGGGAGGAAGAAAATCCTGAAAGATAAATACTCTCTCCCCTTCCTCAAATACACATTTCTACCTCTTACCTAGCCTAAAGTGGCATGCTTGCTTCTTGGGCAGGTTGGAGGTGGAGCTTCCTAGGCAGCTCCATAATCTTCTACACTCATTCAGGATGAGGTAATAGATCCATATCCATATTAGAAGACACCAAGTAAAATGGGAGTCACTATGTGAACCCCTGACTTTAGAATTCAGGTCATTTCTGGCCTCTGAAGAGATTTGTTGTTGTTGTTATGTGCCTGGGAGTCAGTTCTGACTCATAGTGACCCTGTACAGGGTTTCTGAGGCTGTAAATCTTTACGGGAGCAGAAAGCCTCATCTTTCTCCTGCAGAACAGCTGGTAGTTTCGAACTGCTGACCTTAAGGTTCGCAACCCGATTCGTAACCACTACGCTACCAGAGCTCCTTAAGGTTAGGCACCTCTATATGAATAATGAATGCTTTGGAGACCCTTAGTTCCACCCAGTAATTTTCAATTCTTGGGACAGACACGATCCACTGTCTCGCATTTCCAGCCCCTTGCAGAGTCCTGAAGACCAGTATTTTTTTTTTTTTTTACTGTCCTGGCATTAAGGTAGATTTACTGGAAATAAGCTTCTCAGAAAATACGAGTTGAGCTGGAGAAGAACGATTTCTCAGACTATACAAGAATAGGATCTCCTTAGTCCCAGGCCATAAATTAACTTCTTAGAAAGGAGCATGGTAGTTTTTGAGGTCACCAGGAGACCCTTTGGGGTTGTACTTACTGCAATAGGAGAAGTCTGGCTACTTAATAAATCACAGAGATGACGTTAATTCATCTTCCTTGCCTCATAGTTCTATTTAGACAATTGTTGTTGTTGTGGAGTGCCGTCGAGTTGATTCCGACCCATAGTAACCTTGGATAGGGTTTTCGAGGAGCAGTGGTGACCTTGCAGTTCAAACAACTTTGCAGTCTGATGCATTAGCCCACAGTGCCACACGACGACTCCATTTAGACCATGTTGTTGTTGTTAAGTGCCGTCGAGTTGGTTCCGACTCATAGCGACCCTGTATAGGGTTTCCGAGGAGCAGCTGGTGAGCTTGAATTGCAGACCTTACAGTTCAGATGGCTTTGCAGTCTGACGCATTAGCCCACAGGGCCACACCAGGACTCCTCTATTTAGACCATAGGATAACTCTATTTTGCATTCATAATGCAACTAGAGCTCTTTATTTTTGCTTTTCCTGTTATCTACATCTATGGGTTATCTAAATCATAGGATGAATTAAGGATATGGATAAATGAGATATGAGAACACTGAAAGAGAATCTCTTAGAGTAGTCCATAACCACAGTGCATCTCTCAGGCCTCTATGAGATGCTCATAAAAGCAGTGAACCATCAGGGAAAGCGGGAGCCATTGATTAGGAATTGTTGAGTTTTTGTTTATGGTGCTGGAGAATTTGGCAACAGACATTGGTGATGGTTACACAATATGATTAATGCTTTCACTGAAACATACACACGACAAATGTTGAATTGACAAATTTTCTGTGATATATATTTTATGATGATAAAAACAAAGAGTAGACCATCTTCCCAGAAAATGAATGCACATATAGACAATATTTTGCATATTATTGTACAGACACTGGAGCTTGAAAATCCATATCTCATATGAATAAAGAACAATGCTAATGAAATAGAAGAGGCTGCAATGGGAGGATGACGAAGGGCAAGTCTCAGGGTGAGCACCTCCTGCATTTGTTAAAGTAACAGAACACTAGCTGCTATAACAAATCCTTCAAATGTGTCTTCAAACATTAACAGTCCCTTGTAAGGAGACTTGGTGGCACAGCGGTGAAGTTCTCAGCTGCTAACTGAAAGGTCAGCATTCAAACTCACCCCAACTGCTCCACCGGAGAATAATGTAGCAGGCAGTCTGCTTCCATAAGGATTTACAGCCTTATAAACCCTATGGGCAGTTGAACTCTGTCCTGTAGGGTTAGAGTCCTAGTGTGGTGTTATGGGCTAATGCGCAAGACTGCAAAGCTTCTAGGTTGGTAGTTCAAGCTCACCAGCTGCTCTTTGGAAACTCTATACAGAGTCACTATGGGTCAGAATCAACTTGATGGCACTTAACAACAACAACAACAACATAGCATTGTTACTATGAGTCAGAATTGACAGAAATCGCCATATTTTGCTTCTACAGTCAGATTTCTCCACAGGTGGGTGCGGGAAACTGGTGCCCGGCACCTTACACAACATTCAAAACTTTGGCTCTGCTCTGCGAAAGCTCTTTCTCTGCGTTTTTTTCCCGGACCTCCACAGAGGAGACTTTCCTACCTGTCTCTGCTTCCTGGAAGGAATTGAGAATAATATATGTATGATAAGGGTTTAATATCCAGAATATGTAAATAACTCCAACTCAACAACAACAAAAAATAACCCAATGGAAAAATGGGCAAAGGACTTGAATTGACATTTCACTATAGAAGATATACAAGTAGCCAATAAGCACATGAAAAGATGCTCAATGTTATTCATTGTTGTTGTGTGCCGTGGAGTTGGTTCTGACTCATAGTTACCCTATATAGGGTTTCTGAGAGCAGCTGGTGGTTTTGAATTGCCAGCCTTGCTTATCCTACAGCACCACACCAGGACTCTTGTTAGTCATTGTTGTTGTTAAGTGTTGTTGAGTTGGTTCCAACTAATAGTGACCCTGTATAGAGTTTCTGAGGAGTGGCTGGTGAGTTTGAACCGACCACCTTACAGAGCTTATCTTGCAGCTTCTCTAGTGCTTCTCCTACAGCGCCACACCAGAACTCCCCTGTCTTGATCATTAGGGAAATGCAAATCAAAATCAGGCTCAATAACATTTCATACCCATTAGAATAACTGTTATCAGAAAAATAGAATGTAACAAGGAGTGTTCAGGAAGAAGTAGAGAAATTGGGACCTGTATTCCTTTCTGGCAGAGATGTAACATAGCTTAGGCACAGTGTAAAACAGTTTGCTAGTTCCTAAAAAAGTGACACATAGATTTGCCCTATGATCCAGCAACTCTCTTCCTAAGTATGTACTGAAAAGAATTGAAAGCTGGGACTTAGACACTTGTGAACTAATCTTCATTGCAGAATTATTCACATAACCCAAGTATCCATCAACAGATAGGTGATACACCTGTAAACTGAAATATCATTCAGCCAGAAAGAGAAATGAAGTCCTGACATTGTTATGCTCAGTGACCTAAGTCAGACATAAAAGGACAAGTATTGTATCATGTCACTTAAATGAAGAAGTCCTGGTGTGGTGCTGAGGGCTAATGCATCAGACTGCAAAGTCGTTTGAACTGCACGGTCGGTGGTTCAAGCTCACCAGTTGCTCCTTGGAATCTCTCTACAGGGTCGCTATGGGTCGGAATCGACTTGGCGGCGCTTACCAACAACACTTATATGAAATATCTAGATTAGGCAACTACATCGAGGCAAAAGTTTATTTGTGGTACCTGGGACAGGTGGGAGAGGGAAATGGGGGTTTATTGCTTAAAGGAGACTAAACATTTTGGAAATGGAGAGTGCTGATGGTTACACAGCATGGTGAATATAATTGTCACTGAATTGAACATGTAAAATGGTTATGATGGCAAATGTTTTATTATATCTATCCCATCACAAAAAGACAATATGAAACCCAAGGCATGCTTAGAAGGCAAGCTGTGACCCCAACTTACTGGTAGCAAGTACATGAAGGGAGTCCTGGTGTGGTGCCCTAGGATAAGCACTTGACCTCAAGGTTGGTTAGTACCATAAAGTTGATGGTACAAACTCACCAGCCACTCGTGGGAAACCCTACACAGGGTCACTATGAGTTGGAACCAACTTGACAGCACTTAACAAGAAGAAGAAGATGAAATGGCAAATTGTCTTGCAGCCTCAGGACTTTCTACAACCAGATGGTTTAGCCCCTTCTGTTTGCACTAGCTCTCTCTCGCATCTCTTTTTCTTACTTGTAAACAAAGTGCCAGTTCCAGGAGCAATGTCCCATCCATAATAGATACTTTTTGAATCCATCCATCTGATCTAGAACTTGATTAATTAATTGAAAAACATTAAAGCAGAGAATCATTAAAAATGGGCGCCTACCAACTTGAAACATTGTATTTAACTTAAAGCATGTAAATATAAATATACATTCGTCCACTAAGCTTTTGATATACAAGCCAAGTCATTTTTTTCTAGGCCAAATCTGCGGGGAGATGTGAGCTTTTGACTTTGCACAAAACATACCTAAATGATTTCCAGTTTCAGTTTCTTTAAAGTGAAGCAAGACTTTAAGACAATTGTGAAGCTAGCTCAGTGCATAGTCCTAAGTTTTCATGATTTTTTCCCTAACCTTTTACAAACGTTTGGCACACACATAATTCAACAGAATTTTTAGCTACCTATTATTAAATCTTCCAAATATTTCAATTTAGTTTCCATAGAGACAACTTCTTTTTGCATTCATATTTCATCAATTCACATATTATGGAAATAACTTTATTACAATAACAAGTACCATTGGAACAATTGTCATAAACAGGTTTGGCAGCAAACACAGTGCATTTGTAGCTCTGAGCAATTAGTGGGCCGTGGGCCCTAGTCAGAATGCTTTGCAAAAGCAATAGGGAGCCTTGAATAAGTTAATGTGGTTTCCAGCCTCTAAGATGACCAGCAATGATCATTGCCTTTGGCGATTCACCCCCTTGTATACCCTCCTCCCACACTGAATTCTTGGCTGGACTGTATGACCAATACACCATAGCAGACGTCATGATGTGCTACCTCCAAGACTAAGTCATAAAAGGGGTTGCAGCTTCTGCTTTGGTCTCTCAGATCAGTCACTATGGGAGAAGCCAGTCATCATGGCATGAGGACACTCCAACGCCCCATGGAAAAACCTACATGGAACAGATCTAAGATCTCCCACCAACAGCCAGAATCAATTTGCCAGCCATGCAAATGGGCTTTCTTGGAAGCAAGCTTGCTGACAACTGCAGCCTTGGTTGATATTTGATTGTAAACTTGTGAGGCATCCCATGCCAGCACCATCTAGCCAAGCTGCTCCTGAATTCCTGATATACATAATCTGGAGGAGACAATACTGTTTATTATTTTAAGCCACTACATTTTGGGGCTGTTTGTTACAAAGCAATAGATAACTGACAAATTTAATGAGATGGTTATATGTCCATCATTTGGAGACACTTCTGTGATAATGGGTGGTCCACTGAGCTGGAAACTACCTTACCTAAATTTGGCATTTCTGTGAGTGGTGGCTACAGACCATGTACAAGGTGGTTGACAAGAGTTAAGGCTGTGATGATCAAAAATGGGTCATGTGAGGATGAAGTCTACAAGTTTGGCCATCTTAGCACCAGGCTCAACCAAGCTAACAAATTTAGGCTTGATTTAGGGCTTGGTCAGTCAAAGCCTTTTAACTGAATGTGTGGTCTGTGAACTGGAACCATCAGCGTAACCTGGGAGCTTGTTAGAAATCCACAACCTCAGAATCTCAGGTTCCACCCCAGATCTGCTAAATCAGAATCTGCATTTTAACAAGATGCCCAGGTGATTTGTGGGCACTTTAAAGTCTGAGAAGCACTTAGCTAAATGATTATTTGTGTGGTGACTTGGGGATTAGAGGGCATGCCTTCCAGAGAAGGGGTGGGGAGTCTTTTTTCTGCCAAACTTTTTAACAGCATTTGCGGGCCATACAAAATTATCAACTTAAAAATTAGCCTTAAAAATTTGGCCAAACATTCAATTAACTCAAACCTAATATGATGGCTCCTGGTGTGGGGACGCCTGGTGTGGCACTGTAGGATCAGCACTGGACTGTGAATCACGAGGTTGGCAGTTCAAACCCACCACCTGCCCCTTGAAAACCCTACACAGGGTCGCTGAGTCAGAACCGACTTGACGACATTTAACAACAACAACAACATGATGGCTGGAACTACGGTTGCCCGTTCTAGAGGGACAGCTTCTGGAAACGGTTTCTTTGGGAAGAAATGGGCTTCCTTTGTCTGAAAACAATCAGATTAACCCTGGATCCATACCTGCCAGGAACATTGGAGAATCAATTCCTGAATTAGGATAGGGCAGATTTCGTGTCTTCTGTTCTAGTCTGTGTTCTTTGTAGTTGTTGTTGTTGTTGTTAAGTGCTGTTGACTCACAGAGACCCTGTACAGGGTTTCCAAGGAGCGACTGGTGACTTTGAGCTATTGACCTTGTTCTCTAGAGGAAGAAAACCAGTGAGCTGTGAGTGTGTGTGTGTGTGTGTGTGTGTGTGTGTGAGAAAGAGAGAGAGTATACATATATACATATACACGAGGCGGCTTCAAAAAGTTTGGAAAAACTCCATTTTTTTATTTCAGTTTTCAATGAACTTTCTGAAGCCCCTTCATGCACACGAAGTAAGTAAAAAAGTATTACTATAAAATCACAGAAATCTTGATTAAACAAAAATATCAAAATGTCAATATCAAGTTGTTTCTCAACATTCCATCCATCTAGGTCTATACATTTCTACAGGCAATGTTTCCATCTCCCTAACCCCTCCCTCCCTGAAGAATTCTGCGATTTTCGATTTACACCACATCAGAACAACAGTTTTTGCATCCCTGAGGGACCCAACTTTTGTTCTTTTTAAATATTATTTGCATTTTTGGAACAAAAAGAAGTCTGAAGGGGTAAGATCAAGGCTAAAGAGTGGATGGGGTAAGGTTTCTCATCGAAATTCTCACAGGACAGTCCTTGCCACCCGCAAAGAATGAGCAGGTGCTTTGTCATGATGGAAAATAATTCCTTAGCATAACTTTCCTGGTCTTTTTCTCACCATTTTCTTAAAATTTCTTCCCATGAGTTTATCCCACAATCCTCCTTTATTTGTGTAGAAAATCTGTCAAGATGACACCTTTAGATTCTTCTGAGCTGACCTCTCTGCATTGGCTTTAACTGGCTAAGTAGATCTCCTTAGAAGGTACTGTTTTGATTGGACCTTTTTTGGGAGGGCACAGACCCCTGGTGTGGTACAGTAGGATCCCTGCTAGACTGTGAACCACAAGATCAACAGTTCAAACTCACCAGCTGCTCCTCGGAAACCCTATACAGGGTGGCTATGAGTTAAAATCGACTCAATGGCACTTAATAACAAAAACAAGGAGACTAAAAAATATGTATTACTAACTAAACTTGTGTGCAGCCATTCACTGATCACAGAGACATATTTCAGCACGTTTTGTTTGGAATAAACCCGTGCATGTAGGAACTGGAACCCAAGTAGCAGTACTTTTTCACTTACTGTTATCTATCTTTGCGTGTATTCAAAGATACGTATAGGAGCCTTGGTAATGTGGTGATTAAGCACTTGGCTGCTAATTGAAAGACCAGTGGTTCCAAGTCCAAGGAGAGAATATGTGGCAGTCTGCTTTTGTAAAGATTACAGTCTAGAAAACTCGACAGAGCAATTCTACTCTGTCCTAGTGGATCATTACAAGTTGGAATTGACTTAACAGCAATGACACATGCACACACATATATGTGTGTGTATATCTATCTATATCTATCTATCTATCTATCTATCTATCTATCTATCTATCTATCTATCTATCTATCTATCTATCTATATCCTGGAGTGGCACTGTAGGATCAAGCACAAGGTCAGCAGTTCAAACCTATCAGCTGCTCTTTGGAAACCCTATACAGGGTTGCTATGAGTCAGAGTCGACTCCATGGCATTTAACAACAACAACAACAGATATATATATGGAGCTCTGGTAGCGTAGTGGTTACGAATCGGGCTGCGAACCTTAAGGTCAGCAGTTCGAAATTACCAGCCGCTCCGCGGGAGAAAGATGAGGCTTTCTACTCCCATAAGGATTTACACCCTCGGAAACCCCATACAGGGTCGCTATGGGTCGGAACCGACTCGAAGGCACATAACAACAACAACATATGTATATATAGTTGTTGTTGTTGCTGTTGTTAAGCGCCATGGAGTCAACTCTGGAGTCCTGGTGTGGCGCTGTGGGTTAATGCGCTAGACTGCACAGTCTGTTTGAACTGCAAGGTTTGTGGTTCAAGCTCACCAGTTGCTCCTTGGAAACCCTCTAGAGGGTCGCTATGGGTCAGAACCGACTCAACGGCACTTAATATAACACATAACATATATATATATCTATAAAGAGCTCTGGTAGAGTAATGGTTACTAATCGGGCTGCAAACCTTAAGGTCAGCAGTTCGAAACTACCAGTGGTTCCGTGGGAGAAAGATGAGGCTTTCTGCTCCCGTAAAGATTTACAGCCTCGGAAACCTTGTAACCAAGTCGCTATGGGTCGTAACTGACTCGACGGCACTTAACAACAACATATATATTGTATATATATATATATATGTAGCTTCAAAATTTGTGGAAAATGGAATTAAAAGATATTAATTTAAAATATTAATAAATTAAAAGATCATGGATATACATGTATAGAGAACTCTGCCAGAATATTAATTTATACAAATTTATTTAAGTATACTGGGGGCAGGCCACACCCCCAAGGAACCTCCTCTTTCAATTGATTGGTTGATTATTTCAGATCCTATCATGGAAGACAATTACATTATATTACATTGTATTACTGAACAGTAACCAATTCAGTGTCTGCCAAATCACTGAGAACCATAGCCTAGCTAAGTTGATACATAAAACTAACTATCCATCATCCACAATTAGCTCCAGTTATTAATATTCTTTGGCCTATTCTGTCATCTTTGTCTCTGGTTCCATCCTATAACTTGACAGTAGCTGTTCTAGGAGCCCAGAATTCTGAATTTCATCCTCTTCTTTTTTCCTACTTCTGGTCTCCCACTTGTTTACTTTAATAGAACAAATTCATCAAAACTCATTGCTATTTTCTTTCTGCTTAAGCGAATATGTAGCTTCTTGAAAGGGCCAGAAGGCAAGCTGCTGCTTTGTGTTCGTTACATCTTCAGAGTCTCCATCCCTGTGAAACCAAACAACTGTGAACTGGAAGGCAGAATTTTTTAAGGCCCAAACAGGAGGCTGGAAATATCATTAATTATGTTATCACCAAAAAAATGTTTCATGTGTTTTCTTAATGTTACAGCTACCAATGCTACTTGTAATGCCCTTTTATTTGTCCGGGGGAGTTTGCTCCATTAGATTAGATTCAGTGTCTCATCTAAGGCACAGTAACAGATTTGGCCCATGGTTTAGCTGCTGGCTGTACTTGACTGATACCCAAGCTTTTGACTCCCTGCTGCGTATCTAAGCGGTACAAGCTGCAGTCAATGCATTTAATCTACATAAAAAGAACACAAATTGCACGTTTGTCTTTTTGAGTCCAGTAATCTGGTGTCCCCCCCTCCCTTTCATGTACACACCCCTGTTGTACTTTATCCTCTTCTGGCCAATTTGAGCCACTCTTGTGTGATCTAGCAAGGCTGCAATTATTTCTGAGTCAGGTAAAAAGAAAAATCTTTTTGCATTTTAACTGCACTTGACCTGCTCATTGAATGACCCCTGTAATTTATATATTGCTCATAGTTAGTGCTTTCTGCAGTCCTGCTGTGCAGCTGATAACATAATTCACCGTACACGCACCTTGGGCTCTGTGGGTAGTGGCTCGGGCTTTCTTTTCTTTCTGAGTTTGCAAAATTCTCTCTCATCATCAGCATCGAGCTGCTGCAGCCAATACCAGGCACTATCTGCTTATGCAGGTGTAGCAAAAAGGCCACTTAATGCGGCCCAGCCGGCTCCTTTGTTTACATGTTGAGATTGCCCTTGCCTCTCCAGCTGCCCAGGCTATTTGCAGACCTGCTGGCTGTGACGCAGCTTCCTCCACACCCTCCCTGCGTCTTGCAATTAATTGGCTTTACCTAGAGATGTGAAAAGAACAGCAAACACAGGTATCACACTCTTGCAGATTCACTAGGCAAAGACAATCCACAAATATAAAGGAGATAATGATGGGGAGTGAGGAGCTGCCTCCTTTTGGGGAACATTCCATCTTTAAGATTGAAGTCATGCAGTTTGTATGATTTGAAAAACATTATAAACATTTAAGGCAAATCAGCTGTTGTAGTTGTGTGCCATCAAGTCAGTTCCCACTCAGAGTACTCTTGTTTAGGATAAGCACCGGGCAGTGCAAAGTCAGTTTGAACCGCAAGATTGGCTGTTCAAACTCACCAGCCGCTTCTTAGAAACCTATACAGGGTCGCTGAGTTGGAACTGACTCAACAGCACTTAACATCATTCTAAGGAAGCAGAAAATGTCTTTTTTCTTCTGCGAAGCAGCTATTGGATTTGAACAGCTATTGGATTTGTTAACCCTTCGGTTAACAGCCCAACACATAACTCACTACACCACCAGGACACCAAGGCAAATATATGGGACGTCAAATTTTATTTTATTGTTACAATATGTTTAGGTGCTTGGTCATACTTTCTTTGGCTTCATAATCACATTGAAGATGTATTCCTCACATTCTCCAGAAGGATAAACTGTAGAGTTGAGTTGGATTCTGTGGGCCCTTCTCAGATTTTACATAAGCAAGGTCAGTGGTTCCAGCTCACCAGCTGCTCCTTGGAAACCCTATACAGGGTCGCTATGGGTCAGAATCCACTTGAGGCACTTAGCAACAAACAACAATTTTACTCTCAAAGTCCTTTAGGTAGAGATTAGAGTTTTGCCACTCCAAGCGTGTGAACTAGTAGCACCAACATTACCTGAGAGTTGTTAGAAATGCAGAATCTTAGACTTCACCCCAGACCTGCTGAATCAGAATGTGCATCTTAACGAATGTCCCCAGGTAATTAGTTTGTATTATTACCTTTGGAGAAGTAAGAGGTCAGACAATAGGATCTCAATACTGGCTGAACCTTCAATCCACCTGAGGACCTTTGCAAATAAATACTGACATCTGGAGCCTGGCTCCTGGAATCCTGATTTAATTGTTCTAGCATAGACCAGGGCCTTGAGAATTTTCACAAACTCCCCTAAGTGACTCTAACATGCAGCCCAGGGCAAGAATCATTGGATCATACAAAGTCATAGCGAAGGCAAGGATCCAAAACAAACAGTCCCAAACCTAAATCAGTGCCTCATGGACATATCCAATCACCGCCATCTCTCAAAGGAACCAGCTGGGTTTTTAGCATAATTTAATTTGACAAGTATTTATTCAGTGCCTCCGATGGGTCCACATCCCAAAGGGCCACTTGGACAAGCCAGAAGACAAAATCAGCTCATGTGTACAACAGAGTTTTCTGTAGAACCTCCAGCACCATCTTATAAATCTGCCAATGGCTCCATGGGACTCTGAGAAAATGGGTTCTCCAACAAGTCTGAAAAGCATCTCATTGTAGAATTTGTAATCCACATCAGTCTGGGTTCTAAAGTACCAATTTTGGAGTAATCCCGATTTCCTGGGCATGCATGAATGAGGTGTTTGGCATCTTTGCTAGCATATGTTCAGCAAACTTTCTGAATTTTTTGCTTAAAGAGTCAGGTGATTATTTGGAAATTATTAGAATGGAAGTCAGGAAACATGGGTTTGTGTTCTCATTTCACTATAACTAGTTTGCTATGATGTCTGAAATTTATTTAAAAACTCTTCACCAAATACAGACTGATACTATTTGTGTCAGATTTGGAATGTGCACACCCAGGGCTGGTCTGTTGTTGCCCTGACCAGAGACGACACTCTCTGGAGACTGGTACTATACCATTTGTTATCTTTATTACATATTTTTGCTAATGAGCATAGCAAATGTTAGAAACAGTTTGTTTTTTCTTTTTAATAAAATCCATTATTTGTTAATTAGCACGGTGAATTCTTGCATGTACTAGGTATAAGAACCTAGTGATGCCCAAAGTCTGCTTTCATAGGGATGACTCCTGTACCCTTAGGGATGCCACCTAGGAATTGAAGCCTAAATGGGCGCTTACCCAGCCATTAATTTAGGAGGATTTCTCATTGCTTGATGCCGACTATAATGAGAACCTAATCTTGTCTCTAGGAGTCCTGGTGTGGCGCTGTGGGTTAATGCGCCAGACTGCAAAGCCGTTTGAACTGCAAGGTTAGCGGTTCAAGCTCACCAGTCACTCCTTGGAAAACCTATACAGGGTTGCTGTGGGTCGGAACCGACTCAACGGCACTGAACAACAACAACGATCTTGTCTCTGGACTCCTGGTGTGGTGCTGTTGGATAAACACTGGACTGTGAACCACAAGGTTGGCAGTTCAAACTGAACAGCTGCTCCTCGCTGTGAGTCAGAACCAACTCTAGGATTAGTGTTAGGGGTAGGGGTTGGGCTAGGACTAGGCATAGTTTTAGGGTTACAGTTAGGTTTACTTTTATTTATTTATTTACTTCCCTGAAATCTACTTGATTTCCTCTTCACTTGGAAGTTCTGTAACTACATTATTCCTTCTTTTGATTCCGTGAGTTTTTGTTGTTGTTGCAAACTGGTATTTCTGGAGCTCTGGTAGCGTAGTGGTTACGAATCCGGCTGCGAACCACAAGGTCAGCAGTTCGAAACTACCAGCTGTTCCGCGGGAGAAAGATGAGGCTTTCTGCTCCCGTAAAGATTTACAGCCTCGGAAACCCTGTACAGGGTCGCTATGGGTCGGAACCGACTCGACGGCACTTAACAACAACAACAACTGAAAGTGAAGAGGACTTGAAACATTTACTGATGAAGATCAAAGAGCACAGCCTTCGGTATGGGTTGCATCTCAATGTCAGGAAAACAAAAATCCTCACCACTGGACCAATAAACAACGTTCTTATTAATGGAGAAAAGATTGAAGTTGTCAAGGACTTCATTCTTCTTGGATCAACTATCAACACTCGCGGAAGCAGCAATCAAGAGATCAGACGACGTATTGCATTAGGCAAATCTGCTGCACAGGAACTTTTTAAAGTCTTGAAGAGCAGAGATGTCCGCTTGAGGACTAAGGTGCGCCAGACCCAAGCCATGATGTTTTCAATAACCTCATATGTATGTGAAAGCTGGACAGTGAATAATGAAGATCGTAGAAGAACTGATGCCTTTGAGTTGTGGTGTTGGAGGAGAATACTGAAAGTGCCACGGACTGCCAAAAGAACCAATAGATCTGTTTTGGAAGAAGTGCAGCCAGAGTGCTCCTTAGAGGCCAGGATGGCTAAGCTTTGTCTCTCATACTTTGGACATATTGTCAGGAGAGAACAGTCGCTGGAAAAGGATGTCATGCTGGGTAAGGTGGAGGGTCAGAGAAAAAGAGGAAGACCCCCAACAAGATGGATCAGCCAGGTGACATCATTGCTGGACTCAAGTGTGGCAGCGGTAGTGAGGTTGGCCCAGGATCGGACATTGTTTCGTTCTGCTGTGCATGGGGTCGCTATGAGTCGGTTCTGACTCGATGGCACCTGACAACAGCAACAACAATTTTCAGTCTTGTTGGTTTGTTTCACTTTGAATACTTCTGTATCCGGGTTGAGTTCTGGCTTATATTATTGTAGGTTAGCCTCAGGTTGTTGTCTGCTGTTGGTTCTTTGTCCAAAGAACTTCCTTTAATAATTTTTGTAAGATTGGCCTGCTTTTTGCAAATTCTTTAATTTCTGTGTATCTGGAAATGCCCTAAATTTTATATCATATTTGATGGACAATTTTTCTGGGTATGTGATTCTTGGATGGCAAATTTTTTTTCTTTCAGAGTCTTACATACTCCATCCCATGGTCTTCTTGCCTTCATGGTTTCTGCTGAGAAATCAGAGCTTAGTCTTAATAGTTCTCCTTTGTAGAATTGCTCTCAGAACTCTTTCCTTGTCTTTAGTTTTGAAAAGTTTGACTATATAATATGTTTTGGTGATTTTCTTTTGGGGTCTGTTCTGTTTGTAGTTCTTTTAACTTCTTGAATGCATACCTTCTTGTACTTCATGATGTTAGGGAAGTTTTCTTCTAACAACTCTTGGACAATTTTCTCTGTGTTTTGTTTATTTCTTCCTATTCTGTAATTCCAATTACACATAAGTTATTCCTCTTGAGTCCTGGTGTGGTGCTGTGGGTTAATGTGCTGGACTGCAAAGTCAGTTTGAACAGTAAGGTTAGCAGTTCAAGCTCACTGGCCACTCCTTGGAAACCCTATACAGCATTGCTATGGGTCAGAACCAACTCGATAGCACTTAGCAATAACAACAACATTCCTCTTGATAGTGTCCCACATAAGTCTTAGGCTATCTTCACATTTTTTGGTTCTTTTTTTTTTTTCTGATTGTTCTTCTAGCAGATGAATATTGAGAGATTTTTCTTCAAGTTCAGTAATTCTGCCTTCCATTGATGCAATTCTACTTCTTTGCCCTTTCTGAAGCTTTAGCATTAATCTTCTGGCTTTCTAATCACTGTATATGGTTTTCAATGTTTCATTTATTTGTCAGTTTGTTCTTGTAATGTTTTCCTGAATTCTTCTAAAGACTTTCTGTGCTCTCCTTGCTTTCCTCGATCTTTCTTTCAATCCATTGAAAGTACCTAAATATTATTCTTTTAAATTCCTTATCATGTCATTCTGGTACCATTTCTGGTATTATGTTTTCTGAAAGTATTTTGGTCACTTGTTTGAGACCCTCTGGCTTGTCTGATGTCTCTGAGCCATTGTGGTGCCATTACATTTCTATTTGATTGATGATTATATGTTGGTGTGCTCTCAGGCCCTCCCCACCTGCCTCCTGGTGGATGTGATAGAGTCTGGAAGTGTGAACACAGTTCTCTGTTCTCTGTTTGTACAGCATACATAGTTCAGGGTGGGTTCACACACCTTCATAAGTAGGGGTGGTCCCTAGACAGAACTGATTCCAGACAGAACTGAGGCTGTGCAGAAGGTGGAGCCACTGGTGATATTGGTGAGGGCAGGGACTCAGCTATCAGGAGGGCACAGAATAAGGGAAAACTGCACTCCCTTGCCAGCACCCTCCAGCCATGTCCTGCACCTGTAGGCCACTGTATCCACAGCTGCTGGCAAAAGCTCAGGATGACCGTGCTACTCCATGGCAGCTGACAGCTGGCTTGTTTTTCTTCTTTCTCACTGCTCCTTTTCAGCTTTCTCTTCCATTCAGCACTCCATCCACCTCTCTGTGCTCTCCTCTGCGGTTCAGGGTTCCAGGATCACCATCTGTATCTGTTTCACTTGGTCTCCCATGCCTTTGTTACAGAGAATCTGTTTAGTACCTCTGCCTACTCTGCCATCTTGCCCTAGAAGTCTAATTGTCAAGAGAATCATCTTAAAGATTTATCCCTAGCTTTAGTCTTTTTTTTTTTTTTTAATTGTAACAGATAAATGAAAAGCAAACAAGATAAGATGTTTGTCTCTAGGCTGAAACAGACCTTGCTTTTGAACCCCTGCTTCTTCCTGTATGGTTCCCTCATTCACAGCCTATACTGTGTAGCTCTCTTTTCAATAGTCTCAAACTCCTGGGAAATGTAGTTCATGCTTGCCATTCCCTCTGTATGGTCCCAATTAAGTCTGTAGACTTTAATATGGAATCCTAACAAGGTTCTGAATATTGTTAAGTTAATAGAATATTCTGGCAAAACGCAGAGTAGAAGAGGATATTTTATTGTCTCACTTAGCCGGTGCCTTTTATTCTGAGAAACACTGGCAATGGGATTGGTTTCAATTTAACATTTTCCTTCAAGGGAACCTAACAGTGGTACTCATCTCCCAATGTGGCTTAAATGAAGCATCAAGTCCGATGACCCTGAGGCAAGCTCTAGCAACTCCTGCTTGGTGCTTTGTGGGTTGAGTCAGTAAGAGCTATTGCAAGACGCCAACCCCAAATGGTGAGTCTTAGTCACTCGCTTGCTCCAGCAAAGGAGGAATGTTGTTGTTGTTTTTAAGTGCCGTTGAATGGATTCCAACCCATAGAGACCCTGTATGGGGTTTCCAAGGAGCAGCTGGTGAGCTTGAACCACCGACCTTGCAGTTCAAACAACTTTGCAGTCTGAAGCATTAGCCCACAGCGCCACACCACGACTCCAAAGGAGGAATAGAATGCTTAATTGACCTGTTGGTAGATAGTTGCTCTCATTTCATCCCTTCTAAACAGCATTGGTATGTGGCTTCCCAAGGATTCCTAGTGTGAGCCTTTCATAGTTCCTAATGAAGCCATTGTACTTTTTCAGTCAAGATCTATGGCATGAAACAAAAAAGGGACTTGACAGAGCTGTTTCCAGCACAGTTATTGAAAATAATCCCAACCTACTGGGGCCAAAAATAACTGAGATCAAGACAAAGATCAAGCTATTGTTGCAATCTTGTGCAATAGCAGCTCTGATGAGAAAAACGCTGGGCAGCAAACCAACAGAGATGGTTCATCTCTAAGAGTTTTCCCTTAGAAAAATTCTTCAGGACATCTGGCCCCCAGCTCTGAAATTTTCCAATTTTGTGTGTTTTTAAAAATGTTTGTTGGGTTTCAGCTTTGCTATGTGTTTTCTAAAAGAACTTACTATTATTTTAAAAGATAGCATAGAATGTACGATCCACTAAAGGCCTAAAACAGGTTGTGATTATGCATTATTGTACATGACGGGATTTTAAATAATGTGTTTGTTGTTGTTGTTAAGTGCCATCCAGCCAGTTCTGACTCATAGCGACCCTGGATAGGGTTTCCAAGGAGCAGCTGGTGGGTTTGAACCACCGGCTTTCTGTTTAGCAGTCCAGTGCTGATCCTATAGCACTATGGGAATTGTTAATAGGGGAGTTTCAAAAATCTTGGCTAAAATGTCCATGAAAGTACAAGAAAGAAGGGCTTGACAGGTATTTCTTTGAGGTAATTGTGATTTTTTTTTTAAAGTTCCCATTATATTTCTAACTTTGGTCTGGTCACTGACTCCTAAACAAATTACTTTGTCTATGGTCATGCATGACAAAAAAGAACACTTAGTTCGTTCTTTTAAGGAATCTGAGTATAAAACCCCAGTGATCATAATGTTTTCCCAGAACCAAATCTAGTTCTCCTGGAGCTCAGGTCAAGGGATTCTCCTGAGACAAACATTTACAAACGATGCGTGATGTGCCCATCACTGTACTAAAAGGCTAGGAGCGTACCCTCAGAAACCATAAACAGAGATAGATACAAAGTGGAGAATCACCAGCTCCCACCACCTAATTTTGAAATGCCCAATCAAGCATGAAGCCATGGGAAGGGTTAAAAAAAAAAAAAAAAAAAAAAGCCCAGCTACCACTAAGAGGCCAGTAGAAAGGAACCGCAGGTACAGCGCCCTAGGGCTGGAAGGAGGAGGGGTTAAAAGGCCCAGGGCATTCAAGTTTTTATTTCACTGCTTCTCATCACTTCTTTTATCTCTGAAGACACTGGTCTCAAGTTAAGATTATGGGAGTCAGTCAGTCCAGTGTCTCAACCCCAGCTGTCCTTCAGAAACATGTGGAACTTGGAAACAAAACGAAAAACAACCAACATTCTCCAACCTTCTCCCAGATTCCAGAGTGACAGGAGGGGGCTAGGGATTCAGAGCATTCCCAGTTTGATTTTGATGTCCAGCCAGGGATAAGACCTATTGGAAAAACAACCAATGTACCCAGAACACTCTGTGCTAGGGGGCTATGGAGCTACGGAGGCTATAGATAGGCAAATCTTTACCTACAAGTGATTTATGACCAGCAAAGGTTAATTTTGGAGGAGGAAAAAAATACTAGAGAATGGCAGAAGAAAGCAAATATTCCAGAAGGAAGATAAAGGATCAATAATTGAAAATACGGCTTTGGTGATAGAAATGACAAGGGAGATCGCATGACAGAATTTTGCAAGACCAATGATTTATTCATTGCAAATACCTTTTCAACAACATAAATGGTGACCATATATACATGGACCTTGTTAGATGGAATACACAGAAATCAAACTGACTGCATCTGTGGAAAGAAATGATGGAGAAGATCACTATCATAATCTACACCAAGGCCAGAGGCTGACTGTGGAACAGACTATCAATAGCTCATATGCCAGTTCAGGCTGAAGCTGAAGAAAATGATAAAAATTTCATGAGAGTCAAAATACAACCTTGAGAATTTTTGTTGTTATTGTTGTTGTTAAGTGCCGTCAAGTAGGTTCCAACTTACAGTGACTCTACAAGTTTTCCGAGGAGTGCTTGGTGAGTTTGAACCACTGACCTAAATTTAGAGACCATCTCAAGAACAGATTTGACACAGTGAAAACGAATCACCAAAGACCAGAGGAATTGTGGGATGGCATAAAAAACATCATACACGAAGAAAGCAAAGGTCATTTAAAAGGCAGGAAAGAAAGAAAATACCAAAGTGTATGTCAGAAGAGGCTCTGAAACTTGCTCTTGAATGCAGCTAAAGTGAATGGAAGTAATGATGAAACGGAACAGAGTATTTCAAACGGCAGATTGAGAAGACACAATGAAGTATTGTGATGAAATCAGAAAACCAAGGGGGAAGAACACTCTCAACATTTCTCAAGCTGAAAGAACTAACTAAAAAATTCAAGCCTATGGGGCAGAATGTGCAGCCAGAATGCTCCCTGGATGCCAGGATGGCCAGACTTCATCTCTCATACCTTGGACATATTGTCAGGAGATACAAGTCCCTGGAGTTGTAAAATGGAGGACAGGAGAAAAAGGAGAAGACCCATAGTGAGATGGATTGGTACAGTGGTAGCAGCGATGGGCACAAAGGTAGCAACGATTATGAGGTTGGTGCCGGGCCAGACAGTGTTGTTGTGCTTAGGGTCACTATGAGTCCGTACCCACTCGATGGCACCTAACAGCAACAACAATGGGCAGACTATTGAATGATGTAAGAAACATGACAAGAAGATGGAACCTAACAGCAACAACAATGGGCAGACTATTGAATGATGTAAGAAACATGACAAGAAGATGGAAGGAATACACACAGTCACTGTTCCAAAAAGAATTGGTTGATGTTCAGCCATTTCAAGAACCAATGTTACTGAAGATAGAAGTCCAAGTTGCACTGAAGGCATTAGCCAAAAACAAGACTCCAAGAACTGACTGTATACAAATGGAAATGTTCCACTGAACTGAAGCTGCACTGGAAGCACTCACTAGTTTATAGCAAGAAATTTGGAAGACAGTTACCTGATCAACCAATTGCAAGATCAACATATTTGTGGCTATTCTAAAGGAAGGTGACCCAATAGAATGCAGAAATCATCGAATAATATCATTAATATCACAAGCAAGCAAAATTCTGCTGATAGGTAATTCAAACTTGGTTGCAGCAGTACATCGACAAGGAGCTGCCAGAAATTCAAGTCAGATTCAGAAGAGGGCATGGAACTGGGTTATCATTGCTGTCATCAGATGGATCTTGGCTAACAGCAAAGAATACCAGACAGATGATGGTTCCTTGTGTTTTATTGACCATGCAAAGGCATTCAACTGTGTGGATCATAACCAACTATGGATAACATTGTGAAGAATGGGTATTCCAGAACACTTCATTGTGCTCATGAAAAACTTGTACATGGACCAAGAGGCAGTTTTTAGAACAGAACCAGGGGAGACTAAATGGTTTAAAATCAGAAAACATGTGTCCCAGGGTTATATCCTTTCACCTTACTTATTCAATCTCTATGCTAAGTAAATAATCTGGGAATAGTGTACTATATGAAGAAGACTGTGGCATCTGGATTGAAGGAAGACTCATTAACAACCTGCAAAAAATGCAGTTGATGCAACCCTGTTTTCTGGAAGCAAAGAGGACTTGAAGTACTTACTGATGAAGATGGAGGTCTACAACCTTCAGTATGGATTGTACCTCAATATAAAGAAAACAAAACTTCTCATCACTAGACCAATAATTAACATCATGATAAGCAGATATATGAGGCTTTCTGCTCCCGCAAAAGATTAAAAGCTTCAGAAATCTTATATGAGTTGAAACTGACTCCCTGTCACTTGAACAGCAAGAACAATGACAAATGGAGAAAAGATCGAAGTTTTCAAAGACTTCATTTTGCTTGGTTCCACAATCAACACTCATAGAAGCAGCAGTAAAGAAACCAAAGGGCATATTGCATTAGACACACCTGCGGTTAAAGACCTCTTTAAAGTTTTAAAGAGCAAAGACTAAGGAGTGACTGACCCAAGGCATGGTATTTTCAATAACCTCAGAGATCATAGAAGAGTTGATCATAGAGGAGTTGATGCATTTGAGTTATGGTGTTGGAGGAGAATATTAAAAGCACCATGGACTGCCAAAAGAAGAAACCAATCTATGTTGGAAGAAGTACAGCCAGAATGCTCTTTAGAAGCCAGGGTGGCAAGACTTCATCTCATGTACTTTGATTAAGGAGAGACCAGTCCCTGGAAAAGAACACCATGATTGGTAAAATAGAGGGACAGTGAAAAAGAGGAATCCCTCCAATGAGATGGATTGGCACAGTGCCTGCAACAATGGACTCAAACATAACAACAACTGTGAGGATGGCCAGGACCAGCCAGTGTTTCATTCTGTTGTGCATAACGTTGCCATGAATAGGAACCAACTTGACACAACCTAACAGCAACAACATTTTCTCATATTTGTTTCATATATTTTTTGCAGAGGTATTTAAAACTCTAAACATACTAATATTTTACCCTTCAAAACTTTATTAATATTTCCTTAAGAACAAAACCTGTAGTTTTAGCTAGACATAGTTGTGATTATGTAACTAAATTCTAGTCAATCGGATACAGGTAGAAGTATGGTATGTAAATTCTAGGAAGCATCTTTAAATTGGAGTCCTGGACTTCTTTTCCTCTTCCTCCCTCCAGCTGGCTGGAATGTGGGTATACTGGGTGGAGCTTAACATCCATCTTTTACTATGAAGTTGTAACCAAGTCTAAGTCTTGAGGATGATAGAACATCAGAAAAGAGAAGCCTAAACAAGTGAGATTATGAAGTCACTATTCAAAAATGTGACTATACGGCAGTATACTGACAGGGAAATGCCAGAAATTCAAGTTGGGTTTAGAAGAGGATGTGGAACAAGTTATATCATTGCTCAGATCAGATGGATCTTGGCTGAAAGCAGAGAATAACAAATGATGCTTACCTGGAATGCAAAGGCATTCTACTGTGGGGACCATAACAAATTATGGATAACATTGCAAAGAATGGGAATTCAAGAACACGTATGTGTTCATGAGGAACCTTTACATAGTCATTCAAGCAGTACAAGGGAATACTAAATGGTTTGAAATCTGCAGAGGTGTGCACCAGGGTTGCATCTCTTCACCATACTTAGTCTGTATGCTGAGTAAATAATCCAATGAAGAAGAATGCATCAGCAAGATTGGAGGAAGGCTCATCAACAACCTGTGGTATGCAGATGGTACAACCTAGGTTGCTGAAAGTGAAAAGGACCTGAAACACTTACCGATGAACATCAAATATAGATTACACTTAAACATAAAGAAAACACAAATTTTCACAAACAGGCCAATAAGAAACATAATGAGAAACGGAGAAAAGATTGAGGTTCTCAAAGATTTAATTTTACTCGGGTCCTATGGAGGCAGTAGTTCGGCTGGTAAAGATTTCTTTAAAATGTTAGGAAGCAAAGAGGTCACTTTGAGGACTAAGGTGCACCTGACCCAAGCCGTGGTATTTTCAATCCCTTCATATGTATGGGAAATCTGGACAATGAATAAGGAAGACTAAAGAATAACTGGTGCCTTTGAATTACAGTGTTGGTGAAGAATACCCAGAACTTCCAGAAGAATCAATAAATCTGTGCTGGAAGAAGTACAGCCAGAATATTCCTTAGAAGTGAGGATGGCCTCATGTGCTTTAGGCATGTTATCAGGAAGGATCATTCCCAGGAGAAGCACATCATGCTTGGTAAAGTAAAGGGTCAGCAAAAAAGAGGTAGACCCTAAATAAGATGGACTGACACAGTGGCAGCAGCAACAATGGACAATTGTGAGGATGTTGCAGGACTGGGCAGTGTTTAGTTCTGTTGTACAGAGGGTAGCAATGAGTAGGAACGGACTCAGCAGGCATCTAAGGACAACAATACCCTTCATGATTGCTTACAGTTAGGTGAAAGAAATAAACTTCTGTCTTGTTGTCTTAGTTCTCTAGTGCTGCTTTAACACAGTGACCACAAATGACTTGTATGCTCTGAGAGTTGAGGATGCTAGAAGTCTGAATTCAGGGGTCAGCTCTAGGAGAAGGCTCTATTTCTCTGCTCTAGGGAAAGGTCTTTGTCCCTTCAACATCTGTAAGTCCCTGGAGGTCTCCATGTGTCTTGGCATCTATCTTCCCCTAAGTAGGAGATTTTCAGTGCAGGGACTCCAGGTCCCTTCTTTCTTGGTGGCAGTAAGGTTCCTCTCTCTGTGGCCGCCACTTCACGCTGGCATGGCTCCCAACCACATGGCTATGAACTCCCAGAGTGCAGCACTGGGGATGGATGAGGGGGGCAGCTGGCTACAATTTTGGTCACCAGGGGAGCCTGAGGAAAAAGAGGCAACCACACCTTTTTCATTGTCCGCACAACTGCAGGCCTCCTCCCACTGCCAAAGTTTTTCACAAGATGGTCAAGCCGTGTCTTGCCAGCAGTCAGTTTCTGTCTGTCACCATCCCTACTGGGCCTTGACTCCCAACAAGCACTTCATCAACTTCTCTAACTATTCTTGTGAAGTTCAGGGTACCAGAATTTTCATCTGTATCTGTTTTATTTTGTCTCTCATATCTTTGTTGTAGAGGGTCAATGTAGTCTTCTGTCTACTCAACCATCTTGCTGGAAATCTCCATTTCATTTCTGATGACTTGCAATTTTCCTAGATTCATACTTTGTACATTCCACAATGGTATTATCAATGGATATGTGAAACTGTTTCTTCTCAATTTGAGTTGTGCCCAACAGCAAATGAAATTTCCAAAAGCACTTCTCCATCCAGGTCATTAAGGTCACCTTTACTTTGCTGGAATCAAACACTATTTAAAATAATTAAGATAGTTACTGTTGAAAAATCAAAGATCATAGCCTTCAACACAGATTGCTGCATCACAGTGTAAAAACAACAAAAATCCTCACTACTGGACCACTAAATAACATCATAATAAATGGAGAAAAGATTGAAGTTATCAAAGACTTCATTTTGCTTGCATCAATACTCATGGAAGCAGCTGTCAACGAATCATATGATATATTGCATTAGGAAAAGCTGCTACACAAGACCTCTTTAAAGTGTTCAGGAGCAAAGGTGTCAGTTTGTAGACTAAGGTGCACCTGACCCAAGCCATGGTATTTTCAACAGCCCCATGATGGCTGTTGTTGTTATGTGCCGTGGTGTCAGTTTCTACTCATAGCGACCCTGTACAGGGTTTCCGAGGCTGTAAATCTTTACGGGAGCAGAAAGCCTCATCTTTCTCCTGCGGAACGGCTGGTAGTTTCAAACTATGACCTTGAGGTTCGCAGCCCAATTCGTAACCACTACGCTACCAGAGCTCCTTTCAGCTCCTTTCAATAGACCGACCCATAGGCATGTGAAAGACAATGAGTAAAGAAGATCATAGAAGAATTGATGCATTTGAGTTATGGTGTTGGAGAAGAGTTTTAAAAGTACCAGAGGAACAAACAAATCTGTGTTGGAAGATGTACAACCAGAATTCTCCTTAGAATCCAGGATGGTAAGACTTGGTCTCTCATACTTCAGACATATTATCAGGAGGGACCAGACCCTGGAGAAGAACATCATGGTTGGTAAAGTGGAGGGACAACAAAAAAGAAGACCCCCAACGAGATGGAGTGGCCACAGCAATGGGCTCAAGCATCACAATGATTGTGGGGATGACGCAGGACTGGACAGTGTTTTGTTACTTTCTGCATGGGGTCACTATGAGTCAGAACTGACTGGAGGGTACCTAACAAAACCAACAACAAGAAACACAACATATACCAAGCAGCACGTGAGAAAAAAATATCATGGGTAAACCTACCATAATGAAAATGCCAATAGCCAAGACAGCTTAACAGGAGCCAGACAGAAAAGATGGTTCACCCTCAAAAGAATAACAATTAGGCTAACAGTGGAGTCATGTTTTCCAGTTGTTGAGAAAAAAGAATTGTCATCTTAGTACTATGTACCCCCCCAAATCGTCTTTCATTTGTTGTTATTGTTGTTAAGTGCCGTTGAGTCGGTTCTGACTCATAGCGACCCTGCCTAGGATTTCTGAGGAGCGGCTGGTGGGTTTGAACTTCTGACCTTGGAGGTGAAAATTAAAATATTTGTAGATACATCAAACCAGAGGGATTTATTGACAAAAGATCATCAGTAAAGGAACATCTTCTAAAAGATATACTTCAGGAAGAAGGAAACTGATGCCAGACGGATGAGCTGAGATGCAAAATAGAGTCAAAATGTGTGCACTTGTAAGCAAGCATTATTTGGGAAAAAGGAATACCAGTGTTGAATTTGTGGAATAAGGAAAAAATAACAAAAGATCAAATATTGGACAACAGTCTCATGTAAGTCAGGAGAGAGGAGACATGAGTTCAAATCTCTCAGGATCCTTGAAAGTATTGTTCTAGAGCCAGACTAGAAATTTTTTTCTATAAAGGGCTTGATAGTAAATATTCTAGGCTTTGTGGGCCATATTGTCTCGATCATAGTTTTGCTGCTGCAACACAAAAACAGCTAGCTATAAATGAAAGCCTAGCTGTACTCCAGTAAAACTTGATTTACAATAACAAAAGGTGGATGGAGTTGGCTAGTGGGACAGTTACTTGATTCCTGTTATAGAGGGAAGCCCTGTTGCTTAACTTCTGACTTTGCAAACTGAATACACATGAGAAACTGTCAAGGGGATTTCTAAAAGAAAAGAAAGGCTACCAAGTCCAAGCATGTAGAAAGGAGCAATAAACTATGAAACAAACAAACACACATAAACAAAACCCACAACAATTTAAAACACAGTAAGAAAGGAGGAGGGGGAAAAAGAGTTGTAGAAAAATCAGGACAAAGGAAAAATAAATTGAAAGTTCAAATATAGCACAATTACTATTAATTGCCATATATGTAATAGAATAGGAAGAAACAAGGCTTTCTGCTCCTGCAGAAGATTTAAAGCCTCCGAAACCCTACACATGGTCCCTATGAGTCGAAACCAACTCCAAGGCACTTCACAACAAATATAAGTGAATATGGAACTCTTGTTGTTGTTGTGACGTGCCGTTGAGTCGGTTCTGACCCATAGCGACCCTGTATAGGGTTTCCAAGGAGCAGCTGGTGAGCTTGAACCACCGACCTTGCAGTTCAAATGGCTTTGCAGTCTGGCGCATTAACCCACAGCGCCACACCATATCAGGCTGCTAACTTCAAGGATAGCAGTTCGAATCCACCAGCCACTCCGTGGAGGAATGAGGAGGCTTTCTACTCCTGTAAAGATTTATAGCCTCGAAAACCCTACATAGGATCTCTATGAGTCTGAATTGACTTAATGGCAGTGTTTTTTGTTTTGTTTTGTGTAAGTGAATTAAACTAGCCAGTAAAAAACAGTCCTGGTGTGGTGCTGTAGGGTAAGCACTGGACTGCAACGTTGGTTTGAACCTCAAGGTCGGCAGGTCAAACTCACCAAGCTGCATTTTGGAACTGACTGGACAGCACTTAACAACAACAACATCACATGCCAAATACATGGTAGTGGTGGTGGTGGCTGTGTGCCGTGGCGTTGATGCCGACCCAAAGCGACCCTTTATAGTGTTTCTGAGGCTGTAAATCTTTACTAGAGCAGAAAGCCTCATCGTTCTCCTGAACTGCTGACCTTGTGGGTTAACAGCCCAACAGTAAACCACTATGCTTGTAATAGGGCGCCTTGTCTATTACAAGAGCCACATTTAATTAAGGCAGAAGAACGCAGAAAAGTAGAAAATAACAGAAATTTTAAAAAGACAACTATTAACTAAAATAAACCTGCATTGGGGAATATAGATTAAAAGCATTATCAGGGTTAGAAGATTCACTAGGTAATTGTAAAGGGATCAATTCCACCAACAGATAAAACAATCCTAAATTTATATGTGCTTAATAAACTAGCCTAAAAAGTATAAATATTAGTGGAGGGAGGTCCATTGGGAAACGCTGTGAGGTGGTGAGTTTAGGAGCTTAATGAAATTGTGCATTTAAGTAACTAGGGTCAGAAAATCACGTCCTTAAAAGTATAGCCACACTCCAAAATAGAGTAGTTTAAGACCACTTAATTTCATGAAAAGGAATACACTGCTTTTTTTTTATTATTAAAAAAAAAGGTTAATTAATTAGAGAGATTCCCAAGGGCAGAGGGTTAGAAGGTAGCCGTTTACATAATAGTCCAGAGGCTAGCTGGAATCCCTTATTCCATTCCCCACACGTGTACCCTGGGAAAAGGAGTGGAGGGAGACCATCTGGCCAGCACTAGGGCAAAGCCAGTGCAGTCGGCTCACAAAGGTAAAGCTTGCCCTAAACAAAGGAGATCCAGCCCAGCTTTCATCTATTTCAGTAAATGGTGACTTGGTCAGCTAAAGTCAACATTAGGAACACTGGGAAGAATCTTGCAGGGGAAAAACAGTAACACTCAAACACAATACTGAGGTCATCGGTATCAGTCAGCTCAGTGAGATGAACAGTATATTGGGAATACCTATTCTTTCTCTTCACAGATCAACCATCCTCTTTTTAGAATAAAGGCAAACATCCAATGAAAAGATAGAAAACTGCTCATCTCTTCATGCATATATATTACATATCTCTGAAAGGGTTCAGTCCAGGAATATAATGATGGCTCAGGAGCTCTGAGTAAGGACAGGGTTGAAGTCAATGTAGCATGGGAGGTTGGGGGATGGCTAAGGGACAGTCACTAAAGATGGCGTGGGGGATGGGAAAGAGAGGTCAAGCTGAGTGGGTATGGAAAATGGGATGTTTTAGGCTTTCCGTTACTACTGGAGAGGTATGCTGATTATTGTCCTTTCTTCCTTTCCCCCCCAAATCCATTCCCCACCGTTCTCTGCTTTGCTCAGTGCCTTGGGCTCACTTGCTGACTGACTTCTTGTAAAGATGGCCTGGCATCTTCTCTGCTCTGGTAGTGAATCCTTCCATGACTCTGTTGGACCTCCAAAGACCGTCTGGCTATAAAATCAAACAGTTGTTGTCAAAT
Source organism: Chrysochloris asiatica (assembly GCF_000296735.1). Lineage (NCBI taxonomy): Eukaryota > Metazoa > Chordata > Mammalia > Afrosoricida > Chrysochloridae > Chrysochloris > Chrysochloris asiatica. Next base: position 17,707,811 of record NW_006408536.1, read on the forward strand.
CAACTGGACCCATGTGACAGAGTAGAAGTGTTCCATATGGCGCTGGACTGTAGAGTTGGTTTGATCCACAAAGTTGACAGTTCAAACTCACCAGCCACTCCTCGGAAACCCTATACAGGGTCGCTATGGGTCGGAAACGAGTCGGCGGCTCTTAACAACAGCAACAATCTTTACAAAACCTGCAGGGTGGCTTGTGGGTTCAAAGTACCAGCTTTTTGGTTAGCAGCCAAGATCTTAACCACTGCACTACCATAAGGAGCCCTGGTGGCGCTGTGGGTTAGACGATGGTTGGATTGCTAACCACATGGTTGGTAGTTCTAACCCACTGGAGAAAGAGAGGCTATCTACTCTCATAAAGATTTACGATCTCAGAAACCCTCCCTAGGGTCGTTCTGAGGTGGAATCACCTCAGTGACATGGGTGGGTACCATAATGATAAGAGCGAGCACTTACTGTCCCAGACTCCTCCGTTTCCAGAACATTATGTAGATGAGCTTGTTGAATCCTCCCAATCATGCCATGTGGTGGGCATTTTGTTTGACATCTGAATTGGTACATGTCCCTGAATGGCACCAACGCTTAAGTGCACAACTAGTTTGGGGTTCGAGTCCATCCAGAGACAAGTGGAAAGAAAGGCCTGAGGATCTACTTCTGAAAGATCAGCTAGGGAAAACCCCACGGAGCCCTTGAAACTCTGACACCCATGGGATCACCTGATATAATAGTTAGTTAGGATTCTGTGTCAACTAGGCTAGGACTTCCAGAGGTTTAGCAGTTGGGATGTGCTTAGTCCCATGATGAGTAAATCTAATATGGGCATGGTTAATTGTATGATGATTGACTAAGAACAGCCAATCAAATAAAGGGATGCTTCCTTGGGGGTGTGGACTGCTCCCAATATAATGGACACGTGGAAGGGAGTCTCTCTCTCTCTTCCATGGGGGACATGGGACTCTGCAATTGTTAGCCATTTCCTTGATAACAAACCTCTCCCTATATGTAGCGTCCTAGCGTGGCACTGTGGGTTAATGTGCTAGACTACAAAATTGGTTTGAACTACAAGGTCAGCAGTTCAAGCTCACCAGCTGCTCCTCGGCACCAACACCATGGCACGCACTTAACAAAAACATATATATACATACATATATATATATACACACACACACATACATACATACACCCATAGATATATGTCTCTCTGGTTTTGCTTCTCTAGAAAAACTGGCCTAAGAATCAAGAGTCGGAATTGACATGACAGCAACTAACAACAACTGTGATACAGGTTAAATCACTTGCTCAAGGTCAATTGCCTGGTAGAAGCATAGCTGGGATTTCAATGCAGGCAGTTTGGCTCAAGGGTCTATGCTTAACCTCTGAAACATCTGTGTCCAATAGAAATAAAACGCAAGCCACACATGTAATTTTAGAGATTTTAGCAGCCACATTTAAAACATCAAATCAAAACAGGTGCAATTAATTTTAGTAATATATTTTATTTAGCCCAATAGATTCAAAACTGTTATCATTTCAACATGTCATCAATATTTGAAAAATAATTAAGAAGATATTTTCCATTCCTTTTATGTACAAAGTCTTCCAAATCTGGTGCATTTTTTTACACTTCCAGCAAATCTCCATTTGGACTCTGAATTTTCATTGGAAAGAATTGATATGTATTTAGATTTTATAAAATTGATAGTTGAAAAAGTAGGTTAAGATGTTCCAAACACACTTAAAAGTTTTTCAATAATTGGCTAACAGTTTTTGTATTTAATAAGCTTGTTATTGTAGAATAACTTTTAGACTTGCAGATATGTTTCAAATATAGTACAGAGGGTTCCTGTATGTAATTCACATTATTTCTCTATTGTTGACATCTTACATTGCTGTTGTTAAAAGTCTTCCAGTTGGTTCTGACTCACAGTGACCCTGCCTAGGATTTCTGAGGAGCAGCTGGTGGGTTTTAACAGGCTGACCTTTGTGGTTACAATCCAGTGCTTATCCTACAATGCCACACCAGGGCTCTATTATGAAACAATTGTTGCAACTAAGAAATCAACACTGGTACATTGCTACTTTTCTACTAACTAAACCTCAGACACTTTGCAGTTTTGCCATTTTGCAAAAGACAACATATGGCATTTAATTTCCATGTGTCTTTACCATCTCTAAGGAGTCCGGCTACTAATTGCCAAAATCATTGGTTCGAACCCACCAGCCACTCAGTGGGAGAAAGATAAGGCTGTCTGCTTCTGTACAGATTTATCATCTTGAAAACCCTCAGGAGGAGGGTTTTATCTGTTCTATAGGGTCCCTATGAGTCACAATCAACACAATGGCAACATATTTGGGATTTACTGCCTTCTGGTTTGGAAGGAGCACAGGCTTAGGAGCAAGAATGTCCAAGACTTTGTCTCTCATACTTTGGACATATTATTAGGAGAGACCAGTCCCTGGAGAAGGACATCATGCTTAGAAAAGAGGAAGACTCACAACAAGAGGGATTGACACAGTGGCAGCAACAATGAGCTCAAACACAACAATTGTGAGGATACCACAAGGCTGGGCAGTGTTTTGTTCTGTTGTGTATAGGGTCGCTATGAGTCAGAACTAACTCAACAGCCCCTAACAACAGCAACCCTCTGGTGTATGAAAGTGTCTCAGACATTCCTTTGTTAAATTTGACAAGTATTGGCCAGGTATTTTGTAGAATGTCCCTCAATTGGAATTCATCGGCTGTTTTTCTCATGATTAGTCTGGGTGTGTAAGTTTGGGGGAGGATGATCAAAAGGTGAAGAGCTTTTCTCAATCCATCCATATTAATGGTACAGGCTGTCCTTATCCTGGAGTCTTGGTGTGGCAATGTGGATTCATGCACTGGACTGCAACATTGGTTTGATCTGCAAGGTCAGCAGTTCAAGATCACCAGTTGCTCCTCAGAAACCTTACAGAGGGTCGCTATGGGTTGGAACCTACTCGATGGCACTTAACAACAACAACAACAACATCCTTATCCTTGGTGATGGTAACCAGTGCAAACACCACCTGGCCAGCCAAGGTAGGTTTTGCACAGTACAATTACTTTTCTCTTCCTTTCCCTTCTTTACTTCTGGAAGCAAGTCACAAAGTGCAGCTCATACTCAGTGTGTGTGTGTGAGATTAGTTTTGAAAATTAAATTAATGAATTCTTCACTTACACTAGCCATATTTTAAGTGGCTGTTGGTTATTGTGCTGGGTAGCTAGCTCAGCTCTGTGCATGCAATACCATATTCTAGTAGGAGAGGTAAGACCAGTAGGTGAGTGCTGGGGAATGGCGAGCTGATGGATCTTGGTTATCTAGCAGGAGGAGGGAAGATGAGTGTCCTAAGTAAAAATATTGAGTGACAGGAGAAGGTGAGGACAAAAAGACAAGTGGAAGGTGGTATGAGAGGCCTTGGCATTGTGTGTGTATGTGTGTGTGTGTGTGTGTGTGTGTGTAGAAAGGAGAGAAGGTAGTAGAAACGGAGAGATGCCTGTGAGAGTGTACACCTCAACTGTGTGTTCAAATTGAGCCCTAGGTTTTGGTCAAAAACATTGAACTCACAAATCTGGGCTCATGTTTCAACTTGGCCATTTCTTAGCGGAGTGATGATTTTGGGTGATTCAAAAATTACAGATTCAAGATGGTTTTCTCATCAATGGAGTATGGTAGGTTATAATACTTAACTACCTCACGGGAACATTGTGAGGATCAAATGATCTATGTGTTTCAAAGGGCTTCATAATCTGTATTATAATCTACAAATGGAAGGGTGTTGTGGATAATCTTGGTGGAACTTGAGAATTAGCTGTTCTGTTGCCCTATAGAATTAAGGTGTGCTGGTTCCTCATTTGCCCCTTCAAATCCTAAGAGCCAGTAGCTGCTCCTCTCTACCCTGTTCTGTGCCTTAGGAGTTTATCCCAACACACTGAATCACCAGTCTTCCTTTGCCAAGTGGCATACTGGTGAGTTTGCCCAATAGGAGACACAAACAGGAGATCTGAATGTGGAAGGAAATAGAAGAAATGGAGTTTCTTCCCTGCTCTTTCCTTGGTATTCTATCTCTGGTAGTACCTTCACCCTTCTAGAATTACAGCTCCTACTGGGAGGCACCTGCTCCATGCTTCCAACTCTCACCAGGATCAAATAAACACCATCTCCTTCCTTTGCCACCTTCAGCCCTAGGAATGGTAACAGCTCTTATTCTTGCTTGTTCCTGAGTGCCTTGCCATTCTGCCTGAACTCTGCCTGAAGCTACAGAATGGTGAGGAAGAGAATGTTGGAAGTGACATAAGGAGATGTGACATAAAGTGATGGAATCAATGAAAGGATTCTAGTAGTTGACTTGGGGATGAATCCAACTCTGGAACAACAAGTTGGTAGTGAGATTAGGAGAGAAAAGATACTTTGGAGTAAAGTCACATGGGAAGGTATGGAGGAGGCCACTGGTGTGCGTTAGATTGAGAATGGAGAGACAGGCTGAGTTGAGGTTTCCATGCCAAGTGCTCTACAAAAGCAGTCAAGGGCCAATCAGGAGGGACTACCCACAATGATGAGGACATTAAGAGGCTGCGCTTAGAGGTGAAAAGAATATGCATACTGGATTCATGTGTTCCTAGTTCCACAGTTGACTGTGTGTTCTTGGGAATTTAATTGATCTCTCTGTGCTAATTTTCCCATAGGGAAAATGACGCAGAGTTGTGAGATTAAAGTAAATTAAAATCCTTTCATTCATCTATATAGTCCAAAAAATTTTAAAGCATCTATCATGTGCCAGACACTATTCTAGGCCTACAACTAAATAAGAGTCCTGGTGTGGTGCTGTAGGATAAACACTAACCATAAGGTCAGCAGTTCAAACCCACCAACCGCTCCTTGGAAACCCTATACAGGGTCACTATGAGTCACAACTGGCTCAATGGCACTGAACAACAACAATCATGAGCCTGACACTAATTCTAGTCCTACCAGTAAATAAGATAGGTAAAGTCCCTGCTCACGTGGACACAGACTTGAGCTAGAATCTGTATGCAATAAGTTTATTATGTTTCCTCTCAGGAACAGCACTAGTAGGGACGTTGTTGATATTGTTAAGTGTCGTTGAGTCTATTCCGACTCATAGTGACCGTGGATAGGGATCTGATGGGTGGATGATGGGTTTGAACTGCCAAACTTGTGGTTCGCAATCCTGTGCTGATCCTAACAGAGTCACACCACCACACTTATTGTTGGTGTTGTTAAGTGCCGTCGAGTCAGTCCCAACTCATAGCAACCCTTTATGTTGTTGTGGTTGTTAAGTGCTGTTGAGTCTGTACAGGGTTTCCAAGCAGCAGCTGGTGAGTTTAAATTACTGACCTTGTAGTTCAAACCAATCTAGCAGCCCAGTGCTTATTCTACAGGGAAGATAAATTAGAGAGAGAAGCTAAACTGCAATATAGGTGTTAACAGAAGTTTCAGCCAGGATCTAGGAGCTCTAGAAATGGGATGGTCCTTCAGAGTTGCTGCAAAGAAAGGCAGGCATGTTTGTTTGTCTAGCCCCACAGTGGCCAGTCATTGAATCCAGGCTACACCCAGAGAAGGAGTGTGAACAAGGGCTAAGTGGTCCCTCCCAAGGGCAACTCATGGACAGCTGACAATTGTCAGCAGCCATTACTCTCAAGACCTGAAGGAATGAAAAACATAGCCCTGAAAGAAGCTCTTGGAGAGCACACAAAGCCTCTGTTATATAAACACATATTTGCAGATGGCATGATCTTGTATATAGAAAATCCTAAGGAATCCACACCCCCCAAAAAACAAAAACAAATTAGGAGAACTAATAAACGAGTTCAATAACATTGCAGAACACAAGAGCAATAAACAAAAATCAAATGTGTTTGTATACACTTGCAACAAACAATTCAAAATTGAAATTAAGAAAACAATTCAATTTACAATAGCTTCAAAAAGAAATACATAGGAACATATTTAACCAAAGAAGTGCAAAACCTATACTCTGAAAGCTACAAAGCATTATTGAAAGAAATTAATGAAGATGTAAATAAATGGAAAAACTTTTCATGTTCATGGGTCAGCAAACTTAATATTGTTTAGATGGAAATACTCCTCAAATTAACCTAAGAATTCAATGCAATCCCTATCAGAATGCCAGCTGTCTCCCTTGTAGAAATTGACAAGCTGATTTTAGAACTCATACAGACTTACAAGGGACCCAGAATAGCTAAAACAATCTTGAAAAATAACAAAAATGGAATACTCACACTTCCCAAAGTCAAAACCTACTACAAAGCAATAGTAATGGAGACAATGTGGTGTTGGCATAAGAAGAAACAGAGAGATCAATGGAATAGAGTCAAGAGTTCAGAAATAAATACATGTGTCTATGGTCAACCAATTTACAACAAAGGTGTCAAGACCATTCAGTAGGGAAGGATGAATCCTTTCAACAAATGGTTCTCAGACAACTGGATAGTCACATGCAAAAGAGTGAAGTTGGATGCTTACCTCACACCAATAATTCAAAATGGTTCAAAGCCCTAAAGGTAAAAATGGAAACCATGAAACTTGTAGAAGACAACATAAGGATAAATCCCATGACCTCAGATTTGATCATGGATTCTTACAAAAGCATGAGAAAACAACAAAAAAGAAGATAAATTTTCATCAAAATTAGAAACTTTTTTAAAAAAATTGTGAATTATGTGGGTCTACATGGGAGATCAGTTTTATATTCATCCTATCGTATTTCGTTTCATTGCAATGATTACAGTCTCCTCCATGCATTATCAAACAACCAAAGAGTACACCCCAGAGGCCTGCCCCCCGGCTGTCAGCACACAGCCCCTCTCCCTCCCTGAGTCCAGTGTCCCCAGCCACTCCATCTGTTTGTGTCATAGTCTCTGCCTCTATTTCCAGCATCACGGCTTCTCTGGGTATGGTCCCTCACTGCACTCTTCTCACTTGATGGTCCCAGGGACCTCTGCTCCTGGACTGCAGAATCAGTCAGTCCCCTCTTTTTGTTACAAAATACCTACCTTAAGTTTCCGACCCTCACAGTCAGTCCTGATAGCAATTATTCACTATTGTACCACAAGAGTCTTATCCCCATCTCCTCTCATTAGCCCCATCCCAACAGATTGGAAAACATTCAGTGGAGATTCTACCTTCCCTGGCTCTGTCTGGAACTAGGCTCCCTCTTGAAAGCCTGTAAACCAGTCACTTCTTGCCTTTGTAGCCCCCCCATTTTGGGCAACCAACGTCTAAGTTGCCCAACCCTGTCAACCTGGTGTACCAAGGGGGTGGGAGTGATCCTCGCTGTAAAGATTTGTTTCCTTGTTTGAGCAACTACATCGCTCTGGAAACATAGTGGTTATGAATAGGGCTGCTAACCTCAAGGTCAGCAGTTCGAACTACCAGCGGTTCCGCGGGAGAAAGATGAGGTGGTATACTCCCGTAAAGATTTATAGCCTCAGAAACCCTGTGTAGGGTCATTATGAGTTGGAACTGACTCCATGGGACTTAACAACAACAACACATCCATAAGCACAGTAAAGTTCATCAAATTGTAACGGGTTACTCTTTTTTCCCCCCTCTTCTTTCTTCCTCTAGTAGAGTTCTGATCATCTAGCCATTGGAACCAGGTCAAGTGGGTACTATCTGCGAGTATGGGTGTTCTTGTGCATCTCCCCTCACTTCATATCAGCTGGATGCTTCGCTCTCCACTCTCGTTCTCTGTGGCCATGTCACTTCCTCTGGGCCCAAGAGTCCCCAGGTCTTGCTATACTGCTGACCAACCAGGTGTCCACCCAGGTTCACAGGAGTCTATTGAATATGGTCAGATTAACTCCCAGCTTCATTGCTGTCTTTCCCCCTCTTCCCCCCATCCGTGACCAACGTGGTCACCAGCAAGACCACATGCCTACTCGTGTATTCCATTTGAGTCTGTCTTGGAAGGGGGTTTGCTCTGAAGCGACCTGACCACTTGCCTTGATGGCTCCCAAGCGAACAGCTTTCTTGTTCTTATAGTAGTCAATCAGACTGCCGTTATTGTTTTTGATTTTTCCTGATGGTCATTCTTTCATGAAGTATCTTCTGTTCTAGCCTCTCCAGGCTGGTCTACTTGTCCTTTCAAGTGGAAATTTCCCACCTCAGAGGATTCCGGATGGGGTTCTGGATTCCACCTGTGGTCTTATGCAATGCAAAGGCTCCACAGGAAGCCTCTTTCACTGGGCAATTTCTAGCCCCCTTTAAGATATTACAATCAATTATAGACTGAAGACAGACCTACAAGCTTTCTGTTTCTGGCTATTCCTTTCTCTCCCCCCTCAAGTGTCTATTTTACAATGGTATGCAATGGAAACCAAGATTCAAAAGACAGCCAAGCATCTTGACATTATTCCCCTCTTTTACCCATTCAAACC
>NW_006408536.1:17716563-17764277 GCF_000296735.1 Chrysochloris asiatica
TTTACAATAATGGTCCTATGCAGTATTTCTCCTTTTGTGACTGACTAATTTCACTCAGCATAATGTCCTCAAGGTTTATCCAAGTTATGCGGTGGCTTGCAGCTTCCTTGTTGTTCTTCAAGGTATAGGATTTTTTTTTTTTTTAAGTTTTATTGTGAATTGAATGAAAATTTACAGGGCAGATCATCAGTGTTACATTCAACAAAATATATGCTTTGTTTCATTACAATGATTATAATCCCCTCCATGTACCGTCAGTTAACAGTATTTCTCTCTATTCATTTATCTTTTTCTAGTCAAGTTCTAATTATCAAGCCATCAAGGCTCAGTCAAATGGGTACTGTCTGCAAGTTTGGGTGTTCTCTCAGCTCTAGCTGTCTGTGGTTATGTCTTGTCCATGGGCTCAGATGTCCCTGGGCCTTACCACATTTTGGACAAACCAGCCCTTCCTCTTCTCTCTCTTATCTCCAGGTCAACGGGAGTCAATGGACCATGGTTGAACTCAGCCCATCTCTTCATGCTGCCTTCCCCCCTCTTCCACTCATCAGTAGATGAATGTGGTCACCAGCAAGCTTACATGCCTGCTTTGAGTTTCAGTCTTAAAGGGGGACCTGTATAGGATTTTGAGGAGTGGTTGGTGGGTTTGTACCAGCGACCTTGTGATTAGCTAGCTGTCTGGTGCTTACCCTATAGCGCCACACCAGGATTCTTACAGTTCCCATATCATCTAGCAATCCTACTCCTAAAAGAAATGAAAAGATGTTTATACAAAAAATTACAATGTTAATGTTTATAGCAACATTATTCATAATGGAGTCCTGGTGTGGCGCTGTGGGTTAATGCACTGGACTGCAAAGTCAATTTGAACCACAAGGTGGGTGGTTCCAGTTCACCAGCCACTCCTAGGAACCCTATACAGGGTCGCTATGGGTCAGAACCGATTTGATGGCACTTAACAACAACAACACAATCACTATTTAAGAAAGCTGCTGCAGCAGCTCTTTGTCATCAAGTCAATTATAACACCTAGCAGCGCTGTACAGTGAGCTGTAAATCTTCACGGGAGCAGAAAGTCTCATCTTTGTCCCACAGATCAGCTGGTGGATTCGAACAGTCAAGAAATCAAATGATGCATTGCATTAGGCAAATCTGCTGCACAAGACCTCTTTAAAGTGTCCAAGAGCAGTGATACCAGTTTGAGGATTAAGGTGCACCTGACCCACACATGAATAAGGAAGACTGTAGAAGCATTAATGCATCTGAATTATGGTGCTGGCAAAGAATATTGGAAGAACAAATAAATATATCTTGGAGAAGTACAGTCAGAAAGCTCCTAATAATTGAAGACGACAAGATTTCATCACTCATACTTTGGACATGCTACAGTGCTTTGGAGGGCGGGTGGATGTGTCAGGAGTAATAGAATGGGACCACACAATTCCAGGAGTACCTCTTAAGAAGTTTAAAAAACCAGCAGCAGAGTTTGACTGGGACAACTGGAAGTATGGTGTTACAACCAATGGACATGGGACTTGTGGACAAGTAGATATATGAGGCCAGATTATTGGAGAGAGATTGGGAATGAGATTTGGAAAAAATCAGATTTGTGATCTTATTTTTGGAGTGATTGCCTTGAAAAGAGGAAGGAGGGTGAGAACCTCAAAAGACAACTCTTGAGAAAAGAATGGTGGTGGTGGTTTTGTGCCGGGGAGTCGGTTCCAACTCACAGTAACCCTGTATAGGATTTCCAAGATTGTAAATCTTTACAGGAGCAGAAAGCCTCATATTTCTCCCATGAAACCCCTGGTAGTTTTGAACTGCTGACCGTGAGATTAGCAGCCCAACTCATAACCACTACACTACCAGAACTCCTTTGAGAAAAGAATAGAAGGTTGGAAGTCTTTGAGAGGGATAGCCCCAGAATTTGGATAGTAATATTAGTAGTTAGTGCCGTTGAGTCAGTTCTGACTCATAGCAACCCTGTATAGAATTTCCAAGGAGCAGCTGGTGGGTTTGAACTTCCAACCTTGTGGTTCATAGTCCAGTGCTGATCCTACAGCACCATACCAGAATTTGGATAATGATCCTGAATTACTACAAGAGGAATAATCTTGGATCCTTGAAAACTTATATCTTAAAGCATTTTCAGAGGATAAAGGTGGTCGTTAGCTCCCATAGGCATCAAGAAGGAAGAGAAATGACAGCAGCTTTCTGAGACTTGGCCTTGGTATGTTTTCTGTTTCCTGGCTTGGAAGACTTTGTTGGCAGCAGGGGTCTGCACATTCCAAGAGTTTGAACTTGAAGGGGATATCATTTTTGTTAACCTTTAACCAAGAAGACAGTTGGTGAGGAGATAAATTATCTGCATTCAAAGAGAGAACAGGAGATTACTAAGGCACTACTGCGAATGACCCCTTGACCCTTTTTTTCACTGGAGGAATGATGGAGAAAAGTCCTCCCCCCCCGCTTTTTCTCTGGGCACAGGAGCTGAAGTGCCAGGAATGCTAAGAAAATTAAGAAAGATATGAATCAACTAAACAAGTGAACGTTTATTAAAGATTTCTAAAACAACTCAAGAAAAGATCCTTACGTTCTAATGAAAATATCGTGTCTAATTCATCATTGGAAACAGACAGCACTTTTGGCAACTGCTACTTTCAAAATTTCAGTTACGTTTCTTAGCAGGATCCAAGATCTTAGGAGCTTGCCAGTGAAGCCCACCTGTTGGACAAGAGATAGCAACAGAGAAGATTTTGATGAAAAGGAATAGAAATGTATGCCACTGTTTTGAAGGGTGATTAAGACAATGGTTGAAGGTGTTAAGTCTTAATGTGCTCTAATGTTGTGGACACTAAGAGTTAGTGATTTAACTGGCAAAGTGATTCACTTTGCAAAGATCACTAAAGATGGGGAGAGTGGAGATCAGAGGACAGTCAATAAATAGCATGGCAGATCGATGTTATTAGGTGCCATCGAGTCACTTTTCAACTCACAGCGGCCCCATGTGACACGGTAGAACTGTCCCATAGGGTTTTCTAGACTGTAATCTTTATGGCAACAGATCGCCAGGTCTTTCTTCGTGGAGTAGCTGTAGTTTCAAACTGCCAGTCTTTTGGTTAGCAGCCCAACACTTAACCATGTGTCACCAGGGCTTGCTAAGGACTTCAAAAGACAGTTCCAAAATTGAAGTAAAGTGTTGGTAGCATAGTTAATAGTATTAACCAGTGTCAGTTTCCTGGTTTAGATATTGTACTACAGTCAAATAAGATGTCATAATCAGGAGCTGGGTGAGCAGATTATGTATTATTGTTGCAACTGCTTGTGAATCTACAATTATTTCAAAATAAAAGTGAAAATTTAAAAAGTCCTAACTCGGAAGAAAAGAGAACAGTCGTCATAAATTTGCATGGTTCTTTCTAACTTTCCAAGCATTTTCATTTGTTGTCTCTAAATTCAGGTAGGATGTACCCAAAGTCATATTTTTGCTCTCTTGAACTTTTTCATTTTCTTCAGCTTCAGCATAAAGTTACATACGTGCAATTGATGGTCTGTTCTACAGTTTGCTCTTGGCCTTGTTTTGACTGATGATATTGAGCTTCTCTACTTTCTCTTCTTGCAAAGGAGTTCTGGTGTGGCACCGTGGGTTAATGCGGTGGGCAGCAATGTCGTTTGTACTGCAAAATCTGCAGTTTAAGCTCAGCAGCCGCTCCTCAGAAAACCTATATAGAATCACTATGAATCGGAACTGACTTGATGGCACTTAACAACAACATCCTACAGATGTAGTCAATTTGATTTCTGTGTATTCTATCTGGTGCGATCCAGGTGTAGAATCACCTTTTAAATAAGGTACTTGGGACGAATAAGTCGTTGGTCTTGCAAAATTATATCCTGCGATCTCCAGCCTCAGTTCTATAACCAAGACCATGTTTTCCAACTACGGATCCTCCCTCTTTGTATCCAACCTTCACATTTCAATCATCAGTTAGTATCCATGTATCTTGACTGCATGCTTGATCAATTTCAGATGGAAGAAGTTAGCAGAATTCTTCAATTTCATCAACACTGGCTTTAGTGGTTGGTATATAAATTTGAATAATAGTGGTATTAACTGGTCTTCCTTGTAGGCATATGGATATTCTCCTATCACAGACAGCATTGTACTTAAAGATAGATCTTGAAAAAAAATTGGTTTTGATGATGAATACAATGCTATTCCTCCTGAATTTGTCATTTCCAGCATAGTAAATGATATAATTGTCAGATTGAAAATGGCCAACACTAGTCCATTTTGAGTTATGGTATTGGAGGAGAATATTGAAATTGCTATGGGCTGCCAAAAGAACCAACAGATCCGTGTTGGAAGAAGTGCAGCCAGAGTGCTCCTTAGAGGCCAAGATGGCCAAACTTCATCTCTCATACTTTGGACATATTGTCAGGAAGGACCAGTCACAGGAGAAGAATATCATGTTTGGTAGGGTAGGGTAGGGTGGAGGGTCAGAGAAAAAGAGGAAGACTCCCAACAAGATGGATTAGCCAAGTGACAGCATCGATGGACTCAAGCGTGGCAACAATAGTGAGGTTGGCCCAGGATAGGGCAGTGTTTTCGTTCTGCTGTGCATAAGGACACTATGGGTTGGTACCAAGCCAATGACACATAACAACAACAAGTCCATTTCAGCTAAGTAATGCCTAGGATATCAATCTCTATGTGTTCCATTACATTTTTGACAATTTTCAATTTTCCTAGATTTATATTTCATACATGTCATGTCCCGATTCCTAATAGACATTTGCAGCTGTTTCTCCTCATTTTGAACTATGCCCCATCAGCAAATGAAGATAACAAAAGCTTTATTCCATTCACATCACTATAATCAACTCTATTTTGAGGAGGCAGCTCTTCCCTGGGTGTTTGTTTGGTTGTTTTTTTGAGTGGCTTCCAACATGAGGGGCTCATCTCCCAGCACTATATCTGGCAATATTCTGCTGTTAATAATGGTTTCATTTTCTGGCTGGTAGTGTAGTGGTTACAAATCGTGCTGCAAACCTTAAGGTCAGCAGTTCGAAACTACCAGCTGTTCCATGGGAGAAAGATGAGGCTTTCTGCTCCCATAATGCTTTATAGCCTTGGAAACAGGGTCGCTATGAGTCAGTTCCAAATCCACGGCACATAATCACCACAACCACCACCACCATGCTATCATAAGGTTTTCTGTGGCTAAACATTCAGAAGTACTCTTCCTCTCCTTCTTCCTAGTCGATCCGAAGACCAGAAGAATTGTGAGATGACATCAAGAACATCATACAGGGAGAAAGCAAAAGATCATTAAAAAGACAGGAAAGAAAAAAATGACCGAAATGGATGTCAGAAGAGACTCTCAAACTTGTTCTTGAGTATAGAGGGAAGCTAAAGTGAATGGAAGAAATGAGGAAGTCAAAGAGCTGAACAGAATATTTCAAACAGCAGCTTGGGAAGACAAAGTCAAGTATTATAATGAAATATGCAAAGACTTGGAGTTAGGAAACCAAAAGGGAAGAACATGCTCAGCATTTCCCAAACTAAAAGAACTGAAGAACTAATTCAAGCCTCAAGGTAGCATATGATCAAGAACCAACAGTACTGAAGGAAGTTGTCTAAGCTGCACTGAAGGCATTAATGAAAAACAAGGCTCCAGGAATTGAAACATAAATTGAAATCTTTCAGCAAGCTAATTCAACACTAGAAGTGCTCATTCATGTATGCCAAGAAATTTGGAAAACAGCGACCGGCCCAACCTGTTGGAAGATACCCATATTTATGGCATTCCAAGAAAAATAACCCAATGGAATGTAAAACCCATCAAACAATATCATTAATATCACATGTAAGTAAAATTTTGCTTACGATAATTCAAAAAGGTTGCAACCGTACATCTACTGAGAACTGACAGAAATTCAAGTCAGATTCAAAAAAGGATGTGGGAGTAGAGATATAATTGCTGACACCAGATAGATTTTAGCTGAAAGCAAAGAATATCAGAAAGATGTTTACTTCTGCTTTATTGACTGCAAAGGATTTTGATTGTATGAACTATGGCAAAGTAACTGGCTAACATTGTGAAGAATGGGTATTAGCGAACACTTCATTGTGCTCACGAGGAACCTGTACATAGACCAAGAGACAGTTGTTCAAACAGAACAATGGGGGTACTGAATGGTCTCACATCAGGAAAGATGTGTGCCAGGATTGTATCCTTTCACTGCACTTATTATTCAATCTGTATGCTGAGCAAATAATCCAAGAAACTTGATTATATGAAGAAGAACTTGGCATCAGGATTGGAGGGAGATTCATTAACAACCTGCGACATGCAGATGATACAATCTGGCTTGCTGTAAGAGAAGAGGACTGAAAATACTTACTGATGAAGATCAAAGACTTCAGTATGGATTGCATCTCAGTGTAACAGAAACAAACATCCTCACAACTGGACCAGTAAATAACATCATGATAAATGGAGAAAAGATTGAAGTTGCCAAAGACTTCATTTTACTTGGATCCACCATCAACACTCATGGAAACAGCAGTCAAGAAGTCAAAGGACGTATTGCATTAGGCAAATCTGCTGCAAAAGACCCCTTTCAAGTGTTCAAGAGCAAAGATAGCTGACTAAGCTGTGCCTGATCCAACCCATGGTATTTTCAATAACCTCGTATGCATATGAAAGTTGGACAGTGAATAAGGAAGACCGCAGAAAAATCCATTGCTGGAGAAGAATATTAAAAGTACCATGGACTGCCAAAAGAACAAACCAATCTGTGCTGGAAGAAGTATTTGTCAGAATGCTCCTTAGAAGCCAGGATGGCCAGATTTTCTCTCTCATACTTAAGACATAGTATGAGGAAGGACCCAGTCTGTGGAGAAGGACATTATGCTTGGTAAAGTGGAGGGTCAATGAAAGAGAGGGAGACCTCCTCCAAGGAGATGGATTGAGACAGTGGCAGCAGCAATGGGCTCAGTCATATCAATAACCATGAAGCCGGTGCAGGGCCCGGCAGCATTTCATTCTGTTCTACACGGGCTTGCTTGGAGTTGCACCTAAAAACAACATCTCATTTGTACTCCGCAAAACTGCAGGGTAGCAAAGACACTCCCCTGTTTTATAGCTGAGAAGACACAGGTTCAGTGAGATAAAGTAACTCATCTATGATCACAGAGTAAATTGCCAAGCAAGTTCCAAATGTCATGTTTCCTTGACAACAGAGTGGGTGCCACAGACACAAACCCTGAAACAAGGATTCAATTCAAGAAGTTTATTTGAGAGGTCACCTGAAGCTGTACGGATGAAGGGAAGCACATGGAACACTGTGGAGAACAGTACCTCTGTGGGGAGCTGGGGCTCTATCCTACTGGGGAACTCTGGAATCATCTTCACTCAGGGGCTGCTGTAGGATAATACTGAACTGCTAATCACAAATTCCGCCATTCCTCAGAAAACCTATACAGGGTCACTATGGATTTGATCTGGCTTGATAGCACTTAATAACAATGTCTGAGAGCTGCTCTCAGGGAGTTTTTATTCCCTGATCCTTTTAGTTTGCTTAGTTCCCAGGCCACGTGAAAGTCCTCAGGCAGAGTTGCAGACACTGCTTGTAGTAGAACACTGTTAGCAGCTACTGGAAATGTTAATGTGTGGCTAAATACAGAATCCCTACCAACATGGCTATCCATTAACACCCTTAGCCTAAATCTGCTGCTGCTAGACCATTTCCTCTGAAAATAGTTTCCAACCACACCTTCCCACCTGCAGTTAAGCTGAAAGGAGAGTGGAATGCCCTTATCTTGCTTGTTGGGCCCAGAAGTCAGGATCAAAGAAAGAAAGAGCAATAAAAAAGATCTGGACATGTGTGCAGGTGTGTATATATACTGGATGTCTGTTTCTATGTCGCTCTACATCTCTTGGTTTTATGCTCCACCAATTTATTCCCCAAACAATTGGAAGCTGAGGAGAAGATATCAGTGTTGGTGGCCATTGGGTTAGAGGTAACGTCAAAAGTCAAAGGTTAGATGGCATTTTCCATTATACCAATACAAACCTGGTCCATCTATTGGGATTCCTTTAAAACGGTCTAAACATGACCAGGAAGGGGGTTGCAAATAGCATTTTATTCAGTTTGGTGGATACTACGGAAGAGGGTAATAGGATTCTGGAGAAAAGGGCTAGATGTGATTGAGGCATAGAAGCAATCAGGGGGGGACTTGTTCATGGTGATTGCTGCCCACTAAAGAATTGATTGGTTCATTCCTTATTCATATGGTATTTCTTCTCTAGGGTACATGCTGATATACTCTTCATCTCTGTGGGCTAATTTAATCATTATGTGCATACTCTAGAAATTAGTGCCATTTCTCCCCTACTCGTGCCTGAAATAGAAATGTCAGACATTTATAACTCTCAGTCATTTTAATCCAGTTGTTTGCCCAAGTATGTTCCCAATTAGATCCATTTTGCTCCGTGTTTGATACCATGAAGTGGAACATATATTCTAATCTTTTTTTAAAAAAAAATCTTTTAAAGGTATACTATGTCTCCCCCTCATTATAATAATTCAAAAGCAGCTGATGAAATCTTTCTCAACTGTTTACCCCACCACAAAAATTTGACCCTTGAATTAAAATCAAATCAAAATATCCAGGGAATATAATGCCTTAAAATATAGAGCATTTTTGTTTCTAGAAAACTTCCGCAGCTTTAATTCAGTGTATCCTCACAGGGTTTTCCATATTTAAAAGATGCCATAAGGTTGTGATATCGACTCATGAATCATAATGTTCAGTCTTGATACTTGCAACATCATTTGGTTTTCCAATTGAGCATGTAAGTCCTTCTAAGTCATAGCCAGATTCTTGCATTAATACTATCACATTTCCTAAATCTACATGTAAACAAATGTAAAATGACTTTAATGTAGAAAATGCGACTGGATTTATCCTTTAGACTTTCGTGGGGGTTTTTTCTTCCCCCTTCCAGTTTCTCATCATAAATAGGAAACCAAATACTTTGACAACCCAAAGCCCTGACATCAGCTCTCCTCCCTTTGCAAAGTGCTAGCAATTTAAGAGGACCTCTGGCTCTTGATTAATACAATGCTGTGTCCATTACAGTTTTCCTGGGAGAGTACCTGAAGTCCAGGCTGGCTTCCCTTTTCAAATTAAACTTATCTCCAATCTGTGAACAAAGAAGCGTTTGGTGTAAGGCCAGGTGCAAGTACTGGGAGAGTTATGTCGTTGTGCTGGTACCATACCAACCTAGACACTTTTCTAGGGGGATTTTTCAATGATTTACTACCAAATGGGTACACCTGAGTAACTAGACACAAACGGAATGATTAAAGGATGCTCAAGCACAACATTAAATGGTAAAGGGCCTCAATATACTTACGAAAAAAATATCAAGCAATGCCAACAAAGCCTGCCATTTAGTTTAATTTATAAATTAATCTGGGACACAACATACCATTGCCAATGTTGAGTTTGCCAAGAAAGGACAATTAAAAACAACCCAGTTATCCACCATTGATATCAATTCATCAGGAAAAGGCCATTTGAACAGTCAAAAGTGCCAGAAATGAATGTGTCAAATTAAAGTCTATATTGTTGCTGTTGTTGTTAAGTGCCGGTGAGTCAGTTCTGACTCATAGAAACCCTGTATATAGGGTTTCCGAGGGGTGGCTGGTGAATTTGAACTGCCAACCTTGCGGTTCAAAAGCATCAATTCTTCTACGCTCTTCCTTATTCACTGTCCAGCTTTCGCATGCATATGAGGTTATTGAAAATACCATGGTTTGGGTCAAGTGCACCTTAGTCCTCAAGCTGACATCTTTGCTCTTCAACACTTTAAAAAGGTCTTGTGAAGCAGATTTTAATATTGAAAGTGCCATGGGCTGCCAAAAGAACTAATAGATCCATTTTGGAAGAAGTGCAGCCAGAGTGCTCCTTAGAGGCCAAGATGGCCAAACTTCGTCTCTCATACTTTGGACATATTGTCAGTAGGGACCAGCCACTGGAGGAGGAAATCATGTTTGGTAAGGTGGAGGGTCAGAGAAAAAGAGGAAGACCCCCAATGAGATGGATTAGCCAAGTGGCAGCATCGATGGACTCAAGCGTGGCAACAGTAGTGAGGTTGGCCCAGGATTGGGCAGTGTTTCATTCTGCTGTGCATAAAATCACTATGAGTCAGTACCAACTCCATGGCACCTAACAACAACAACCTTGAGGTTCAAACTCACCTTATGGTCAAGTGCTTATCGTACAGCACCACACCAGGATTCCTTCTGGTGCCTGTAAATATGCCAAGGCCCTTTAGGGAGAAGTGGATCTATATCTTGGTGGGGACTTCCTTCAGATTCTTGGGGAAAGGGTAGGTAGGACATCCTTTCTGAGGTGAAAATAAGGACAGCTCCTACCTCCACCCTTTGGTTGTGGGTTCTCGGCTTGGGAAACTATAGTGGGCTGCTAGTGGCTGGTAGTGTAGTGGTTATGAATCGGGCTGCTAATCTCATGGTCAGCAGTTCAAAACTACCAGATGTTCTGTGGGAGAAGGATGAGGGTTCTGCTCCTGTAAGGATTTATAGCCTCGGAAACCCTGTACAGGGTCGCTATGAGTCAGAACTGACTGCACAGCACATAACAACAACAACAACAACAAGAAGTAAACACAGAACTATCTTAATTAAAAGCCAGAGGTCCTCTTAAATTGCTAGCATTTCCCAAAAGTCATTTTATTAAAAACTCTTACAATTATTTTTTTCTTTTTTGAATATAGCATACAGAAGAGTGCATAAATCTGAAGTGCACAGTTGAGTGAATGTTTACATATATCTATAGCCACATGCCCCCCACCATAGCAACCTGTAGAACATTTCCAGGGCCCCAAAAGGGTCATTCAGATCCCCCCGGGCCAGTGACTCTGGGAAAGCACTCTTCTGATTTCCGGTACCATACAGTAAAATTGCTGGATCAATTTTGACTCATGGAAACCCCATATGCCATGGTAGAACTGCCCCATAGAGTTTTCTAGACTGTAATCTTTGTGGGAACAGATCACCAGCTCTTTGTCCTGCATAGCCTACCTGTCAGTAGTTGTGTGCTTAACCATTATGACACTAGGGTTCTTTATAGCTTTATTTCTCATTGTTAAGTGCCTTGGGTTGGTTCTGGCTCATTGTGCCCCTGTATAGGGTTTCCAAGGAGTGACTGGTGGGTTTGGACCACCGACTATGCAGTCAGCATTCCAGTGCTTATCCCTACAGCACCACACTATTGTTGTTGTTAAGTGCCGTCGAATTGGTTCAGACTCATAGCAACCCTGTCTAGGGTTTCTGAGAGTGGCCAGTGGGTTTAAACTGTGGGCCTTATGGTTACCAATCCAGTCCTAAGCCTACAGTGCTACACTAGGCAAAAACCCTTTGCCACAATGTTGAACCACTTTACAGTGCTAGCTAGTGACTCATTGCTGGTCCAGTCTTTCAACTGTTGGCGTTGACAATGGTCAGTGGCTCTTCTCTTGCTATTTGCTTGCCCTAGCCTATGACAAGTTTCCATTGTGCCCCTGGGTTTTTAATGACGTATGAGTCAATATGACTGTCATTTGGCATTTGCTTGTTCTGGCAACTTCAGAACAAGCAAGATGGTGATGCTATGATTTCACAGTTAGCGTGGGTGTTAACTGTGGATTGCATGGTTAGTCGGGATGGAACTAAACTAGGTCATCTTGGTAAATCTCAACAAATCATGGAAACCCCAAAGCCTCAACTACTTCTGCCTCCTAGGCAATGAGATGCACAAAGGTCCCCCAAGAGCTGTTTGAAAAAGAGAGGATTTAAAATCTAGGAGTGCAAAAGGAACCCAGGGACTTTGCCAATGGAGTGTCATCGTTGGGGCCCCATTTCCAGTCGAAACCAGCTGATGGTGTCACTTTACATTCCTCCTTCCTTAACCCTCCACCCCCCTGCAAGATTATAATTAGGCTTAAAATTGTTTGTTTCAGGTTTTATTCAATTAGTCTTGGAAAAATGTGTACTTTCACAGATCTGGGCACAGCTGACGGAGTGTGTGTGACACAAATATTCTGTTTGCTACTCACGTCATAGACAATTAGTGCCATTTGTTTAGAATTTGGTTTTATTTTAAACATTGCTGGGGACAAAAGAACCAGCAAAACACCAAGTGGTAGTTTATCTGATGTACTAAAACTGCTACACTTAATCTAATTTTTTCCCAGGGATATAGGAGTGAAATAAATACATAAATGCCAACCAGAGAGCATCTCAATATTTTCTCACCGCCAACCAAGCTAAGAATGCAGGTCTGTGAGAGCAAGTATTGTCAGGGGCTTGCTTTATTAACATCCAGCCAAAGCAACTGTGCTGTCTGTTGTTGCTAGGTGCTGGTGAAGCAATTTGGACTCCTAGTGGCCCAATGTGACAAAGTCGAATTGCTCCATAGGATTCTCTAGGTAGGGAGAATGCTGGGGGTGCTGTATGGTTCTCATTGGACAGCTAACCACACGATTCTCATAAAGACTTAGAGCTTCAGAAACCTTATACAGGGTTGCAATGAGTCAGAATAAACTGGACACCTAACACCAACAATCTCTATAAAAGTATATCATCAGGGCTTTCTCCTGTGGAGCCATAAGGTGGGTTCAAACCACCAAGCTTTCTGCTAGCTGTTGTACCACCAGGGCTCCTAGCAAAAGCAATATAAAGGGGGAAAGAAATGAAGTAAGATTAGCCAAATGTAGATCATTGTTGAGCTGGGTGATGGGGTCCAAAGGGTTCTCATATTATTCTCCCTGTATTTGTGCCTGACATTTTTTATAATAAAAATGTAAAAATCGACATCATTAATAATACAAGCAATCAAGATAATAACTTAAGATTATGGAACTATAGAACAAGCAGACTTAAAAATAATTTATGGAACAATGAACATAGAATGATTATTTGCTAATTTTTAAGAATTATGACAATAGCATGTGGTTATGTTTTTAAATAAATCCTTACCTCTTAGAGATTTCTTGAAATATTTATGGATGAAATGATATGACGTCTGGGTTTTGCTTTAAAATAATATGAGAAGAGAGGAAATGGAGGGATTGATCATGGGTAAATGATTGTCCCTGGATGACAAGGCCACGTTATTATGCTGTTGTTGTGAAGTGTCGTCTGGTCGGTTCTGACCCATAGCAACCTTGTATAGGTTTTCCGATGAGCAGCTAGTGAACTTGAACCGGGGACCTTGACGTTCAAATGGCTTTGCAGTCTGGCACATTAACCCACAGCGCCACGCTTAGGTTGTTAGACGTCATTAAGTAGAATGAAACACTACCTGGTCCTTTGCCATCCTCACGATTGTTGCTGTGTAAGTCCATCACTGGGGTCACTGTGTCACTCCATCTCATTGGGGGTTTTCCTCTTTTTTGTTGATCTTCCATTTTATCAAGCATGATGTCCTTCTCAAGGGGCTAATCCATTCTAACATGCCCAAAGTATGAAAGAAATCTCACCTTCCATGATTTTACGGACCATTCTGGCTGTACTTCTTCTAATCCAGATTTGTTTGTTCTTCTGGTAGTTTATGGTACTTTGAATGTTCTTCGCCAACACCATCAATTAAAGGCATCGATTCTTCTATGGTCTTCCTTATTTATTGTCCAACTTCCACATGCATATGAGTCCATTGAAAATGCCATGGCTTGGGTCAGGTGCACCTTAGTCCTCAAAGTGACATCTTTGCTCTTGAACATTTTGAAGAGGTCTTTTGCTACAGATTTGCCTAATGCAAAATATTGCAAGAATATTGCAATATTCTTGACAGCGGCTTGCATGAACATTGATGGTGAATCCAAGCAAAATAAAGTCTTTGACAACTTCAATCTTTTCTCTGTTTATCCTGATGTTTATCTGTTTATCTATTGGTCCAGTTGTGAGGATTTTTGTTTCCTTTACATTGAGGTGCAACCCATACTGGAGGCTATATGTAGTCTTTGATCTTCACCTGGAAGTACTTCAAGTCCCCTTCGCTTTCAGCAAACAAGGTTATGTCATCTGTATATCCCAGGTAGTTAATGAATCTTCCTCTAATCCTGATTCCATGTTCTTCTTCATAGAATCCAGTTTCTCAGATTATTTGCTCAGCATACAGATTCAATAAGGATAGTGAAAGGATGCAACCTTGCCACACATCTTTGCAGATTTTAAACTATTCAGTATCCCCTTGACCTGTTCTATTGACTGCTTCAATGAAATGTTCTGGAATACCCATTCTTCACAATGCTGTCCAGTTTGTTATGATCCACACAGTCGAAATTCTTTGCATAGTCAATAAAGCACAATTAAACATCTTTCTTATATTCTCTGCTTTCAGCCAATAGCCATCTGAAGTCAGCAATGGTATCCTTTATTCTATGTCCCTTTCTGAATCTAGCTTGAATTTCTGGCAGCTCGCTGTTTATATACTGCTGCAATCGTGTTTACATTATCTTGAGCAAAATTGTACTTGCGTGTGATATTAATGATATTGTTCTATGATTTCCGCATTCTGTTGGGTCAGCTTTCTTTGGAATGGGACCAGTCGGCTGGCCAGGTAGCTGTCTTTACAAAGTCTTGGTACAGACCAGTGAGCACCTCCAGTGTTGCATCAGTTTGTTAGAATGTTTCCATTTGTATACAGTCAGCTCCTGAAGCCTTGTTTTGCGCCAATGCCTTCAGTGCAGGTTGGACTTCTTCCTTCAATATTATCTGCTCTTGATCATGTGGTACCTATTAAAATGACTGAATATTGGCCATTTCTTTTTGATACAGTGACTGCATACCAACCTTACATCTTCTTTTGATGTTTCCTGCCTCATTCAGTATTTTGCCCATTGACTCCTTCAATATTGCCTTCTTCAGTTCTCTCAGCTTGAGAAATGTTGAGTGGGTTCTTCCCTTTGGGTTTTCTAACTCCAGGTCTTTGCACATTTCATTGTAACATGTGGATTTGTCTTTTTAAGCTCCCCTTTGAAATTTTCTGTTCAACTCTTTTACTTTATCATTTCTTCCAGTCACTTTATTTTCACTACAGTCAAGAGCAAGTTTCAGAGTCTCTTCTGACATACATTTTGATCTTTCTTTCTTTCCTGTCTTTTTAATGACCTTTTGCTTTCTTTCTGTATGATGTTTTTTATGTCATCTCACAATTCTGGTCTTTGGCCATTAGTTTTTAATGTGTCAAATGTGTTCTTGAGATGATCTCTAAATTCAGATGAGATACATTGAATATCATATTTTGGCTCTCATAGACTTGTTTTAGTATTCTTCATCTTTAGCCTAAACTTGCAATGAGCAATTGCTGGTCCTGGTCTTGTTTTGGCTAATGATATTGAGCTTCTGCATTGTCACTTCCCACAGATGTAGTCACCCTGATTCTTGTGGATTACATCTGTTGAGGTCCACATGTATAGTTGTCACATATGTTGCTGAAAAAGAAATTTGCAATCAATAAGTTGTTGATCTTGCAAAATTGTATCACGTGATCGCCAGCATCGTTTCTGTCACCAAGGCCATATTTTCCAATTATCTATCCTAACCCTCTTGTACTCCTGGTGTGGGGCTGTAGGATAAGCACTGGACCATGAACCACAAGGGCAGGGGTTCAAACCCACTAGCCACTCCTCAGAAACCCTATACAGGGTCTCTATGAGTTGCACTTAGCAAATTAACAACATCCTTCCTCTTGTTTTTCTAACTTTTGCATTCCAATCACCAGTAATTATCAATGCCTCTTGATTATATGTTTGATCAATTTCAAACTGGGGAAGTGGTAGGATTATTAAATTTCATCATCCTTCACTTTAGTGGTTGGTACATAAATCTGTATAATTGTGGTATTAAGGAATCTTCCTATTACCCTATTAAAGAAAGCATTGCACTTCAAGACAGATTTAGAAATAGTCTTTTGACAATGAATGTGATGCCTTTCACTCTTCAATTTGTCATTCCTGGCATAGTAACCCAGATGACTGTCTGATTAAAAATGGCCAATAAGATTTAAAATATGGATCTTTATGCATTCCATTTCATTTTTGATGACTTCCAATATTCCTAGATTCTTATTTCAGACATTTCAGGTTGTAATGTTACAGGATGTTGGCAGCCGTTTCTTCTCATTTTGAGTTGTGCCCCATCAGCAAATGAAGGTCCTGAAAGCTTTGCTCCATTCATGGCATTAAGGGCCACTCTACCTTGAGGAGGCAGCTCTTCCCCAGTCATATTTTAAGTGACTTCCAATCTTAGGGGCTCACCTTCTGGCACTATATCTGCTATTCCTCAGGTTTTCAGTGGCTAACCATTCAGAAGGAGTCCACCTCTCCTTCTTCCTAGTCTGTCTCAGTCTGGAACCTCTGCTGAAACCTGTCCACCATGGGTGACCCGGCCTGTGTTTACAATACCGGTGGCATAGCTTCCAGCATCACAACAGCATGCAAGCCACCACAGTGCCACAAACTGACAGATGAGTGGTTGACAGGCCATTGTTGTTGTTGTTAAATGCCGTAGAGTTGGTTCCAACCCATAGTGACCCTGTATAGGGTTTCCAAGGAGTGGCTGGTAAGCTTGAACCATCGATCTTTAGGTTCAAACTGACTTTGCAGTCCAGTGCATTAACCCACAGTTCCACTCGTTCATATATTTTTTCTATATACCTTTGTGTCTATTCAGAAATAAAACAAACAGTACTCCAGATGGATACATTCAAAGAAAACTGATCAGTGCTATGCAACTGCAGATTTGTTGTTCTCTTTATCCATAGGTTAGAAAAAAATCTTCAACTGAAAAAAACCCCCATTATGAAACCTATATATTCTATGGAGTCCTGGTATAGCACTGTGGGCTAATGCGCTGGACTTCAAAGTTGTTTGAACCACAAGGTTGGTGGTTCAAGCTCACCAGCCACTCCTTGGAAATCCTATACAGGGTCGCTATGGGTTGGAACCGACTCAACGGCACTTAACAACAACATATATTTTATGAAGAATCTCTGAAATTATTCTTTCATTTTGAGGGCACATTAAAAATACTGGAAACAATAAAATACAAGTTCAAACAACAACAAAAAAGATGCCTGTAGGGTTCCAATAAGTATCATCCAGTAGGCTAATGCATTTCCATGGTTCCAGGTTCTGGTGCAAAGCTGCCTGGGAAGCAGGGTTTCTGGACATCTGTTGCACGTCTATCCTGGCATCCGTGGGTATCTGGCTGCCAGAGTGGGGTTCCCCATCCTAGTCTGTATCTCTTCTAGAAACTCACAGGGCGAGTACAAGAACTAACCTTTTGTTCTGAGCCAAGAATAGAGTCAATATCTGACAGGTGCACACGCCCATATAGAAAGTATGGGCCTCAACACCAGGCTATTATGTACAGTAGTAAGAGACTCTGGCTCATAAACCAGACTCCCTGGGTTTGAATACAAAGCTGTGTGACCTTGGGTAAGTTACTTAACCTCTCTATACCTCAGATCAAGTGCTTAGATGAAGCACTTAGACTAGTACCTGACACATAGGAAGTGCTTTGCAGATGTTAGCTACTGCTGTCATTATTTTAAGTGAGTCTGTCCCAAAATAACCTTGAAAGGTGACCTCTTTACCCATGGAGCAGGAGGCAAGTGCTGAAATAACAAGCAGTTACGCTTTTCATTCTTTTCCACCCAAAGACTCTTTAATTTGAGGGGAAGGAATGTTCACTGCAGGAAACTCTGTGAGTATAGTCTGAAGGGTTTCAAATACAATTCTCTTTATAGTTTAATGTTATAATTTTTAAAATCCCCCCAATTTTTCACGTATACTTATAATTGTTTTATTATAGCTATGAATGGGAGTGCGGTGGCTCTACACAATAAGCACTGGACTGAGAACCACAAGGTCAGCAATTTGAGCCTGCCAGCTGCTCCACAGGAGAAAGATGAGGCTTTCTGCTCCCGTGAAGATTTAAAGCTTTGAAATCCTATAGGAGTCATAACAGACTCTGCGGCACTTAAAAACAATAATAGAAATAATGTAAGCCCAGCCCCTATTTTTTCCTGCATAAAATTTAAGGTCAAGAAAGATGTCCTGTGTTCATCCCATGACTTCCCTGGCCCTGCAGATACTCCCTCAGTTTGAAAGGCTTTAACAAAGGCTGTTAGAAGCATTTGTTTAGGTGAACTTGAACTTCCTAGATCCTTCTCCAAAGCAATCCATTGTACTGCTTCCTATCTACTGCAACTTAATCCTACCTTTTATCCTACAAGGGTCATTGCTCAGCTTTATTTTGTGACCCTTTTGGTCAGGGGATTGGTTCCTCTGGGTCTGTTGACATGGAAGATGGCCAATCAGTCCTTCTTGATGGCTTCAGATATGCCAGTGATTTAGGATCTCTTCCTACCTTAGTCTCTTTTACAGGCTCTTTCTCTGTTCAACTTCAGGATTTTGACAACTTGTGTTGTTGTTAGGTGCTGTCAAGTCGGTTCCGACTCATATCAACCCTATGCATAACAGAGCAAAACACTGGCAGTCCTGTGCCATCCTCACAATTGCTCTCACTGTGTCACTCCAACTCCTTGGAGGTATTATTCTTTTTTGCTGACCCTCTACTTTGCCAAGCATGATGGATGACTCCAGAGACTGGTCCCTCCTAATAATATGTCCTAAGTATGAGGGATGAAGTTTCACCATCCTGGCTTCTCAGGATTATTCTGGCTGTACTTCTTCCAACACAGATTGGTTGGTTCTTCTGGCAGTCCGTGGCACTTTGAATATTCTCCTCCAACACCGTAATTGAAATGCATCAATTCTGCTATGGTCTCCATTCTTCATTTTCACAAGAGCTACAGGTAATTTTCATGCTAGATGCCCTCCCAAGGTGTCTTCAGTAATACGCAAGGCCTCAGTATCCACCTGGGTTTTGAACTGGTTGTTCCCAGTTCAGTCATGGCAGATGGAGCAACACTGGAATGAACCCCCATTTTAAAAATTGGAATGAAATGAAACATAAAGAATTATGGTTTAGTGCTCTTCTAGAAACTTCATCTCCCTCTTAGAAAACAAGGGCAGCATGTGCACTGCATAGCATCCAAATCTCTTGATCACTGAGTGGGAAACAGTGGTGCCCGGCGCAAAGATGGCAGCTGCCATGCAACTTTGAATGTGTGTTACCGTCCCCAGTCCGACAGTAACCTAGTCTCCTGCATCAGGCTCCTGAAAGGGCTCACTACAACTCTTCCAAGTATCCATTCCAGGGCTTCACCCTTAAAACGTCCCATTCCAATAAACAATCTGGATCAACCAAATTATAAAAATTCAGGTATGTTCCAGTTTCATTTCATCAGGCATGATTGAACCAGTTTGAAGTACTGGTTTCCACCTGTTTAGAGCATTCTGATCTTTGTCTATTCAGAATCTCTTTTCCTACCTCTAGCATCAAGAGTCCTGGTGTGGCACTGTGGGTTAATGTACTGGACTGCAAACTCATTTTGAACCATAAGATGAGTGATTCTAACTCACCAGCCGCTCCTCAGAAACCCTATACAAGGTCGCTATGGGTTGGAACCAACTCGAGAGCACTTAACAACAAGCATCAGAATTTTACTTTCTAGGAGGTACATATTTGTGCTTTTTCATAGAAGTGACTCTGTCGCACTCATGGCCCCAGGTTTGTAACGAGGACTCAGGTCTGGTCAACCAGAATATTCTAACCGACATTATGGAATATTCTGGTTCAGGAGTGGGAATACAACCCCTCTGGATCAATTACAGTCTTCCCTGAAACCTTTCTGCTGGTGCAACCAGACCAAAGGATTCTTTCTACTGGGGTCATTGAACCAATAGATGTGAACTGGTGATTTGAGGTTGCTAGAGGCCATCACTCGCGGAAGTAGAAGTCAAGAGATCAGACGACGTATTGCACTGGGCAAATCTGCTGCACAGGAACTTTTTAAAGTGTTGAAGAGTAGAGATGTCAGCTTGAGGACTAGGGTGCGCCTGACCCAGGCCATTGTGTTTTCAATAGCCTCATATGGATGCGAAAGCTGGACAGTGAATAAGGAGGATCATAGAAGAATTGATGCCTTTGAGTTGTGGTGTTGGAGGAAAATACTGAAAGTGCCATGGACTGCCAAAAGAACCAATAAATCTGTTTTGGAAGAAGTGCAGCCAGAGTGCTCCTTGGAGGCCAGGATGGCTAAACTTCGTCTCTCCTACTTTGGACATATTGTCCGGAGGAAACAATCGTTGGAGAAGGATGTCATGCTGGGTAGGGTGGAGGGTCAGAGAAAAAGAGCAAGACCCCCAACGAGATGGATCAGCCAGGTGGCATCATTGATGGCCTCAGGTGTGGCAGCGGTAGTGAGGTTGGCCCAGGATCGAACATTGTTTCGTTCTGCTGTGCATGGGGTCGCTATGAGTCGGTTCCGACTCGATGGCACCTGACAACAACAACAACAACAGAGGCCATCATGCCCAATAGTGTCCAAGAGATGGAAAGAGACAGAGACCTTATGCTATCACTGAAACCTCGAGGTTTATGCCTGTGGCCGAGGAACCAACTTTGGGGATTTTGGTGTTTTAAGCCAGTGGTTCTCCTTTCTGCATGCACTAGTTTACATTGATTTTTCTGTCACTTATATTTTCTGCATCCTAATGCTGATGACTCCCAAACCCACACCTGCTCCAAGATTTCTCTATTGAGTCAAAGACTCAGAAATACTTTCTAATGAAACAATTTCCCACAAGGATGTCCCACAAGGCTCTCAAACCCAACATGTTGTCTGCTAAAATAGAAGCACTAATCACATTATAAATGTATGGTTACCTGTTAATATTTTAAAATTTCCCCCCAGAATATCAACTATGAGGATAGGAACTTCATTTTATTATTGTTTCTTCAGCACCAGTAGATGCTGAAGAAATATTTGCTGAATAAATGAATGCATGAACCAACAAATGAATGAAACAAAGGAATTCTCCTTGATTCCTTTATAATCCCACATACCACAATTAGTCAGTTACTAATTCCTATAGATTTTGATTCAAGAACATCTCAGCTCTCATACCTGATTTCATTGCTGCACTGCACTCCTGACTTCAAGCCCAAATTGCTTCTTACTTGAACCATTTCAAGTGTCCTAACTTCTGTCCTTGCCACCTCCAACAACTCTCCACACAACCACTGGAGGAGATACTGTTGTGCCCCTGATTAAAATCCATCAATGATGCTAATGAGTTTTCCCAATCAAATCCTGACCCTTAATTTCCTTTTCAGATTCATCTCCTGACTCACTTTCTCCATGAAGACATTTCCCAAGGAAGAGGGAACTATTTAGGGTCTCCCAAATTCATTACCATGTTTTCTGTACATGTACATCTTTGTACATGCTATGATTTCATCCCAATGCTCTCTTTTTCTCCCCGATAATTATCCTGAAAATATCATGTGCTGTCCTTCAGAAAGCTTTCTCTGGTTTGTGTCCCCCAACTCTGACTTAGAAGCCTTTACGGATGCTAGTAGTGCAGCAAGGTCAGCAGTTCAAACCTACCAGGCACTGTGTGGGAAAGATGAGACTTGCTGCTCCTATAAGTATTCATTATTCATGATTATTAGATGCCGTCGAGTCAGTTCTGATTCATAGTGACCTTACACACAACAGCATGAAACACTGCCCGGTTCTGCACCATCCTCACAATCGTTAACCTCCAGCCCATTGCTGCTGCCGCTGTGTCAGTCCATCTCATTGGTGGGGGTATTCCTCTTTTTTGCTGACCCTCCACTTTATCAAGCATGGTGTTCTTTTCCAAGGATTGGTCCCTCCTGATAATATGTCTGAAGTATGAGAGACAACGTCTCCCCATTCTGGATTCTAAGGAGCATTCTGGCTGTACATCTTCCAACACAGCTTGGTTTGTTCTTTTGGCAGTCCAGGGTACTTTTAATATTCTTCTCCAACATCGTAACTCAAATGCATGGATTCTTCTATGGTCTTCCTTACTCACTGTCCAACTTTCATGTTTATAGGAGGTTATTGAAAATACCATGGCTTGGGTGAAGCACACCTTAGTCCTCAAACTGACATCCTTACTCTTGAACACTTTAAAAAGGTCTTATGCAGCAGATCTGCCTAATGCAATATGTCGTTTGATTTCTTGACTGCTGCTTCCACGGGTGTTGATAGTGGATCCAAGCAAAGCGAAGTCTTTGACAACTTCAATGTTTTCTCCATTTGTCAAGATGTTATTTATTGCTCCAGTAGTGAGGATGTCTGTTTTCTTCACATTGAAATGCAACCTATATTTGAGGCTGTGGTCTTTGATCTTCATCAGTAAATATTTCAAGTCCTCTTTGCCTTCAGCAAGCAAGATCGTACCATCTGCATGCTACAGGTTGTTAATGAGTCTTCCTCCAATCCTGATTCCACATTCTTCGTCATATAATCCAGATTCTCTAATGTTTTGCTAAGCATACAGATTGAATCAGTAAAGTAGAAGATTTATAGCCTTGGCAACCCTGTATAGGGTGGCTATGGGTTGGGCAATAACAATGGGCCAGACACAGCGGTGATTGTGAGTACGCTGCAGGGGCAGCCAGTGTTTTGCCCTGAAGTACACAGGGCTGCTATGAGCCAGAACCAGCTCAATGACACCTAACAACAACAACAACAACAGAACCCATGCCTAAGGACCCTGGAAGACAGGCCTGGCGGTCTGAAACACATAGGGTCACCAAAAGTTCGAATCAACTCAACAGCAACTAACAGTAGCAACAATCCTATGTTCGCAAAGCTCCCTTAATACATGTTTTCTACTAAAGAGCTGACATGGAACAGACCATTTTCATGCTGACTATTAGCAATATTTTCCTTTCTTCCTGAGCACACAACTAGACTACATTTCTCAATGTGGCCATGTGACTGACTGAGGTGTGGTCATTGGGATGTGCGGATGTGCCCCGTGTCACTTCCAGACCTGTCCCCATAAAAAATCTCTGACTTGTGGTTCCCACTCTCCCCTCAGATGAATAGAGAGGACTGAGGACCTAGAAAAGGGTAGAATCAAAAGGTGGGTGCAGTCATTGTGCACTTCTGCAGCTTGTGACCTTATTTGGTCAAAACTGGGAAATAAGAGAGGGGAAAAGAACCAGGAAATTCACCACTGTCACTGTGTACTGCCTCTTCAAGTTTTGATTGCCCTCTTCAATCTGCCTGCTATCATTTCCTTTTCAGCACTCTCTGGGGGTGGCTTTTTGTATTATTTCCAGCATTTCGGTGATCATTGCGGAAGATCAGCTGTAGAGGACTTGCTCCACGTCGATCATCACCTTCTTCATCATCTTGTTTTTAGATCCAAGTGCCTGTCTTAATAATACATGTGGTTATTATGTGTTGTCAAGTCAGTTCTGACTCATAGTGACCGTCTATGATTGCTGTCATTAGGTATCGTTGAGGCCGTTCAGACTCACAGCAGCCCTATGTACAGCAGAACAAAACACTGCCTGGTCCCGTGCCCTCTACACGACCATTACTGTCTTCGAGCCCATTGTTTCAGCCACTTTGTCAATCCATTTACTTCAGGACCTTCTTCTTTTTCACTAATCTTCCACTTTACCAAGAATGATGTCCTTCTGCAGGGACTGGACCCCCCTGATAACGTGCCCAAAGTGTGTGAGATGAAGTCACGCCATCCTCTCTTCTAAGGAACATTCTGGTTGTTCTTCTTCCAAGATAGATTTGTTCCTTCTATTGGCAGTCCATAGTATATTCAATATTCTTCACCAACACCGTAATTCAAAGGCATCAGTTTTTCTTGGATCTTCCTTATTCACTGTCCAGCTTTCACATTCACATGAGGTGGTTAAAAATACCATGGCCTGGGTCAGCCTCACTTTAATACTCAAACTGACATCTTTCTTTGTTTGTTACCAGAGGTGGGAGGGAGGGGACAGTAGAGCACAGGGTAGGGGATAGACACATCATAGTGCAGGTGTTGGGAAGGGCAAGAGGCAATAAGGGGGGTGGGGAATGGAAGAACAAGGTAGATATGGGAACACCTAGGCAGGTTTGCATCGTTTAAATGAGACAGAGGTAAATAGTGATGTATGCTTAACCTTGGAACAACAGGGCTCTGTGATACAGGGATTGAAGCATAGTTTTAATGGGTAAAAGTGGGGCAATAATGTTAAGATGCTTGACTGTCGTATGAATATTGGTTAGCCTCGCCTACTATTGTACAATAGACACTTGAAGGGGATAGAAAGGAAACATGATTATAGAAAGCTTGTAAGCCCACCATCAGCCTATAACTGATTGGAATACCTAAAAGGGGTTCTAGAACTTGCCCAGTGAAAAAAGCTTCTTGCAGAACCTTTGCAGTGTATAGGACCTTAGGTGGAATCCTGAGCCCCATCCAGAACCTTCTGAGATGGGACATTCCCACTTGAAAGGATAAGCAAACCAACCTGGAGCAGCTAGAGGAACAGAAGACACTTCTTGAAATAAACACCAGCAGTTAAAATCCAAAACAAAAATGGCAGTCTGATTGGCTACTACAAGAACAAGCAAGTTGTTGGCCAGGGAGCAAGCAAAGCAAACCCCCCTCCAAGACTGAAACTCAAAGGGAACACATGAGCAGGCATATAAGCTTGCTGGCAACCATGTTGGTCTACTGGTGAGTGGAAGAGGGGGAAAGGAAGCAATGAAAATATGGGCTGAGTTCAACCACATTCCATAGACTACCATTCATCTGGATATGAGCGAGAGAAGAGGAAGGGCTGATTGATCCAAAGTATGGTGAGATCTGGGAACTCCTGAGTCCATAGACAAGGACACAGCCATGGAGGACTAGTTCTGAGAGTGAAGCATCCAGCTGATATGAAGTGAGGGGAGACACACAGAACACCCAAACTTGCATAGTACCTATTTGACTTAGCTTTGATGGCTTGATGATCAGAACTCGACTATAGGAAGATAAAAATTTTTTTGATAAAGGAAACAAATGTAAATTGCTACAGTTTTAGGAACTTGACCTATGGATACCAACGGAGAGGGAAAGAATGTTCACATCAAGGATCAATCCTATCCCCTCTGTACACAGAGTTGATGGGGAATGAGCAACTTAGACATTGGCTACCTAAAATGGAGGGTGGTAAGGCTATAAAGGCATGAAGTGACCAGTTTACAAGTTTTCAAAAGGGAGTTTAGTTTCAGAGTGTGTGGGGGATGGTAGAATCCCCACTGAATAGTGTTCATCTTGTCTAGATGGGTCTGGTGAAAGGATATGGGGATAAGATTCTTATGATTCAATAGTAATTGTTATGACTAATTGCGATTGTCACAACTGTAAACGTAAAATTTTTATAGCAAAAAGCGGGGGAGTAGTTAATCTTAAAGTCCAGGAACAGAGGACCCTAGAATCATCAAGGGAGAAGAGCACAAGTGGAATGTGGGATCCTATCCAGAGAAGCAGTGACACCAGAGATGGAGACAAAGGTGAGGGCATGGAGAGATAGAGCAGCTGAGGACTCTAGACCCATGGAAAGAGAAAGGCTGTGTGCTGTCGGCCGGAGGCAGGCTTGCAGAACGTGCCCTCTGGTTGTTTAAATGATTATATATTCCTGAGTGTTTTGTGCACATTAAAACAAAAACAAAAAACAGAGGGAATAGACGCAAATACTGTTGAGTGATGAGGCATGGAAGGGACTGTAATCATTGCAATGAAACGAAATACGATAGGATGAGTGTTAAACCGATGTTTTCCCACAATAAAAACATTTTTAAAAAAGAGATAGAGATAGAGAGAGAGAGAGTACTTTTTCCCATTGTTTAATTTCTTGACTGCTACTTCCATGGGCTTTGATTATGTATCCAAGTAAAATGAAGTCATTGAGAACTTTGATATTTTCTTTGTTTATCATGATGTTGCTTGCTGGTATGTTGTTATTGTTAAGTGCTATCAAATCAGTTCCAACTCACGTAGGGTCTCCAGGAGCAGTTGGTGGGTTTGAATCACCAACCTTGTGGTTAGCAGTCAAGTACTTACCCTAGAAAGTCACTTCAACCTTACTGGTACGGTTATGACGGTTTTTATTTTTGTTATATTATGGTTTAATTCACACT
Source organism: Chrysochloris asiatica (assembly GCF_000296735.1). Lineage (NCBI taxonomy): Eukaryota > Metazoa > Chordata > Mammalia > Afrosoricida > Chrysochloridae > Chrysochloris > Chrysochloris asiatica. The sequence continues at coordinate 17,742,728 of NW_006408536.1, forward strand.
GAATGCTGTAGTCTTTGCTCTTCATCAGTAAGTGCCTCAAGTCCTCTTCGCTTTCAGCAACCAAGGTGTGTCATCTGTATGTTGCAGGTTGTTAATAAGTCTTTCTCCATTCCTGGTGCCAAGTTCTTCTTCATGTAGTCCAGTTTCTCAAGTATTTGCTCACCATACAGACTGAATAAGTAGGTACAAGGATACAACTCTGACATACACCTCTCCTGATTTTAAACCATTCTGGATCCCCTTGTTCTGTTTGAATGAATGTATAGGTTCCACATGAGCACAATTAAGTGTTCCCCTGGGATTCCCATTCTTTGCAATGTTATCTATGGGTTATTATGATCCACACAGTCTAGTTCCTTTGCATAGTCAATAAAACACATCTAAACATCGTTCTGATAGTCTCTTCTTTCAGCCAAGACCCATATGACTTGAGCAATGATATCCCTCATTCCACATCTTCTTCTGAATCCAACGTAAATTTCTGGAAGCTCACTGTAGATGTACTGCTACAACCATTTTTGAATTATCTTCAGTAAAATTCTAGTTGCATGTGATATTAATGATATTGTTCAATAATTTCTGCATTTTGTTGGATCACCTTTCTTTGGAATGGGCACAAATATGAATCTCTTCCAGTCAACTGGCCAGAATTTGATCTTCCGAAATTCTTGCTACATCAGTTTTGTTGAACTATTTCCATTGGTATTCTGTCAATTCCTAGAGTTTTGTTTTGCTCAATATTACATCTTGAGCCTTGAATTTTTCTTCAGTTCTTTTAGCTTGAGAAATGCTGAGTATATTCTTATCTTTGGGTTTTCTAACTCCAGGTCATTGCACACTTCATTATAACACTTTACTGTGTCTTCTCCAACAGCCCTTTGAAACCTTCAGTTCAGCTCTGTGACTTCATTATTCCTTCCAATCAATCACTTTAACTCCTTTATGTCCAAGATATCATCAGTCAAAACAAGGCCAAGGCCCTGCTATGGAAGAGACCATCAATTGCTCATATGCAAGTGCAAATTGAAGCTGAAGAAAATTAAAATGAGAGCTAAAATATGTCCTTGAATATTATTGTTGTTCTTGTGGCTGTTGAGTTGGTTCTGACTCATAGTGACTTGAATAGGGGTTCCAAGGAGTGACTGGTGGATTTCAACTGCTGATCTTGCAGTTAACAGTCCAGTGCCACACCTATCCCACCTGAATTCTGAGATCATCTCAAGAACAGATTTGACACGTTGAACACTAATGACTAAAGACCAAACCAGATAAGGGAATGACACCAAGGAAATATGAAAAAGGCAAAAGATCATTAAAAAGACAGGAAAGAAGGAAATAGATGTCAGAAGAGATGCTGAAACTTGCTCTTGAATGGAGATCAGCTAAAGTGAATGGCATTTCTGTTAGGGTGATGGGAATAATTAGAAACAGATTTTACTGCTGGTTACACAACATGATGAACGTAATTAATGTGGCTGAATTGTACACATAAAATATTGAAATGGCATACATTTTATTATATATATTTCATCACAATAAAAAATGGCATGCTATGTGAATGAATGAATGATTATCCAAGCTCAAAAAATCAAGTATGGAATACTCTTACCTGAACAGTATTTCTTGTTCTCAGTTTTACAATTTATAGAAATATGAATAATTGCTAAACGTTTCTCAGGAGAACTACAGATGTGATTAAGGATAGAAAGTAGGTTCTCCAAAGAGAGGTTACACTACATGGTATTTAGCTTTCTGGTGAAGAAAGACTGAATTTTACAATTTTACATACAGATCTTCAGTTTTATATACAGATTTTACATAAACGATGGACATTTGTGGATCTCCCCTGTCAAAGAAATGTGGGTTTTTTTCCCCCTTGCACTTTAGGTATGTATATTAAGCAGAGGTAAGAAAGTTAGGTGTTTTTAATTTGTAAATTTTTGACCCCCTCTAAGCAAAACATTTACAACTGCTTGCTCACCATACATACCACTCTGTGAAAACATGTATGTAGAGATCTCCCACATATAATGTTCAGTGAGGGTCACAAAGAATGAGCTCCTGTGTAAATGATGGGGACTTGAGATTTTACAGAACATTTCTACCTGCCTTAGGATCATTTTCCTGCCAACAGCCCAGTGAGGTAGGGTTCTGTTTCATTGGACGGGTGGGGCTACAGAGGCTCAGAAAGTTTGAGTCATCTGTCCCTGATCACAAGATAAGTGGCAGAATTGAGTGCCCTATCCAGGTCTTCTGGTTCCAATTTCTATTTCCTTATCACCATGTCATAGTCTAACTGGGGAATAAAACATCTTATCCACAGTTGATGCCCAATAAAGCAGGGAGCACACTTCTCTAACTCCCTAACTTGTTAGGGAAGGCAGGCTTGTAGAAAGGAAAGACCCATTGACCTGGCTGAGTCCCTTGGAACACCACACTTATGATCACAAATGTTCTCATCTACCCTGATGGGATGATTTTGTTATGGACTTAATAGGTAAAGATCACACATACACACAAAATGATTGAAACCTGGGTCCAAACTACAGAGTGAGAACTAGATATCATTAAATAAAATTCTGAATATAAAAATCTATGAATAATATACAACATGGTTCCAATATTTACTTTCAACCATTCCTCATCAAAGAACTGTTGAAAACTTCAGCTGGACATTGTTTTCCTTTGCAAAGACTTAAATGTAATTTTAAAATATAGATGTGAATTGTTGTTGTTGAGTGCTGTCAAGCTGATTCCCACTCATGTTGTTGTTGTTAGGTGCCATCGAGTTGGTACCGACCCATAGTGACCCTGTTCATAACAGAACAAAACACTGCCTGATCCTGTTGCCAAGCTTGAGCTGTCACTTTGCCAATCCATCTCGCTGAGGGTCTTCCTCTTTTTCTCTGACCCTCAACCTTACCAAACATGATATCCTCCAGTGACTGGTCCCTCCTGACAATATGTCCGAAGTATGAGAGACAAAGTCTGGCCATCCTGGCCTCCAAGGAGCACTCTGGCTGCACTTCTTCCAACACAGATCTGTTGGTTCTTTTGGCAGCCCGTGGCACTTTCAATATTCTCCTCCAACAGCATAACTCAAAAGCATCAATTCTTCTACGGTCTTCCTTATTCCCTGTCCAGCTTTCACATGCATATGAGGTTACTGAAAATACCATGGCTTAGGTCAGGCGCACCTTAGTCTTCAAGCTGACATCTTTGCTCTTCAACACTTTAAAAGGTCTCCTGCAGCAGATTTGCCTAATGCAAGACGTCCTTTGATTTCTTGACTGCTGCTTCTGTGAGTGTTCCTGGTTGATTCCCACTCACAGCAACCCTAGATAGGGTTTACAAGGAGCTGCTGGTGAGTTTGAACCATTGACCTTGCAGTTCAAACTGACCTTGAGGTCAAGGGCTTCTCCTATGGTGCCACACCAAAGACATGCAAAATGAAAACTAATCAAAGGGGAGAGACAGGAAGTGATTGGGGTATTACTTGGAAAGGGTATCATGTAGGGAAATGAAAATATTCTATAGTTTGATTTGGGTAGTAATTACTCAGATGTATGCAACTCATAGGATGAGAACCTTTGAGATTGGAATAATTCATTGTATGTTAATTAAACTTAAATTGTTTTGAATATGCAAGAGTGTTCAGTTTTCCAAAATGCTTTTAGGGGTATGTTAGGAAAAAAGGTTTGATAACTATTGTTCTAGGCATACATGGAGAAAACCCCTCACCTTTCATGCAGCCTGACTGCAAAATAAAGTGATCCCCAACACAAATAATTTGACTCATCTGGTTATTAATGTTTTTGTGGTTGTTACATTTAACATTTTTCTAATAGCTACCTTGCTTAAGAACATTCTCTAACAAAATAGAAGTGAAGGATGGGGAATAAAATTAACTAGGGAAAAAGTTAATCTTTATATAATTTGTAAATGAATGAATGTATTTTTGTGTTTGTCTTGATAATTGCTCTCTCTCAGATCCTTATCTTTGGAGGAAGAATGAAGTGATCAAAGTAAATTTTCATGTAAATTAAGTTCCCAGATTGATAATTTAGTTCTAAAGAATTTGCTCTCAAATTCTATTTGGATTTAGATGGGAAAATGTCTTGGAACACAGATGTTTAAGTGAATAAATGAACAAATGTAATGGGTCACACTGAGTGGAGATGCTCAATACTGACACGTTTTGATCTCTTACTTGGCCCTGGTTATGATTTCTCTGCGACTCATCGATTCAGCTATGCTACCAAAACCTTAATAACCAGCAGAATCTCTTTCTTGCAAATATGACTGAAGCCCCACCCTTTTTGTAATCTTCTGGCCCAGTGAAAGCAAATGACAAGGTGGCCTCTCTATCAATGAGTGATATTACCCTCTTATGGTCTTTTCTCACATAAGCCGCAGGGTTTCTAGAGATTTTGTCAGTCCTTCATGTTTGCTAGTGTTCCTTCAGAAAGGCTAGCTCATTGTTCTCCCGTGATTGAGATGACCTCTTTGCTTTCAGAACTGTGAGCCAAATCCAAGAATTCTACTCAGCTGCAAGGTCAAGAAAAAAAGTTTTTTCTCCTTTTATGTGTAGATCTTGGATGTAACAATTGGAGTTGAAATGATTCTTCTTCGTCAATCAGGTACATCAATTTCTTTCATTGACAGTGATATCAGACAGGAGAGAGAACTGGCTAACTTAGAATAGCTTGAGTACAAAGCCAGGAACAATGCCTTCCTTCTGTTTAGAGAGATAAATTGCATGTGCTCACTCTTCACTTGTGGAGCTGTAGGTTAATGCACCAGACTGCAAAGTCGTTTGAACTGCAAGGTCAGCAGTTCAAGCACACCAGTTGCTCCTTGGAAACCCTATACAGGGTCGCTATGAGTCGGAATCGACTCAACGGCACTTAACAACAACAACTCTTCACTTAAGGATGTAGAGTCCTCAAGCTCATCATTTTTTCCACTTCATCGCTTTTTGGTCACTCATTCACTCACTCATTCACTCACTCTCCTTACTGTTTTCCCCTGTTCATTCAGTATCGGCAGCTTCACCTTTTATTCCAGCACCCATTTGCTTTGATATTGATGTATTCAAAACCTACAAGTCATCTGTAGTGTCCAGATTGACTTGTTAGTTGTCATTGAGTTGGTTCCAATTCATGGAGACCTTATGGCCAATAGAATTATACCTTGCCTGGTGTTGTGCCATCTTCAGGATGGTACCTCTGAGTCCATTGTTTTGGTTATTATGTAAAAAAAAAAAAAGGCAGTCCCTTTATCTTTCTCTAAGGAGCTCTGGTAGTTTAGTGGACTACGAGCTAAGCTGAACTGAAAGGTCAGCAGTTCGAATCTACCAGCTGCTCTGCCGGAGAAAGATGAGGCTTTCTGCTCTCGTAAAGATTCAGAGCCTCAGAAACCCTGTACGGAGTCGCTATGAGTCGAACTGACTCCACGGCACACCACCACGGCCATGTCCTTCCTAGGCTATCTGTATTTATGCTATGACGTAGATGGCATGGGAACAAAGCCTTCTTCCATTTCTTTCCTGGAGTTAGTTTCCCTCTGTACATTGCTGCAGTTGTTCTTGGCTTGGAATATCCATGCTGGGACCCTTAGCATATCATGTCTTGGAGCTTTCTTGGAGAAGGCCTGATGTGGAGGTAGTTCTCTCAAAAGATCTCTACTGCAGTATGACTATGTTGTGGTGGTGTGCCATTGAGTTTATTCCAACTCATCATGATCCCATGTAACAGAACTCACCTATAGAGTTTCCTAGGCTGTTATCTTCGTGGGGACAGATTGCCACGTCGTTTCCCTTGGTGCTGCTATGTGGATTCGAACCACCAACCTTTTAGTTAGCAGCTGAGTATTTGACCATTTCACCAGTAGGGCTCCTCCCACCACAGTCTGCCATAGACTAACTCTTTGCTTGTCATCAAGCTGCTGCCATTAGACACTTACCTATAAATGCATGACCACCTTAACTGTGCATGGTTCACCTTTGCACCTGCTGCCTGCAAACTCTTCAGAAGTGACAATTTTGGAAAAACATGAAATCAGTCGGATTGATTTGTTCTGCAACCACTATGTGATGCTGAGTCCTGGGAAGAGGTGTGAAATGAGCTCATCTTGGCAGTCTGTTGGTCAAACCTCACAGCCACTCCATGGGCTGTTCCCCAGCCAAGTCTAGAGGACATCAGTCATGGGTCCTAAGGCCTCCACAGCATTTGGAAGCGACAAGTGACTGAGCATTTTTAGGAGCTACTTTCTGCCCCCAGTCAATCTCTGTGCTCTTCTTTTTCTGCCCACACTTTGTAGTATTTGCAAGTTCTTCTTTGAGTTCTACATGAGCAAGATGGCCCACAGCTTTGTGGTTGAGAACAGTGATTTTGAAGTGAGACTGTTTGAGTTTGAATCTTATTAGCTGTGCGACCTTGAGCAACATACCCAACTCTTCTGTGCTTCAGTTTTCCTGATCTGGAGTCCTGGTATGGTGCTGTAGAATAAGCCCTGGACTACTAATGGAAAGGTTGATGGTTCAAACCCACCAGCTGCTCCTTGGAAACCCTATACAGGGTCACCATGACTCAGAACTGACTTGATGGTGCTTAACAACAACAATGTTACCAAGAGCTGAGGAGAGGCAGTATACTTCAAACACATTCCCAGCCAGGTGTAGCTGAATTGCATATATAAACACACACACACACACACACACACATAATTCTGATGCCCACATCAATGCAGCTCAATTAAATAAAAATCTCTGGAGGTGCAATGCCCTGAGGAGTCAGTATTATTTCCAAACAGCCAGAGTGTTCCTTGGAGGCAAGGATGGCCAAACTTCATCTCTCATACCTCGGACATATTGTCAGGAGGGACCAGTCACTGGAGAAGGATGTCATGCTTGGTAAGGTGGAGGGTCAGAGAAGAAGACCCCCAATGAGATGGATTGGCCAAATGGCAGCATCGATGGACTCAAGTGTGGCAACAGTAGTGAGGTTGGCCCAGGATCGGGCAGTGTTTCGTTCTGCTGTGCATAGGGTCACTATGAGTCTGTACCTACTCGGTGGCACCTAACAACAACAACAACCCTCTCGGTGATTTTAATGTGTAAGCACTGTTGAGAACCACCAGGCTATGGAAATACCCATGAGGATGGCAAGAAAGCTGGAGGTCATGCGGAGTTCTTAAGAGGCTCTGATGCTTTTTGCCCAGCATAGCACAGCTGTGAAAGCATGGCCTCTGGGGTTCACCACCTTGCCTGGGTGTTCATCTTTCTTTGTGCCACTTCCTAGCAGGGTGATGCTGGGCAAGTTACTAAATCTCTATTTGCCTCCATTTCTTTAAAATGGGAATGATAATAGTAACTCTCTCATGGAAGGCATATGAGGATTAAATGAATTAAAATGTGATCAGCATCTAGTAAGAGCTATGTCTGTATTTGTTCAGTTAAATACATATGTATACGTGTGCTAGTCTTTCTGATGAGGGATCATGGTCACTTTCTTACTCTCATCCGCCCTACTCCATCCTCAGTACTAGGTTCTTGGGCAGGAACCACACCTCTGATTCACGCTCAATAAATGTTTGAGGAATGCATGACTGCATGGTTACAATGCCCCCTTGTGTATTCAGTAGGAAACAATTACAAAACATACAGTCGGTTCTCCAGACCGGTATGGGTAGCATGACCAACTGTCTACCAGTGGTGTGGAAACCAAGAAAGCCCTGGGCAAACCAGACTAAGTCGGTCACTCTAAGTATGGGCACCACCCAAAGCTCCACTACATCAAAATACAATCTTCAATTACATGTAAAGAGAAGTCCAAAAGGCCAGTTCCTTCATGAGTACATACCAAAGGCATGTATGTATGGCAGTTCACTTCCTGGTCATGGTGTGAGTGCGTGCACCTGTGCATGATTATTATGCACACCCACATACATGCACATACATGAGCACCAATAATAATAGCTGGAATAGAGTGATGGGCTGAGTTCTTTGTGTTATAAGAAGCATAGCCTCTCTAAGCCTCAATTCCTCCATCTGTAAAATGGAACTGCTAATTAATAAGAGCACTCACTTTTTAGGGAATCCTGGTGTGGTGCTGTAGGATAAACACTGGACTGCCAACCGCAAGGTCAGTGGTTCAAACCCAGCCACTCCTCAGAAACCCTATACAGGGTCATTATGAGCCAGAATCGACTCGACCACTCTTAATAACAACAACCTTATGGTTGGCAGTCTAGTGCTTGTCTCCCAGCACCGCACCAGGGCATGTGAAGCATTTAGTAGAACGCTGAATGGACACTTTCGATTGATATTAAAGATTATTATTATTGCTGTCATTATTAATCCCAGGGAACCTGCATTCCTCATCTACTTCTCTCCTCGCTCACCTCCCAACCTCGTCCCTTTTCTATGAGCCATCTGCACCGTATCTTTCATTTCTTCTTCCTGTCATCTTCCAACCCCACCAGAAGAGCTACCAACAATTTTATCCTTCTTTGCCAACCTGTGCAGGTCGAGCTCCTCACAAAGACATCCAGTGGAGGGATTCAAAACCACTGCTGTGGAGTCCCTTCTGACTCACAGTGGCCATACAGTATAGCGTAGAATTGCCTCATAGGGTTTCCAAGGCTGTAATCAAACTGAAGCGTCGGTCTCCCACAGAACAGTCGAACCACCAACCTTTTGGGTATCAGTCAAGTGTTGAAACACTACAGCACCAGGGCTCCTTGGAGGCAGCCTGAGAAGCTGAAATCCAAGGCATTCCTTCTAATGTGGACCCCTCTCCCCAGAAGGCCATATAACAAATTCACATTGAAACTGGCCTGGCTGGGATGGAAACTCGTCAATGGCCCAGAGAAGAAGAAAAGATTAGAGACTATAGATCACACCTGGAGTCTTTCATAGCTCCTAGCTGCCCAGGTCATGCTAACCCAAACCTTCTCTACTTTTGTGAAGACATCTGTACAGATGAACTATGGAGGCATATTTGCAAGTGGCCAATTAGTTAAGATTGGTGTTCTGTTTATTAATGCCATGTTCAATAGGAAACTTAGGAACAACATACACAGCTTTTAAGAATGAATTTTTTTTTTTTAACACTCAAATAACAATATGAGCTATGACTAAAATGATTTGGTTTTAAAAGATGTTTGAAGACTTTTTAAAATGTTGAATGATATATAGATCTGTCCTAGCCATAGAAGAACTACTATTGATCACCGTTGAGCATGACATCAATGTTATTTTAACTCCGAATTTCACATTTGAAAAGTTTGCACTTTTAGTCAGATACAAACCATTGGATGCAGGGCAATCATGATGGTTATTTGATGGTTGGATGGAGAATTAAGACTATGCTGCCAGAACATGGACCTGTTCCGTTTCTAACATGCCTGCAAGTTCCAAGTAGTCCAGATAAGCAGTTACTGCTATACAGAATATTACAGGAACTTACAAACTGTTGCCTATTTTATTGCCTTTCCTGTTAAAGACGGTCATCTTTGTAATGAATAAGGTGAAGGTAACATTTATAAGATCATTGAACATTTCTAAGAATGAACCTTTCGGGCCAATAAAATGGAATCTTAGAGAATTGAGAGGGCTTACAAATTTAATCACTGGCCTATTGACCATGGTCCAAAGTCTGATGATGGAAATCATTAATTAGATTTTCCAGAAGAGGAAATAAATAAATTCAGCAAACTCGGGACCAAGATGTTAATCCGGTCTTGCTAGACTCAGGGCAGACAAGTTGTTGGTCAGACTCTAAAAAGAAAGTGCTAAATATTATGGGCTGGACTGCATCTGCAGGGCATAATCTGGTGCGAATCACCCAGTGTGGGAGAATATGTTGGTCACTCCTCCCACTAAAGGAGTACACTCTATTTTCCCAACCTCTGACTTTGAGTTGGGCTATGTGTATGAGGCAGAAGTACACATCATGTGCCCATTCTGAACCTAAGCCTTATGAGGTTTACTGTCCTTCCCTTGACCTCCTGTGTCTCTGCCAAGGTCCTAAGAATACTGTTCTGTCTAGCCTCCTGTTCTAGGAGAAAAGTGAGAGGAATATAGAGTAAAGCCACCACTGTAACGTGAAGCAGAGCCACCTAGTCACGCCCAGGCTAGCTGACCCATATGGACAAAGCATGTCCAGCTGAGCTGAGCAGAGGCTCCCAGGCCACTCGCAGACACAGGGACTGAAGGCATGCTTGATGATGTGGCCACTGTGAGGTTAGCATTCTGTGTTATACTGCATTGCTGTGGAAAGAGAAAACCAATGCACCTTGTTTTCGCCTTTAAAAGGTAGCTCAGAGCCATAGGATAAGTACTCAATCTCCAGGTCGGTCTAAACCACAAGTTTGGCGATTCAAACTCACCAGTTGCTCTTGGGAAACCCTAGACAGGGTCGCTGTGAGTTGGAAACAATTCAACGGCACTTAACAACAACAACAACAACAACAGAGCAGTGACTCTGAAAAGCAGTAAACTTTGGGTAAGTTTTGTCCCTATAGTCCTAAAGATGACGTGGAGTATCATAAGACAGTCACTAGGAAAATGAAGTCAATGAATGTTTGAAGACCTAGATCCTAAGAAGCAGACACACAAACAACAAAATCAAAAAGTGCTCCATGGAGTTTTCTTGGCTGTAATCTTTATGGAAGTAGATTTCCGGGTCTTTCTTTCATGGTGTCACTAGGTGGGGTTGAATTGCCAACGTTTAGGTTAGTAGTCAAGTGCAAGCTGCTTGTGCCACCCACAACCTTAAACTAGTTGCCATCCCGTTGATTTGGTCTCATAGGGACCCTATGTGTGTGAAGTAGAACTGCTCTGTAGACGTTTCAAGGCTGTGGCCTCTTGGAAGCAGATCACCAAGCCTGCCTTCCAAGCACTTCTGGGTGGGTGCCTATCACCAACCTTTTAAATTAGTCAAGCGCTCAATTTATTATGCCTCTAGACCCTAAGTAATAGGTTTCCGATGGAGGCATTTCTCAATCTTATCCCACCCATATATCCATATGTAAAATAAAAGTCAAGGGTTAAGAGAAGAGTAAGGTTCCTCCCACAACCTGAGATTTTCTGACTCTGCTCTATCCTTTCTCATGGTAAACGGAGTTTCTAATCCATTGGCATAGTACATGAAAGAAAACCAGCCAGTCAGGCCAGTGAGCACGGCTGAGGAGGCAGCAAGTGTGAGCTGTAATCCACACAGATAGAGCACATCCATCCATTCAGATTTAATTGAGGGGGAGCAGAAGGTGATGAAACTTCCAAATTTGACCTTTAAGGCTGGGCCATCCAGTGAAGATGGGTTTGCACACTAGTCTCAGAGGGCCAATTTGTCACTCTGGAGAGCAATTTCTCATTAACACAATGTCAATCCTACTGGGGACTAGCTAGCCCGCTTTTGGAAGAGGTTAAATTACCTTTTAATCAGCGTATGGACGAATAAGGCTTCTGTTCCATCATGGCTTAGCAGTCTGGTTAATGTGACATCTTGTAAAAGCCCAGGCAGTGCTAACTCTACCTGTGCGATCCGAGCAGCATCATTTCCAGAGAGGCAGAAGACAGGGAAGGAGGGCTTCTGCGGCTGTTATCCAAACTGGCATAATTGATGTGGGTGCAGTAGATTAGAGCTTATGATCTGTGTTTAATTACAGAAGCAGTGACACAAGACCCCAAGGTTGATAAGGCACTAACCAGACAATGTACCACTTTCTCAGTTATGAGTCAGTCAAATGCCAAGGTGGGCTAAATCCCATGTTTCTCCTGGGATTTGAGCCTGGTCCCTTAGAGGCACGGAACTCTGTCTATAAGATGTGTCTAAACTTACACTGAAAAGGTCTCCTGGGAACATTTCCACACAAGGCTCCAGACAAAAGTATTTTGAAGTCATTTAAACATCATTTAAACATCAGTATGTGTCCAGAACTCACCAGACACAATAGAAACATGGGACTTTTCATGTTCTCTCATTCCCCAAAGCAGTACAATAACTGTGGAACTGTTCTGGAACTAACTGCATATTATCTACTCTCAACTGGCAGCAATGGGGCCTTCAGGTTTTAACTGGACACAAAACTACCCAACTAGAGACCACATTTCCCAGCCTTCATGGCAGCCATGTGAGGCCATGTAACTAAGTTTTAGCCAATAAGAAAAGAGCAGAAGTGACATGCGTACAGTCTCACAAGAAACGATCTTTCATTTATCCATTTCCCCTTCTTTTGGGTGGGTGGTGGTACAGTTTCAATCTTGAAGTCAAGGAAGAGACCCCGCAGGATGATGGAGCGATAAGAGAGAAGGAACCTGGTTTTCTAGATGACTTTGACTGTGTACAGGTTTGGACTTTACCTAACAGAGAACTAGGCCTTCTTTCTTGTTGAAGCCTGTTATTTTCATCTCTACTATAACAAGTACAATGATTTACATTGGTAAAGCACTTTCCAATTTACAAAGCATTTTCATATGTTTTAGCTCTAGCTGTTCAAGACAACTGGTGAAGTTGGTGGATGGGGAAGTGATTAGAATATCCATTTGACACAGGAGGAAACTAAGGTTCAAAGAGGACATGCCATTTGTCTTCAGTCACAGCTACATAGCTATAGGGCCACACTTTGAACCCAGCTCTTCTGACTCTTATTTCAGTGTTCATTTTACTATAAAATTGTCCCCCTCATGAAGCCCTGGTAGCATCGTGGTTAGGCATTGGACGGCTAACCGAAAAGGTCAGCAGTTCTTATCTACCAGCTGCTCTGTGGGAGAACGGTGAGGTTTCCTACTCCTGTAAAGATCACAGCTTCAAAAACCCAACACAGGGTCACTGTGAGTTGGAACCGACTCAACAGCACACCACCACCACCACGGAAACTTCAAGTTGTGGTGCTTTCTGTTTATCTATCAAAACGCTTGCTGTTTTGATTGCTCAAGCATCCTCATCTAGCTTTCCACACACTCCTCTTCCTTCGACAACAAAAATTAAAACCTCCATAAAGAAGGTTTTTTGTTTTGTTTTGTTTTGTTTTAATGGTTGATGGTCTTACTTAAAGTAAGAACAGTCCAAAGAGGGGTGGGGGTGGGGAAACGGGGAAGAATATTTTATCAGTGACATTGTTTAGAATCGCCAGCATATGGGGTAATATGAAGCAGCACAACTCTTAGTTCTATTTTGTTTGTAAAATTTATTCCAGGTAATGAATCCCTTATTGCCTGTACCCCATTTGCCTGTACCCTGAATGGACCACTTCCATAACCCTCATGAAGTCCTGGTAACAAAGGGACACAAAGGCATACGATGTAAAATCCATTTCACTTTGACCCTGCTCTTTTGATATACATACATTTCCAGGAAATTACGGGCAGCTTTGTACCACATACCACCTGTTTCATTGAGAAGAGCTACCATAAAGAAAGGGAAAAAGTGCCTGCGTCCTTGGACTTTTCCTTTCCTCTTGTCGCCACAGTTACAAGAGCTGGTGCTCTCTGTGTGTGTGTGTGTGTGTGTTTAAGCTGGTATCTTGCCCAACTCAAATTGATTATAAAGGTTGGGAAGACAGTTGAGATCTGCAGCTTGATTCCCAGGTAAGTTGGCTGTTTAGATAGATAGCATTGATAGCAGAGAGCCTGCAGGTAGGAAGGCAAGTCAAGAGAGGCCACTTTTCATAATGGAGCCACTGAACTACTCAGTGGTTCAGGCTCTTGCCTACCAGGACACTGGAAGATAACTGCCTGGGAGAAGTCTACAGAAATCTTCTTTCCTCAAAGACTCTGTGGTGAGGTTGTTGTTGTGAAATGCCGTCAAGTCAATTCTGACCCATAGCGACCCTGTATAGGGTTTCCAAGGAGCAGCTGGTGAGCTTGAACCACCGACCTTGCAGTTCAAATGACTTTACAGTCTGACACATTAGGGCTCCAGGTTAAATATAAGACACTCAATTAAATTTGTATTCCAGATAAACCACACATACTTTTTTTTTTTTAGTATAACTGGGTACCCAAATATAGACTAGGCCATATTGTTGGGTGCAATCCTGTCAGTTTATACTCATCGAGACCCCATGTTACCAAGTGGAACTGCCCCATAGGATTTCCTAAGCTGGAATTTTTATAGGGGTAGATTGCCCGGTCTTTCTCCTTCAGAGCTGCTGGGGAGGTTCGAACTTCCAATCTTTAAGTCAGCAAGTATCCAAGTGCTAACCACCAGGACTCCTTGCATAGGGCATACTTATATTAAAAATATAGACTACTTGGTTATATTCGTATTTCAGATGCACAAGGAATCATTTTTTAGTACAAGTCTGCCCCATGGAAAGTTTGGGACATACTTAGACGTGATTCATTATTTATGTGAAATGCAAATCTAACTGGACATTTTGAGTTTTTATTGAGTGAATCTGGCAGCCCTACTTAAACAAATCTAGCAAAATTTTATGAAATGGTGGTCTCTTGAAATTCAGGAACAGCGAATCTCGCTTTTTCTCATAAGGGATTGTGCAGGCTGTCTGGTTTTGTTTACTCAATAGATAGGGGGAGGGAGGCATCAAGGGGAAGCAGATTAGACTGAAAAATAGGGAACAAGTTTTAGTTCTACTCTGCTATTCAACAGGTTGCATGCCCTTGAACAAGGCACTTCACCTCTCTGAGCCTCAGCTTCCTAAAATGAGAGAATTAAATGATCCATCTAAGTGTAAAATGAATGAGTTCTATTTCTAAGGAGCCCTGGTGGCACTGTAGGATAAGCACTGGACTGCGAACCTCAAGGTTGAAACCCACCAGCCATTCTGTAAGAAAAAGATGAGAATTTCTCCTTCCATAAAGATTTACAGCTGTGAATCAGAATAGATTCATTGGCAGTGTGTTTTGAGTTTGAGTCCTAGCTCCTTAATAATCAGAACATGAAATGCACAAAATATGAATCCAGGAAAATTGGAAGTCGTCAAAAATGGGATGGAATACATGAAGATTGATATTTATTGGCATTTGTTGTTGGCGTTAAGTGCTGTTGAATTGGTTCCAATCACCAACCTTGCAGTTCAAGCCAACTTTGCAGTCCAGTGCATTAACTCACTGAAATAGGTGTTTATTTTGAATTGAATGATCATAGTTTACTATGCTAGAAAAGACAAATCCAGCAGAAATGGTGTCATAGTCATTAAAAAAAAAAAAAATTTCAAGTTCTATCCTAAAATACAATGCTGTCTGGGATGTTGTTGTTGTTAGGTGCCATCGAGTTGGTACTGACTCATAGTGACCCTATGCACAACGGAAATAAACACTGCCCAGTACTGAGCCAACCTCACAATTGTTGCCATGCTTGAGCCCATTGATGCTGCCATTTTGCCAATCCATCTTGCTGGGGGTCTTCCTCTTTTTCTCTGACCCTCCTCCTTACGAAACATGATATCCTTCTCCAGCGACTGGTCCCTCCTGACAATATGTCCGAAGTATGAGAGACGAAGTTTGGCCATCCTGGCCTCCAAGGAGCACTTTAGCTGTACTTCTTCCAACACAGATTTGTTGGTGCTTTGGGCAGCCCATGGTACTTTCAATAGTCTCCTTCAACACCATAACTCAAAAGCATCATTTCTTCTACAGTCTTCCTTATTCATTGTCCAGCTTTTGCATGCATGTGAGGTTATTGAAAATACCATGGCTTGCGTCAGGCATACCTTAGTCCTCAAGCTGACATCTATGCTCGTCAACACTTTAAAAAGGTCTTGTACAGCAGATTTGCCTAATGCAATATGTCATTTGATTTCTTGACTGCTACTTCCATGAGTGTTGATGGTTGATCCAAGAAAAATGTAGTCCTTGACAGCTTTGATCTTTTCTTTGTAGATAAGAATTTTGTTTATTGGTCCAGTGGTGTGCATTTTTGTTTTCTTTACATTGAGATGTAATCCATACCGAAGGCTGTGCTCTTTGATCTTCATCAGTTAAGTATTTTAAGTCCTCTTCACTTTCAGCAAGCAAGGTTGTATCATTTGCATAACGCAGGTTGTTAATGGATAATCTATATACACCTAGAAGGAAGACAAGTTAATACAAATATTATTCAAATTTACACACTAACCATCCAAGCCAATGATTAAGAAATGGAAGAATTCTACCAATTTCTTAAGTCTGAAATTGATCAAACATGCAATCCAGATGCATTAATATTCTGGTGATTGGAATGCAGAAGTTTGAAAACAAGAGGAAGGATCAAATGACCTTGTTGATAAGAATGACACTGGAGATCGAACGATATATCGAAGTTTGCAAGAACAACGGCTTCATCATTGCAAATATCTTTTTCCAACAACACAAATGGTGACTATTACATATGGACCTTGCCAGATGGAATGCACAGGAATCAAATTGACTACATCTGTGGGAAGAGACAATGGAGAAAGAAGGTCAATATCATCAGCCAAAACAAGGGCAGGGATCGGCAGTGGAACAGACCATCAGTTGATTATATGCAAGTTCAGGTTGAACCTGAAGAAAATTAAAACAAGTCTGTTGCTGTTGTTCTTAAGTGCCATCGAGGTCATTTCAACTCATAGTGGCACTGTATAGGGTTTCTTTGCAGTAACCGGAAGCCTCATCTTCCTCCCCAAAGCACCTGAATTTAGAGATCATCTCAAGAACAGTTTTGACTCTTTGAATACTGATGACTGAAGACCAGATGTGTTGTGGGATGACATCAAGAACATGATATATATAGAAAGCAAAAGGTCATTAGGAAAGAAAGAAAAGATCTAAGTGGATGTCTGAAGAAATGCTGAAACTTGCTCTTAAACATAAAGTGAATAGAAGAAATGATGAAGTAAAAGAGCTGAACAGAAAATTTCAAAGGGCAGTTTGAAAACACAAATGTGCAAAGACCTGAAGTCAGAAAAGCAAAAGGGAAGAACACATTCAACATTTCTCAAACTGAAAAAACACTGAAGAAAAAAATCAAGCCTCAACTTGCAATATTGAAGATTTCTATGGGCAGAATATTGAGTGATACAGGAAGCATTAAAAACAAAAAAAAAAAAGGAAGGAAGGAATACTGTACCAAAAAGAATTGGTCAACATTCAACCACATCAGGAGGTAGCATAGGATCCAGAATAAATGATATTAAAGGGAGAAGTTCAAGCTGCAATGATGGCATTAGTGAAAAAAAAGGCTCCAGGAAGCGATGGGAAACTAATTGAAATGTTTCATCAACTGATAAGGCACTAGAAGCAGTCGCTCGTCTATGCTAAGAAATTTGGAAGACAGCTAGCTAGCTACCTTGGCCAGTCAGCCATAAATGATCCATATATTTGTCCCCATTTCAAAGAAAGGTGACCTTACAAAATGTAGAAACAATATTATTGAAATCACATGCAATAAAATTTTGTTGAAAATTATTCAAAAGATGTACATCCCCAGGGAGCTGCCAGAAATGCAAGCTAGATTCAGAAAAGAACATGGAAGGAGGGATCTCAATGTTGATGTCAGATGAATCTTGGCTGAAAGCAGAAAATAGCAGAAAGATATGCTTTTTTGCCTATGCAAAGACATAGACTGTGGCTCATAACAAATTATAGGGAACATTGCAAAGAATGGGAATTCCAAAACATATAATTATACTCATGCAGAACTTGTACACAGACCAAGAGGCAGTCATTTGAACAGAAGAAGGGGATACAGAGTAGTTTAAAATCAGGAAGTGTGTGTCAGGGTTGTATCCTTTTGCCATACTTATTCGATCTGTATGCTGAATAAATAATCTGAGAAGCTGCATTATATGAAGAAGATGTGGCAACAGGATAGGAGGTGACCCCGATGGTTTTAAGGAGTACTGATGGGTAATGTAGGATGTTCCTCTTTGGGGATTTGTCTGATATTTTTCTCATAGTTAGATTGGGGTTCTGAGTTTTAGGGAGGAAGAACACAGAGGTAAAGAGCATTCTGGCTATACTTCCAACATAGACATCAATTCTTATACATACACCCTTCACATGCATATGAGGTGAATAGAAATACTATGACTTGGGTCAGGCGCATCTTCATTCTCAAACTGACATCTTTGAAGACCAGGTTTACTGGTCAGAGAGTGGAGGAACCTGAGACTATGGTCCTCCACCACCCGTAGGGTCTGGAATGAAACACACTCATGGCCCAATTTTCAGTCAAGCAGTAGATAGGTATGGTGTTGTCGTTGTTAAGTGCTGTCGAGTCAGTTCTGACCCCTAGCCACCCTGTATAGGGTGTTTGAGGAGCGGCTGGTAAGCTTGAATTGCCGACCTTGCTGTTCAAATGATTTTGCAGTCCAGTGCATTAACCCACAGCACCACACCGGGACTTCATAGATAGGCATATGTTGTTGTTGTTAAGAGCCGTCGAGTCGCTTCCGACCCATAGCGACCCTGTACAGGGTTTCCGAGGCTGTAAATCTTTACGGGAGCAGAACGCCTCATCTTTCTCCCGCGGAGCGGCTGCTAGTTTCGAACTGCTGGCCTTAAGGTTCGCAGCCTGATTCGTAACCACTACGCTACCAGAACTCCTATAGATAGGCATATAGGGGACAACAACACTGGTAAGGTTTACTCACCATGGAATGGCCAGTCATTCAAAAGGGCAACGTTTACTTACGCTCAAAGTTGAGAAGGGGTGGGAAGGAGTGTGGAATTGAAATAGAAATCAATGGGGAGGAAGCTGGTTAACTGTGGTTGCAGGGAGGGGATTACAATCATTGAGATGAAACAAAGTGTATAATTTGTTGACTGCAAAACTGATGATCTTCTCTGTAAACCTTCATTCAATTCACAATAAAAATGTTTTAAGAAACCTAACATCTTTGCTCTTGAACACTTTAAAGAGGTCTTGTGCAGCAGATTTGCCTAATGTAATATATCATTTAAATTCTTGACTGCTGTTTTCATGAGAGTTGATTGTTGATTCAAGCAAAATGAAGTCTTTGACAACTTCAATCTTTTGTCCATATACATGATGTTATTTATTGGTCCACTTATGAGGATTTTCATTTTCTTTACATTAAGGTGCAATCATTACCGAAGGCTATACGTCTTTTATCTTCATCAGTAAATTTTGCAAGTCTTGTTAGCTTCCCGCAAGTAAGGTTGTGTCATCTGTATATTGCAGGTTGTTAATGAGTCTCCTCCAATCCTGATGCCATCTTCTTCATATAATCCACTTCTCAGATGATTTGCTCAACATACAGATTGAATAAGTATGGTGGAAGGATATAACTCTGGCGCACACCTTTCCTGATTTTAAACCACCCAGTATTCATTTGTTCTTTTCTAACAACTGCTTCTTAGTTCATACACAGGTTCCTCATGAGCACAATTAAGTGTTCTGGAATACCCATTTTTTGCAATGTTATCCATAATTTGTTATGATCCACACAGTCTTTGTTTTTCAGTCAATAAAACACTTTCTCTGTTTTCAGCCAAGATCCATCTGAAGCCAGCAATGATATCTCTCATTCCACATCCTCTTCTGAATCTGGTTTGAATTTCTGGCAGCTCCCTCTGGATGTATTGGAACTGTTTTTGAATTGTCTTCAGCAAATGTTACTTGCATGTGACATTAATGATATTGTTCAATGACTTCTGCATTTCATTGGTAACTTTCTTTGGAATGGGCACAAACATGGATCTCTTCCAGTTGGTTGGCCAGGTAGCTGTATTGCAAATTTCTCTATATAGAAGAACGAGAGCCTCCAGCACTGCATTAGTTTGTTGAAACATTTCTGTTTGAAAGTCAATTTCTGGAGATTTCTTTTTTGACAATGCCTTCAGTGCAGCTTGTACTTCCTTCAATACTATCGGTTCTTGATAATATTATACCTCTTAAAATGATTGAACCTGGACCAATTATTTTTGGTAGAGTGAATCTATATATTTCTTCCATCTTCTTTTGATGCTGACATTCAATATTTTGCACGTTGTTGTTACTGATGTTACTAAGTGCCGTCGAGTGGTTCTGACTGTAAAGGGTTTCTGAGGAACAGCTAATGAGTTTGAACTGTCGACCTTGCAGCTCAAGCTGACCTTGAGGTCCAAAGCTTATCATTTGGTGCCATACCAGGACTCTGTTTGTCCGTAGAATCCTTCAGTATTGCAACCTGAGGCTTGAATATTTTCTTTAGCATTTTCAGCTTGAGAAATGCTGAGCATGTTCTTCCCTCTTGGTTTGATAACTCCAGGTCTTTGCACATTTCATTATAATTCTTTACTTTGCCTTCTAGAGCTGTCCGTTGACATTTTCTGCACAGCTCTTTTACTTACTTTTCTCTTCTGATAACCATTGTGGTCTTTTCTTTCTTTCTTGTCTTTTAATAACTTTTTGCTTTCTTCATGTATGATGTTCTTGATGTCATCCCACAACTCTTCTGGTCTTTGGTCATTAATGTCTAATGCATGAAATCAGTTCTTGAGCTGTTCTGTATATAGTCAATGTCATATTTTGGCTCTCATGGACTTGTTTTAATTTTCTTCAGCTTTAGCCAAATTTGCATATGAACAAATCGTGGTCTGTCCCACAGTTGGCCCCTGGACTTGTTTTGGCTGATGTCATTGGGAAGAAATGATGGAGAAGGTCAGTAGTTGGAAAATAAGATTTTGGTGATAGAAATGATGCATGATAGAAAAGATCACATGATAGAATTATGCAAGACCAATGACTTCTTCATTGCAAGCACCTTTTTCAACATAAACAACAGCTATATATATGTAGACCTCACCAGATGGAATACACAGGAATCAAATTCACAATAAAACATTAAAAAAAAAAAAAGAATAGAAACAAGGGACTTCCGGTGCTTCCCTGACCGGGCAGCACAGAGCCCGCCTTATTCAAGAGCATAGGCCAGCCCAAATTGAGACACCCTTGAGTAGTTGTTTACCACCAATAACAAAGCAGTCCTGCTGAGGCTGACTGCAAAGCCTTTTGAACTGCAAGGACTGTGGTTCGAGCCCACCAGCTGCTCATGGAAACCCTATACTGGGTCTCTGTGGATCACGATCGACTCCACAGCATACCAACAAGGAGAAGAGCTCAGAAGGGACTGAAAGACAGGTAGAACATTAAAGACTTACCTACATTAAGCTATGCTTTTTTCCTCTCTTTCTTCTGCCCTTCCCCCCTTTGTCTTTCTTTTTCCCCATTGGTTTGTTTTTTTTTTTCTGTTTTGTTGTTTGCTGTTGTTGTTTTGCTTTGTTTTTCTCTCATTATCGATTTTGTTTTTATTTTATTTTTTATTTTGCTTTTGGTTTTGTTTTCTATCTGACTGGTGTTGCTTGGCTGTCACATAGCCTCCCTTCTGTTATTGGAGGACTCTTTGCCCCCCTCGCCCCCACATTACATGAAAAGAGTCAGCAACTGCTGCCAAATAGCCAAGCTGCAATAACATTTTATAAAACACCAAAACCCAGGCAAGAACCAATACCAGCTGCTATAAACCAAGGAAACAGGCAACACCTGTAAAAGCTATTCTGAGTTAAGCAATAAGAAGAGTGAAAAGGGAAGACCACATCCTGATCACATCTTCCTGA
>NW_006408536.1:17767486-17794471 GCF_000296735.1 Chrysochloris asiatica
ATGGAGGGGATTGGACCATGGCAATGAGATGATATACGATGGAATGAATGTAAAACTAAAGTTCTCCCATGTAAACTATCATATAATACACAATAAAACATAAAAAAAAAGAATAGTGTTTAAATATCTTAAAGTCCTTTCCTCCACTCTCACTAAAACTGTATTCATTAAGATAATCCTAGACTCTCAGTCGATTAACACCCTAGAAGTTTATTTCTCACTCATATGAAGTCCAATGTCAGGATTCTTGCTTAGCAGGTGGCCTTCCACAGCTTCCCTCTGGGACCCAGGCCCTTCCACCCTGTTCTAGGCCCTCAGATCAATGGATGTAGAAAGAAATCCTGCAGAAGGCATGCTTGCTTCTTAATAATGTCAGTCCATAATTTAAATGTGTATTTCTACTCATGTTCCATTGGTAAAACTTGTCACAGGGTCATCCCCGTGGGTCTGGGCAATGTAGTCCTTAACTGAGCAGCTGCTTCCCAGCCACAACTCTGTATTAAGGAGGGGACCGCCAATCCTGATGGCCAGCTAGTCATCTCTGCCATGATGACCTCAGATGGAATGAGCTCCAAAAAGGCAGATGCCTAATTTGTCAGGATGATTTTTCAGTGGGAAGGGTGGTAGAGGATAATCTGTGGATGGGTGGAATACTGACCCCAAACTCTCTACTGACATGCATCATGCGTCCGCATGCCAGCCAATGAAAGGCGAGGAAGGCTAATCCTCCATGCACTGGGTACAGAGATCCTAGGGGAAATGATATTCCTAGGTAATTCAACCATATAGGGAGGACACACTAAAAAAGTAATTAATGTGGCACATAGAAAAAATACATAGGAGAAGTAGAAGGTAGAATTGTTAGCCAAAGGCATTGACTTCTAGGATCTCTGATTCCCATGGAAATCAAGCCAAGGGAAGGAGGAAGCAAGGCCAGTTATAGCCATAATTTAAGCTCACTGGCTGGTTTTCAGTGGCTCTTGGCATCTAACACCTCTGACCACCAGCCACATCTATAGGCTCCTCTGAATTGCCCCTGCCTTCCAGCAGTTCCTTCTTCATAGGCCACACTGTGGCTATCATGTGATTCCATCTCCAGGCCACAATATATTGGACAGAAATGAACACTTGCCCTAAAAATGAAATATCGTCATTATTTTAACTGGTATTATTGTGTCATTGATTTTTTTAGATTGTGGTAAATGTGTATGCACGGAATCTTTTACACTTCTGTATCATTAGTTATGTTTATCATGTTGTTCAACCATTATTATTAAATGATGATTTCTTATTCCAAAATATGTGGATCAGTATTAATTCCATTCTGATCTTAACGTCCACTCAAAACTTGGCTCCCAAACATGTAACACAGCCCAGCCTCCTCCCTTGATTGGCTACTGTTATGGATTGAATCGAGTCCCCCAAAAGAGAAGTGGAAATCTAAGTCTCTGCACCTGTGAATGTGACTTTGTTGGGGACAGGGTTTTGCTTTTGTGAAGTTAATGATTCGCAGTAGAATAGGGTAGGTTCTAAACCAAATTTCTTCTGAGTTCATGAAAAGTGAAAACAGACAGAAAACCCACAGAGAGGGAAGACAGAAACCACGTGGTGATGGAGACAGATGCAGCTATGAGGTCCGGAATGCCAAGGATTGCTGGCAGCTTCTAGAAACTGTGGGAAACAAAGAAAGACCTTCCCCTAGATCTGATGTCCTCAATTGGATTTAGCTTCCTGAACTGTGAAGAAATACATTTTTGTTCTTTAAAACCACTTACTTGAAGTATTTTTGTTATAGTAGCAGTAGGCAACCAAGATCGCTCGCTTCCTGGCTATGAGTGACGTCACCATCACATGAGGGCAGCCTGTTGATGTTTTCGGTACTCGAGAACTTGTGACAAACTGCAAGCCTAGAAGCCTGATAGCAAGGTTCATCCAACTCATGATGAAGAAAGACCTAAGTACATGAAGCCGAACGTAGAATGCAAAACGTGCTTAAAAAATCAACAATAAACTGAAAAGTGTGCAGTTAATGGACACAATACTGTCATGTATGTCCTTCTCAACTAAAACACAGATACAATGAAGCCTGCCAAGATGCCAAGTTGCCAAGTTGCCAGGAATTCTAGGAGAAAGTGATTATCTTTGCTTGGGTTCCTCCAAAAGACCCTGAATCAAGGGCATGTATTTCACTGAACAGGTGGTCCAACAGGGAGGGAAGCAGTGGTTGGAGTGATTAGAGGTAAATGCTATTGACTATTGGAGGGGATTGCAACCATATAGTGAGGCAACGTATGTGATTTGTTGAACATAAAACTCATGGTCTGCTTTGTAAATCTTCATTTGACTCACAATAAAAAGTTAAAAAAGAAAAAAAAGAGGTGGTCCAGTGAACACCATAGGGGGCCCAGAGAGGGAGGCAGCCAGTAAGCATGGGTTAATTCCTCAGCACTTCTGGCCTGCCACAGGGGAGGGCAAAGCAGACGTCAGGGGCCCGAAAAGGCAACGCAATGCAGGTTCTGGCAAGTGAAGTCAGGCTGGAATGCACCCAAGTGGTAAGGAGAGGGGATAGGGACAGAACGCTTGGACAATAGCTCGGCCTCCTTTAAAGTTGATAATAGGTCTGCACTTGGAGGAATCAGGTGTGGTCTTACAAACTCTGCTGGCAAGCTGCATTTCTTCATTTGACAAATCATTTGGATTGAGGCAATGTGATGGATCTCCTAAAATGGTAATTGCATTTTCCTGGAAATCCACACAGGTTTGTTTACATGCCACTTGAATGTTGCAGCACATAGCACATGCAGATCTTGAACATCTTGTAAAAGCACTACCGGGACCCAACGCAAATCTGTTCACAGACCCACCCAGAGGACACCAAATGGTATGCTATTTCCTCCTCTAAACTGCATGTCACCCACAAAGGGACCCTCCATGCTGGACGTGGTGCCTCGTGGAGCTCTCACAGTGTGCTACAGACATGAGATCCATGCCAGAAGGGGGGGGGGGGGCATCCTTCTGCAGCGTGGCAGATGAATGAATACTCAGCCTGGGGAGGGTTCATATGCTATTGCTACTCATTTTGACTGGCTTACCCAGAGTGCCCCAGATACCTATTTGAAATGGAAGAGTTCCATATTTGTAAAACAGACCATCTTGTGGAAATTGGTGTTCTGTCACTCTCCTGAGCAGTGTGAAGCTAGAAAAATGGCTTGTGTGTCTTGTTTGTTATACAATTCTAGCTCCTTCTTTTTTTTTCTGTTTTTCTTTTTACCTCCCTGTCTTTCTTTCTTATCAGTGCTTTTCTCAAGGGAGCTGCGAAATGCCAAAAGGACTCTTTTCATCACTTTTTTTCAGAATCATTCCAACATGAAAAATATAGGCTCCTCTCAGGGTCACTATGGTTGGGAACCAACTCGGTGGCACTTAACAACAACAACACCTTAATTATTGTTTGCAAAATTTTCAGGCCATGATTTCTACAGACTACAAAAATTGCTTGGCAGAAATTTGCAAGGCATCAAATATATATTTTTTGAGAATGACTTCTTTCATTTTTCTCTTGGAATATTGATAGATACACAAAAGTGGTTCTTTGCCCTAGGCCCGATATGGTGATCTGATTTGCCTTAGGCACTTATACCTAGAAGATATAAATTTTTTTTTTCTGTTCTAACTATTATTCTACAACATATTCCTATGCATTATTGAGTTATCACAACAATTTTCAATTTCATCCTTATACAATGAATTTTGTTTCTAGAACATTCAAATTGCCATATATAATATACACGCATATTTAAAATGATAAAAGAGAAGCATTCAAAATTCCAACAGGAGTAGCATATAATTGGAATGATGTAATATAATACAGCGCAATAAAAACACAATTTATCCCAAGGACATATTTGGCAGAACGCAAAGGTCATTGTTTTCTGACCCTAATTTTCAAGCTATTGTGTGACATTTACATTGTATATCATTAAGAGCATACACAAGTATATCATTTCTGTCTTGGACCAATGTCTCATAAATTATGTGTCTCTATGATTTGTTTGGATGATGAGGTATTCTGTCTATATTAGAAATGTCACATAGATCACACTCTGCTCCCTCTTCCCCATCACAAAAATGCTGGAGTAAATCACAGAAAAACGAGACTGAAGATTCCTTCTGAGACATTCTAAAAAGAATCGACGGCAGACTTCCAGCATTAAGACATAGTAAGCTCTTCAGTAAGACTCCTCTCGTACTACTAACAGCATAGAAATGCTGAACTAAATATATCCACCCTGTTGGCAGTTCGAAACTACCGGCGGTTCCGCGGGAGAAAGATGAGGCATTCTGCTCCCGTAAAGATTTACAGCCTTGGAAAGCCTGTGCAGGGTCACTATGAGTCGGAACCGACTTCATGTTAATTAACAACAACAACAACAATGAAATACGTATGTTGCTGTTGTTGTTAAGTGCCGTGGAGTATTTTCTAACTCAAAGAGACTCTGTATAGGGTTTCCGAGGAGTGGCTGGTGGATTTGAACTGCCAACCTTGCGGCCTGCAGGCCAGTGCTTATCCTACAGTGCCACACCAGGACACCATGAAATACATATATGAGCTCAAAAAAAGCCAAAAGGGAACTACCAAGTGCCAGTAGTCCTGATGTGGCGCTGTAGGTTAAGCACTCAACCGCAAGGTCGGTTTGAACTGCAAGGTACTTAACAACAGCAACAAGTGCCAGGCTGGAAGAAAAGATCAGCCAGAGCAGTAAGGCCAAACAAGTATCACAGTGGACCATGAAGATAGAGCCCTCACAGTGGACCATGAAGATAGAGCCCTCACAGTGGACCATGAAGATAGAGCCCTCACAGACTGGGCACTTGGCTCCTAACATCAATGCAATATGATGCACAAGAACTGGCACCTCAACCAACTGTCCAACCAGGTTCTGAAATGGCTCTAGAAGGGTTACTAGGGAAATAGTCTTGGCCCCGAGAAGTTATGAGGGAGCTTGAGTCTGGCTGGAAAAACATCATTTCTGTGGCTACACCCGAATCAATGTAGAATCCGAACACACACTACCAGTATGGCATAGGAAACCCAAGTCACACCACTAACATAAAAAACAGTTTAGAACCTTTGAAACCCCCAGAACCTCTAATTAAAATGAGTACAAAACCATTCTGTAGGTCCATTTTCACTAATGACTCATAGGAGTCCTTCAAGTAAAACAAAAAGAAAACAAACAATGCTGAAGATGAATTCACAATCAAAAATGATAAACATATGAGAAATGAAGTAAGCATGAGGGAAAGTTAGAAAACTCGCCAAACAAGAGAATTAGCATTTCAATCTGTATAGAGTAAACTATAAATAAATTTAAAGAGACTATAAATTCCATCATGTAAATTTCCAGTGTCATTTCTATCTCCAAGGCCATATTGTCAAACTATTGATTCTTCTTTTTGGTTTCCAAATTACACATTCCAATTGCCAGTAATGGCTGGTGCATCCTAAGTGTATGTTTAGTCAATTTCAGACAGCTGAAGTTTATATTTTAAATTATTGACAACATAAAAGAGAGAAGAGTCACAAAAAGGAAAGCTCAAAACAATCTGAGAAAACACCAGAAATACTGGAACAAGAACCAGAGTTTCAAGTAATAAAACAGAGAGTCATGGAAATCTGGTGTTGTTGTTGGTAGGTGCCATTGAGTCGGTTCACACTCATAGCAACCTTATGCACAACAGAACCAAACACTGCCCGGTCCTGCACCATTCTCATAATCTTTGTTAAGCTTAAACCCGTTGTTGCTGCCACTGTGCCAATCCATCTCGTTGAAGGTCTTCCTCTTTTTCACTGACCCTCCACTTTACCTAGCATGATGTCCTTCTTCAGGGATGGTTCCTTCTGATAATATGTCTGAAGTATGAGAGACAAAGTCTGGCCATCCTGGCATCTAAGGAACATTCCGGCCGTAATTCATCCAACACAGATTTGTTTGTTCTTCAAATTGATTTCAACTCATAGCAACTCTACAGGACAGCGTCAAACTGTCCCATAGGGTTTTCAGGGCTGTAAATCTTGTCAGAAGCAGACTGCCACATCTTTCTCCTGTGGATTAGCAGTTAGGTTTGAACCACAGACCTCTTGGTTAGCAGTGAGCGCTTTAACCATTGCACTTCCAGGGATTCTGCTTCCATCTCTGGTGATGGTGGTGGTTTGCCATGGAGTCGGTTCTGACTCATAGGAGCCTGCATAGGGTTTCTGAGGCTGTAAGTCTTTATGGGAACAGAAAGCCTCATCTTTCTCCCATGGAACTGCTGACCTTGAGGTTAACAGACCGTCTCGTAACCACTGCACTACCAGAGCTGCTTGCTACCATCTCTGTTGTTGTTGGTGTTGTTAGGTGACTTCGGTCGGTACCGACTCATAGCAATCTTATGCACAGCAGAACGAAACACAGCTAGCACAGTATAATGAACACTCCTGAGTGCCGATCTCAGATCAAGGTGGAAGTATTCTCTTGGGAGATGAAACTTTTCTAACTTTCCTCAAATGACATTACAGTGCTCTCACTGGAACTTTCTAGTCCCAACTATTTTTGGCCTTGCTCATGTTGTGAATGGTGGTGAAAGTGTATGTCCTTATCCAAATGGAATATTACGTGTTCTGGAAATGAATCTTGTCCAGTTATACTCAGAGAAGGGTGAAACGTAGGATTTTTTTCTCAAGCATGGAGCTTGCTTTCATGGAATGATAAACTTAGAACAGCATAAGAAGGTCCCAATGGTTGACTGAGGTCAGCCCCTGACTAGTGCAGTGTCCTGCAGCCACATCCCCAATGAGTGGGCCTCTTACATCTCAGAGGACACATGCAGAGAAAAGAGCCCACAAGACTACAAAGCAAGACACTTGACTTTCAGATCACTCCACTGTTTGTAAAGCATGCCTTCAAATAAACCAAAATCTGCCTTCCAGTATCTTCAGCTCATTGGCTCAATTTTGGGCCCCAGAAAAACCTAGATCAGATTACATGCATTTTACATATGGAGACCCTTGAAATAGTTGAAAATATTCACCGATTTTCTTTCATATAGCTTGCTTTTCCTGGTTCTTGCCATTGATCCTCATGCATCAGGTTTTCAAACCGCCCATCATCAAACAGCAAATAGCAAATAGGGAGTGGGTCTGACATGGAGGAGGGAAGGAAGGAGGACAGCAAGGTCATTGTCACCAAGAGACAATTTCTAGAGCAGAACATGTGCTCTAAATGCTCGCTGGATAAAGAAAGATGGTACAGGGATCCTAGACCTCTTTCAAGCTGGACACAGTATTACCAGTAAGTCAAGCTAAGAGTCATACCACTTAGGTAGTCATACCACTTCGGTGGCAGTCATACCACTGCTACCTAAAATTCTCAATGGACCTTTTCATGTGAACTACTGATAAGACAGTGGGCTCCATCATGTTCTTGTAAAGTTGGATTTTTAATATTTAAGGTGAGATCCTGATTGCATTGATGTCTATAGTTAATTGGAATCCATCCTTCATTTCCAAAATCGTGTGGATTACTGATTGTGCCTTCTACCATGTTGTTAGTTACCATCCAGTTGCTTCAGAGTCACGGTGACCCCATGTGTACAGAGTAAGAACTGTGCTCCATGGGGTTTTCTTGGCTGTCATCTTAAAGCAGTCCTTTTCTTCCATGGTACTGGGTGGATTCGAACTGTCAAGCTTTAGGTTAGCAGGTGAGTGCAAACTATTGGCACCATCTAGGGACCCACCTCTCACCATGTTGTTGTTAAAGTTGCTTCTGACTTACATTGACTCATAGCAGACTTAGGGTTTCTGAGACTGTAAATCTTTGCAGAAGCAGAAAGTCTCATCTCTCTCTCCTGTGGAGTGGCTGCTCAGCCCGAACCACTGACCCTATGGTTTCCAGTCCACTGTTTATCCTACAGAGCCACCACGCTACCTTTCACCATTGTTGTTGTTGTTGTTAAGTGCCAGAGATTCGGTTCTGACTCATAGTGACCCTATATAGTTTCCAAGGAACAATGGTAGACTTGAACTGCAGACTTTGTGGTTCACAGTCCAATGCTGATCCTACAGCGTCACACCAGGAGTCTGTCAAATACCAGTGACTCTAAGCAGTAGAAATTTATTTCTTGCTCCCATTACTGGGCTGTGGGGAAATGCTAGCACCATGCCCCCTCTCTACGACAACCAGAATCACCCTCAATTTTTGAATTTCCCTTGAGCTTGCTGGGAAGAAGTACTGTGGCTGTTGAGAACCAGTGTTGCCATAGATGGCCCTGAATTAGTCTGTGTAAATCCCATTTCATCAGAGTCAAACTAAATGAGAATTTCATGGGAGGGCAAAGCCCCTCACTTTGTACCTCATAGGAGGCAGACCCTCCCCAGATCGTCTCACACATTGGCTGTACTCCACAGCAAGTGAGGCTGGGAACACAGATCATGAAAACCTCCCCAGGTGATTCTGAAACCCACTCATGATTTGAGAACACTATTGTCGACTAGTGGTTCTCAATAGAAAGAGATTTTTGTACTCTTGGAGATATTTGGCAATCTGGTAGCTTAGTGGTTACGAATCGGGCTGTGAACCTTAAGGTCAGCAGTTTGAAGCTACTAGTCACTCCGTGGGAGAAAGATGAGGCTTTCTGTTCCCGTAAAGATTTACAGCTTCGGAAACCCTGCACAGGGTCGCTATGGGTCGGAACCGACTCCACGGCACTTAGCAACAACAACAACAGAGACATTTTTGTTTGTCACAAATTAGAGGGGGTGCTATTGGTATCTAGTGGGTAGTGACTGCATCAGAGCAGCCCCTAAAGCAAAGAACAATCCCATGCAATTATCAACCATGTTGAGGTTGAGAAGACCTGTTATGAAATAGACTAGGTAACTTCGTTTTAAGACATCAAATTCTAGTTGAACAGAGCTGAGAGACTGCGTTCACCAAGTCCTGTGCCTTTCAACTAGGCTGACTTGCCTGAGAAGCGTCAGCAGTGTGCTTGGGGCACGGCACCCCCCTTAAATTGCTGAGAACCCTGTGGCGGCATAGCTGCACATCCCCTCCCCACATCTGCCAGGCTGTTCTCCATCCTTCGCAGATCTGACAGGGTTTGCCTGACCCCCCAGGGAATCCTGGACTCTCCTAGCTACTCTGGGTAATTATGACCCAGTCGGATTATCAGTACTCACTAAACTATTCCTTCTTCTTGGGTACATGGGGATCTTCCTTTTCCCAGACTCCCTTGCAGTGAGGTTGAGAGCCATGTGACTGAGCTCTGGTCCATGAAACATGGGTATGAATTCTGCAGGCCCTTTTCTGGCTGGCTTGGCTCTAGGGTAGCGGGGAAGGCATTCAGAGACTCCCATGAATCCTGCAGAGGGAAGCTGAGAACAGAAGAGATGCTGTAGTGGGGACCAAAGAGCCCATGGCTGACTGTGGCCACGTGAACCCAGACAGGGGTCAAAAGGAGTGTTGGGTAGCCTTTTAGGGGATAACCAACATGTATAAGAGTTGAGGGGAAACTGAGCCAGGAGACAATGCGGGGCCCTGACCAGGTGACTTAGAGGGATCAGTTGACTAGCTATAGAGTCCAGCAGCAGAGATCTTGGTGGACAAGGGTCAAACAGCTAGGTACGTCATTGCTACCAAGTCCTGCAAGGACCCCAAAACCATCATGAGGACACCACAGGTTTTAGACTCCTTGCCCACTCGAGGATACTTTGTAGAACTCTGAAAGAGACTTTTTTCAGTTTTTTCCCAAAATTGTAATTTTTTTAAAAACAGTAAAAGTTTAAGGAGAGTTAAAAAAAACAAAACAAAACAAAAATTATCAGCTGGAAACTCTTTACTAAATGACCTGACATTTCTCCTAACAGTATTCTTTCCCTCCCTCCTTCCTCTGTCTTTCTCACACACACACAATTCCCTTTTTGCTAAAACATTTGAAAATAAGTAGTATATTGCATGTTATAATTGATTCTCAGACTGTCATAAATTTGGCAAGTAGGAGTGCCCAGGTCCTATCAACACAGCCCCAGCAGTCTTTGATGGCTTCTGATTTTCCATCACTAGATATTTCTGGACTTCCTGAAAGTAAGACCTGCGGCTAATTTATATAGCAAATTTGATGAGCAGCTTCTTTAGAACAAGATGATGATGTGATCTCAAAACGAAAACTCCTAGCAAAGAAGACACTTTTTCATTACATTAACTGCTGGCATTATTAGAGATTAGCAAGTTAAGGATCTAAAACTCCAGGTGTTTTATAACTAGCATAATGCTATCTTGGCTCTAACCTGAATTTGGGGATCTGTTTAAAGTAGAAAATACCAATAGAAAAATGTGGAATTCAAGCTATTGTCTCTAGATGGACATCTTGCAGCGATGACAACTTGGGAATGTTTTGAATTCAGAGGGTTTTAATGCTTTCACTAATGGTGAGGCACTGTAGGATAAGCACTGGACTGCTAACCACAAGGTCGGCAGTTCAAACCCACCAGCCACTCCTCGGAAACCCTATACGGGGTTGCTATAAGTTAGAACAGACTCATGGGCACAATAACAATGTTATTATGCAGAATGGGCCACCAGCATTCTTTTTGATGAGAAGGAAAAGGTTACAATGCTCGGTTGTCATCATCTTGGCATTCTGAATACTTTTACAGTCAGTTTGTTGAAGTGTGATGACTTGCATGGGGCTCTGATTCTAGAAGCTATGGCTCTGGTGTGTCAGATGCAAGCAGAGTCACCCATGGGGGACTGGTTTGGAGGGAAATCCCAAAGAAAACATAGCAGGATGAAAGGACTGGTGGCCTACTTCTGAAAATTATCCATGGAGACTTTATGAGTCACAGGAGAATATTGTCTGACTTGCTTTGGACACACCATCAGGGGGACTCAATCACTTGAGGAGGATACCAGGTTTGGTGAAATAGAGGGCCAACACATTTGAAAGAGTCCCTCATCGAGATGATTAGGTACAGTAGCTACTACTATGGGCAGGATTGAGACGGTGGGTGGTGGGTGCAAGACCAAGCGCCGTTGCCTTCTGTTGTATATAAGGCTGCCACGAGTTAGAGTGGACTTGATGACAGTTAACTATGGGTCGATCTATATGTCCTAGTGCGGTCCTTCAGAATAATGCACTGGAACCCAAGGTCGGCGGTTCAAACTCACCAGCTGCTCCTTGGAAACCCTATACAGGATCATTATGAGTCGGAATGGTACTTAAGAACAACAACGTCTCTCTTTCCATTTGACTATGTATCATCTATTGATCAATGTGAAGACCAATGGAACATGGGGACCAATGGGGACATAACTGGGATTAGAGTCTCTGCTCACACCTCCCTGGGGACAGGTTCTTGGCATCTTTTCTTCAGCAGTCCGCTGCCCCAGGCTCCACCTGGTCTCTCTCTCCCTGCCCCTGCTCCACAGCTCTGCTGTCCTTCACCAAGAGTGGCAACTGGGTCACAAGGGTAAGGAGAGA
The DNA here is from genome assembly GCF_000296735.1 of Chrysochloris asiatica. Classification (NCBI taxonomy): domain Eukaryota; kingdom Metazoa; phylum Chordata; class Mammalia; order Afrosoricida; family Chrysochloridae; genus Chrysochloris; species Chrysochloris asiatica. The sequence goes on from NW_006408536.1 coordinate 17,779,007, forward strand.
GGGAGGAAAAGCCTGCTCAAACTGTTGCCCTCCACCAACAGTGGGAGCCTGGGCTCAGGTGCACACACCCTGGGGTGTCTCAGAGTAGGGTAAGATAGTGGCTGCCCTGCCTCAGACTGTCTGGGCACCCACCTCTAAGCCAGGCACCAAGTATGCCCTGGCACAAAGTTTCAAAGATTCTTGTAGGTTGTCCATCACTGTGGGTTGGGCCTGCCTTGACTTCATCAGAGTTTACCTGTGGCTGGTGGGAAAGGGAAGTTGGCAGTCAACAGGCCCAAGTGTGTGAGAGAACATTTACACTAACGATTTCAAATATTAACTTCTCTTTGCTTGTTGTTTTTGTTAAGCACTGTCAAGTCAGTTCCGACTCATAGCGACCCTGTATAGGATTCCCGAGGAGCAGCTAATGGGTTTGAACTGCTGACCTTGTGATTCACGACACTAGGAAATAAAAGCACCCTGACAAGAAGAGAGAAAGGCCTGCAGAGGAAAGAAAAATAAATAAACTTTATTTTTTTAGTACCCTTTTCCTTTTGAACAAGGGGCCTCACATTTTCACTTTGCACTTGGCCCCCCAAAATTATGTAACCAACCCTGCATATAACGAAATACTCAAATGCGGGAAATATCTACTATGCCCTAGGCACTGCGCTGGGTGTTTCCACATTCACGATGTCATTGGATTCTCCTGGTAACTCTGCCCTAGTATAGATGCTCTTAGAAGCTGAGCAAGTGCATGCATCCTTGAGGAAGCAGGATGGTTAAGCAGGCGAAAGAACTCAAGTTTATCTATTTTTCTGGAAAGCATTGTGAATTTCACCATCCAGTACAAATAATGATGTAGTTATGAGATCAACCTTTATCTTCCTTCATTACCAGCTCTCACCAATTCTAGTAACCACTTACTAATCGCTAAAGATTTCTATTAAAAAAAAAAATCCTTTAAAATTTGAATAAGGTCTTCTGTTTTTTGAAGCAAGTGGGGCATTATAGGGGGTACAGACCAAAAAACCAAATCTATCGCCATCAAGTGTATTCCAAATTATAGCAACCCTATAGGACAGAGCCCTGGTGTGGTGCTGTAGGGTAGGCACTCGACCGCAAGGTTGGTAGTTCAAACCCACCAGCAGCACCTCGGTAACTCCACAGATGGTCACTATAAGTCAGACCGACTCGAAGGCACTTGACAACAACAATAACTAAATAGAACAAACACATCTGTTTTGGAAGATGTACAGCCAAAATGCTCCTTAGAAGAGAAGACAGAGAGACTTTGTCTCACATACTTTGGGCATATCACCAGGAGAGACCAGTCACTGGAAAAGGCCATCATGCTTGGTAAAGTGGAAGGTCCATAAAAGACCCAGCAAGATGGGTTGGTACAGTGGCAGCGATAATGGTCTCAAATAATAACAATTGGAAAACCTCAGGCCCAGGCAAAGACTCATTCTGTTGTGCATGGGGTTCCTATGAGTAGGAACTGGCTCCATGGCACCTAACAACAGCAACATAGGACAGAGACTAAGTCTTGCCATCCTAACTTGCAAGGAACAATCAGGTTGTACTTCTCCCAAGATAAATTTGTTCATATACAAGTATTAGTATATTCAGCATCCTTCATCAACACTATAACTCAAACATATCAATTCTACTCTAGTCTTCTGTATTCATCGTCCATCTTTTGTAGGGATATGTGGTGATTGAAAATACCACACCTTGGGTCAAGCACACCTTAGCCCTCAAAGTAACATCTTTGCTCTTTACTACTTTAAAGGAGTCCTTTGCAGCAGATTTGCCAATGCATCCTTTATTTCTTGACTGCTGCTTCCATATATGCTTCAATTGTGAGTCCATGTAAAATGAAATATTTGACAACTTTAATCTTTTCTCCATTTATCATGATTTTATTTATTGATCCAGTTGTGAGGATTTTTGTTTTCTTTACATTGAGGTGCAATCCACACTGAAGACTGTTGTAATGGTTAGGATTCTGTGTCAACTTGACTAGGTCATACTTTTCAGAGGCTTAGCAGTTGGGATGTGCTTATTCCAATGGTGATGAAACCTAATACAGGCGTAGTTAACTCTATAAGTGATTATAAGTAGTGAATCAATTGAAGGGATGTTTTCTTAGGGGTGTGTTCTGCTCCCAATGTAATGGACACATGGTAAGGACTCTTTCTCTCTCTCTCTTCTGCTGGGGACCTGGGCTTCTACAATTGTAAGCCATTTCCTTGATATTAAACATCTCTCTCTCTCTCTCTCTCTATATATATATATACATACATATGTTTCATTGGTGTTGCTTCTCTAGAAAACCTGGCATAAGACAGTTGTCATCTGTGACCTCTAGCAGTAAGTGCTTTAAGTCCTCTTTACTTTCAGAAAGCAAGTTTATGTCCTATGCATATCACAGGTGATGCCACATTCTTCTTCATCTAGCCAGCTTCTTGGATTATTTGCTCAGCATGCAGGTTTAATAAATATGGTGAAAGAATACAACTCTGACACACACCTTTTCTAATTTTAAACCATTCAGGGTCCCAGGCAGAGGTTGTTGTTTTGTTCTTGTTGTTAGGTGCCATCAAGTTGGTTGGGACTCATAGCTACCCTTTGTACAACAGAATGCAACACTGCCTAGTCCTGTGGCATCCTCACAATTGTTGTTACACTTGAGCTCATTGCTGTTGCCACTGTGCCAGTCCATCTCATTCTGTGATGACCCTCCACTTTACCAAGCAGTATGTCCTTCTCCAAGGATTGACCCCTCCTGATGAGATGTTCAAAGTATGAGAGACTTCTTCCAATACAGGTTTGATTGTTTTGGTAATCCACGGAACTTTCCTTAATCTTCTCTAACACCATAATTCAAACATATAAGTTCTTCTACAGTCTTTCTTATTCATTGTCCAGTTTTCACACGCATATGAGGGGATTAGAAATGTCATGGCTTGAGTCAGGAACACTTGTTAGGCAAACTGGTATTTTTGCTTTTGAACACTTTAAAGAAATCTTTTGCAGCAGTTTTGCCTAATGCAATATATAATTTGATTTCCTGACTGCTGTTTCCATGAGTGTTGATTGTGGATCCAAACACAATAAGTCTTTGACAACTTTAGTCTTTTCTCCACTGATATGGATGTTGTTTTTTGGTCAAGTTGTGAGGATTTCTGTTTTCTTCACATTGAGATGCAATCCGTACTGAAGGCTGTGAGCTTTGAGCTTCATCAGTAAATGTCTTAAGTACTCTTCACTTCCAGCAAGCAAGGTTGTATCATCTGCATATCATAGGTTGTTAACGAGTCTTCCTCCAATCCTGATGCCACAGTTTTCTTCATCTCAGATTATTTGCTCAGCATACAGGTTTAATTGTTGTTGTTGTTGTTGTTGTTAAGTGCCGTCGAGTCGGTTCCGACCCATAGCGACCCTGTACAGGGTTTCCGAGGGTATAAATCTTTACGGGAGTAGAAAGCCTCATCTTTCTCCCGCGGAGCAGCTGGTAGTTTCAAACCGCTGACCTTAAGGTTCGCGGCCCGATTCGTAACCACTATGCTACCAGAGCTCACTACAGGTTTAATACGTATGGTAAAAGAATACAACCCTGGCACACACCATTCCTGAATTTGAACCATTCAGTGTCCCATTGTTCTCTTCAAGCAACTGCTTCTTGGTCTACATACAGGCTCCTCATGCACACAATCAAGTGTTCTGGAATTCCCATTCTTCACAATGTTATCCATAGCTTGTCATGATCCACACAGTCGAAAACCTTAAAAAAAAAAAAAAAAAAAAAAAAAAAAAAGCACAAGTAAACATTTCTCCAGTATTCTCTGCTTTCAGCCGATATCCAGCTGATATCAGCAATGATATCCTGCATTCCACATCCTCTTATGAATCCAGCTTGAATTTCTGGAGTTTCTGTCGATATGATGTTGCATCCGTTTTGGAATTATCTTTAGAAAAATTTTACTTGCATTTGATATTAGTGAAATGTTCAAGGATTTCCACATTCCATTTGGTCACCTCTTTTTGGAATGGGCACAAATATGGATCTCCTCCATTTGGTTGGCCAGATAGCTGTCTTCCAAATTTCTTAGCATAGACGAGTGAGTGCTAGTGCTTTATCAAATATTTGAGAGATTTCAATTTGTATTCTGTCAAATCCTGGAACCTTGTTTTTCATCTATGTCTTCAGTGCAACTTGGACTTCTTCCTTTGGTACCATCGGCGCTTGATCATATGCTATCTATTGAAATGGTTGAACATCGACCTTTTCTTTTTGGTACAGTAACTCTCTGTACTCCTTCCCTCTTCTTTTGATGCTTTCTGTATCATTCAATATTTTGCCAATAAAATCCTTTAATATTGCAAGTTGAGGCTTGAATTTTTTTCTTTACTTCTTTCAGCTTGAGAAATGCTGAGCATATTCTTTCCTTTTAGTTTTCTAACTCCAGGTCTTTGCACATTTCATTATATACTTGACTGTCTTCGTGAGTTGTCCTTTGAAATTTTCTCTCTAGCTCTGTTACTTCCTTATCTCTCCCATTCACTTTAGCTTCTCTTGCTATGAGCAAGTTTCCAAATCTCTTTTTGACATTCACTTTGTTGTTACTTTTTTTCTTTCTTGCCATTTAATGGTCTTTTGTTTCCTTCCTGTCTGATGTTCTTGTACTAAATAAATCACTGATCCTGCAAAAATTTTATCCTGCAGTTTCCAGCATCATTTCTACCACTAAGGGCATATTTTTCAACTACTGACCCTTTTTGTTTCCAACTATCATATTTCATTCACTGGTAATTAGCAATCCATATTGATCATTTCAGACAGCTGAAGTTGGTAGAATTTCAGACAGCTGAAGTTGGTAGAATTCTTCAGTTTCGTCGTCATTGGCTTTAGTGGCAGTGTGTATATTTGTGAAATAATGGTACTAACTAGTAATCCTTGTAGGCATATTGATAGTATCCTATCACAAGCCACAATGTACTTCAAGATAGATCTTGAAATGCTCTTTTTGATGATGAATGTGATGGTATTTCTCTTGAATTTGTCATTCCTGGAATAGCAAACTATGTGATTTTCAAATTCAAAAAGGTCAATGCCAGTCCATTTCAGTTCACTAATGCCTAGGATATTGATCTTCTTGCATTCCATTTCATCATTCTAATTTTCCTTTATTCACACTTTGTACATTCTATGTTTTGATTATTAATGGATATTTACAGTTATTTCTCTTCATTGTGAGTTGTGCTCCATCAGCAAAAGAATGCTCTACTCCATTCGAATCATTACGGTCAACTCCACTTTGTGGAGGCAGCTCTTTCCCAGTCATATTTTGAGTGTCTTCCAACTCGAGGGGCTCATCCTCTAGCACTATATGTGACAATGTTCTGTTCTAGTCATGATGCTTTCATTTTTGTCACTATAGCTGATAATATGCTGCTGTTGTTCCTAAGGTTGTCGGTGCCTAAACACTCAGCAGTAGTCTGCGTCTCCTTCTTCCATGTCTGTCTTAATCTGGAAGCTCCGCTGAAACCTGTCCACCACGGTGCCTCTACTGGTATTGAAAATGCCAGTGGCATAATGTCCAGCATCACAGCAACATGCAGGCCACCACAAACTGTCAACAGTATGACAAACTGACAGATGAGTGGTCAAGGCAGAGGTTAGAATTTATAAAACATAACAAAATTGAAGCTAATTATATCGGATCATAAAATGGTGGACAACACTGGAAATCATGGCCCAGCCGAATGAACATCAATTTGGGGGGCAGGGGACACAGTTCAATCCATGACACAAGTGGTATGCTGGGAAAATGTTGAACAGCCTGCTCATAGGAAAAAGACAAAGCCTAATCTGTAGCATTTGTCAATTTCTGGAATGTAAATATTCTTACCCTGTAGGATTTCAAGCAGCCAACATGATGTTGCTATAGGATAAGCCATGGATTGCTAACCTCAAACTTGGTGGTTCAAACCCACCAACAGCTCCATGGAAACCCTATGCAGGGTCACACTAAGTTGGAACCAATTTGACAGCACTTAACAACCACAACAAGGAGCTCTGGTAGCGTGGTGGTTACGAATCAGGCTGGGAACCGCAAGGTCAGCAGTTCGAAACTACCAGCTGTTCCGAGGAGAGAGATGAAGCGTTCTGCTCCCGTAAAGATTTACAGCCTCGGAAACCCTGTGCAGGGTCGCTATGAGTTGGAACCGACTCCACGGTACTTAACAACAACAACAACAACCACAACAACAGCATGATGTCACTGAATGCAGAAGTGTGAAGAAATGTATAATAGCACCTAATTATATAGTATTTCAACCAGCCACATATAATGTTGTTGTTGTTGTTGTCAGGTGCCATCGAGTCGGAACCGACTCATAGCGACTCCATGCACAGCAGAACGAAACAATGTTCGATCCTGGGCCAACCTCACCACCGCTGCCACCCCCGAGTCCATCAATGATGCCACCTGGCCAATCCATCTCGTTGGAGGTCTTCCTCTTTTTCTCTGACCCTCCACCCTACCCAGCATGACATCCTTCTCCAACGATTGTTTCCTCCGGACTACATGTCCAAAGTAGGAGAGACGAAGCTTAGCCATCCTGGCCTCCAAGGAGCACTCTGGCTGCACTTCTTCCAACACAGATCTATTGGTTCTTTTGGCAGTCCATGGCACCCTCAGTATTCTCCTCCAACACCACAACTCAAAGGCATCAATTCTTCTACGATCCTCTTTATTCACTGTCCAGCTTTCGCATCCATATGAGGCTATTGAAAACACAATGGCCTGGGTCAGGCGCACCCTAGTCCTCAAGCTGACATCTCTGCTCTTCAATACTTTAAAAAGTTCCTGTGCAGCAGATTTGCCCAGTGCAATACGTCGTCTGATCTCTTGACTGCTACTTCCGCGAGTGTTGATAGTTGATCCAAGAAGAATGAAGTCCTTGACAACTTCAATCCTTTCTCCATTGATAAGAATGTTGTTTATTGGTCCAGTGGTGAGGATTTTTGTTTTCTTGACATTGAGATGCAATCCATATTGAAGGCTGTGCTCTTTAATCTTCATAAGTAAATATTTCAAGTCCTCTTCACTTTCAGCGATCAAGGTTGTATCATCTGCATATCGCAGGTTGTTAATGAGTCTTCCTCCAATCCTGATGCCACGTTTTTCTTCATAGAACCCAGCTTCTCGTATTATTTGCTCAGCATACAGGTTGAACAAGCATGGTGAAAGAATACAACCCTGTCTCACACCTTTCCCAATTTTAAAACTTTCAGTGTTCCCATGTTCTGTTCGAACAACTGCTTCTTGGTCTAGGTACAGATTTCTTAGAAGTACAATTAAGTGTTCTGGAATACTCATACTTCTCAATGTTGTCCATAGCTTGTCATGATCCACACAATCAAAAGCCTTTGCGTAGTCAATAAAGCACAGGTAAACATCCTTTTGATATTCTCTGCTTTCAGCCAAGATCCATCGGACATCAGCAATGATATCTCTCGTTCCACGGCCTCTTCTGAATCCAGCTTGAACCTCTGGAAGTTCTCTGTCAATGTATGACTGTAGCCGTTTCTGTATTACCTTGAGCAAAACTTTGCTTGCTTGAGATATCAAAGAGATTGTCCATATATAATAGACATCAAAAAAAATCTCAAGAGCATAAGGAATATTAAGATATAATAAAATAGTTAACGATGAGCACTGGGTATTTAGTACCTTTTACAAGAAGACTATTCATGTGTAAATTGATTCCATTTTCAATAATGACCATGTTAACAGCCAGCTTGAAAATTTTCTGAAACTGTAACAATTGGCTCTCATGTGCCAATATAAACCTCTATGTGCCAAGGTGAGCCATTATGAATGTATATGAATTGGGATGAGCTAGTAGGACTTGGCTCTAGCACACTGCTGCTTCTGAGGAGCTGAGCTGGGGTGTGGCGTGAAGTGTGTTTATGGGAGCTTCTGGAGGTTGGGCACCCAAGCAGTTCGGGGAAGGGAACCTAGATTCAGAGCTTTAGCTGTGGGCTTGTCTCATTTGTGTCTGTTGCGTCTGGTTTTCCTTTCCATTTGGACCGGGGAGCATGATTGGATCTCTCTTGCTCCTTCCCAGCTTCTGCCTTGCTGCTCCCCTGGCAGACCCCATTGCCATAAAATTGATTCTGACTTACAGGGAGCATATAGGACAGTGTGGGAGCCCAGTGGCTCTGTAGGATAAGCAGTGGAGAGTCAGCAGAAGAAAGATGAGGCTTCCTGTACCCACAAAGAGTTATAGGGTTTCTATGGGTCAGAACCAACTTGAGGACACTTAACAACAGGACAGTAGACAACTGTCTCACAGGGTTTCCAAGACTAATCTTTATGGAAGCAGACTGCCACATCTTTTTTCCATGGAGTGACTGGTGGACTTGAACCACCTACCTTTCACCACCTACCTTTCAGATCACAAAATTGTTAGCAGCTATGTGCTTAACCACTGTACTACTCTACTTAGGCCCTTTTCCCCCTAGCTCTGAGAGATCCAATTCTTCCCTACCTATAGCTAGAGGAAAGAAGCCCAACTTCTGAGTAGATCAGAGCCTGATCCCTCTCCCCTGGATCAGTTTTCTCTCTAGTCACTCATATCCAGAGAGAGAGGTTCTGAACTCAAGTGACAAGGCTTCCTTGCCCATTTTATCGTGTCCCAGGAATGCACAAAATAACTGAATCATGGGAGTGTTGCCTGACTTTTCCTCCTGCTGCCTACATTCTGTGAGTGTCTTTTCTGTACCAAGAACTATACAAGGTGCTAGAGACTCATCAGTGAAACGCCTGCTTTAGACCCCGTGTGGTGGTGGTGGTGGCTATGTGCCGTGGGGTTGGTTTCGAATCATATCAAGCCTGCATAGGGTTTCCGAGGCTGTCAATTTTTATAGGAGCAGCAAGCCTCATCTTTCTCCCACAGAATGGCTGGTAGTTTCAAACTGCTGACCCTGAGGTTAGTAGCCCGACAAGATCAGCAGTTCAAACATGTTGATCTGTTTGAACTTCATCTTTTATTCAACACATCCAAAGTGAATACTTTGTGAAGGCAGAAAGCCACCCACTTCCCTAGTGACCAGAAACCTGGATGGGGACAACATGCCCTTTATTCTTAAGTCCATGTGGCCCAACAGCCCTCCCTGTCCACTTGGGAAAACCTCCATCCCAAAGGCTGACCGTGAACATTGTGGGCATGTTGCTTGTCCTTTTGCTGGACCTGGGGAACCCCAGAAAGGTGAGTAATGCTGGCAAGTCCCTGTACCCTCACTGTCACTAGGACTGCCTGGAGCTCACAGTTTTGGAAAGGCCCGTCCAATCCCACACAAGCAAGAGACCCTTCCTGTGTGCCCCTGCGGCATGCTGCCACGTCCAAGAACAACCTTCAAAAAGTACAAAAAAACTACAGAAGGAAGCAGGCACACTTCAGCAATTCCTCGCTATTCTCAGAGTCTGCTGGAGTTGGGGCAGTTTCGAGAGAAGAGAAACAAGGCTGGGGAGACACCCCCTAGAACCAGAGGCAGAGGGTGCTGGGGCATCAGAGGTCTTCATCTTAAGGCACACGGTGTGCTATGCAGTGGCCAGTGTCAACCAGGCATCTGTCCAGCGGTCCAGAGCAAAAGCCTGAGGCAGGAGCAGACTGTAGCCTCTCCCCAAAATACCTCATCAGGTTACTTCAAGGAGAGACCCACTGCTATTTGCCCAGGACCCCCGTAAGGTCAAGATTCTCACTGAGGAAAAGAACCCTTTGTACAGTCGAGGCTGGTGAATCTTCTGTGTTCAATAAATATTGGTTGGGTGTTGAGTGAATGGATGATGCTTATTGGATCTGCCTGGACCTGCCAGAAGCCCAACAAGATGCTGCTGAGCAATAGGGTTGAGGAAGCAAGTGTAGAGGGTACCCAAACCCAACCAGAGAAGGTATGACTTACAGAGCATGCTGTCTTTTGTCAGGGAAAGTAAGGGTGGAATGGGATTCTATGTCACTTTTTTATCTAGCACAACTGATTGGTCACCAAAAATGTCAGTTAAAGAAAGACATCCAAATAAATTGTATGTTTATGACAATCATTTTAAGTTGAAACATAAATGGACATGCATTCATAGCCCTTCTGATCTAGGACCATGGCCCTGTCCTTGGGGACTGGTTCCTTAACGTCAAACGACGTATTGCATTAGGCAAATCTGCTGCACAAGACCTCTTTAAAGTGTTGAAGAGCAAAGATGTCAGCTTCAGGACTAAGGTGCGCCTAACCCAAGCCATGGTATTTTCAATAACCTCATATGCATGCGAAAGCTGGACAGTGAATAAGGAAGACCGTAGAAGAATTGATGCTTTTCAGTTATGGTGTTGGAGGAGAATATTGAAAGTACAATGGGCTCCCAAAAGAACCAACAGATCTGTGTTGGAAGAAGTGCAGCCAGAGTGCTCCTTGGAGGCCAGGATGGCCAAACTTCGTCTCTCATACTTTGGACATATTGTCAGGAGTGGCCAGTCGCTGGAGAAGGATATCATGTTTGGTAAGGTGGAGGGTCAGAGAAAAAGAGGAAGACCTCCAGCGAGGTGGATTGGCAAAGTGGCAACATCAATGGGCTCAAGCGTGGCAACAGTTGTGAGGTTGGCCCAGGACTGGGCAAAGTTTCATTCTGTTGTGCATAGGGTCGCTGTGAGTCGGTACCAACTCAATGGTACCTAACAACAACAACAACACAACAATGTCTGTTTTGGGTAAATAGTACCCATAATGCAACATTTACAATTTCCAGAAATGGAATTGCTTAAATGAGTTTAGGAAGCTCACAAAATCCTTGGCAAGGCAAGTGAGTCAGGCTGTTGGGTTTTGCAGTGCTGACCAGTGTCTAAGCCATGTAACAAAGGCTGCTCCAGTGAAAGCCCACTGCCACTGCTGAGCATTGAACATCAATAGCTCTGCACTGTTGCCTCTACCACCACCCCTTCCAAATCCAATTCCCCATGACATCCTCTTACTTTCAAGCTTAAATCTATAATGGCAGAGTCTAAGTCATGTGCGTATTACCCAGCTGCAAGGGAGACTAGGAGAATAAATTCTGCCTTTTACTTTCAGGAGGGAAATTTTCCAAAACTAGGATGGAATCCAAAAGATGCTAAGTGACCAAAACCTACAATTTCTCATATTTTTGTGGCAATCTTAGGACAAAATCTTTCTAGAGTACCCTAATTTCCACCTAATCTTTTATATCTAAATCTACATCCAAATCAATAGCTTTTTATTTTGTTTTGTTTTCCTCATAGACATTTGCCTTTATCAAGTCTTGCTAACAACTATCACCAAGCTTTTTGTAATCCTTTTCATCGATTTAGGTCACATCTAGTTAGACTGTAGAATTTTTTCTTTTATAAAGACCAAAGTTTATTGTTATTTTAGATTCCAGAATTGTAATGACAAACACCAACATAAACAAGTATGGGGCCAAACTCATTTCACTCTTTGCTACGTATACTTGCACCTATAGAGCGAGCAGGCCTCTAGCCCCCTGAGCTGGGGAAGACCCTAGGCATCAGCATTGCTTTCAGTGGGAAGCACTGGTTAATCGGGAGAATCAAGGAAGTGGAGCTACATTAAGAGAGCTTCTGCATGTTTCACTTATTACTACTATGAGGGTGCAGTCTTTCACTTTACCCTGCATGTCTAGTTGGGATTTTCTTTTGACATCAGCTGCGTTGTGGAAGGCTGGTACTTTTCTCTTCATAGCTGTTTATTAACACATTGGACTGTTGCCTCCTGGAGGATTAACCTGCGAAGTGACAACAGGTTTACAAACTGGGATGTCTGTGGGGCAAATGGGGACATCTGATAGCACTGAAATATAGAATGCCTATGTCGTGACAATCTTCTCCAAAGTTCAAGAAAGGCTGGCAGAGACTGTCAACATGGAGACATTGGCTTATTACATACCATATGGGGGGACACAGTGATTTTAGGGATTGAGGTAAAATAGCATTACAGAAGGAAAGACTACCTGTGATAGACTCTTAGGGATAGGACAGTCCTATCTGGTAAGATTCTGCCCCATATCTGGGAAACCAACCCCTGTTCTGGTTCCAAACCACTGAGTTCTGGTATGTACTTAGACTGTGCCAGCCAGAGAATTGGAGGGTGATGGATACGACTTGGTTTATGCTTGAAAATGTCATACCCTACGATTGCATTGTGTATTGTGTAGCTCTGAGATTGATGAGGTGTGTCTGGACCAATGGATACAGTCTTCCTAGGCCAGGTGTCAGACTATGTGAATGAGTGAGCTTTCAGATGATTTCAGCCCCAGCCACCTGCATCCATCTGAGAGATCCCAAGCCAAACCATGCCCAACCAAGCCAATCCTGAGTTTCCTGACCCATAAAAATGGTGAGAGATAATAAATGATGGTGATTGTTTGAAGCCACTAAGTTTATGAGTGGTTTTCTATGCATTAATGAATAACTAGAACAGGTGCCTATGTGTTGTCTCAATAGGCTATACAATAATCACTAGATTTTATAAGTTGAAATTTCAAGGGGAGTTCAATGCTGAATCCAATGATTTGAGGGAAGAATCCATATATACAAGGTAGTTAAAAGAGCTGAGGGTGAAACCAGAAACAAGTGTTTCCACATAAAAGATCAATGAGTGACAGAGAGTTAGGTCTTGGTTTCCAAGACCCCACTTTCTTATGGCTCTCTTCTATCTCACCACGGCCATTGCTTCTCAGGGTCTTTGCTGCTCCCTCCTAATCTCTCTGGTCTCTAAACAGTAGAGTGTCTCAGACCTAGGCTATTTCCTCTCTATACTTAGTACATACGCAATCTTATCTAAACTCAGGATTTAATATCACCCAGTTTGTTGTACTGTGGTGGCTTGTATGTTGCTGTGCTACTGAAAACTATGCCACCGATATCATAAATACCAGCAGGGTCACCATTGGTGAACAGGTTTCAACTGAGCTTCCAGATTAAGACAGACTAGCAAGAAGCAGAGGCTCACTACTTCTGAGGGTTTAACCACTGAAAACCTTAGGAATCACAGTGGGACAATGCCAGATATTATGACAGAGATGAAAACATTATGAATAACACCAGAATCTTGTCAGATATAATGCCGCACGATGAGTCCATCAGGTTGGAAGGCACTTAAAATATGACCGAAGAAGGGTAACCTCCTCAAAGTAGAGTTGATTGTGATGACACAAATGGAGTAAAGCTTTCAGGACCTTCATTTGCTGATGAGAAGAAATAGCTGCAAACATCCATGAATAATCAGAACACGGAACATACAAAGTATGAATCCAGGAAAATTGGAAGTTGTCAAAAATGAACTGGAACGCATAAGCATCGATATCCTAGGCATTAGTGAACTGAAATAGAATGGTATTGGCCATTTTGAATCTGACAATCATATAGTTTACTATGCCGGGAACAATCAATTGAAGAGGAATGGTGTTGCGTTCATCCTCAACAAGATCTGTCTTGAAGTTACAACGTCTGTGATAGGACAATATAGGATTACCTACCAGCATTACTGGTTGATACCATTATTTTTCAAATTTACACACCACCCACTAAAGCGGGTAATGATGAAACGGAAGAATTCTACTAACTTCAGTCTGAAATTGATAAAAAATGCAATCAATATGTATTGACAATTACTGGTGAATGGATTGTGAAGGCTGGAAACAAAGAGGAAGGATCAGTAGTTTGAAAATATGGACTTCGTGATAGAAATGATGCTGGCAAGCGCATGATAGAATTTTGCAAGACCTGTAACTTATTCATTGCAAATACCTTTTAAAAACAACATAAAAGGCAATTATACACATGGGCCTCATCAGATGGAATACACAGGAACCAAATTGCCTACATCTGTAGGAAGAGACAGTGGAAAAGCTAAATAAAATCAGCCAAAACAAGACCAGGGGCAGACTGTGGAATAGACCATCAATTGCTCATATGTAAGTTCAGGCTAAAGCTGAAAAAAAAAAAAAATTAAAACAAGTCCATGAGAGACAAAATATGACCTTGAATGTTTTGTTGTTGTTGTTAGTTGTTAGGTGCTGTCCAGGCAGCACCAACTCAAAGCGACCTTATGCACAACAGAAGGAAACACTGCCCGGTCCTGCCTCATATTTGTTAGTACTCTTGAGCCCATTACTGCTGTCACCATGCCAATCCATCTCGTTGGGGTCTGCCTCATTTCCACTGACCCTCCACTTTACCAAGCATGATTTCCATCTCCAGGAAATGTTCCTTCCTGATAATATTTCTGAAGTCTGAGAGACGAAGTCTCGCCATCCTGGCTTCTAAGTTGGTTCCTTTTATTGCTGTATAGTATCTCCTAGTATGGATGTACCAGTTTGCTTAACTATTCAACTATTGTAGGACATTTTGGTTGTTTTCAATTTGTAGATTTTATAAGTAAAGTCATGATGGACATTTGTATACAGATTTTTGTATGAACTTAAGTTTTCATTTTTCTAGGATAGATCCTCAAGAATGAAATTGCTAAATCATTTGATAGCTTTAATTTTGTTTTTAAATAAATTGCAAAACTATTGTTTGGAATAGCTGTCCCATTTCAGATCCCCACCAGAACAGCATGAATGATTTAGTTTCTCTGAATTCTTGATAGTACTTGGTGTTGTCACTAGTTTTTATTTTAGCCATATTTATAGTTGTGTAGTGATACCTCATTGTGGTTTTAATTTGCATTTCCGTAATGCCTAACAAAAGGCGCTCTGGTAGCATCAGTAGAGTCGGGCTGCTAACCTCAAGGTCAGCAGTTCAAAACTACCAGTGGTTCCATGGGAGAAAGATGAGACTTTCTGTTCCTGTAAAGATTTACAGCCTCGGAAACCCTATACAGACTTGCTATGAGTCGGAAGTGACTCCACGGCACATAACCACTACTACCATCACCACTGCTGTGATTCTGAGGGCTATGCCACCGGTATTTTAAACAACCAGCAGGGTCACCCATGGTGAACAGGTTTCAGATGAGCTTCCAAACAAAGACAGACTAGGAAGAAAGAGTGACAAACTACTTCCGAATCACTAGTCACTGAAAACTCTTATGAATAGCAGAGAAACACTATCAGATACAGGACCGGAAAATGAGCCCCTCAGGTTGGAAGGCACTCAGAATGTGACTGGGAAAGAAATGCCTCCTCAAAGTAGAGTTAACCATGATGATGTGAATAGAGTTAAGCTCGTGGGAGAAAAGCCCACAAGAACCTTCATTTACTGATGGGCCACAACTCAAAATGAAGAGAAACAGCTGTAAACATCCATTGAAAATCAGAACATGGAATGTACAAAGTATGAATCTGGGAAAATTGGAAGCTGTCAAAAATGAAATGGAATGCATCAACATTGATATCTTAGGCATTAGTGAGCTGAAATGGACTGGTATTGGCCATTTTGAAT
>NW_006408536.1:17796911-17809315 GCF_000296735.1 Chrysochloris asiatica
AGTGAGGTTGGCCCAGGATCAGACATTGTTTCGTTCTGCTGTGCATGGGGTCGCTATGAGTCGGTTCCGACTCGATGGCACCTGACAACAACAACCATCACCAATGACTAACAAAAGGAGCCCTGGGTTATGGTTGGGCTGTTAACCCCAAGGTCAAAAGTTCAAATCTACCAATTGCTTTTTGGAAGAAAGATGAAGCTTTCTACTCCTGTAAAGATTTACAGCCTCAGAATCCCAAATAGGGTTGCTATAAGTTGAAACCTACTCCCTGACTTCCCGGCACATAGCCAATGTTTAACATTTTCTCATGTACTTATTTGCTATCTGTATATCCTCTTAGGTGAAATGTCTGTTCATGTCTTTTGCCCATTTTATAATTGCCATTTCTTTACTGTTGAGTTTTGAGAATCTTTATACAGTCTAATTATTAGTCCTTTGTTAGATGTGTGGTTCGAAAACACTTTCTCCCAGTTTCTAGTTTGTCTTTTCATCTTCTTAACAGGGTCTTTCATAGAGCAAACTTAAAAAAAATTTTTTTGGTAAAGTCCAATTTATTATTTTTTACTTTTGGTATCAAGTCTATCAATCCCAAAGATCTATATCACAAAGGGCTATAGTTTGCCCCCTAAAAGTTCTATAGTTTTACATTTTGTCTTTATTTATTTATAAGTTTTTATTGTGGTGTTTACATGGAAGAATATCAGTTCCACATTCATCCTATTATACTCGGTTTCACTGAATACATTTTGTCTTTAAGTAAAACTGCAGATCCATTTTGAATTAATTTGTATAGAATGTGTGATGTTTGGGTGAAGATTCATCCTCACACCCCACCCCGTGGTTCTCCAACTGCTCCAGCATCATTTGTGGAAAAGGCTGTCCTTTAAAGTCTGGGACAAGATGGTGGGCTAAGCAAATCCATTGAGCCGACCCTCTGCAACAGAGACATGGGAGACAGAATGAAACCAATACAGATGGCAATCCTGGAACCCTGAGCATCAGAGGGTCGGACAGAGAGGTGGACTGGGTGCCAACTGGAAGAGGAAGTTGAACAGGAGCAGCGAGAGAAGAAAACCAGGCAGACTATGGGCTGGTGTGGAGTGATATAGTCAGCTTGAGCTTCTGTGAGCCGCTGTTGATACAGCAGCATGAGTTTGGTGTAAAGGGGGTGCAGTTCTCCCTTGTTCCCATGCTCTTGTGGTAGCCAGGGGCATAGCTAGTCCCCGCCATTGCCAAGACAGTAACCAGTGGTACCTCCTTCTGAGTAGCCTCTGCTCTGCCTGGGGTCGGGCACCTGACATAACGCTCTGCTTCTAGAGGCATGTGAACCTGCCCTGAACTATGCTACACAGTGAACAGAGACCTAACTGCTTTCATACTTATGGTCTCTACCACATCCACCAAGTTACAGTTTGTTGGTGGTGGTAGGTGCCAACAAATTGGTTCTGACTCATAGCCACCCTATGCACAACAGAATGACTTCCCTGTCCTAAGCCATCCTCAAAATTGTTATTATGCTTGAGCCCATTGCTGCTGCCACTGTGCCAATCCATCTTGTTGGGGGTCTATCTTTTTTTTTCTGGGTCTCCACTTTACCAAGAATAATGTCCTTCTCCAGGGACTGGTCCCTCCTGATAATATGTCCAAAGTATGAGAGACAAAGTCTCACCATCCTGGCTTCTAAGGGGCATTCTGCCTGTACTTCTCCCAACACAGATTTGTTTATTCTTCTAGCAGTCCATGGTACTTTCAAGATTCTCCAACACCATATCTCAAATACATCGATTCTTCTACTGTCTTCCTTATTCATTGTCCAACTTTCACATGCATATGAGGTGATTGAAAACACCAGGGCTTGAGTCAGGCCCACCTTAGTCCTCAAACTGACATCTTTAAAGAGGTCTTGTGCAGCAGATTTGCCTAATGCAATAAATTGTTTGATTTCTTGAAAGCTGCTTCCATGAGTGTTGATTATGGATTCAAGCAAAAAGAAGTCTTTGACAACTTCAATCTTTTCTCCATTTAACATGATGCTATTTATTGCTCCTGATGTGGTACTGTGGGTTAATGAGCTGGACTTCAAAGTCAGTTTGAACCTCAAGGTGGGCGGTTCAAGCTCACCAGCCGCTCCTTGGAAACCATATACTGGGTTGCTATGGGTCGGAACCAACTCGACAGCACTTACCAACATTTATTGGTCCAGTTGTGAGAATTTTTGTCTTCTTTACATTGAGGGGCAATCCATACTAAAGGCTATGTTCTATGTTTCTTCATCAGTAAGTATGTTAAGTTCTCTTAGCTTCTAGTAAACAAGGTTGTATCATCTGCATATCGCAGATTGCTAATGACTCTTCCTCCAATACCAATGTCCCATGCTTCTTCATAGATTCCAACTTCTCAGGTTATTTGCTCAGCATACTGGTTGAATAAGTATGGTGAAAGAATACAGCTCTAGCACACTGATTTTAAAGCATTCAGTATCCTCTTGTTGTTTTCTAAGGACTGCCTCTTGGCCTATATATAGGTTCCTCATGATCACAACTAAGTGTTTGGAATACCTATTCTTTTCAATGTTGTCCATAAGTGATGAGTGCCTGAGAATATACCAATATAAATTGTCAATGAAATATAAATAAGACACCAAAATGCCTGAGAGGAAACAGTCAATTCCAGCTTACACAAAGCAACAAGACAGAGTGCCTCAAACAAGTGACTAAAATACAGAGTCAGACAATGTAACACCAGAAATAGTATTAGAACCACCTGCTAGGGAATTTAAAAGAATGAAAATTAGGCTACTTCAACTAAATGAAAGAAATATTGAGAAAACTAAGATGAAATCAAGGAAAACATAGAGAAAACTATGGAAAAAAATCAGGAAACAAATTGACAAAATAATTGAAAAAATGGGACCTATATAAAACCAGAAGATCAACACTAAGACTTCAAAAATAGATAAATTGCTAAAAGGGCAAAGTCACAGTAGTGAATCAATGCCAAGCCTAATTACTGAGCTCAAAGAAAATCTCACATTATTCGTCTGCTAGAGGAACAATCAGAAAAAAAGAATTTAAAAATCTGAAGGCCTAAAATTTATATGGGCCACTATCAAGAGGAATATCTTACATGTGATAGGAACTCCAGAACAGGGAAAGACACAACAAAAAACATAGAAAATATGGTCCAAGAGTTGTTGGAAGAAAACTTCCCTAATATCATGAAAGATTTGAAGATAGCCATTCAAGAACCTGAACAGGATATATCCAAACAAGATAGACCCCAAACAAAAACGACCAAGACATATTATAATCAAACTTTTCAAAACCCCAAACAAGGCAAGAATCCGGAGAGCAGCTCAAGAAAAATGAAACATCACTTGCAAAGGAGAACTAGTAAGACTATGCTCTGATTTCTCAGTAGAAACCATGTAGGCAAGACGTCAGTAGAACGACATATATAAACCTCTGAAAGAAAACATTGCCAACCAAGAATCATATATCCAGCAAAACTGTCTATCAAATGTAGTGGCAAATTTAGGTTTTTTCAGACAATCATAAATTCAATAATTTATAAAAATTAGACCAACCTTACAAATAATAAATACTAAAGTGAGTTGAGAACCAGCAACACCACACAAGACCTGAGATTAACATACACAAAAATATCACCAAGTCTCATCCCAGATATGAAAGTATGCAAACTAAAACAGACCTATAACATGGCAAATAGAGAACCAGAGATACAGTTGCAACAAAAACAACAACAACAACAAAAAACCCACAAAGTAAAATGAGGGAATAATATATTACAGAATTTCCAAATGAAGAGGAAATCCAACAGATTTCAAGAAAATAAACAAATAAATAAAATCTAACTGCTAACTGCACCCTAAAAACTAGACCAAGCCTCACTCCTGTCCCTAGCCTAACTCTTACCCCTAACACCCTAACAATAAACCAAGCCCTAGCCATAGTACAGAGTCCTGGTGTGGCACTGCGGGTTAATGCACTGGGCTACAAAGTCGGTTTGAACTACAAGGTCGGCAGTTCAAGCTCACCAGCTGCTCCTCGGAAACCCTATGCAGGGTCGCTGTGGGTCAGAACTGACTCGGTGGCACTTAACAACAACAATAACAGCCATAATACAACCATAACCACCTAACTTCTTACTCCTACCTACCCTCGACCCCTAAAAAGGCTATCCTTCTTCTTTGGAATTGCTTGTGCACCTTCTATAAAGAATCAGTTGTGCAAGTCTATTTCTGCGTTCCCTGGTTTGATCTATGTGTCTATCCCTCCTCCAGTTCACAGGGATTACTAAAGCTAGATGTTGTTAAGTGGCGTCAAGTTGGTTTTGAGTCATAGCAGCCCTGTACAGGGATTCCAAGGAGCACCTGGTGGATTTGAACTGTTGACCTTGTGGTTAGCAGTCCAGTGTTTATCCTACAGTGCCACACCAGGACTCCTAGTAAACATTAATATAGGGCAGAGTAATCCCTCCCACTTTATTATTTTCCAAAATTATTTTGGCTACTTTAGTTTCTTGCCTTTCCATTTAAATGGTACAATAATTTTGTCTATAGCTACAAAAAATCTTGCTGAAATTTGGATAAGAATTGGATTAAGCTTGTCAATTCGGGGATAATCGACAGCATTTCTATGTTGAGTCTTTCAATCTACAGACACAGTATGCCTCTCCATTTATTTATATCGCGTTTGAGTTCTTTTATTAACGTTTTATAGTTTCTGCATATAATTCCTGTACATGTTTTGTTAGATATACACATAGGTATTTCATTTTTTGAGCAAATATAAATGACATTGCATTTTAAATTTAGTGACTGTACGTTCATTGCTAATATCTAAAATGGCAATTGATTTTTATATGTTTATCTTGCATCCTGTACATAAAAATCAATGAAAATTTTATATACAAGCAATAGAACATAGACACTGAAATGAAAAATGCAATACCATCTTTACATGCTGAAAAAACGAAATACTTATTATGTGTGTATCTAACATAACCAAAAGGTCTGCAGTTTGAGTTCCATGGGAGAAAGATGTGGCAGTAGGCTTCTACAAAGATTGCTGCTATCCTGAGTGCCATCGAGTCAGTTCTGACTCATTGCAACCCTGCATAGTGTTTCTCAGGAGCAGCTGATAGGCTTGAACTGCTGACCTTGTGGTTCTCAGTCCAGCACTGATCTTACAACGCCACACCAGAAGTTCTCCATAAAGATTTCCGCCTTGGACTCTATGGGACAGATCTACTCTGTCCTTGATGACAATGGGTTTGGGATCTTGTTTTTATGCTGTTGTTTGTCTGTTTTAGTGTCTTTCTTGGGATTCTCCACATAGACAGTTGTGTTTGTAATAGGGATAGTTTTATTTCTTTTTTTTCCAATCTGTATACCTTCTATATCCTTTTCTTGCCTTACTGCATGACTGGAATTCCCAGTACTACACTGAGGAAGAATGGTGAAGGTGGCATCCTTACTGTTTTACTGATGTTAGGGGGAAAAAAACATTTTGTCTTTCTAAGTATAATGCTGGCTGGAGTTTTTTGGTAGCTATTCATTATCAAGTTGAAAAAGTTCCCCTTTATTTCTAGTTCTGAAATTTTTTAAAAGTCATAAATGGATATTGAATTTTGTCAAATGCCTTTTCTGCATCAACTGATATAAGAATGTCATTTTTCTTCTTTAGCCTGTTATGATATATTTCATTAATTGATTTTTTTAATGTTGAACTAGCCCAAGTTGATTATGGTGCATAATCGTTTTCTAAATTGCTGAGTTTATTTACTAAAATATTATTTTAAACATTCCTATCTGTGTCCTACTATGGCGCTGTGGGTTAATGTGCTGGACTGCAAAGTCGGTTTGAACTGCAAGGTCGGTGCTTCAGGCTCACCAGCCACTCCTCGGAAACCCTATACAGGGTCGCTATGGGTCGGAACCAACTCAACGGCAGTTAACAACAACAACAACAACACTATTCATTAGAGATATGGTTTTCTTTTTGTGAACTGTCTTTGTCTAATTTGGGCAACAGGTAAATACTAGTTTAATAAAACAAATTGAGAAGTATTCCTTCAAAGAGAAGTATTCTCTCTACTGTCTTCTAGAAGAGATTGTGTAGAATTGGTGTAAATTCTTCTTTCAACAGCTAGTAAAATTCTCTAATTAAGCCATCTGGGCCTAGGGATTTCTTTTGGGGGAATTGTAAAATTATGAATTCAGTTTCTTTAATAGTTATGTTGTTGTTGTTAAGTGCTGTTGACTGTACATCTTTGCAGAAACAGAAACTCATTTTTCTCCTACAGAGTGACTGGTGGGCTCGAACCACTGACCTTGTGGTCCCAGTTCAGTGCTTATCATACAGAGCCACCCTGCTCCCTTTAATAGTTATATTGTCATTGTTAGGGTTCCAACTCATAGCGATCTTGTAGAGGGTTTTTGAGGCTTTAAATCTTCATGGGAGCAGAAAGCCTCATCTTTCTCCTGTGGAGCAGCTGGCTAACTTGAACTTTGTGGTTCGCAGTCCAGTGCTTATCGTATGGAGCCACTGTGCTACCTAATAGTTATAGGACAATTCAAATGATCTATTTCATATTGGGTGAGTTGTGGTAGTTTTGTTTTATCTATGTGTGTTGTTTTGACTGATGATATAGAGCTTTTCCATGGTTTCTTTCTGCAGATGTAGTCAATTGATTTCTGTGTATTCCATCTGGTGAGGTCCATGTGTCTCTTATGCTGTCTAAAGAAAGTATTTGAAATGACCAAATCATTGATTTTGCAGAATTCTATCATGCAATCGGTGGCATAATTCCGATCACCAAAGCCATATTTTCCAACTACTGATCCTTCCTCTTTGTTCCCAACCTTTGCATTCTAATCACCAGTAATGATCAATACTTCATCTCTCATACTTCAGACATATTGTCAGGAGGGACCAGTCGCTGGGGAAGGATATCATGTTTGGTAAGGTGGAGGGTCAGAGAAGGAGAGGAAGACCCCTAGCGAGATGGGCTCAAGCATGGCAACAATTGTGAGGTTAGCCCAGGACCAGGCAGTGTTTCATTCTGTTGTACACAGGGTCGCTATGAGTCGGTACTGACTCGATGGCATCTAACAACAACAACAATCAATGTGTGTTGTGGTTGTGTGCCATAGAGTGACCCTCTGTAGGGTTTCTGAGTAGCGGCTGGAGTGGGTCACAGTATTTCCTTATTACACTTTGGATGGGTGTGCTGTGGCACTATGGGTTAACGCGCTGGACTGCAAAGTCATTTGAACCACAAAATCAGTGGTTTAAGTTCACCAGGAGCTCCTCGGAAACCCTATACAGTGTCACTATGGGTCGGAAACGTCTCAACAGCATGTAACAACAAGAAGAACTGGGAATTTGTGTCTTCTCGATTGTTTATTTGTCAGTCTTGCTAGACTTTTGTCAATTATATTGATTAAGAAAAAACTCTAGCTCTTTGTTTCATTGTTTTTCTGTCATCAATGTCATTGATTTCTGTTCCTTATTTCCTTCCTTCTTGCTTTGGGTTTAGTTCACTCTTCTTTTCTCTAGGTTCCTGAAGTGCTTGCAGAGATTCTTTTTGTGTGTGTGAATTGAGTGATAGTTTATATGGGGAAACATCAGTTTTATATTCATCGTTTCATTACAATGATTACAATCTCCTCCTCTGTGCATCATTATTCAACAGTATTTGCTTGTATTCTGTTTTGTTTATTTTTGGGGGTGGCAGGGGTGGGGGGATGTACATAGAAACACTCAAGAATATATAATCATTTAAACAACCAAAGGACACATTCTGCAAGCCTGCCTCTGACCTGGCTGCCAGAACACAGCCTTTCTCTTTCCATGAGTCTAGAGTCCTCAGCTGTTCTCTCTTTCCATGCCCTCATCTCTGCCTCCATCTCTGGTGTCGCTGCCTCTCTGGATAAGGTTTCACATTCTGCGCATGCTCTTCTCCCTTGATGGTCCTAGGGTTCTCTGTTCCTGGACTGTAAGATTAACTACTCCCCTCTTTTTGTTACAAAACTTCTACCTTTACAGTTGTGACAGTCACAATTACTCACTATTGAATCATAAGAATTTTATCCCCCATCTCCTTTCACTAGACCCGTCTAGATAAGACGAAAACTATTCAGTGGGGATTTTACCACCCCCCACACACTCTGAAACGAAACCCCCTCTGGAAAACTTGTAAGACAGTCATTTTGTGCCTTTGTAGCTCCTCCCATTTTAGGTAGCCAGTGTCTAAGGTTGCTCGTCTCTATCAACCCTGTATACAGATGGGATAGGATTGAACTTGGATGTGAAGACTCCTTTCTTCTCCGTTGGTGTTTTGAGCTACTACATCCATAAGTATAGGTCAAGTTAATCAAACTGTAGCAATTTACACTTGTTTCCTTTTTTGGGCTTTCTTGTGCGTCTCCCCTCACTTCATGTCAGCTGGGTGCTTCATCTCAACTCCAGCCCCCTGTGGCTATGTCCTTGTCCATGGGCTCAGAAATCCACAGGTCTCACCACACTTTGGACCTTCAACACCTTCCTCTTCTCTCTCTCATCTCCAGGTTAATGGGAGTCTATGGAACGTGGTCGAACTTGGCCCATATCTTCACTGCTGCCTTTCCCCCATTTCCACTCACCAGGAGACCAACGTGGTCATCATCAAGTTTACATGCCTGCTCATGTGTTCCCTTTGAGTTTCAATCTTGGAGGGGGGTTTGTCCTGAAAGAACTTGATTGCTTGCCTTGATGGCTCCCCAGTGAACAACTTGCTTGTTCTTGTAGTAGCTTGCAGAGATTCTTGATGCACTTTTCCACTTTTCTAATGTAAATAGTTAGTGCTATAAAATTTCCTCTCAGCTTTAGTTGGGTCCCACATATTTTGATATGTATATTTTCATTTTTGTTAATTTCAATGAATTTTTTATTTCCCTTGAGACATCCTCTTTGATACATGCATTGCTTAGAAGTATGTTGCTTAATTTCCAACTGTTTGGAGGTTTTTCCTGTTATGTTTGTCGTTGTTAGATGCTGTCAAATTAACTCCAAGACATGGTGAACCCGTGTACAAAGAATGGACCTTTTTCTGGCCCTGTGCCATCTTCACGACTACTGATTGATATACCTGAGTCCATTGTTGTGGTCACTGTGTACCCATTAATTTACAATGACTGATTTCTAGTTTGATTCCATTATGGTTAGAGAACACATTCGATAT
Source organism: Chrysochloris asiatica (assembly GCF_000296735.1). Lineage (NCBI taxonomy): Eukaryota > Metazoa > Chordata > Mammalia > Afrosoricida > Chrysochloridae > Chrysochloris > Chrysochloris asiatica. The sequence continues at coordinate 17,806,158 of NW_006408536.1, forward strand.
GATTTCAGTTCTTTTAAATGTTGAGGGTGGTTTTATTGTCCAGGTCTATTTTGGTATACAATCTATGACACTTGATAACAATATGTATTCTTCCTTTGTTGGATGGAGCGTTCTGTAATATCTATTAAATCATGTTGGTTGATGTTGTTGAGTACTTTTATACCCTTGCTGATTTTTTGGTAGAATTGTTCTATCAGTTGTTGAGAGATGGATATTATAGCTTCCAGCTATAATTGCTAATTGGTCTATTCCTCCTTTCAATGCTATCAGTTTTTGCTTCACATATTTTGCAGCTCTAATGTTTGGTATGGAGTCCTGGTGTGGCATTGTAGGATAAACACTGAACTGATAACTACAAGATCCGGCAGTTCAAACCTACCAGCTGCTCCTTGTAAACACTATCCAGAGTCAGAACTGACTTGACAGCACTTAACAACAACAACATTTGGCTCATACATATTTAGGATTGCTGCTATGTATTCTTGGCGTACTGGCCCTTTTATCATTATGTAGTGTCCTTTTCTATCTCTGGTCATTTTCTTTGCTCTAGAGTTCATGTAAGCAAGGAGCTCTGGTAGTGTAGTGGTTACAAATCGGGCTACTAATCTCACGGTCAGCAGTTTGAAACTACCAGCTATTCTGCAGGAGAAAGATGAGGCTTTCTGCTCCTGTAAAGATTTATAGTCTCGGAAACCCTGTACAGGGTCACTATGAGTCGGAACCATGGCACATAACAACACCACCATCACAGCCAGAATCCACTTTATTTCATATTATGTAGCCACTACTGTTTCTTTTGACAAAAGTTTGCACAATGTATCTTTTCTATCCTTTTACTTTCAATTTGCCTATTTTGTTAAATTTTATATTTGTTTCTTTTAGGCAAGAGATCCATATAATTGGGTCCTGATTTTTCAATTAACTCTACCATTTTCTGTTTTTTAACTGGTTACTTAGATCAGTTCATGGTTTAAATTCAGCAAAGTTGTATCCTTTCACACCTATTCAATCTGTATGTTAAGCAAATAATCTGAGAAAATGGACTGAATGAAGAATGCAGCATCAGGATAGGAGGAAGACTCATTAACAACCTGCAATATGCAGATGGCACAACCATGCTTGCTGAAAGTAAAGAGGATTTGAAGCACTTATTGATGAAGATCAAAGACTACACCTTTCAGTATGGATTGCACCTTAATGTAAAGAAAACAAAAATCCTCACAAGTGGACCAATAAACAACATCATGATACATAAAAACGTTGAAGTCATCAAGAATTTCATTTTACTTGAATCCACAGTCAATGCCCATGGAAGGAGAACCAAGAAATCAAAAGAATGGAAAAAATCTGCTACAAAAGACCTCTTTAAAGTGTTGGAAAGCAAAGATGTTGCTTTGAGAACTAAGGTGTGCTTGACCGAAACCATGATATTTTCAATCTGTTGCCTCATATGCATGTGAAAACTAGACAGTGAACAAGAAAGACTAAAGAAGAATTGATGCATTTTAATTATGATGTTGTCTAAAATATTGAATATACCATGAACTACCACTAGAAGAATCAAATCCGTTTTGAAAGTACAGTCAAAATACTCCTTAGACGTGACAATGGAAGACTTTGTCTCACGCACTTTGGACATGTTATCAGGAGGATAAGCTTGGTAAAGTACCGGGTAAGCAAAAAAGAGGAAGATCCTTATAAGGTGAATTGATACAGTGACTGCAGCAAAAGGGTCAAACACAGCAATTGTGAGAACTCACAGAACTGGGCGGTGTTTTCTTCTGTGTTGAAACCAACTCAATGGCATCTAACAACAAACCTGTTACATTTAATGTAATTATTGATCTGTTAAGGTTTAAGTCTATCATTTTATACTTTTGTTCTCTGTTTTTTTCATTTTTCTTTTTGCTGCCATTCTGTGGATTACTTGAACATTTCTTATAATTCCATTTTTATTTACCTATAGTACTTTTTTTTGGGGGGGGGCCTATCTGTCCATTGTTCATTGGTCTCTCCCTGACTGCGTACCTCCATTCTGGTAACTAGAGGGGATACCTGAGTGAATGGATATCCCATCCTCAACCCTGGAGGGTTCTACTACGCATGCGCACAGATCTCCTTGAAATTTACAATGACAGTTTTGACATAAAACCAAACGGCCACCACTTGTCTGTCTGTTGTGCTGTGGTGGCTTGAGTTGCTGTGATTCTGAGGGCTATGCCACTGGTATTTTAAATAACCAGCAGGGTCACACATGGTGGACAGGTTTCAGATGAGCTTCCAGACAAAGACAGACTAGGAAGAAAGAGTGACGAACTACTTCCAAATTGCTAGTCACTGAAAACCTTATGAATAGCAGAGAAATACTGTCAGATACAGTGCCAGAAAACGAGTCCCTCAAGTTGGAAGACACTCAAAATGCGACTGGGCAAAAGATGCCTCCTCAAAGTTGACCATGATGAATGGAGTTAAGCTCCAGGGAGAAAAGCACACAGAACATTCATTTGCTGATGGGGCACAACTCAAAATGAAGAGAAACAGCTGTAAACATCCATTGAAAATCGGAACATGGAATGTACAAAGAATGAATCTGGGAAAATTGGAATTTGTCAAAAATGAAATGGAATGCATCAACATCAATAACTTAGTGAGCTGAAATGGACTGGTATTGGCCATTTTGAATCTGACAACCACATGGTTTACTATGCAGTGAATGACAAATTGAAATGGAATGGTGTTGCATTCATCGTCAAAAAGAACATATCCAGATCAGTCACGAGGTAGGTATTATGCTGTCTGTGATAAGATAACATCCATGCGCCTACAGGGAAGCCCAGTTAAAACCACTATTATTCAAATTTATGCACCAACCACTAAAGCCAGTGAGGATGAAATAGAAGAATTCTACCAGTTTCTTCAATCTGAAATCGATCAAACATGCAATCAAGATGTATCACTGGTGATTGGAATATAAAGGTTGGGAGCAAAGAGGAATGACCAGTAGTTGGAAAATATGGCCTTGGTAATATAAATGATGCCAGAGAACACATGATTGAATTCTGCAAAACCAATGATTTATTCATTTCAAATACCTTCTTTAGACAGCATAACAGATGATTATACACATGGACCTTGCCAGATGGAACACATAGAAATCA
>NW_006408536.1:17810490-17845192 GCF_000296735.1 Chrysochloris asiatica
CAAAGGCTTTCGATTGTGTGGATCATGACAAGCTATGGACAACATTGTGAAGTATGAGTATTCCAGAACACTTAATTGTACTCATGAGGAATCTGTACCTGGACCAAGAATCAGTTGTTCGAATAGAGCATGGGAACACTGAATGTTTTAAAATTAAGAAAGGTGTGTGACAAGGTTGTATTCTTTCACCATACTTATTCAACCTGCTTATTTTATTGCTGAGCAAATAATCCGAGAAGCTGGGTTTTATGAAGAAAAACGTGGCATCAGGATTGATGGAAGACTCTTTAACAACCTGCGATATGCAAATGATACAACCTTGCTTGCTGAAAGTGAAGAGGACTTAAACCATTTACTGATGAAGATCAAAGAGCACAGCCTATGGTATGGATTACATCTCAATGTAAAGAAAACAAAAATCCTCACCACCGGACCAATACACAACATTCTTATCAATAGAGAAAAGATTGAAGTTGTCAAGGACTTCATTCTTCTTGGATCAGCTATCAACACTCACAGAAGAAGCAGTCAAGAGATCAGACGACGTATTGCACTAGGCAATTCTGCTGCACAGGAACTTTTTAAAGTATTGAAGAGCAAATATGTCAGCTTGAGGACTAAGGTGCGCCTGACCCAAGCCATGGTATTTTCAAGAACCTCATATGGATGTGAAAGCTGGACGGTGACTAAGGAAGATCGTAGAAGAATTGATGCCTTTGAATTATGGTGTTGGAGGAGAATACTAAAAGTGCCATGGGATGCCAAAAGAACCAATAGATTTGTTTTGGAAGAAGTGCAGTCAGAGCGCTCCTTAGAGGCCAAGATGGCCAAACTTTGTCTCTCATACTTTGGACATATTGTCAGGAGGGATAGAGAAGGATATCATGCTTGGTAAGATGGAGCATTAGAGAAAAAGAGGAAGACCCCCAATGACATGGATTGGCCAGGTGACAGCATTGATGGACTCAAGTGTGGCAACAGTAGTTAGGTTGGCCCAGGATCGGACATTGTTTCATTCTGCTGTGCATAAGGTTGCTATGAGTTGGTTCTGACTCGATGGCACCTAACAACAACAACATAGTACTTTCGGTATATCCCTTTGTATAAGCTTCTTTGAAGCTTATACAAAAAAGTTCATGGTAAAATGGATTTAAAAGATAAATGCATTTTTTTAGGAACTTCTTGAGATTCCCCCATATGTACTCCTGGTATGATGCTGTAAGATCCACACTGGATTGAGGACCACAATGTCGGCAGTTCAAACCCACCAGCTACTCCAAGGAAACCCTATACAGGGTCTCTCTGAGTCAGAACTGACTCAATGACACGTAACAACAACAACATATATACATATCACAGTCTACTAGACATTTTACCAGGTCAAGTGATATGTAGAAAGTTCACCACCCTTTATCTCCCTTTACCGTTTTCTGTTTATAATTCTCTGAAAAATTTTTTCTGCACACATTTAGAAACATATCAGATAGTGTTGTGATTTTTTCTTCAATCACCAAACATAATTTTTAAGACTTGGGGGGGGGGCGGGGGGGCTGGGGAACAGTGTTCTTGTTACCACCCAGTAAGAATGAAAGAGCCAGATCCTTACTAGACCTTCTTGGACATCACTCTAGTGAGAGGCAGGCCTTGTTAAGCTGCACAATGCTAAAAGTGTAGACTCTTTCACCTGGGAGGGAGGTCACAGTTCTTTCTACGGCATTTGACTAGAAGCGGAGCGGTTATGGTCTAAAGATTTTCTGTTTTGCTAGGCGCCCCTTTCCTAAGACTTTGGCCATCAAGTAGGCATTGTTTGAGTTCAGTTTGCATGTGTCTGTAGGTGTTCCTGGGGTTGTCCATTCCTTCAGTTTCAAATCTGGGATATACACTTAGGAGTTCAAAAGAAAACCTAGGAAAGGCACCACCCTGCCATTCTTTAGGTCTTGAGGTCCTTAATCGGTCTTCCTTCTTCCCTCCACCTCTCAGAGTTATCTTCAGTCTGTTTTATATATAAAAGTCGTGAGTTTTTTGTTGAGGTTGGTGGAGAAGAAAAGGGGAAAGTATGCCTGCTCCATCTTCCTTGAAGCAGAAATTCCCAGGTGGTTTTTATTAGAAGATGAAGGAATAATAGTGGATACTGACAATAATCTCCATTAACCCAGTAGAATAAACATCATCCACCTAGAAGAACTTTAGAAGTAGAGCTTCATGGGAGACCCAGATTTCAATGAATACTAGAAGGTGGAGGACTGTGAGCACGCAAGGCTGGTTGCTATGGAAAGGGCACTGGATACTGTGGGAAAAAAAATCAGGAGGAATAGAAAGAACAAGAGAAAGATTCTTATGATTCAATAGTGAGAAATTATCATGACCAATTGTGACTGTCACAGTTGTAAAGGTAGAAGTTCTGTAAAAAAAAAAAAAAAATGGCTTACAGTACAGAAACAGAGGACCCTAGAACCATCAAGGGAGAAGAGCACACAAGAATGTGGGACCCTATCCAGAGAAGCAGTGACACCAGAGATAGAGGCAGAGAGGGGGACATGATGGAGGAGGGAGGGAGCAGCTGAGGACTTTAGATTCATGGAAAGAGAGGGACTGAGTGCTGGTGGGCAGGAGGCAGGCTTGCAGAATGTGCCCTTTGGTTGTTTAAATTATTATATATTCCTGAGTGTTTTTGTGTACATCTTCCCAACCTCCCCACTCCAAAACAAACAAACAAAAAACCCAGAAGGAATGGAAGCAAATGCTGTTGAATAATGATGCGTGGAGGAGATTGTAATCATTGCAACGAAACGATGGTGTAAAGCCGATGTCCTCCCATGTAAACTATCACTCAGTTCACAATAAAAAAATAATAAATAAATAAAAGAACAAGAGAGGTGAAAAGCAGAGGAAAGCAATCCTTGGCTGAGTATGTGGAACTTATTTTTGAGGTATGACCAACCAGATGGACTGCCTTGGTAGTCACAGATAAACATGATGTCACATCAAGGCCTGACCATAGTACATTCTTGGCCTGTCAGTGACAGTAATGGCTCCTACGATGATGAGATTTGAGTAGGTGGGAGCAGGAATGACATCTGCAACATTTGTTTCCTTTCCCTATAGGCATGGCCAGCCCTGATAAAAAAACCTGAAATGAAGAATTTAATTTCCAGAGTGTTCTGGAAGAGTGGTGGACCACTCACTCCCCACCTCTTATTTTATCATTCTAATAAGTCCTCAGGCAAACTAGTATGATTCATATGCATCTAGCCATTGTCTGGTATAAATTTTTGGGTGATTTGGGAATTAAGGTTGTCACCTTAAAATAAATTGTCATTGCTACTGTAATAATAATAATAATAAATTTATTGAGTACTTATTAGATGCCTGTACTGATCTAGGTGCTTGATATGATTTAAATAATTTAATCCTTACAATAACCCTATGAGATAGACACTAATTATCATATTAGCTCCATTTTATGCATGAGAAAACTAGGGATGTGGCAAAGGAATTAGAAATATGTCCAAAACCTCCTCTGAATTAGAAGCTGGCAGAGCCATCTTCTCTGTTACCACATTCATTACATGAAATCCCAAAGAATGATGTTTTACCTTGCTTTCCCAAATAATTGCTACAATCCAGCTCTCATATCTATTTCAGTTGCTAAGGGAAAAAGTTGCAAGGTGCCATTAAGTTGATTTTGACCCATAGCGATCCCATGTGACAGAATAGAACTGCCCCATAGGGTTTGTTGGTTTGGTTTTTTAACTTTTTAATGTGAATTGGTTGAAGATTTACAGACAAGATCATCAGTTCTACATTCAGCAAACCATACACCTTGTTGCATCTCAACTATTACAATCCCCCCGTAACCATACTCACCCTACTTTCTCTCTGTGGCTCCCCATTTACAGCTTATATTTCACAAATGAAGAAGGCAAAAATATTTGATATACACTTACAAAGCAATATATATATATATAATTTTTTATTGGTGGTGTTGTTTGTTTATTAAGTTCTGTCAAGTCAGTTCCGATCCATAGTGACCCTGTATAGGGTTTCCGAGGAGCAGCTGGTGAGTTTGAACTGCCAACTTTGCAGTTCAAACGGCTTTGCAGTCTGGTGCATTAACCCACAGCGCCATACCAGGACTCATATGTGTATATATATGTATATATATATATATATAATTTTTTTATTTTTTTCATTTAAATGTCCAAAGGGTACATTCTGCCAGCCAGCCTCCTTTGCTATCATCACTTTTCTAGGTAGGTATCTCACACTCCACTCACGCTCTTCCTTCTTGATGGTCCTGGGTTCATCTGTTACTAAAATGAAAGATTACCTACTTCTTCCTTATAGTTACAGTTACAGTTGTGACAATTGCAAAGAATCCTGCTGACAGTTATTCACAATTGAGTCTGAAAATCCTATCACCATCGGGACCCACCCCTTTCACCAGATCCATCTGGAAAAGAGGAAAACTATTCAGCGGGGATTCTACCTTACCCCCTCATTCTGAAACTAAGCATACTCATGAAAGCTTGTGAGCCAGCTACTTCATGCCTTTGTAGCCTCCTCCCCCCCCATTTTTGATAGCCAATGTCTAAATTTCTCATCCCTATCAACCCAATATACTGAAGAAGCAAGGCTTTTCCTTGATTTGAAGAAACCTTCCATTCCAATTGGAAATTCGAGTCACTGCACTCATAGGAAAAAGTCTAGTTCATCAAATTGTAGCAATTTGTGCTTGTTCTCAGTATCAAAAATCTTTGTTGTCCTCAGTACGAGTTCTGGTCAACTACCCATCCAAACTAGGTAAATGGGTACTACCAGCTAGCCACTTCACTCTCAGTGCTAGACCCCAGAAGCTAGGACAGACAGCCAGATCTTCTCCTTTAGAGCCACTGGATGTATTCTTGTCACCAACCTTTTGGTTAGCAACCCAACACTTAATCGTTTCGATCCTAGCAAAGCATGTGATTCTTTATCCCTAGTTTCCCTACCTTTGAAACTGGGACAGTCATACCAGGCTACCACCCATGGAGCCCCAGAGAATAAAAGCAATCTGATTTGACTATAGAACATTTTTTGGGGGGGAAAAATAGACTTGTACTAAATTATGATTCAAACCACAGAAAATGGGTGGTGACTAAGAAGAAGAAAATTAGGAAATGGGGGGGGGGGTAGGGAACAACACAGAAGAGAAGATTTGCCTCGTGAGGCAGAACCAAAGAGAACAAAGGTCCAGGTACATTTTAAGATGTTGAAGGTTTGTTTTCCACCATGATGTCCCATTCCACCCCCCCAAAGGAGCTCTGGTAGCGTAGTGGTTACTAATCGGGCTGCGAACCTTAAGGTAAGCGGTTCGAAACTACCAGTCGCTCCGCGGGAGAAAGATGAGGCTTTCTACTCCCGTAAAGATTTACAGCCTCGGAAACCCTGTACAGGGTCGCTATGGGTCGGACCCGACTCTACGGCACTTAACAACAACAACAACAACCACACCCCCAGTACTGACTTTAGCTCCTTCAGGCAGGGCCTGCAGTCTGACTTTGGTGGCTCACAGATGGCTACATCAATGTTAAGTAATTATTGAGTCGCAGAGAGTCCTTGGCCTGCTTCCCAAGTCTTCACCCTTGTCTCTCAGCTCCTCTTTCATCTACCTTTCCAAACGTCCCCAACAGATGGTCTTCAGGTTCACCCTTACTGATTTTGCTTCATGCATCGCTCTCAGAGCAGAGCCCTGGCTTGTGGTTGTGGATGTATAACCTTAGACCACAACTCTCCTGCCTGATGTACAATCAGTGGCACCCAGATTGCGTTTCTCTTCACAGAGAGAGAGAGAGAAAAAAAAAAGAAGACAATTTCAATGTGATCTTATTATAAACCATTTTTAAACATTGAAATTTCTCCTTTCATGATACACTTACAGGATGGGGAAAATTTGGATCCTTTTTCAGTCAAAACTTCTTGTTGCGTCTGTGGTTAAGTGCTGTCGAGTTTCCTAGGAATGACTGGTGAGTTTGAACCACCAACCTTGCGCTCCAGTGCATGGCCAGGTTTATAAACAGAAAGTTCCTCACTCCCGGGTTAAAGGTCATCACAGACCAATTTACGGTCTGAAAATCTGCACATTCTTCCATCAAACTGGCACAGTCTCTGAGCAGATTTGAGGGTTTGCATGCTGGCACTTTTTAGAAAAACTTGAATAACGGCAGCCCACAGCTCAGACTCCATTTGTTTGCCTCTGTCTTCTGCACCAAAATTTAACGCCACCTCTCCCACCCTAAGAAGCACTTCTTTCCTTACCTCTGTGGAAAGACTGGTGTATAAATTGATTTTGAAACCACTTAGGTCAATTCACTAGCTGTCTTTAGGCCTCCAACTTTTCCTCTTTTCTGTTTACAGTTTAACGAGTCCTGAACTAAGGTTTCCATTATGACGTGTTGTTGTGAAGTGTTGGTTCTGACTCATAGCAACCCTGTATAGAGGTTCCAAGGAGCAGCTGGTAGGTTTGAACCATCGACCTTGCAGTTAGCCATCCAGTATTTTCCTCCAGTGCTACACCAGGACTCTGTCATGTCATATCACCCTGTTGCCTACAGGAGAAATTCCCAAGTCTTGTCTCTCCTCTTCTGTTATGTAATCATTTTGCTTCAGAATCCTCCTAAACATGCCCATCCCCCATGTTGTTATTCCTCTTAACAACTTCCTCATCTCAATCTTTGACAGTCCCCCTCCACTCCCCCTTTTTTTTTATTTTAACATATTTGAAATCCTTTAAAGGACTGGTTCCAGTCCAACAACAGCAACAGCATCTGGGAACTTACTTACTAGGATTTCTCAGGGTTCAATCCAGGTCAGCTGAAACAGAAACTCTGATTTAATAGTCTCTTCAGGTAAAGCCCTGGTGGCACTGTGGGATACGTGCTAGGCCTCTAATCGCAAGGTCGGCAGCTCAAACCCACCAGCGGCTCCTCAGGAGAAAGATTTACAGTCTCAGAAACCCTACGTAGGGCCGCTATGAGTCAGAATCAATTTGACGACACTGGATTTGGTTTGGGTTTCAGATAATTCTGGCTACACGAAAGTTTGAGGTTTCTTTTCAGCTTCGATCTCACCTCATTCTGGGATCCTTCCCTGACCACCACAGTTTTTCTCTGAGCTCTTGAAATGCTCCTATGTTTGCCCACCTCATTTGGCAGTGACAGGACCGACTCAACGGCATTAAACAACATGTACGATAGCCTTGTTTGAGGTTAGCTTCCTTTAAGAAAGTCAAGGGTGATTTCATCCCTTTGTTTCTCTCTTCCTCTCTCCTTTTCTTTCTTTCTCCCTTATTTTTTCCTTCCTCCTCATTCCCTTCTGTCCCTCCTTTGTCCCTGTCTTTCTTCCTTTCTAATCTACCATTAGAATCTAGTACAAACACTCAGTAAGCAACTGCCACTTGATTGTGGTTGGGTGGCTAAGCCGAGCTGATAGATGTTGGTAGTAACTTTCTAGCCTTTGAGTTGTTGTTGCTATGAAGTTCCGTTGAGTCGGTTCTGACTCATAGTGACCCTGTCTAGAGTTTCCAAGAAGCAGTTGTTGGGTTTGAACTTTCCAAAGCCCTGTGTTAGTGTTGTTGTTGTTGTTAAGTGCCGTCGAGTCGGTTCCGACCCATAGCGACTCTGTACAGGGTTTCCGAGGGTGTAAATCTTTACGGGAGTAGAAAGTCTCATCTTTCTCCCGCGGAGCGGCTGGTAGTTTTGAACTGCTGACCTTAAGGTTCGCAGCCCGATTCGTAATCACTACGCTACCAGAGCTCTGTGTTAGTAGTCCAGTTCTTATCCTACCCACCACACCAGACTTACGTTCTGCAAGAAAAAGATGTCCTTCCCAAACTCCCTTAGGTCCCCTGGCAGAAATAGAAGAACAGGGCAGATGACTCTGACTGTCGTAGCTTTTCTTGAGGTTTAATAATCTGGAGAAACTACAAATGATTGATACACACCACTAATAAGCTAATTACTAATAGCTAACGTAGGGCCCTGGTGTGGTGCTGAAGGATAAGCACTCGACTGCAAGGTCGGTTTGCACTGCAAGGTCAGTGGTTCAAACTCACCAGCCACTCTTCAGAAACCCTATAAAGGGTTGCTATGGGTCGGAACCGACTCGACTGCACTTAACAACAACACCAAGGTAGATCCCAGAAAAATCGTGAATCACACATTCTGTTCAGGTTACTTTTTAAACTAGCTTTTTATTTAGGTAGTTAATTTATTGTGATTTGGGTAAAGGTTTTCAGAGTAAATGAGTCTTCCGTTCAACAATTCACGCCCATTTTGTTTTGTGACATTAATTGCAGTCCTCACAATGTAATGTCACGGTTTCCACTTCCTCTCTCTGGTTCCCATTTCCTCTCTTCCTTCTTGCCTGTCTCTTCCTGTCCCCTGAGCTTTATCTCTGGGCAAACGCTACCCTTCTGGGTCTCATGATATTGATTCCTCTACGGAGGGCAGGCCTCCCTGGTGTTGTTCACCTTATAGGCCTATCACTTGACTAAAAGTTGAGGTACAGGGATGAGTTCAGTTCCAGGCCTGACAGGTGTCTGCGGGCCAGAGCCTCGGGGTTCCAACAGTCTCCATCAGACCAGTAAACCTGCTCTTTTTTATGATTTTGAGTTTTCTCCTCCTCTATCTAGGACTTCATATTGGGATCCCTGTCAGAGCAGTCAGCAGTGGATGCCTGGCACCATCTAGTTCTGTTGGTCTCAGGTCACGAAGGCTGGTGTTCACATTATCCATCAGTCTTTGGACTCATTGTTTCTTTGCGTCTCTGATTTTCCTCACTCTTCTTTCCTCCAGACAGGAAGAGACCAATAATTGCACCTTAAATGGCTACTCACAAGTTTTTACGATCCCAGTCACTACTTACCAAAGTAGAATGTAGAACATTGTCTCTGTGGGCTATATTGTGCCAGTTGACCTTGGTGTCCTCTGAGACTATAGTCCTGAACCCCCAAGCCCAGTGACTCATTCACTCAAGGTACTTGGTTCTGGCTAACAAGTCTTCATAACTTTGCCCCCTCGTAGCATAGGGGATTATGAGCTGGGCTGCTAACCGCAAGGTAAGTAGTTCAAATCTACCAGCTACTCTGTGGGAGAAAGAGGAAACTTTCTGCTCCCATAAAGATTTACAGTCTCAGAAACCTTGTACCGAGTCGCTATGAATTGGAACCACTCTGGGGTACACAACTACCACCATCATGCTCTGCTATGTTGTCGTTGTTATCAGTTGGTTCCAGCTCAGAGCAACCTTGTATAGGGTTTCTGAGGAGAGGCTGATGAGTTTGAACCACCAACTTTGGGGTTCAAACAGACCTTGGACTGCGAACCAGAAGATCCTATACGGGGTTTCTATGAGTTGGGAACCAACTCAGATGGCACGAACACCACCACCCTCTAGTTAGTGATTTACTATCCCTTCCTCTCCCAACTCTACTTCAAATAATGCTTCTTTCTGAGTGTAAATGTTTTCTTGTCTGTTTACAGTTGTGATCTCATATAATATTTGCCCTTCTGTGACTAATTTCACTCATCGTCATGCCCTCTAGGTTCATCCATGTTACGAAGTGTTCCACAGATTTGTCATTATACTTTAATGTTGTATAGTATTCCACTGCATGTATACACTATAGTTTGTTTATCCATCCATCTGTTGATGCACGCTTAGGTTGTTCCCATCTTTTGCTATTGTAAATAATACTACGATGAAGATGGAATTGTGGTGTGGCACTGTGGGTTAGTGCACTGGACTGCAAGGTAGGTCTGAACCACAAGGTCGGCAGTTCAAGCTCACTAGCCCCTCCTCAAAAACCCTATAAAGGGCCACTATGAGTTGGAACCGATTCCATGGTACATAACAACAATGACGATGATGAAGATAGGTGTGCATAGATCTGTTTACATCATGGTTCTTTGTTCTCTGGGATCTATACCTAGCAGTGGGATTACTGGATCATATGTGTGGTGTAGTGAATGGATCTAATGTCTCTTCTAGTCATAGTCTATAGCTCCCAGTAAGACAATGTTTCTGTCCTGCTGGGTCTGGGTAAGAGAAGGTGGGAGAAAATTCTAGTAGGAGGACAGGATTGAATTGTGGGAGTTGGCAGAGTTCATTGTAATTGCCAAAACTTGAGACTCTAGCATGGGTGTAAAGTGAGTCAGAAGCAGGATGGGGAATCGTACTACCATCAAAGAAGAAGAGTCAGGATAGAGTATATCCTTTGGACCCAATATCCCTGCACATTGAACCTCCTCAACCCAGGGACAGAAAGCTGTGACAACAGACGAGTAGTGGAGGACCAGCAATAGAACCAAGAACCAGCGCACAGGACAGAGCAGGGGATTTCCTAGCCCATGGAGCAAGTAAAGCTGAGTGACTCTGGGCAGGAAGCTTGCTTGTAATAGATTGGGGTGCCTCCAAGCACTTAAGTGGGGGAGTTAGGTATGCTGACCCATGGAGTGCCTTCAGGCTGAGGCTTATGATAGAGTGGTGTGTCAGTAGCTGACTGGAACAACTGTGTCTTGAGCACTTCTGACTCCAAATTGTAAACTTTTAATTTCCCCAGTAAATCCCATAACTGTGTGTTGTCTGAGTTCTGTACGATCACTGCAACGTATTATCAAACCCAGCTGAATAGAGAAGGTGGGAGCATAGTTTGGTGCCACATATTTTTCGCAATATGCTATTTCAATTTCCAGTTTCTTAATGAGACATCATACGTACCATTTTATAGTCCCACCAACAGTATATGAGAATTCTAAACTCTCCACATCTTTGCTAGCATTTTCTGATTGTTTTTTTAAATTTTATTATTAATGCTACGGTAAGATGATATCTCAGGGTTCTGGTGTGGTATTGTAGGATAAGCACTGGACTGCTCAAACCCAAAAGCCTCTCCTAGAAACCCTATATAGGGTCACTATGGGTTGGAACCCACTCAGCAGCACTTAAAACAACAAGAGGCTATCTCTTTATTGTTTTGATTTGCATCTCTCAAAGGGCTAATGATAGTGAGTTGCATGTCTTTGTTGGCCACCTGAATGTCTTCTTTGGTGAAATGTTTATTCATGTCCTCTGCCCATTTTTAAACATGATTTTTTGTTACTGAATTTTTATATAAAATTTAGAGATTAGTCTCTAATGTGATATATTGTTGTAAAAAATGTTTCCTCCAGTCTATGGAGTCCTAGTGTGGCACTGGATTGTTAACCATAAATTCGGCGATTCAAACCCACCAGCCAATCACTGAAAACCCTACACAGGATTGTTCTAAGTGGGAACCGACTCCACGACACTTTACAACAAACAACAACAGGTTCTCTGCTTACTCTGTTGGTGAAGTCTTTTTTGTTGTTGTTGTTAAGTTTTTATTGTGAATTATGTGGGTTTACATGGGAGAACATCAGTTTTACATTCATCCTATCGTATTTCGTTTCATTGCAATGATTACAATCCCCTCCATGCATCATCAAATAACCAAAGGGTACATCCCACAGGCCCGCCCCCCGGCCGTCAGCACACAGCCCCTCTCCCTCCCTGTGTCCAGTGTCCCCAGAAGCTCCATCTGTCTAAGTCATCATCTCTGACTCCATCCTTGACATCACTGCCTCTCTGGGTAGGGTCACGCTCTCCACTCTTCTCACTTGATGGTCCCAGGGCCCTCTGCTCCTGGGCTGCAAAATCAATCCCTCTCCTTTTGTCAAAAAAAATCTACCTCTACATTTCCTATCCTCACAGTCAGTCCTGATGGCAATTACTCACTATTGTACCACAAGAGTCTTATCGCCATTTCCTATCGCCAGCCCGGTCTTTTGATACACATAAATATTTAAATTTTAGGAGGTCCTAACCATTTAGTTTATCTTCTGCTGTTTGTGCATTTCAAATTGTGTTTGATAGTGTATTTACGCCAAATTTTAAGGTCCGTAAGTTTGATCCTATTTTTCTTTGATCTTTATAGTTTTAGGTTATATATTTAAATCTACGGTCCTTCTTGAGTTACTTTTTGTATATGATGATAGAGATGGATCCTGTTTTATTTTTCTAAAAATGAATATCCAGTTTTACAGCAACATTTGTTAAAGAGACTGTCTCTTACCCCTTTATAAAAAGTTTTTATTATGAATTGAGTGATAGTTTACATGGGAGAACATCAATTTTATATTCATCTTATCATATTTTGTTTCATTGCAATGATTACAATCCTCTCTGTGCATTATCATTCAACAGTACTTGCTTCTATTCCCTCTGGTTTTTGTTGTTTTTTTAATGTACACAAAAACACTCAGGCACTCAGGAATATATACTCATTTAAACAACCAACCAAAGGGCACATTCTGCAAGCCAGCCTCCTGGCCGCCAGCACACAGCCTTTCTCTTTCCATGAGTCTGGAGTCCTCAGCTGCTTTCTCTCTCCATGTCCTCATCTCTGCCTTCATCTCTGGTGTCTCTGCTTCTCTAGATAGGGTCCCACATCTCGCTTATGCTCTTCTCCCTTAATGGCCCTAGGGTTCTCTGTTTCTGGACTGTGAGAGTAACTACTCCCCCTGTTTTGTTACAAAACTCCTACCTATACCATTGTGACAATCACAATTAGTCTTAACAATTATTCACTTAATCATAAGAATCTTATCCCCATCTCCTTTCACCAGATCCATCTAGACAAGATGAAAACTTTTCAGTGGGGATTTGTCTCTTCCCCTTTTAATGGGCCCTTTGTCAAAGATCAGCTGTCCATAGTGGATAAATTTACTCCTGGGTCAGTTCAGGCTACTTAAGACAAAAGTTTCCCTAAAAGGTGAAAAATCAGAAAAATCAATCTGAGTGCCCAGTAGACCCTTGTAGCGCTCTGTGCCCATCCCATACTCCACTTCTCAGGAAAATGACCCTTCTCAACATAGGGGGCAACTTGGTTCAACATCATGAGAGGTAGGTAGTTCATTCCTCTTACAGGCTCCATTGGTACAATAAGGGTGGTGAATAGAACTTTTAGGGTCCCATCTTTAAAATACCATCTCCTTTCATTATTTCCTCCCTTCTTCGGCCCACCAGGAATCCTACATTTTGACATTTTGTTTATGAAACAACCTGCTCTTAAATGCTGTGATGCCCAAAGAGAAATTAAGAAGCAGCCAGACTGCTAAGAGTCCTTTGAGAACAAAGAGAGAGGGAGAGAGTCCTTTGTAAGACGCCTCTGGGAAAAAGCAGGGGCTTAGGATTTTGGTTTCATGACTCTACTTGGGGCTGAGGTGTTACTCCAGGATTTGTAGTTAGGATCGTACACACCATTCTGAGATTCTAACCCCTTTTAAAGAGGTGAGTCCCATGATTTGATTTGATGTTGATCAAGGCACTTAATCAATAAAAATATGTTGAGTATGAATCAACAGTACAGATATATGTATTTCTAAATTATATTTGTGTACTCCTGCTCTAATGCGAGTCCTGGTGTGGCACTGTAGGATAAGCACTGGACCACAAGGTCAGTTTGAACCTCAAGGACGAGGCTTCAAACTCACCAGCCACTCCTCAGAAACGCTCTACACGGTCGCTATGAGTTGGAACTAACTAGACAGCACTTAACAACAACAGTTGCTCTCACTGAGTATGCACATGATGAAACACTACACAAAAACATGTTTTTAAAGGACAGGAATGGCTGACCTTTTTATAAGCCTTTTGAATTGCAATGGGTTTCTGCTTCATTGAGGTGACAGACATCACTGTACGATGAGCACTGGACTGTGAATCACAAGGTCGGAGCTTCAAACCCACCAACTGCTCCTCCAAACTCTTATAAGTGGATCGCGGTATCTATTTGGCCCACCCTAGCAGTCATTGGGGAAAGCTCCATACAAGCTACAGTTTCCTATATCTCCCTGCATGGTCCGCATGCACAGGAGAGCTGGCAGTGTGGACACCTAACGTGCCCTAGAATGATTCAACCAATGAGAGATGAGAGTTGGTGGATAAATACTTCAGCTTCCTCTCCCCTCAGAGGGACAGTTGGGTTCCAGACAGCTTTTTAGAGAGTCCCCAGCAAGATGGAGTTCCGTGTGGTTTGCCCTGCCTTTCATGCATCACTTCCCTAATCTTTTACTGTGCTTCCTGAAATCAGCCCTCAAATAAGATGCTGGTGCTGGGGGGGTGTTGTAGGTTTCTGATGCTGTAAATTGTTACGGGAGCAGACCGCCTCATCTTTCAAGTGGTAGTTTCGAACTGCTGACCCTAAGATTAGTAGTCCAACTCGTAATCACTAAGCTACCAGAGCTCCAAATCCTTGCATCCAAATCCTTGTCCTGGGGGATTTGTTTTGGGGGAACCACAAATGAAGATAATTAGCAATATATTTTAAACTCTTTGATCATTTCTAGCTTCTTAAGAAATCTGATTAGAATGCCACTGACACTAAGGTTGGTGTCACAGGTGTGGTGAGTCCTGGTATCATCCGTTCCCCTGTGACCCACTGTCCCTGAGTAGGTGGGGCCAGTCAGCAAATCGGACCCTCCAGGCTCTCTATGGCCAAGGTGGGACTCTCCTCTCCACCCACTGGCAGGTACTGCAACCCCCCTGTCCACACCCTGTAGGAGAATGACTGTCGAGGGGTGGAGGGGCAGAAGGGCATGGTAAGGAGTTACCACACTGGGTAATAGTTAAACAGGTCGACGTAGTAGGTAAAGAGTGAGGAAGTTTGGATTCATTTGACCTCAGTCATACCCCCAACATCTAGGAGACATTGGCTGATAATAATTTGTGTTCTTTTAATATCAAATAATCAAATGAGGATTTCTCAAACAATCATTTCTCTACTCAGCTTTAGCACACTGCACCTAATAGTGACTTTTTAAAAGGTTCACTTCACAGTAGAGCAGTCTTTGCTATAGTCGCTATTCGGTTGTCAATATGCTATTGAAGAAACAATGAGGAGAGAATGTACTACAAACAGTGCTTCTAAGCAGGTTGGCAAGGGCAGCCGTGATTCCTGCTTCCTTGAGCGGCCGAGTTACAGCTGGCAGAGCCCACGCTGGGAATAAGTGTATCGTCTCTCTTGATTAATCATTTCTATTTCATAGGAATGATATTTCATGGACCTGACCCCTAGGTTCTTCTAAGTTGAGTAATAATTTATACTAACAGACTAGTCTTGCTCTGGGAATTTACACACCTGATCATTCCTACTCAAATCCTTGCCATCTCAGCTCCTTGTAGGGTCATAATTTAATAGCTCAGCTATGAGGTGAGGTCTCAAATTACCAAAGCATTATAACTTTTACCACAAATGTGAAAAAAAAAAAAAATACATGGAAGGAAGAAAAGACCCGTGAAGCCAGTCACTCCTTGGGCAGCGGCTTCAGCTACCTATAAGGTGGGCATTTTTAGAGGCACAGTGCATTTCTCCAGAACACTGAGAAGTCATTTAACATGCTGGAGGAAACTTTATTGTTGTTGTGAAATGCCTTCGAGTCACTTCTGACTTATAGACATTCTGTATAGGGTTTCTGTAGCTGTACATTTTTGTGGGAGCAGACAGCCTCATTTTTCTTCTGGTGGCTGGTGGGCTTGAACTGCCAACCTTGTGGTTCCCAGTCCAGTGCTTATTATACAGATGAAATGTTAGGGTGGGAGAAATGGGATCCTAATGACTTGAAAGTGTTAACAGAGCTTTCAAAGATACCTTAATCTGCTTCCAGTGAGTAGTTAGTTCCCCATGGCACATTATAACAAATAACCACAGTCCAACTGTTCATGCCCAAATACATAGGCTTTTGTATTTGGTAGTGAAGCAGATCTAATTTCCATCCAGGATGCTATCTGCATTTGAGTTTTGTTTGGGGGTAGTTTCCTAGACGGATTTTTCTTCTCTCTCTTGTGTTGAGTTTCTTTAGGAAATAATTTCCTATTGAAAAATAGTTCTAAAGCCTTTGAAAAAAATCTTTTGTATAAAATAGAAATCATAATCTACTATATTCTATTTTGTATTATATTATCCTCTATTATATACAATATAAATATATAATTATATAAATGTCTATTCAAAGTTTGTTTTTTAAAAAGAGATCTAATGAAACACTGAAACACATTTAATCAAGAACTGATTAGTTTTTATCTGAAATTCTGTATATGCCATTGGGAACAAAGGTTTAGCTGATTTGGACCAGGAACAAATGAAACTCAGAAAAATAGGATATATTAGCAACTGTTCTGGGTAAATTCTAGAAGTCAGAATCTTGAAGAAAGACACAAGCAACTAACTCACATGCCACTAACAATTTAGCATCCTCCTCTAAGAGTCAGCACTTCCCTTGGTGATTATTCTATTAAAAATGAACATTAATGAAACCCCCTCCACCCAAGATGATTTAGAGACAATAACAGACATTGCAGACTGTCAAATTTAGTCAACATTTGTTTTCATTGAACCGTTTCGTTCATTTGCCAAATAGGCAAAAGGTTTACATCACCACTGCAGTACGTCTTCTAGCAAGTGTTGTGTTTGGAGTTTGAAAGCAGCATCCTGGGAAACAGCGTGCTGTTGCCATGGTCTTGGAATGTCATAATCCCGAGTTCAGCAACCATCCTGCAATCAAATGCTCAAGCAATTTTGGGCAAGCTACCTGATGCTTCAGATCCTCTGGTTTCTAATCCCATCATAAAACAAATATAATAATAACCCTTCTCAGCTTCTTAACACTCTTTCCGATCTTGGCTTCGAGGCTACTCTTCACAGTCGTTCTAATCTCTCCTTTTACTTTGCTCATTCTCAGTGGCATAGCTAGGGTATTTGACACCTGGAGCAGATCATTTTTTAAAAATTGACTTTCTTTCTATGCCAATTTTTTTTAGTAGCTATCATATAATAATCAGCAATAATAATTTTCTTGAATTGCCCTTCAATTTAAAAATAAGCAAGAATTAAAAATAGTTTTAGTCTGGACACGATGGCTAAAGACCTATTTCTCCCTGCTCCTCCCTGCTAAGTACAATTATAAACTTTGGAAGGAACTCAAGAGACAGTCAAAGGAGAACTCTGACAGGTGGTAAGAGGAAGACAAGCTGGTTTGGAATCCTAGGACTAGAGGAACAACAAAGAAGCAGAGTGTCTTACGTCCCCCCACCCAACTCCCAAATGGCACTATAGGATAAGCACTGCACTGCCAACCACAAGGTCAGTGATTCAAACCCACCAGTCATTCCTTAGGAACCCGAGACAGGGTCTTGATGAGTTGGGACCGATTCAACAGCACTTAATGGTAATCTAGCAACAGAAGGTACACATTCCTCCTCCAGGTCAAATGGGAGTCTTTTGACAGCACCACGTGAGCCTGGCAGTGCTGGCAAGGGGCTAGATCCGGAGACCCACTAAAAATAAGCAGCGAAGGGAAGTGCTCTCCTTCCTTCCCGCCCCTGAAGTCTTTCCTCCTCTGGTGAGAGACACCAGAGTGGCAGAGCTTTACTGGCAAGAGTGATTCCAGTTATTCCTGATCCAGAAAGCCTCTTCATTACCACAAGCCTGACTTGTCTTCTTCACCAGATGCCAATTAGGCAATCAGTAAGGGGAATGCTGCTACAACAAATTGCCTAGCACAGAAAGCAATCTTCCTCTCTGTGGACCGTAGACCTCCTTCCTTCATCTAGAGCCAGTGTGGGAAACCTGTTTTTTTTTTTCTGCCAAGAGCCATTTGGATATTTATAACATCATTTGCAGGGCATACAAAATTATCAACTTAAAATTTAGCTTGCTACATTTGGTCAAACATTTAATTAACTCACCCCTATATAGAGTTCTGGTATGGAGCTGTAGGGTAAGCACTAGACTGCAAGATTGGCTTGAACTGCAAGGTCGGTGGTTCAAACTCACCAGCCGCTCCTCAGAAACGCTATACAGGGTTGCTATGAGTTGGAACCGACTTCATGGCGTTTAACAACAACAATGTGATGGCTGGAAATGCAGTTGCCTTGGCAGAGCCAGACCAAATGATTTTGCGGGCCTGATGTGGCACTGTAGGATCTGCACTGGACTGCGAACCACAAGGTCTATTGTTCAAACCCACCAGCTGCTCCTTAGAAACCCTTTACAGAGTCGCTGACTTGATGGCACTTAACAACAACAATAATACGGTCCGAAAGCCAGATATTCCCCACCCCTGAACTAGAGATACCAGGTGGCCCTGGTTGTGAAATCCCTTCAGCCCGTCAGGTATCAATCACCACCAGGGACCAGTGCTAACCTTAGATAAACTAAGAAGCATTAGCTAAACTAAAACAAACAAAGAAACTGCCATCTTTCAAGTCATAGCAACAAAAAAAAAATCACTGCAAAAGCTCTGAAAATTAAATTGTCATTGGAACTACAGCCCACAAATTAGGCCAAGGCCTGCACACAAGATTGCCCGTTAAAATACAAGATTTAAAGAGGACCTACAATTTCACAGAGAATGTGGAACGAGGGATATCATTGCTAATTTCCAATGGATCTTGGCGGAAAGCAGAGAATACCAGAAAGATGTTTACCTGTGCTTTATTGACTGCACAAAGGCTTTCGATTGTGTGGATCATGACAAGCGAGGGACAACATTGCAAAGTATGAATATTCCAGAACACTTAATTGTACTTCTGAGGAATCTGTACCTGGATCAAGAAGCAGTTGTTTGAACAGAGCATGGGAACACTGAATGGTTTAAAATTAAGAAAGGTGTGTATTCTTTAAAATTAAGACAGGGTTGTATTCTTTCATCATACGTATTCAACCTGTATGCTGAGCAAATAATCCTAGAATCTGGGTTCTATGAAGAAAAACGTGGCATCAGTATTGGAGGAAGACTCATTAACAACCTGCGATATGCAGGTGATACAACTTTGCTTGCTGAAAGTGAAGAGGATTTAAAATACTTACTGATGAAGATCAAAGACCACAGCCTTTGGTATGGATTGCATCTCAATGTAAAGAAAGAAAAAAAATCCTCACCATTGGACCAATAAACAACATTCTTATCAATGGAGAAAAGATTGAAGTTGTCAATGACTTCATTCTTCTTGGATCAACCATCAACACTCATGGAAGCAGCAGTCAAGAAATCAAATGACGTATTGCATTAGGCAGATCTCCTGCACAAGACCTTTTTAAAGTAAGACCTTTTTAAAGTGTTGAAGAGCAAAGATGTCAGCTTGAGGACTAAGGTGCACCTGACCCAAGCCATGTTTTTTCAATAACCTCATATGCATGTGAAAGCTGGACAGTGAGTAAGGAAGACCGTAGAAGAATTGATGCATTTGAGTTATGGTGTTGGAGTAGAATATTGAAAGTGCCATGGACTGCCAAAAGAACCAACAGATCTGTGTTGGAAGAAGTGCAGCCAGAGTGCCCCTTGGAGGTCAGGATGGCCAAACTTCGTGTCTCATACTTTGGCCATATTGTTAGGAGGGACTAGTCGCTGGAGGAGGATATCATGTTTGGTAAGGTGGAGGGTTAAAGAAAAAGACGAAGACCTCCAGCAAGATGGATTGGCAAAGTGGCAGCATCAATGGGCGTGGCAACAATTGTGAGGTTGGCCCAGAACTGGGCAGTTGTTTGTTCTGTTGTGCATAGGGTCACTATGAGTCAGTACCGACTTGATGACACCTAACAACAACAACAAGAATTTCATAAGAAAATAGATAAATGTCTAGATACAATAGAAAATCATCCATCATATCAAGAACCAAGGAAACCACCACTTGAATGAGGAAATACAATCATGGAGATGAATCAGATGTTGAAATTATCTGAGAAGGATTTTAAAGCAGACTTTACAAAAAAAACAACCCTTCATCAAGCAATGATCAATTCTCTTGGATAATATTATTACTATTAATATTAATAATAATAAATTATCCTGAAATAAATGAAAAATTAGAAAATCTCAGTAAAGAAATACACATTATAAAAAAGAATGAAAATTTTATAACTGAAAAATTACAATAGCAAAAATTTAGAACTTACGGGTAGACTTAATCATTGAGTAGAAATGTCAGCAGATATCATCAGTGGACTTGAGGATAGATAAAGAAAATTTACCCAATCTGAAAAATAGAGGGAAAATAAATGAAAAAGGAAAATGAACAAATACTTATGTACTTGTGGGACAATAACCAAAGACCCAGTATTCATATCATTAACAAAGAGGAAAGATCCCAAATCAATAACCTAGGTTCCTATCTTAAGAAACTACAAAAAGAAGAGTAAAATAAGAGCAAAGCAAGCAGACAGAAGGAAATAAGACAAAACAGAAATCAGTAAAACTGAAAATAGGAAAACAGTAAAATCAATTAAATGAAATGCTGGTTCTTACTAAACAAATTGATAAAGTCTAGTACGTCTGACAAAAATAAAATTGGAGAAGACTTCTTGTTATTGTTGCTATTAGGTGTCAGAGACTCACTTCTGACTCAGGATGACCCTATGACCCACAATGGAAGGAAACACTGCCTGGTCCTATTCCATCCTCACAATTGTTACATTTCAGCCCATTGTTGTTGCCACTGTGCCAATCCATCTCCTTGGGGGGGGGGGGTCTTCCTCTTTTCCATTGACCTCCTAACAACAAGTCCATACTAGCTGAAAAGAAGTCTGATCATCCTCACTTCTAAGGAGCATCTGGTCGCACTTCTTCCAAGACAGATTTATTTGTTCGCCTGGCAGTCCATGGTAATTTCAATATTCTCCTCCAACACCATAACTCAAATGCATCAATTCTTCTACAGTCTTCCTTATTCACTGTCCAATTTTCACATGCATATGAGGTCATTGAAAATACTATGGCTTGGGTCAGGTGCATCTTAGTCCTCAAACTGACAACTTTGCTCCTGAACACTTTAAAGAGGTCTTGTGCAGTAGATTTCCCTAATGTAATACATTATTTGATTTCTTGACTGCTGCTTCCTTGAGTGTTGATTGTGGATCCAAGCAAAATGAAGTCGTTGACAACTTCAATCTTTTCTCCGTTTATCATAATGTTATTTATTGGTCCAGTGGTGAGGACTTTTGTTTTCTTTTCATTGAGATGCAATCCATATGGAAGGCTGTAGTTTTTTTTTTTTTTTATCTTCATGAGTAAGTATTTTAAGTCCTCTTCTCTTCTAGCAAGCAAAGTTGTATCATCTATACATCTCAGATTGTTGAGTCTTCCTCCAATCATGATGCCATTTTCTTCTTCAGCTGAGAACCTAGCTTCTCAGATTATTTGCCCAGCATACAGATTGAATAAGTATGGTAAAACTATACAACTCTGGTGCACACCTTTCCTGCTTTTAAGCCATTCAGTGACCCGTTATTCTGTTCAAATGACTGCCTCTTAGTCTATGTACAGGTTCCTAATGAGCAAAATTAAGTGTTCTGGAGTACCCACTCTTTGCAATGTTACCTATAGTTTTTTATGATCCACACAGTTGAATGCCTTTTCATAGGCAACAAAGCACAAGTAAACATCTTTCTGGTTTTCTCTGCTTTTAGCCAAAATCCATCTGATGTCAGCAATAATATTTCTACTTCAACATTCTCTTCTGAAACCAGCTTGATTTTCTAGTAGCTCCAAATGAAGCACAGCTGCAACCATTTTTGAATTATCTTCAGTAAAATTTGACTTGCATGTGATATTAATGATATTGTTCAATAGTTTCCACATTCCATTGGGTCATATCTCTTTGGGATAGGCACAGATATGGATCTCTTTCAATCGTTTGCCAGGTAACTGTCTTCCAAATTTCTTGGCATACAAGAGTGAGCATCTCCAGTCCTGCATCAGTTGTTGAAAGAACTCAATTTGTATTCTGCCAATTCTTGGAGGCTTGTTTTTCACCAATGCCTTCAGTGCAGCTTGGACTTCTTCCTTCAGTACCACTGATTCTTGATTATATGTTACCTCTTGAAATGGTTGAACATCGACCACTTCTTTTTGGTACAGTGGCTCTATGTATTCCTTCCATCATCTTTTGATGCTTTGATGCTTTGCATCATTCAATATTTTACCCACAAAATCCTTCAATAGTGCAAGTTGAGGCTTGAACTTTTCCAAGTTCTTTCAGCTTGAGAAAAATGCTGAACATGTTCTTTGCTTTGATTTTTCTAACTCTAGGTCTTTATAATACTTTGTCTTCTGGAGCTGCCCTTTGAAATTTTCTCTTCAGCTCTTTTACTTCCTCATTTAATCCTTTTACTTACACTTTTTTATGGTCTAGAGCAATTTCCAGCGTCTTTTCTGAGATCCATTTTTGTCTATTTTTTTTAAACCTGTCTTTTAGGCTTTTTGCTTTCTTCCTGTATGATGTTCTTGATATCTGATCTTCATTCATCAAATCTCTTCTTGAGATGGTCTCTAAATTCAGTGGGATTTTTTCAAACTCATATTTTTCCTCTCATGGATTTGTTTGAATTATCTTCTACTTCAATCTGAACTTGCATATGAGCAATTGATGGTCTGTTCCACAGTTGGGCCCTGGCCTTACTTTGATGGATGATATCGAGCTTTTCCACCTTCTCTTCCCACAGATAGAGTCAATTGGATTCCTGTGCATTCCATCAAGTGAGGTCCACGTGTATGGACCTTTTACGTTGCTGGGGTTTTTTTTGTTTTTTTTTTTTTTAAGTATATGCAATGAATAAGTAATTGGTTTTGCAAACTTCTATCATGTGATCTCCAGCAATATTTCTATCAACAAGGCCATATTTTCCAACTACTGATCTTTCCTCTTTGTTTCCAACTTTTGCACCAGGAGTCCAAAGTTATGTATGCTGTGTTGTGTTAGTGTGGTGCTATAGGATAAGCACTGGGCAGCAAACTACAAGCTTGGTGGTTCAAACCCACCAGCTGCTCCTCGGAAACCCTATACAGGGTTGCTATGCGTTAGAACAGACTCAACGGCACCTAATAAGAAACAGAAATTTGGAGTCTTGGTGTGGTGATGTAGGATAAGCACTAGACTATAACCTCCAGGTCAGTGGTTCGTAGCCACCAGCTGCTCTTTGGAAACCCTATACAGTCTCTGTGAGTCGGAACTGACTTGACAGCACTTAACAACCACAAGCACTTTATGTTCATAAACTTTTAAACTACAAATTTTAAACTTTACACATATTTTGAGGGACACAATTCAACTCATAACTTATTTTAGGAGGCAAATGTTACCCTGATATGAAAGCTAGACAGAATAGTACACAAAAAAGAAAACCACATACCAATATAACTCATAAACTTATATGTAGAAATACTCAACAGAATATTAGTAAATTCAATCCAACAGTGTATAAAAGGAGTTATATACCATGACCAAGTGGGATTTATTCCAGATATGCAAGGGATGGAAGAGAGGTGGATGTGGTATAAAAGGGCAAATACAAAAGGTTCTTGTGATGAAAAAATGTTCTGTATCTTAACGATGGTTGTTGACACACACACTTACTCACGCTTAAATTACATAGAACCAAGCACATATACACGCACATTGAGAAACCAATAATTGTAAGTAAAACGGAGGCAATGTGAGTAACACTGGTACATGGTTCCAATGTCAGTATTCTGACTGTGATGTTGTTGTTGTTGTTGTTGTTGTTAAGTGTCGTTGAGTCGGCTTCCAACCCGTAACGACCCTGTATAGGGTTTCCAAGGAGCAGCTGGTGAGCTTGAACTGGAGGCCTCCCGGTGGACTTGGCAGTGCAGCGCATTAATCACACCAGAACTCCATTCTGGCTGTGATAGTGTGTCGTGTAATTTTGAAAGCCATTACCACTGGGGAAAAGGGGTAAAGGACACATGAGAGTGCTCTGTATTCTTTCTTACAACTGTATGTGAACTTACAATGATCTCAAAGGAAAAAGTTTAATTTAAAAACCAGAACCACAAAACAGAACTGACAGCCGAGAAGTACAACATATTAAATATCAACTTATTATTTTTTAAATGAGAAAGCACAAATCAATTAAGAAGAGACTTTATACTAAATGTTGTCAAGACAATTTATCAACTATTTCAAAAACTTACACAGTTACAGTTCCACTTTCAAACAAATACTGGAAAGTTCTAAATGAATAAATATGTCATTCTTTAAAGTAGATGAGTTTCTATTCAAATAATAGAAAACAGCACAAAGTCGAAGTCAAATTTAACCTCATAAAAATGTAAAACTTGTCTATATAAAATAGTAAGCAAAACTCACAGATAAAACCAAAAATGTTTGTTGTCATATGACAAGCATTTTTTTTTCTTATTAACTAAAGGACACGTTCACACTGATAAGATGCAAACACTATAAATTAAGTAAAAATGGGGTGGAGGCAATAAACTGACAATTCCCTATGTATACAAGTAGCAAGAACACGAATATAAAACAGCCCACCTCTCTACTAATCCTAGAATTTCAGTTTAAATCAAAGTAAGATAATTTGCAGGGGGTGCCTAGGATGGGGAGTGGAATCCTGGTGTGGCGCTCTGGGTTAATGCAAAGTTGTTTGAACTGCAAGGTCGGCAGCTCAAGCTAACCAGTTGCTCCTCAGAAACCCTATACAGGGTGGCTATGGGGCAGAACCAACTCGATAGCACTTAACAACAACAACAACAAGGGTGGGGAGTACTTTATAAGGTAGGGACTCACCCACCTCATATTTGGAGTGGTGGTGGTTATGTGCCATGGAGTCGGTTCCGACTCCTAGCGACCCTGTACGGGTTTCCCAGGCTGTAAATCTTTACAGGAGCAGAAAGCCTCATCATTCTCCCGTGGAGCAGCTGGTAGTTTTGAACTGCTGACCATGAGATTAGCAGCCTGATTTGTAACCACTATGCTACCAGAGCTCCTTATATTTGGAGTAGTAAGTGGAATATCCTCTTTATAAATCAGTTTGGCAACCCCATGTGTTACAGAGTAGAAGTACCCCATAGGGCTTTCTTGGTTGTAATCTGTACAGAAGCAGATTACCAGGCCTTTACTTCTATGCTACAGTTGGGTAGGTTTGAACTGCCAATCTTTTAATCACCAGCCTAATGCAGACAATTGCACCATCAGTTTGACAACATGTAAATGTTTCATTGTCTGTCCCAGAAAGATTACAGCTAAGTATTAAGAAATGATTATTAATGAGGAACATACATTGATATACACAAAGATACTAATTTCAGTGTTCTTTATAACAGTATATGGTGATGAATCCACTTAATAAAATTGTATACAACCATTAAAAATGTTTACTTCAATTAAGTAACACTGGAATACTATGGGAAAATACTCATTTCTTGAAGATGTTAAGAAACAAAAGCAGGACTGAAATCATATGGACTATTATTTCAGTTGTGTAGACACCACTATAAAGAAATATACACATCACGGAGAGTGGTTATGATTGAATATTTATATTGCATATAGAATAGTCTTTAATACTTACATTTAATTTAAAAAATGAATATTATAACAAAATTCATTTTTAAAAGACTAAATGATTTGCAGTCTACAGATTTTTTGCACTCACTTGTAAATATTTTTCTAAAGCAGTAATGTTGCAGTTTGCAAAAGGTCACCTCTATTTGGTAGTAAATGGCTCAAAAACAATTGCTATAAATCTCTAGGAGGACATCTGATAGAAGGGGTGAGATAAACCAGGGCGTTGACCCCAGTATCTGTTGCCAAGGAGTAGATGTAGCCCCCCATGGGTGTCAGAATAGAACTGGTCTCCATAGGCTTTTCAATGACTGCTTTGCAAAACTAGCCCACCAGGCTTTTCTTCCAAAGGAGGGTGACAGTCTGAGACTCATGCAACATACTTGTTGCGTTCCAGGCAGCCACTTTAAGGTAAAGCATCAGTGAATGGGAAAGTAACTAGGTGGGCAGCTATTCATTGGACATCAGAGTTGAGGGGTACATCTAGTGAACGGGTTATGTGATGGAGCTACATTCCCAATGGCAAGTTGGAGAGCTCTGCAGGGAAACTAGAGGTCTAGTTTTGTGGATGAGCCAATGAGTGAAGAGGCCAGGGAGAGGCTCACTGGTGACGGCTGTGGCCCTGTGGCTGAGTGGGGCCAGTGTACTCACGTCGGGGACAGGAGAAGCCAACTTCATTTCAGACCCAAAGCACTGGAAGTTTGGCACAGTAATTGGTCAAGGATGGTCCTAGGAGTTCATCTGACAGGGACCAACATAAGCAGGGACTGATGGTGAATAAGCTTCTGAGAGCAATGATGTTGACCTGGCCCAGAGAGGCCACATGTGAAAAGGATGGTGATTAAAACTGCTGACCACTCTGGATAAGAGAAGTTTTACTTGTAGCTTCTTCCTCCTTTCCATTCACAAAACCAAAAGCCCACTGCCCTTGAGTTGATTCAGACGCATAGTGATCCAATAAAACAGAGCATAACGGCCCCATAAGGTTTCTAAGACTGTGCAAATCTTTCCAGAAGCAGACTTCATATCTTTCTTCCACACAGTGGCTGTTGGGTTCCAACCACTGACCTTTCTGGTTAGCAGCTGAATGCTTTACCGTTGTGCCACCAAGTCTTCTTGTTCTATTCATAACATCCTGCCATTTGCAAACCTACCGCAGATCAAGAAAAATGAAATGACTGAAGTGTCTTTTGTAGTATACATTGATGTCCTATTAAAAAATGAGTGACCTTGTGAACTCATTTAAACCCTTGCAACTTAAAGCCTCAGAAATCTTGTCAGATATAATAGGGAGAACTGCAATACTTGAATCAGGACAAATACAACAGACCATTACCATTGACATGCTGTGGGTTGTAGAAGCATCCAGTACATTTTGTGGCATAGAGCATTTGTGAAACCTTCTTGTCTGTTTATAAAATGCATACTAGGTAGCTCAGATAGGCTCTATCTACGGGGTCACCAATCAATGGATTTCATGACTGGGATGTTTCTTCTTCTAAGAGACAATTTCAGAGACAAAATCTTGTGCTCATCTCAAAGCCAGGCACCAGAGGACTCTGGTTTGGCTTGGTTGGAGATACTTATGGGTCACTGCTTGGTTGTTCTCTTGACTGACAGCACTCTGCCTTGGAAAGTCTCAGCCGTTATCCCTTAATGCTCTGCTTTTGGTACCATTGTAATTGCTAAAGCTCATGACACCAGGACAACACGGCTGGTTTTCCTTTCTGACTGGGAGATCAATCTGGCTCATTTATGAATGAATTTGTAAAGAAAGAAAAGCTAAGTCTGCTACCTGGAAAGAGAATGGGACTTGTCTGTGTGTAAGTGTACATGTGTGTGTCTCATTCATGTGTACCCAGCTCTTTAAACCTCATTCCCCCCGCCCCCGAAGACCAGGTGGTAGTGCCTGCTTTGCCTTTCTTGTGTGGTCATCGCTGATCTAGCCTTTCCCTGGTCTTCTGTGTGTCAGTGTCTCCACCACAGCCATGCCATAGTTGGCAAAAGTATTCCATTCAGCTAAAACTATTCACTTCTCCAAAAACAAACCTGGATGTCTTTTCCACTTCAACAAAGCCCACACTGCCTTATTATTTCATGTTCCTACTCCAGAGCTCTACCCTGGTTATAATTTCTATTTCTAGTCCTTTTGGTCTTGGTGACTTTTATGGACTTTACTAAGTCCTGGTGTGGCACTGTAGGGTAAGCACTAGACTGCAAGGTCAATTTGAACCTCAAGGTGATGGTTCAAATCTACCAGAGGCTCCTCGGAAATGCTATACAGACAGGGTCGCTATGAGTTAGAACCGACTCCACAGCACTGAACAACAACAACTGTGCCTCATGTAGTTAGGGTTCTCACTGCCTCGGTCCATGCTCCACTTATTTGGGCAAACTGGGCATTTTGAGAAGACAAAATAAAGTATGAAATGTGCAAAGATCTGGAGTTAGAAAACCAAAAGGGAAGAACACCCTCAACATTTCCCAAGTTAAAAGAACTGAAGAAAAAGTTCAAACCTCAACTAGGAATGTTGAAGGATCCTATGGAAAAAAATATTGAATGATGCAGAAAGTATCAAAATATGTTTCAAAAAGAATGGTTGATGTTCAACCATTTCAAGGGATAGCATATGATCACAATCCAACGGTACTGAAAGAAGAAGGCCAAGTTGCAATGAAGGCATTGGCAAAAAACAAGGCCCCAGGAATTGACAGAAGAATAGTGGAAATATTTCAACACACTTATGTAGCACTGGGAATTTGGAAGATAGCTACTTGTCCAACCTATTGGAAGAGATCCATATTTGTGCCCATTCCAAAGAAAAGTCACCCCATGGAATGTGAACATCATCAAGCAATATCATTAATATCACAGGCAAGAAAATCTTTGCCTAAGGTAATTAAAAACCAGCTGCAACAGTACATTGACAAGGAACTGCCAGAGGGTCAAGCTGGATTCAGAAGGGGATGTAGAACTAGGGATATCACTGTTTTCATTAGATGGATCCTGGCTGAAAGCAGTGAATACCAGAACGATGTTTACGTGTGCTTTATTGACTATGCAAAGGCTTTAGACTGTGTGAGTCATGACAAATTATGGATAGATAACATTATGAAGAATGAGGATTCCAGAACACTTGATTGAGCTCATGAAGTACATAGACTAAGAGGCAGTTATTTGATCAGAACAAGACAATACTGAATGGTTTAAAATCAGCATTGTATTGTTTCAGACATACTTATTTAATCTGTATGCTAAGCAAATAATGGGAGAAACTGGATTATAGGAAGAAGAATATGGCATCAGGATTGGAGGAAGACTCATTAACAACCTGTAATATGCAGATGATACAACCTTCCTTGCTGGAAGCAAAGAGGACTTAAAATACTTACTGATGAAGATCAAAGGCTATAGCCTTCAATATGGGTTGCACCTCAACATTAATAAAATAAAAGTCCTCACCACTGGACCAATAAATAACATCGTGATAAATGGAGAAAAGACTGAAGTTGTCAAAGACTTCATTTTGCTTGGCTCGACAATCAACACTCATAAAAGTAACAGTCAGGAACACAAAACTGCAGATTAGGCAAATCTGCTGCACAAGACCTCTTTAAAGTGTTAAAGAGCAAATATATCAGTTTGAGGACTAAGATGCGCCTTACCCAAGCCAAGGCAACTGGATTACTAACCTCAATGTTAGCAGTTCAAACCCACCCTCTGCTCTTTGGAAATCCTATAGTTATGATTCAGGACTGACTCGAAGGCACCTAACCACAACATATGCATGGGAAAGTTGGACAATGATTAAGGAAGACTGTAAACGAATGGATGCATTTGAATTATGATGTTAAAGAAGAATACTGAAAGTCCCATGGACTGCCAGAAGAACAAACCAATCTGTCTTGGGAGAAGTGCAGCCAGAGTGATCCTTGGAGGACAGGATGGTGAGACTTTGTCTCTCATATTTCAGACATGTTATCAGAAGGGACCAGACCTCAGAGAGGTAAAGTGGAGGGTCAGTGTAAAAGAGGAAGCCCCCCAGTGAGATGGGCTCAAATGTAACGACTGTAAGGATAACACAGGACCAGGCCTGTTGTACTGTACATAGGGGTCCTATGAGTCACAGCTGACTCAATGGCACCTAACAACAATAACAAGGTCATAGTCACATGATTCCAATCCAACCTCTTCTGTCCACCGTTCTCCTTCCAAACCCAAAAGCAGGTACATTTATTTGATAGTTACAACATTTCACGAGATAATGCATATTAAAACACTGGGATTGAGATACTAATGAGATAATAATGAATTTAGCAATTACTTATTGAAGCCTCCTGGATTAAGAGTACAAAAGTCGATTCTGTGGGAGATACAGGCCATAGGTTCTTCGTGGATGCTGACAGTCAAGTTAGAAGACAAGGCATTCTGCAAAAGATGCCAGCTGCTACCGTACTCAGGCCTGGCGTGGCGCCCTTGGGTAAGTACTCAACCTCAAGGTTGGTTTGAACTGCAAGGTTGGCAGTTCAAACTCACCAGCTGCTCCTTGGAAACTGATTTGACAGCATTTAACAACAACTACTGTACAAAAAACCCAAGTCTCAGAGAGAGACCTAGTGACAGAGCAGGCCAATGAAAGCAATCGTCCAGTCTCCACTGGGGAGTGGGTCCCCTTTGTCAGAGGGAGGACCATGCCTTTAAGGCACTGCTAGAATAAAAACTGCCCCAGACACAACTGGCCTTCCAGATTCCGAACGGTGGACATCAATCGTATTCTACCTTAAATTTTCTTACTTGTCGGAAAAAGTCAAATTAAAACATCAATTCCCAACCTACTTCTGCCCTATATTTCTTGACTCCAGAATGGGCCTTACCCTCTGGGACTCTGTTAAATTTCTTGACTCCAGAATGGGCCTTACCCTCTGGGACTAAAACACCCAAACAAGTCTTAAGATGCTTTCAACTGCAAGCAATAGGAACCGGACTCACAGAATTTTAACTCATAAAGCAATGTCATAATGTATATAACAGGAAGTCTAAGGCAAGGTGACTTTAGTGCTGGTTGTTCTAGAAGTTCAATAATATGGTCATGCCCCAGGTTCGTTGTCTGTTCTTGTTGGGCTGCCTGGTACATCAATTCTTCCTAGGTCTGGTTCCCAGCATGATAGTAGGGTGAGCATACATCCTGGTTTACTGGGAAGTCCCAGTTTATGCTTTTTCCTGACATATTAATAGCATCCCTTTCATCTTTGGTAGTATCTTTGTTTAGATGATTAATTATATGATCATCGTCATTGTGTTTTTGCAATGTTTGCAAAATTTCATTATCCTCACATCTACTGGAAGACCAATGGACGCTCTCCTAGAAGCATCCAGAAAAAAAATCTCTCTCCTCATAGCACAGGGGATGCAATTAAAAAAAAAAATTCAAATAGACCCACTCTGAAGCTGGGATCAAATTCTAAGGCACATGGGTTTTAAAGAAGAGGAGTGGATACCTGTTAGGAAAGAAGAATGGGGAATGCAGAGCCCCATGACCACCAGCAAATCCTTCACAATAAAAATGCTTCTTACTCTTGACCATTTTTCAAAAATCTCTATGAAATCAAAGACAGTTGTAGCTCTGTCTGACTGTAAGGCTAGACAGACTTTAGTACAGCGCAGTGAGAGTGTTTGTTACTCTTTGTGTTCCAGCACTTAGCTCAGGATTGTAAAGCAATCCCTTCTCAATGTATGCTTATTGATTGACTAAATGAAGGGCCAACTCGCATATCTTTTGATTCAATCTTTGCTAATTTTATCCAAATACCATAGAGTCCTGGTATGGTGCTGTGGGTTAAATCATTGGACTGCAAAATTGGTTTGAGCTACAAGGTCGGTGGTTCAAGCTCACCAGCCTCTCCTCAGAAAACCTATACAGGGTCACTATAGTTCAGAACCAACTCGACAACACTTAACAACAACAATAAGCATAATGTGTTGTTGTTGTTATGTGCCATGGAGTCGGTTCCGACTCACAGCAACCCTGTATAGGGTTTCCGAGGCTGTAAATCTTTACAGGAGCAGAAACCTTATCTTTCTCCCAAGAAACAATTGGTAGTTTCGAACTGCGGATCTTGCGGTTTGCAGCCCGATTCGTAACCACTACGCTACCAGAGCTCCTTAAGCATAATATAGTTCATAGAAAATCTTCAAATGAAGAATATCAAAGCCCCCATGCAGACCATAGTAGAAGTCTCTGTTTCATCAAAATAGTTACAACTCTGAAGGAACCTCGGGTAAAAATGAGATATATCGCTGAACATTTCCCATCCTGTTTCCCTAAACCTGGGTTTAATTTCAATTCTCTGTGTTTCAATTACCCCCCTGAAAATGCCCCCGTCCGCTGCCCCAGCAGTTATTCCTTTACATTTTGATTATGTTTTCAAATGTCTACCTCATTAGTTCAGTTACTCAAATATCCAATCAAAGTTGTTGTTGTTGTGAAGTGCCGTTGAATCGATTCTGACCCATAGCGACTCTGCATGGGGTTTCTGAGGAGCAGCTGGTGAGCTTGAACTGCTGATATGACACATAACTGCCAAAGAGGATCAAACATTAACTTAGGGTTGCAATGAGACCAACAAAAGAAAGAAGCTAGTGATTGCCTGCCAGGATATCAATCCCTACCTTATACACACAGACTCCTCAACACACACAAAACCTTTATGGCTCTTTCATCCATGAACTTGCCCAATTATTATTGTCCAGCTGTGTCTTTAGTTATGTTCAAGCTATGTACTGGCAACTGAGACCACACAGACCTAATGCAAGCACTCAAAACAGTTGTGAGATCAACAGAAGTCTTTAGTTACTAAAGTGGTTGAAGACACATTCAAAGGCAAATAAGTCCACCCCAAAGAAAGCCAAACCCAGTGCCATTGCATCTGCCTCACAGAGACCCTATAGGACAGAGGAGGACTTCAGTAGAGGGTTTCTAAAGTTGTCATCTTTACAGAAGCAGACTGCCACATCTTTCTACCACAAAGAGGTCGGTGGGTTCGAACCACCAACCTTTTAGTTAGCAAGTGGAGCTAGGTTTAACCACTGTGCAACCATGGCCTGGATATTATTAATTGCTCAGGGCTGATTTAAAACCCCCGAGAGCCTGATGGAAACAAGTTGTTGTTGTTAAGTGCTATCTAGTTGGTCTGACTCATATAGCAACCCCACATAGAGTTTCCAAGGAGAGGCTGGTGAGTATGAACTGCCGAGTTTGTGGTTCAAACTATCTTGTAGTCCAATGCTTTATCCCACAGCACTACACAAGTAGGAACTGGTATTTTCTGTTGGTGTCCATTAGTATCCCGTCAGAAGCTTTCTTCGTGTCTTTCTGCCCTTAATATAAATTGACTACTTTTCCATTTAACTTTTCTTGTTCATGAGAGGAAATTCAGTATCAAGAAATGGTATTAGCCGGGCCACCTTCTCCAGGACGCACAGTGCCTTGGGGCCCACAAGTACCTTGCAGGGCCCATAGACATGGTTTCATTTCTTTTAAATTGGAAGGGGAAAAAAAAAAAAAGAACTTTAAGGACAGAGAAAATAATTTAATATGCAATTTCTTTATATTTGTCTTTAGTCACTTTCTGGTTGTGTGTGTGTGTGTGTGTGTGTGTGTAAAAGTTCCCAGGGAAGTTTACTGGTCCTGCTTACTGCCATCCTATGGAAAACATCCTGGTAAGAATCCAACTTTTCCAACAGCAAGTTTGGGTTCCCATACTAATTATAAAG
The DNA here is from genome assembly GCF_000296735.1 of Chrysochloris asiatica. NCBI lineage: Eukaryota > Metazoa > Chordata > Mammalia > Afrosoricida > Chrysochloridae > Chrysochloris > Chrysochloris asiatica. The sequence continues at coordinate 17,843,699 of NW_006408536.1, forward strand.
GAGTCACACTGCTGTGGGTGTATTTCACAGGAGGGATGGTCCTTAGCACAATGTTGGGACTTGGGGTCAGTAATAAGCAGCTGGAGTCCTACAGCTCTCTGCTCTGCTGCTATCTGAAATATCTCCATCCTGTTTTGATCAATAGGGAAAACAAAACAAACCCAAGAACCTTTACATCTTTTGGGATTAATTAAACCAATATCGTTGCATCCTCTGCTTTCTTAGAACCTTTACAGATTTTAGGTTTTGTTTTCTTTTTAATTTTAAAGTGCTCAGTGTTGTTGTTGTTAATTGCCTTCCAGTGGATTCCGACCATTACCGGCCCTGTATACCTTATAGAGTTTCTGAGGAGCAGCTGGTGAACTTGAACCGCGGATCTGACCTTGCAGTTCAAAAGGTTTTGCAGTCTGGTGCATTAACCCACAGCGCCACACCAGGACTCCAAAGTGACTGTTGTTGTTGGCTGTTGTTGTTGTTATGTGCGGTGGAGTCGGTTCCGACTCATAGTGACCCTGTACAAGGTTTCCAAGGCTGTAAATCTTTACGGGAGCAGAAAGCCTCATCTTTCTCCCGCAAAACAGCAGGTAGTTTCGAATTGCTGACCGTGAGATTCACAGCCTGATTCGTAACCACTACGCTACCAGAGCTCCTTCCAATAGTAGTACTTACTGATATCTTTGATTTACCTACTGATCAGCCACCATATAAGTCATCATTTTTGTAATTCCAGTTCTTAGTTCAATATCTGGCAAACACTAGGTGTTCAATAAATGTTACGTAGATTAATAAACCAATCACCACTCAGGCAAGTATGTGGAAATTAGATGATGTCCATGGACCGATTGTGCTTTTACCACGTCTTGTGCGCAGCCCTGGATTACAATGGAAATTTTAGGTGGCTTGCCAGGCTCTTTCCACCTCTCCTGCCACCACCAACCAGCCAACCAAGCCCTCCCTCCTAGGTTCTGCCCCTCTCTCTTCTCCATCCTGGGGACTCAGATAGGTCCTCAGCCAGCTGGGACGCAGCAGAATCCTGGATTCGCTGGACATCCCCAGCGCCCCAGCCGCTCGCAGCTCCGCGGATGCCCCTTCCTCCAGCCACCCGCACCGCCCACCGCCACGCCCTCGCCGTGGGCGAGATCACCTGTCCCTCCTCCGCCACCGCCTCCTCTGGTACCCTTTCGCTCCCCTCAGTTCCCCCTGCGCCGCCGCCTCCCCCAAGCCCTCCCCTTCCCCGCTCCTCCCACCCCTCGTGTATATAGTAAAAGGCCGGGCGCCACACGCAGCACACACTCGCCCGGACACGGCGCGCACACACTCACGCACCACCGGCGGCGGCGGCGACGACGACGACAGCGGCTCGGTGACAGCGGCGACGGCGGCTCCCAGCCCTGCGCACCCCCTTCAGGCGGGCGGTGGCGAGGCCAGCCCTGAGAGCTCCGGCACCCGCGACCAGCCCGCGGCTTCCTGGAGGCGGCGTCCGCGATCGAGGTA
>NW_006408536.1:17845472-17857931 GCF_000296735.1 Chrysochloris asiatica
GGGGGCCCGGCGGGGGTCGCGCTGCCACCCTGCGGCCACCGCACCCGGCCCGGAGCACCGGGCGCCTTCCAGGCCCTTCGAAAGATGGATCCTGTTGACGTATCTGGCGGCCCTGGCGAGCCAGGAGGAAAGTTGGCTTTTGCCAGATCGCGCCAGGCTGGTCTTTGTGCCGCGCGGCCAGCCCCACAGCCCCCCGGAGCTGGGTGAGTGCGCGCCGGCGCCGGGGGCCCCCGCACCCGGTGCCCAGCCGGGTGGCCACGCCGGCCAGGGCTTTCTGCCATGTTAGGCACTAAGCAGCGTTGTCGCTGCGTTTTTGAGGGCGTCTCGGCTGGTGCCTTTGCCCGCGCGGCGAGTTCACGGCTGCTCCCTGCGGTGGCTGTTTCGGGGTTGGGGTTGTGCTCAAGAGTGTTTGCCTGTTTGCCGTTTCAAGCCCGACTATTGTTCCAGGGAAGCTCCGCCTGGGTGGGGAAATGGCATCCCACCACAGTTGCTGGCAAGGGGCAGAAATGTTGCCAAACAGCTGCTGCTTTGTGTTTCCGTCTCAGAAGTCCCCGGAGTAGGTTTGGGGCACGACGGTTGGATGGCAGAGGGATGGGGCCAGGAGGAAGAAGGTGGCTTCAGCAAAGAGAATTGTCACCCACCCCATGGCACGCAGTCAGCCTCCCTTTTTGCCTGCCAAACTTTTATGAATATTCCTTTTGTGGCCAGAGCAAGCGTAATGAATTCAGCCCAGTTTTTCAGGGAGAAACCACCCAGTTTCAACAATGGTTTGAGAACTTAATCAATGAGAAAAGCAAGGGGGAGAAGGACGAGGCTTGGACACCATATCGGGGAGGTGGCTGCTGCTGGTCCAGGCAGGTAGGGGAGAGGTGGGCAGGGCAGGGGGCAGTGCCTAGGTGGCAGTGGTCCGGGAAATTGTTGGTGGCTCTTACCTGCGCCGCTGGAGCCACCCGCGTGCCCCCCCGCCTCCCCCCCCCCCCCCCCCCCACACACACACACTCTGCTCACAACTGGGCGATGGAGCTTGCAGGACAGCTTTCGGCAGTGCGCGGCCGGCCCCCTTCATCTGGCGTTTTGAAGGATGTGTAAATATTTTGCTGAGGATAAGTGACATCAACAGAATGATATTCCGCAGAGCCCGGCTGTGCAGCGGTGATAAATAGATAGGCCAAACAAAGTTTTGATAGCCGCGTATTCTCATGGCTCGCTCTGTTTCGTTTGGGTCTTTGTTTTTGTTGGTTTAGCATTATCTCGCATCCTCTGGTGTGATCCCTTTATTTAGCTGGTTCTTGAAAGCTTCCCGTTAGAACGGAGAGAAAAGCAGCCAGCAGGGAGAAAATAATTCCTTGCTTTGCTTCCAGTCAAGCAAGGGTTTTCTCTGCTTTTCTCAGGGATTCTTGCCGGCCCTTTTCTAGATGTTTCTCTGTCACCCTTTGGTCTTCATAATCATTTGCTAATTGACCAAGAGACTTCTGATAACTTTGAAAATGTAGCGTGAATGGGCCTTTGTTACAGGAGAGGGCTGGTGGCCTGGCAAGAGGACAGTTGGGAGGCTAGTGGGCGGGGAGTCACTGACCAGAGCAACATTGTGCTCCCACCCTCTGGATTTCCTTCAGGTTTTCTAGAAGGTGTGATCCTCAGGAGCTCTCTCTACCTACCACTTCCCTAAGCCAGATGTGGGCTTGGAGACACAGCCCAGTTTCTCTGCCCCTCTGCCTGCACACACATCGGCTTCTCCCTCCTGACAGATGACCAGTAGGGACATCAAGGAAGCACCTTGGGCACTGTCACCCATAGCAAACTGGAACTTGGTGTGCTGGCTGCCTTAGCATTAGCCCATGGGACCCTTTAAGTACCCAGAAGATCTTTTATGATACAAAGAAGCTCTAGCCCTCCAGCAGTGGGGTTGAGCCCAGGAAAATCTACCTTTGAGCAAATGAACACACCATTTTTAGGTGATGCTAGTTGCCAGTGCAAGAATTTAGCGGTGAGTAGTTGAATATATATACAGGGCCATCTGAAATGCAAGAAAGGAAAAGAAAAGGCTGGAAGGTGTGTGAGGAGGTGTTGCTGGGAGCACTGTAGCTCCAGAGGACAGAGAGCACTCCCTCTAAAGACCTGACAACCAAGGATAGGACTGCCCTTGAATCCATTGACCAGAGATGGAGAAGAAAGAGCTCCACACACAGTGTGCGCTGACATTACAAGAAGAAAACAACAAGTGTCTGTCCTCTGGCTCCTTCCTTAACTGTAGATTTGAGAGAGGAAGGTTGCTGTTGCCAGGCATTTTTCACACGGGAAACCCTCACAGTTTCCTTGGGATGGAAGCATTAGTTGACAGGTAATGAAACAGGCTCGGAGAAATTTCCAGTCACATGTCTATTGCCAGATTTGGCTGGTTATGATTCAAAGGGAGCAACATGTCTCTCTCCCACCCCCAAGTTCTTTCTTTGTTTCTCCCAATGGTCGACGTTCTCAGTCCCTATGTGGCACTGTAGGTTAATGTGCTGAACTGCAAGGTCAGCAGTTCAAGCTCACCAGCTGCTCCTTGGAAACCCTATACAGGGTTGCTGTGGGTCGGAACTGACTCGACGGCACTTAACAACAACAACAACCCGTTCACAAAATATGGTACCTACAAGGGGCTTGTGGTAGACTACAGATGAGTTAGTCCAGTCACCCATGGTTCATGCTTACATACCAAGTGGATAGATCCAAGAAAGTCTCTAAGTAAGATTAAAAAAAAATTTTTTAAAGCAAAACTTTATCTTTTTATCTCAGAATCCCCAATACCCAACTGTTGCTTAATCAATGAAAATTGAGTGACTAGATGATGTGGCTGATGGAGTGAAGGATGGTGGGGAGAGAGGTTTCAATCATTGCTAAGAGATTGGTATGTTTGGGTGGAGATGCAAACGTCCTGGTATCATATTCCAGTTCTAGCCCTTGGTGGTCCCATGTAAACAAGCCTTGATTTAATCTTTACAAACATTCCATAAGATGGGCAGTATCATCCCCATCTTGTGGATGAACAAACTGATGTTCAGAAAGGTTAAGGAATTAGCCATGGGTCCATGGTGGGATCAAAGAAGTGAGTGAGTTGTTTTTGATCCATCCATCTCAAATAAATAAGCACTCAAGAATAAAAGGGGTGGGGACTTGCTATGCAAATGTATTCTCAAAACAAGTGCCTTAGCCCCCTCCTACTGGATGGTGGCCTCTAACCCTCTAGAAATTCTGGAGCTACTGATGGGAGCTGAGAGAAGACTCCCCGAGGGGAGAAGATGGCTGTATGGGGTTCTGAATTATCCTTGACTTGAGGATCAGGGTGGCATCCTTGGTTTAGAGTTGGCAGCACTGGTCTTTGGAGACTGCTTCTGATGACCACTTCTCCTTCCCACCTGTCTGTCTGCCAGGGTTCCCAGAATCTCATGCTTTGAGGACTCAAGGCCTCTCATTTGTGGTTCACAACTCTTGATGTACCGTTGGAGTCTTCTGCCCCCTTGGGCTCCGACAGCAGTTGGTGAGGGGGTGGTCTTGGTGGTCACTTTAGTGCTTCTGAGTTTTACACAGGACTCTCCTTCCCTGTTCAGCCAAGAACACAGACACACAAACACCCATGCACGTGCAGACCCAGGCACACTTAATTTGATCATGTTTTTGTGTCTGCTTTACCAAATTAGATTGCAAACCCAGAGTTGTTATTGAAGGAAGGTACGTGACGTTGGCGATCTTCTAACCCAACCCCTGCCCTGAGATCTGAGAACAGCTAAGATGGATGCTACTCACTGGCCTTTCCACTACCCACGACGGAGGCGTGGTTCCTGGGGCTTTCACAAAAATCCATTTTAATTTCTACTAAGAGCTCCTAGAACATCCCTTTATTAGTTGTCCCTGTTTCTTTTTCTGCTGAAATGATTACTTCTAATAATTCTGTTAGAGAATTTTGGAAGCACATCTTGTTCACACTTATCAGAAAGCTTTTTTGGTCTTTTAGTACAGGACTGTCTAATAGAACGTTCTGTGATGTTGGAAATATTCTTTATCTGCACTGTCCAATGCAATAGGCTGTAGATACTGGTGACTCTTGAGAGCTTGAGATGTGGTGAGTCCAAATTAAGAGATGGCACAGCGGTTAAGCACTGGCTGCTAACAGAAAAGTTGGTGGTACCAACGAACCCAGGGGTTCTGTATGAAAAAGACCTGGCGTCGCCTCTGTAAAGACAGTTGTATTGCTGTTAAATGTCGCTGAGTGTAGATTACAGCCTAGAAAACCTTGTTGGGGGGCAGTTCTAGTCTGTCGCAAGGGATCACTATGACTCAGAATGGACTCAGTGGTGCCCAGCAACAGCATCAGTATAAAATGTACACAGCATTTCTAACACAAAACAGAACAACAAAAAAATGGAAACGATCTCATTATTAATTTTGATATTGAGTATATGATAATATTTGGGGATAAATAAATATTGGATTACAATGACTTTCACATCTATCTATCTATCTATCTATCTATCTATCTATCTATCTATCTATCTATCTATCTATCTATTTATCTATCTATCTATATATGTTTGTTTGTTTTTTTACTGTGAAGTACATGTCTGTTTCTTTGTCAGAATGCTGCTCTCTAGCAAAGTGCTCCAACCTTGCAGCTTCAGCTTTGTAGCACCTCTAAGCAATGTGCTGGGGGCATAAATGTAGATGGCAGGTTTTCTCTGACTCTGTACAGCAAGGAAATTAATCCAAGTTCCATGAGAGAGAAATAATAACTACAAGGAAACCCACTTTCACACCCCCATGGTGTTGTAGAGGAGGATACCTGACCAAAAGAGCATTCTGGGGCCTGGGATGGGGGAGGGAAGGCTTTCAGTTGGCACTGTGGTATCATTACCTCCATGGCTGGGCACTTCTGGGCTCCTCCTTAGGCGCTGGGCATGGCATGAATAGATGGAAAGGAATAGAATAATGAACTTGGGGTTGTAGTGATTTATAGGTCAGGCGCCTGGGGCTCTGGCTCCTGAGGGGGCTGCCCCCACAGGGGACCCTTGGCTGACCTCCTTGGGCTCCTCAGAAGGAAGGAGCTGGTTTTGTTTCCCATGCCAGAAGCAGACTGTTTACTGGAGCACAGGAAGAATCCGACATTCTGGTGAAAAATAATTCATTAACAACCAGGGTATTACCAGTTCCCTGGAAATAGCTTCTCCAGCTGCAATGTAGCAACTGATCTTTCTCAGCAACAGGCTAGGGCTCCGCTGGCAGCCAAGACTGGGTGCATTGGGACACTTTTTGTTGTTGTTACCTTGGTATGTGTGGTCATTTTTGCTTTCTAATTCAGAGGGGACATGGCCTGGAAGGGTTGAAATGGTGTCGCTGTCAGCCATGCTTTCCTTCGTGGTTAAGCCTGGAAACTCTCCACTGGCTCTAGGAATATAGGTTTATTCTGACCAAAACCTATCCCCAAGCGGAGGGCACTGCAGGGCCACACAGAATATACCAGAGCTAAAGGAATTTGAGGGAATCTCAGCACCTGTCCTTAAGCCCCATTGACAGCAGTTGGCTGCAGGAATCCCCTCCTCCTTTCCCCACCCCTCCTCCCCACCCACACCAGGCAGAAGTCTTTTCTTGACTGTGTGGAATTCTTATTGGCACAGTGGGCCCAAAGTATGTGAGTCATCATCCTAGTTTTGAGGGCATTTGGAAAGTCAGGCAGGCATAACCAAAAGAATGGGCTGCATATTTTGCACACTAAAGAATGATTGAATCTATAGTGAATAAAATGGAATGATTCCGGAAGCTTTGTATGCACTGGAAAAAGCTGCTTAAAAAGGGGGGATTGTTTGCTTGTGTGTTTATTTAATGTGTCGTGCACAGAAGTGTGTACCCTACAAGCAAAAAAATGAGAAAAGAATGGCATTTCTTTCTTTCTTTCTTTTAAAACAACTCTAATTGCAGGTTAAGTAAGATACATCATATTGATTTTGGTTTTGTATGGAACATAACTAGATAAACATTTTATTTTATGAGGTATTAATTTCCATCCATTTACACTGATGAAATATGCATCTAAAATGCACAGTACCAACCCCCACTCAGTCCCGAGATTTAGACTGACAGCCTATTTGATTTATGTGAACATGGAGAAGGCTTATCTTGTCGTCAACATATCTACCAACCCACTGGCGATTTCTAAGAAAATGGACTCTTCTCCTGTTGGTAATTGCCAAAGATGTGTGTTCGAGACCAAGCATCATTTGGCTGTATCTGGAGCAGGGCTTCTCCACTTCGGCCATGTTGGCATTTGTGGTGTGTTCTTTCTTTGTTCCTGTGGACTGTCTTGTGCACTTTGAGCAGCATTCCTGGTCTCTGCTCACTAGATTCCACAAGAATCTCCCTCCCCAGTGGAACAACCAAAAATGTCTCTAGGCATTTCCAAATGTCCCTTGGGAGGGCACAGTCACCCGTGGTTCTAAACCCAAATTTCATAAGTCATTTGTGGTTTTGGGAAAAGCCAGTTTGAAATAATCAAACAGAAACATTTTCCCCCTCTGAGTTTTATATATAATTCGTGGAGTGATTATCAGCTGTTGTAAGTGGATCATGTGCCTGATATTTAATGCTAAGGTTGGTAGAAGGGTCTATAAGATTGTATATGCACAGATTTATTTTTTTTTTTAAAAGCACAAAAGAAAAAGACACAGAGAAAATGGGGACACAGAAGAAAAAAACGCACAGCCTCTTTTTTTTTCTTTTTTTTTTTGTCAAGAGAACAGGTTGATTCTTCCCTAATTTCTTTTTATGGGCACCTGATTCCAGGCCTAACTTCAAAGCCACCAGGCTGCCGTCCCTCCTGTAGCATCTTAAGTCGAAGCCAATTAATTTAGCCTTTTAGTATCCTTGTGAGAGCTCAGCTTGGAACAGTGTAATAGACTCATTGGAGAATGCAGCGGTCCTTTTACTCGCTGCTAATTTTCTATGTTTCCCAGCATTCTTGAGACAGAAAGTCAATGTTAGGTAGAGGGAGCAGTTTTGAAAATGATTGGATGTTGAAATTCAGATAGTTCCCTCCAACTCTCCTAAATTCTTTCCTCTTACACATTTTTGCTTCCTTGCAGAGATTCTGCCTGGGAAACTCCTCCAGCAAAAATAATGCCAGCAGTGCCCTTTTAGGCAGCTAGAACCTGGTCATGCCCGAAGTCAGCAGTGACAGACAGATGAAATGTTGCCACTGTGGGAAACAAGCCCCAGGGTGGTTTTCTTTCTGATGGTCTCTTGGAATTAGAGGGGGATCACACAGTTATAAAGGGAGGGTGTCACAAGGATGAACCTGCTCTGCCAATCTCTGGGGGTGGGATGGGTACTGGGAAACTAACGGCGGGGAGGTATGAGTAAGAGCTCAGTACAGAAATCATATCTAAAGGAGTTCGACATTGCCTGTGTTCAAGGATTCCTTTGCAAGCATAGGAAAGGTGGACAGGTGAGCATGTGGCGCTCTGCCAAGCCAGCACTAAAGCTTCACCTATGAGGGCTAGCCTGCCTTGAGGAGTGGTTGGAGTCTTCCTTGTGGTCCTGAAGGGAGAGGCAATGAGCTGGCAAGAATCCACTATGTGCTGGGGCCAGGAGGATAAAGAATTGATTTGCATCACGTGACACTTGGTTATTCTAAGTTGCCAGCCCCTTGCAGGCCAGGATCCCGGTGATGGTTGCAATACTGGGAGAGGAAGCAGGATCATAAATCTGGGCTGTGGAGGCCAGTTTCGTGGTGCAGAGGCAGCCGAAGCAAGCAGACAGGTCCGAGTGGTATGTTGTTCCTCAAAATAATGGCTGCGAAAAACATTTAGACCCTTGTCATAAAAATGCAAACAGTCTCCCCGCTATAGGGAAAAGCTAAATAAACTCTATTGCAGCTGTATTAAGTAGAAACAGATTTGAAATTCGTGTTTTGTTTTGTTTTTTTTCTCTCTGAGACACTTATTTATAGCAGGTTGGGCAAAGGCTGCCACTATCTTTCACGACTCCGGAAGACTGTTTTCCAGATGGTCCTTGCTGGTTTGCTCTTTATTAAGCTTAGCTGAACACAGCCTCACTTGGAAAGGTTCACAGAAATTGACGTTATTTATCTATTTATTTTCAGATTACAATGGCCATTGATTGGCTAACAAATCAATGAAAGGGAATGGATTGAGCCTGTGCCTATGGAGTTTTCGTTTGCATTTTAGAAACAACAGGAAAAACGGTTCAGAAAAGCTCATTAAAATAGAGTTTTCATTTGACTAGATACTCCAAGCTTTGAGAAACACGCAGACTGCATTTTTAAATTAATGTCCACGGAAAACAAATTTTGGTTTTGTTTTTCTAAAGAATGCCCCTCTGCTCAAATTCTCAATGTTACTATTTCCTTTCCAACATCTACACAATGCCCAGATACATTTCAGATTGAGCAATTAACTCTGGCTGCAATTTACTTGTATGGGAAAAAAAAAAAAATCACTAACTCACTTGACTAAATATAAAATTATTGAATGTGAAAATATCAATACGAGACCATTTGTCCTAGGAGCTTTTGAAGTTCATCTCTTGCATTTTAAGAAGGTTTTAGAAGACCACTTCTGCCCTTGCCCCACCGTGTCAAGCACATCACACCAGAAACCACAAGCTTTATTTTTAGTCTGAGGAGCCAGGCAGCTAGATTGGGGACGGCAAAGCTGAAGCATACAGCCCAAACCACACGGGAAACCATTCTGGAATGTCACAGAAACCACCAGTTCCCACAGCCTAGGCTTGTGGACCACTGCCTGGATGGGACCGGCAGCCTTTCTAACAGTTTACAGTGAAGTGGGAGCGAGTTTTTTGAAAAAGCAAGACCTTGTCCGTGTTATAGAATGACCTTTTTTATTCTAAGAATGGCCTTCCTTCCCTATTGTTTTTGGTGTTAAAGTCTCTTCAATAGATGATCAAGGTTGTTGTTGTTAAGTGCCATCGAGTCGGTTCCAACACATAGCAATCCTGTATAGATAGGGTTCCCAAAGAGCTGCTGGTGGGTTTGAACTGCTGACCTTGTGGTTCTCAGTCCAGTGCTGAGTCTACAGTGCCCACACTATTAAGGTAGTAGGTGGCAATTTGTATTTTAACATCTTTATTAACAAAGTAAGACATTGTCCGACTCATATTGGATACCCCACCCATGTTTTTTTGTTGTTGTTTATTTTTTTATTTGAATGGTCTATAACTCGGAAACCCTGAACAAGGTCACTCTGAGTCAGAACCAACTTGATGTCACTTAACAACAACATACCACTAGAAGGTCTGGGATTGCCCCAAGAGGCCTGAGTGGCTCAGGAAGGAAAGTCTCTGTTGCGATTCCTAAACTGGACATAGGTCCAGGATTTGCTTCCCTGAGTCTCTTACCTAGACTCTTTGATGCCTCACCCACAGAGAGCTGGGTGTACTCAAAGCCCACGTAAAGAGTGGGATTGATTTTTCAAAAGAGTTTGAAGGGGCCAGACTGGCCTCTTGGACATTAATGTCTGAGCCTTCAGTCTCAATGCTGAGGCTGAGTCCCCTTGATCCAACTCAAGTCTCTGCCCTTCATTCTTTCCTCAGTCCTGCAGACCTGAAAACAGCCCACCTGAGTATTGCCCCAGCCTCCCAGCTGCTCTTCCTAACTCCTACTATTGCTTCCTCAGCTGTTGTTCCACCCGTCCCCCAATTTCTTGCTAAAACATGTAAGTCCATCACGCTAGCTCCAGATCAGTCAGTGACTCCCTATTTCCTAATTCATCAGAATAAAACTCCACGTATGAAGCCCCTTCTGCATTTTCCCCACCCTGCCCTCCTCTAGTCCCCATCCATATCGTCTGGTCTGGCCTTCAGGAGGGAATCATGGGAGGTCCCTAGGTTGTGTCATTGCTTTGGGCTGGATTTTGTTTTCTTATACATAGGAGGGTTTACAAGAGCGTTGCAAGATCTCTTGAGGGTCTTTCTAGATGAAGAAAACTGAAGCTTCAAGTCTAATGTAATCTTCCTAGGATTTATGGAATTAGTGGATAAAGAAAAGCAAGCTCTGAGCAAAGCAAAGCAAGGTGGTCTAGCTTCAAGATTTGTTGCCCTGCTTACAAGTCTCTTGTGTAATACTTCTGGGTTAAAATGCCACCTTTCTGGTCTGCTGGAAAATCGGCATTGCTTCAGAATGGCATTGCTGTCTTGTCCTGCTGAAAGTAAAGCCACTTACAGAAGCTCTGAAATTTGTAATTGAAATGTGATGGAGGAAGTCCGTCCTTGCCAATGTAGACTGTTCATGCCAATGAAAGACATCTTGACTGCTCATAAAATCATAATAGCAGCAATATTACCTATAATTGACCAAGCTCTTGCTATAGGCGGGGTAGCCGTGCCAGGTAACTTACACATGCATACTATTTCCAGTTCCATAACAATTATATGGAGCCCTGATGTGGCACTGTAGGATGAGCACTGGACTGCTAACTGCAGGGTCAGCTGTTCAAACCCACCAGCTACTCCTTGAAAACCCTATACAGGGTTGCTATGAGTTGGAACCGACTTGACGGTGCTTAACAAAAACAGCAGCAACAATCATATGAGGTAGGGATAGAGTATGAATGCCTTTATGTAGAGGAGGAAGAGGACTTAGAGGCTCAAGAGAGGTGAGTGACTTACTCAAAGTTACATCGTTTCTAGGAGTTAGAACTGGCCCATTAAAACTTTATGTGATGCGGAAACTGTAGCTGTTAAGCCCTAGAAATGTGGCTCGTGAGGCCTGCATTTGAAATGGTTTTCAATTAATTTCAAACAGAAGAGACTACATGTGACTAGTGGCCAGGGAGTGGTCAGCACCACTCTGGAATAGACTTCTTTCACTGCCCCATTCCACTCCTCTGCTCTTGGCTTTCCTTGGACCAGTCCTGCAACCTCCAGTCGTTTTATATCTCTCCTCCACCCTCCCAACCTAAGACCTCTCGGCTCCTCCCTCTCTGAGTTCTGCAGACTAGTGGTTGTCAAACTTCCATGTGGACAGCAGATCTAAACACAGATTCCTGGGATCCACCGCAGACTTTCGGACTCAGTCGATCAGAATTGAGAATTTGGGGAGGCTGGTGCTGCTGGTTATGAGACCTTTGCTGTGGTTGTGGTTGTGTGCCATCAAATAGATTTCAACTCATGGTGACCGTGCGGGATGGAGTCTGTCAGCTTTATGAGAAGGAATTCTGCTGCCTCAGTGGTTATACATTCAGCTGCTAAGCGAAAGGTAGGCAGTTAGAACCCATCAGAGGCTCTTCAGGACAAAAAGACGTGATGATCTGCAATGAGTCGGCATCAACTTGACGGCAGAGGGTTTGGTTCTTTCTGGTTTAATCTTTACAGAGCAGATTGCCGGCTTGTTCTCCTGTGGAACAGCAGCTGGGTGGCTTCACACTGCCACCTTTCAGTCAGCAGCTGAGTACTTAAGTGTTGTACTACCAGGGCTAATAATACTTGCCTTTGAAAGTGCTGTGGTCTGGGGTTCAGCTCTTGTCACTAACTCATATCAGCTGGCAGAAACGTCCTTCCCACCATTCTCCTGGGGAGATGTGTGTTCCCCAATCCCAGATTTGGGCGACAGGTGTGGTCCCTCCGTTGGCAATTGTACTTTACGACATTCATTTTAATGTGGGACTCCTTGGAAGGGGACAGAGAGCCAGGCAGGATGGCAGCGGAGGTAGTCTTAAACACGTTCCTGACCACTCTAGTTATTAGGGAAAAGCTTGGACAGAGAGTCCCATTTGCTGTCTGGCCTACTTTTGCCTATAATTGAACAGGGGCAGGAAAGTCAGCTGCTGCCTCTATATGCCATCAGGTCAGTTCCGACTCATAGCAACTCTGATACGGTTTCCAAAGGAGCCCTGGTAGCTAGTGGATTACAAGCTGGTCTGCTAACTGCAAGGTCAGTTCGAATCTACCAGTCACTTTGCAGGAGAAAGATGAGGCTTTCTGCTCCCGTAAACATTTGCAGCTTCAGAAACCCTAAACAGGGTTGCTATGAGTTGGAACTGACTCAGTGGCATGCAGCCACCACCACCATAGGGTTTCCGAGGCCATAAATCTTTATTGGAGCCGAAAGCCTCATTGGTCTCCCTCGAGGTGGCTGGTGGATTCGAACTGCTGACCTTGTGGTTAGACACCAAACACATAACCCACTATGCTACCAGGACTCCTTGGAAAGAAACCTAGGGATGAAAAAGTTAAAAAAGAAATGAGTGAGGCAAACAAAATGAAGCCAGACTTTCCCCCGTATTTTCTTCAGCTTAATTGAGTCGGGCTGCAAACCTTAAGGTCAGTAGTTCGAAACTACCAGCCGCTCCGCGGGAGAAAGATGAGGGTTTCTACTCCCGTAAAGATTTACACCCTCGGAAACCCTGTACAGGGTCGCTATGGGTCGGAACCGACTCGACGGCACTTAAC
>NW_006408536.1:17859146-17876917 GCF_000296735.1 Chrysochloris asiatica
CTTTCTGTTGTTGTTGTTAAGTGCTGTCGAGTCGGTTCCGACCCATAGCGACCCTGTACAGGGTTTCCGAGGGTGTAAATCTTTACGGGAGTAGAAAACCTCATCTTTCTCCCACAGAGTGGCTGGTAGTTTTGAACCACTGACCTTAAGATTCGCAGCCCGATTCGTAACCACTACGCTACCAGAGCTCCCTAGAGGACATCGACTTTTTTTCTCTACTGTCCACCCCCACTCCAAGCAAGAATCATGCATCATGTGTGTGTGGTTTAGTCTCAAACCAGCATTCATTCTGTTAAGCAGGTAGCTCTGCCTATAGCTCTAATCCTACTCTATACCATTTCAACCCTGCTGAGCTCCTGGTGGTATATGCAGATGTAAGCTGTTGTGAGAACCAAGTCTTCAAAGCCATGAACTCAAGACCTCATTTATGTTGTTACAGGAGTTCCGACGCCATTAATTGGTGGGGAAATGTCCAATTCTTGTGCTTTGAGTACTTCTATCTTCCCACTAGAGAATTCAGCAAAGAGGAGCACATCGTGGGTCCCCACCCCTTTGTCCCTCTCATCTCTGTCTCGGTCACTCATCATCTTCTTCTAATCAATTGGACACACTCCATCTTGAATATTGAAAGCATGAAGCTCTTCATCTTCCACTCATATAAGATGCTTCTTTCCTTCCTTCAAATCTAATGGCTTCCATCTTCCTCTGTAATGGACAACACCAAATGGTCCCCCCTTATCCACCCGCCCCCCTTTTTTTTAAAATCACTTCTGTGGAATGGAGTGAGAAACTCCAAATTCCCCAAATTCAAGATGGAGTTGAAGCACCTGGCCAGGAATTTAATATGTATGATCTTAGTTAAACCACGCAGTCTTTCCGTTTGCAGATGAGGAGACTGAGGAAGCAAAAAGTCAAGTGCTGTGGGAGGACGGGTTGTGAGAGTTGAGCAGAAAAGGTGACCGGATCCACATGATGATGAGTCTTTTCAGTCCTGATAAAGAGCTTGGACTTTAATCCTGAGGCGTTTCAAGGAGGTTAGTGATGTTATTGAATTGATATGTTTGGTTGTTTTCCCTCAGTGGAGAATGAATTGCAGGGCAAATCTGGGGAAAGAAGATGGAAAAGTTCTATGACACGAATGATAGTGGATGGGGAGGAAAGTGGGCTGGATTCTCAAAGTATTGAAGAAGTAGATTCTGGGACCTGGTAATGGCTAGAGTTGTTGTCTAGTGCCTTCAAGTGACCCCATATGACAAAATAGAACTGCCCCATAGGGTTTTCTAGGCTATAATTTCTATGGGAACAGATCACCAGGTATTTCTCCCACAGAGCTACCAGCTAGGTTTGAACCACCAACATTTTGGTTAGCCACAAATAGAACTGTTTGACCCACTAGGGCTGAACACCCTGGTTTCATTCTTTTGGGCCCCTTGGTGGGCCAGGAAACAATGATGGAGAAGAGAGTGGATATCCGTGCCCCATCCTCCCTGACCAGCCATGGGTAGTTATTGTTGTTGTTAAGTGACAAGGAGCAGCTGGTGGATTTGAACCACTGACCTCATGGTTAGCAGTCCAGTGCTTATCATACAGTGCCATACCAGTGAATAGATGTTAAAACAAATGGAAGAAATAAGGATGTAAAGCAGTTGAGCAGAAAATATGAAAGGGCATCTCAAGAGTGAAGTATTTTAATGAAATGTGCAAAGACCTGGAATGAGAAAAACAAAAGGGAAGAAGAACACACTCAGCATTTCTCAAGCTGAAAGAACTGAAAAAAAATTCAAGCCTCAACTTCAATATTGAAGGATTCAGTGATGCAGAAAGCATCAAAAGAAGATGGAAGGAATACACAGAGTCACTGTACCAAAAAGAAATTGGACAACATGCAACCATTTCAAGAGGTAACATATGACAAAGAGCCAATGGTGCTGAAGGAAGAAGTCCACGTTGCACTGAAGACATTGGCAAAGAACAAGGCTCTGGGAATTGATGGAACCCAAATGGAAATCTTTCAACAAACTGATGCAGCATTGGAGACACTCACTCATCTCTGCCAAGAAATTTGGAAGACCTAGCTAACCTATAGGAAGAGATACTTATTTGTGCTCATTGCAAAAAAAAAAAGGCGACCCAATGGAAGGCAGAAAACATCGGGCTATATCATTAATATCTCATGCAAGTAAAATGTTTCTAAAGATACTTCAATATTGGCTGCAACCGTCATTGACAAGGAATTGTTAGAGGTTCAAGCTGGATTCAGATGAAGGTGTGGAACGAGGGATATCATTGTTGATGTCAAATGGATCTTGGCTGAAAGCAGAGAATACCAGAAAGATGTTTACCACCTGTGTTTTATTGACTGTGTAAGATTTTAAAAATATGTTTGCCATGACAAGCTGTGGACAACATTGGGGAGAATGAGTATTCTGTAAAACGTAATTGTGCTCCTGAGGAACCTATACATAGATCAAGAGTTAGTCATTTGCACAGAACGAGAGGTCAGTGAATGGTTTAAAATCAGGAAAGGTATGCACCAAGGTTGTATTCTTTAACCATACTTATTCAACCTGTATTCTGGGAAAATAATCCAAGAAGTTGGATTATATAAAGAAGAACATGCCATCAGGATTGGAGGAAAACTCATTAACAACTTGCGATATGCAGATGATACAACCTTGCTTGGCAAAAGCTCAGCGGACTTAAAAATACTGATGAAGATCATAGACCACAGCCTTCATTGTGGGTTGCACCTCAATGTAAAGAAGACAAATATCCTTACCACTGAACCAATAAATAACATCCCTATAAATGGAGAAAAGATTGAAGTTGTCCAAGACTTCATTTTGCTTGTATCCATTATCAACACTCATAGAAGTAGCAGTCAAGAAATCAAACGACATATGCCATTAGGCAAATCTGCTGTACAAGACCTCTTTAAAGTGTTCAAGAGCAAAGATGGTCAGTTTGGAGACTAAGGTGTGCCTAACCCAATCCATGGTATTTTCACTGGCTTTATACACATGTGAAAATTGGACAGTGAATAAAGAAGACCGTAGAAGAATTGATACAGTTGAGTTATGGTGTTGGAGAAGAATATGAAAAGTACCAGGACCAGCTAGAAGAACAAATAAATTTGTGTTGAATAAAGTACAGCCAGAATCCTCCTTAGAAAGCCAGGGTGGCCAGACTTAGTCTCTTATACTTCGGATATATTATCAGGAGGGACCAGTTCCTGGAGAAGACCATCATGCTGGATAGACTGGAGGACCAGTGAACAAAAGGAAGACCTCCAATGAGATTGATTGGTACAGTGGCTTAGCAACAATATTGAGAAGGGTGCAGGACTGGGCAGTTTCGATCTCTTGTGCATAGCATTGCTATGAGTTGGAATCAACTTGGTGACACCTAGCAACAACTAACAATAAGAAGCATTCAGATCTTAGTTTGCAAAATGGCTGTGATGTTGTGTGCCACTTTCATTTCAGCTCATAGTGCTCCTATAGAACAAAGTAGAACTGCCCCATAGGGTTTGCTAGACGGAGGGGCATTCTGCCTATACTTTTTCCAACAAAGATTGGTTTGTTCTTCTGGCAATCAACGGTACTTTTAATATTCTCCTCCAACACCATAACTCAAATGCATCAATTCTTCTATGGTCTTCCTTATTCACTGTCCAACTGTCATATGCATATGAGGTTACTGAAAATACCATGGATTGGGTCCAGGTGCACCTTAGTCTTTAAATGGACATTTTGCTCTTGAACACTTTAAAGAGGTCTTGTGCAGCAGATTTGCCAAATGCAACACGTTGTTTGATTACTTGACTGCTAGCCATTTGAACTGCAAGGTTGGTGGTTCAAGCTCACCAGCTGTTCCTTGGAAACTCTATACAAGGTCGCTATGGGTCAGAATCGACTCGACGGCACTTAACAACAACAACAACTTCCATGAGTGCTGATGGTTGATCCAAGCATAATGAAGTGTTTGACAACTTCCATCTTTTATCCATTTATCTTGATGTTATTTATTGGTCCCATAGTAAGGATTTTTGTTTACATTGAGGTGCAACCCAAACATAAGCTTGTGGTCTTTGATCTTCATCAGTAAGTATCCTAAATCCTCTTCGCTTTCAGCTAGCAGGTTGTATCATCTGTATATCACAGGTTGTTAATGAGTCTTCCTCCAATCCTGATGCTGTTTTTCTTCACATAATACAGCTTCTAGGATTATTTGCTCAGCATACAGGTTGAATAAATATGGTGAAAGACTACAACCCTGGCACATACATTTCCTAATTTTAAGCCATTTAGTGTTCCCTTGTTCTATTTGAACAGCTGCCTTTGGTCTATGTACAGATTCCCCGTGAGCACAATTAAGTGTTCTGGAATACTCATTCTCCACAATATTGTCCATTGCGTGTCATGATCCACACAGTCAACAATCTTTGCATAGTCAATAAAGCACAGGTAAACATCTTTCTGATATTCTCTGCTTTCAGCCAAGATCCATCTGATGTCAGCAGTGATATCCCTATTTCTATGTCCTCTTCTGAATCTGGCTTGAAACTCTGGAGAAGTTAGATGATTTCCTCATTCTGTTGGGTCACCTTTCTTTGGAATAAACACAAATATTGATCTCTTCCAGTCAGTTGGCCAGGTAATTGCCTTCTATATTGCTTAGCAAAGACCAGTGATTGCCTCCAGTGCTCCATAAATTTGTTGAAAGATTTCATTTGTATTCCATTATTTCCTGAAGCCTTGTTCTTTGCCAATGCCCTCAGTGCACCTTGGACTTCTTCCTTCAGTATCCTTGGCTCTTGACCATATGTTACCACTTGAAATGGTTGAACATAGACTATTTCTTTTTGGTTCAGTGACTCTGTGTATTCCTTCCATCTTCTTTTGATGCTTTCTGCATCATTCCATAATTTGCCCAGAGAATCCTTCAATAACGAAAGCTGAGGCTTGAATTTTTTCTTCAGTTCCCTCAGCTTGAGAAATCCTGAGCATGTTCTTCCCTCTTGGTTTTCTAACTCCAAGTCTTTGCACATTTCATTATAATATTTGACTTTGTCTTTTCAGACTGCCCTTAGAAATTGTCTGTGCAGCTCTTTTACTTTCTCATTTCTTCCACTTGCTTTGCATCTTTACACTGGAGAGCAAGTGTCAGAGTCTCTTCTGACATCAATTTTGATCTTTTCTTTCTTCCTTGTCTTCTTAATGTCCCTTTGCTTTCTTCCTATATGATATTCCTGATGTCATCCCACAGCTCTTCTGGTCTTCAGTCATTAGTGTTTGCTGTATCAAATCTGTTCTTGAGATTATCTTTAAATTCAGGTAGAATATGTTCAATGTCATTTTTTGGCTCTTGTGGACTTGTTTTAATTTTCTTTAACTTCAGCCTGAACTTGCATATGAGTAATTGATGGTTTGTTCCACAGTCTGCCCCTGGCCTTGTTTTGGCTGATGATACAGAGCTTTTCCACGGTCTCTTTCCATTGATGTCATCAATTTGATTTCTGTTTATTCCGTCTGGTGAGGTCCATGTGTATAGCCATCTTTTATGTTGTTGAATAAAGGTGTTTGCAACTAAGAAGTCATTGGTCTTGCAGAATTTTATCATGTGATCTCCAGCATCATTTCTTTCACCAAAGCCTTATTTCCAACTACTGATCCTTCCTCTTGATTTCCAACCTTTGTATTCCAATCACCAGTAGTTATCAGTACATCTTTGCTGTATCTTTGATCAATTTCAGACTGAAGTAGTTGGTAGATTTCTTCAATTTCATCATTATGGGCTTTGGTGGTTGGTGCATAACTTTGAATCATAGTGGTATTAGCTGGGCTTCCTTGTAGATGCATGGATATTATCTTACCACAGACAGTGTACTTCAGTATACTCTTGACCGATGAATGTGATTCAATTCCTCCTCAATTTGTCATTCTTGACATAGTAAACCATGTGATTGTCAGATTCAAAATGGCCAATACCCGTCCATTTCAGCTCACTAATACCTAGGATATTGATGTCTATGTGTTGTATTTCATTTTTAACTATTTCCAATTTTCCTAGATTCATGCTTCATACATTCCATGTTCCAATTACTAATAGACATTTTCAGCTATTTCTTCTCATTTTTAGTTGTGCCCATCAGCAAATTAAGGTCCTGAAGGCTTTACTCCATTCACATCATCATTGTCAACTCTACCTTGAGGAGGCAGCTCTTTTTTTTTTTTTTTTTTAATGTTTTATTGTGAATTATGTGATAATTTACATGGGAAAACATTAGTTTTACATTCATCCTATAGTATATCGTTTCATTGCCATGGTTACAATCCCCTCCATGCATCATCAACCAACCAAAGGGTATACCCTGCAAGCCTGCCCCCTGGTCGTCAGCACACAGCCCCTCTCCCTCTCTGGGTCTAAAGTCCCTAGCTGCTCCATCTCTCCACGTCATCATCTCTGCCTCCATCTTTAGCGTCACTGCTTCTCTCGGTAGGGTCTCGATCTCCACTCTTCTCCCATGATGGTCCCAGGGACCTCCGTTCCTAGACTGCAAAGTTAATCACTCCCCTCCTTGCTATAAAACGTCTACCTTTACATTTCCAACTGTCACAATCAGTCCTGATAACAATTATTCACTATTGTATCACAAGAGACCTATCCGCATTTCCTTTCATCAGCCCTGCCTAGACAGATTGGATGCTACTCAGTGGAGATTCTACCTTCCTCCACGCCCTCTGGATCTAGGTTCCCTCTTGAAAACTTATAAGCCAGTCACTTCTTGGGAGGCAGCTCTTTTCCAGTCATATTTTGAGTGCCTTCCAAGCTGAGGGGCTCATTTTCTGGCACTATATCTGACAATCATCTGGGTCTGTTCATCATGTTTCTGTATTCGATATTGTGGTGCTGACAGTGTTCCATTGCTGTTTGTAAGGTTTTCAGTGACTAAAAATTCTAAAGTAGTCCGTCTCTCCTTCTTCCTAGTCTATCAGTTCAGTCAAACCTGTCCACTGTGGGTGCCCCTGCTGCTATTTAAAATGTCTGTGCCATCGCTTCCAGAATCACAGTAACACACAAGCCACCACAGTATGACAAACTGACATACGAGTGGTGGTAAGACTCCTATTGTTGTTGTTGTTGTTGAGTGCCATCGAATTGGTTCCAACCCATAGTGACCCTGTAGAGGGCTTCCAAGCAGCAATTGGTGAGCTTGAACCGCCAACCTTGCAGTTCAAACCAAATTTGTGGTCCAGTGCATTACATTAACCCACCCATTAGTCATACCTCCTTTGAAACCAAATTAAACATTTTTTTTTTTTTTTAGCTCTTCAAAAACTTCCCTTCCCCTCTTTCCCCTCTAGCTTATGAGTATTTCTTTTCGAAATAAACCTCAACAAATAATTGGACATGTTGGAACTGGTAGGGACAGAGGCACACTTAGGAAAGGAAGCTTAGGAACCAGAAATACAGAGAGAAGCTCAGACACCTGAGTACACAGGTGACAAGTGAAAAACACTCAAATTCCCTCCTCATGGTGGCAGCTAAACCCGCAGCAGCTGGGCTAAGAATGGTGACCTTGGCGGAATTCAGTGCAGGGAGATAAAAGAGAAAGGGGACCAGTTTGCCCGGCATCGCTCGTGGTGGAGCTCGAGTCAAGATGGACGAGTATGTGCGAGAACCTTGCCCCTGGCGAATCGTGATGACTGTGGTGGGGCCTTTACCATGGGCACCATAGGTGGTGGGATCTTTCAGGCAATCAAAGGTTTTCAGAATTCTCCAATGGGAGTCAACCACAGACGACAAGCAAGTTTGACAGCTATTAAAACCAGGGCTCCACAGTTGGAAGGCAGCTTTACAGTTTGAGGGAGTCTGTTTTCCATGGTTGACTGGAGTATGGTTCAAGTCCCAGGGAAAGAAGGTCCTTGGAACTCCCTCACAAGTGGTGCCTTAACAGGAGCCATACTGGCAGCAAGAAATGGACCAGTGGTCATGGCTGGGGCCACTGCAATGGGTGGCATTTTCCTAGCTTTAATTGAAGGAGCTGGTATCTTACTGACAAGATTTGCCTCTGCACAGTTTCCCAATGGTCCTCAGTTTGCTGAAGATCCCTCCCAGTTGCCTTCAACGCAGTTACCATCCTCACCTTTTGGAGACCATTGACAATCTTAATAGGACTGGTGCCCCAAGATTGAACAGAATGAGCTATAGTTCAAGAATGATTTTGGAAGACCACATTCCAGTCTGTTAAAATCATAGATGGGGCAACTGTGGCCAAATAGGCTATCAGAAGACGTTTAGCACTTTTTGCTATTTAAAGAAACATGGAGGGAGGCATTAAAAGATAACGCACTTATTTATTCACACTTGGATTGCTTTTGTGAAAAAAATGTCTAATCTTAGAAAATATAATAAGTGCTTACAAGATGAAGGACTAAAGGACAAGTAACAGTGAAGCATGACCATCATCACTTCCTTGGGGACCTCTCTGCCTGGTTTTGTGTGTTCTGTTATTCACACAACAACTCCTGAAGCATGCTCTTTCTTTTAAGATAAGTTAGAGAGTTTGACTTTTCATCCTTGACTTTTTCAAAGTACATTTAACACTGCGTGTTTTGTAGTTAGTTCCTCATCCCACTTGAAGTGAATTGTGTAGAGAAGAATTCCGTGGAGTTAACATGGATCATCCCACAGTCAAATGCTTTATGGGTAAAAGGATCTGATAGCATGCTATCCTTTACTTTGAAAGTAAAATCTGCTATGTCTTGGTTTTGAGGGTGTTGGCTACAAAGTTCTCTTGCCTTTTGAGCTTTTAGGTCTTGATTCCTGATCATCAGAAACCTCACCAGAAACTATTTGCTTCCAGTCTACCCAATTCTTGAGTCCTGGTGTGGTACTGTGGGTTAATGCGCCAGACTGCAAAGTCGTTTGAACTGCAAGGTTGGCAGTTCAAGCTCACCAGCTGCTCCTCGGAAACCCTATACAGGGTCACTATGGGTCAGAACTGACTCAGTGACACTTAACAACAACAACATACCCATTCTGTATGAGAAGAATTGGTAAGAGGGTACTGTTGGCATTGTTTATTGTGTATTAGAAAATAAAATATATGCTGTTTAAAAAAAGACAGAGAGAAAGGGGGAAATAATAGACAGTGGGGGAAAAAGAAGTAAAGCAACATCTCCATAGAATTTTCCGTGACTGCTTTTTAAGAAGTAGATCTTGAGGCCTTTTCTCCCAGTCTGTCTTAGTCTGGAAGCTCAACTGAAACCTGTCCACCATGGGTGACCCTGTTGGTACTGGAAATTCCAGCATCACAGCAATGCACAAGCCACCACAGTAAGACAAATTGATAGGCAAGTGATGTACTAAACTGTGTCCTAAAATGAACTTTGTCACTTACCGATGCCCTTCTGTATCTACGGTAGGAAGAATGAGTATGAATTCTAGGACATGTGCATCCTACAGTATATCTTTTCCAAAGCATAAAGGGCATGATGGGTAAACGTTTAAAGAATAGAATCAGCATTCTAAAAAGGTTTTCTATTTCCTGTATACTTTTAACTAGGTCAGAATTGTTAAACAGGGGAGGGATATGGCTTATTCTTTTCTTGGTATGTTTGATTTTGAAATCCAACTATATGGAAGGGAGAAATCCTAAAAATTATCCATATAGGATTTCTTATTTTAGCATTTCTGTCTAAAATCCTCACGTCCTTTCAGAAAATAAATGCATGTCTTATAAGTGTACAGCTTGCCAACTTTTCACAAACCTTGATGGAGATGGATACTGACCACCGACTGCGTGAGCATCCAGAAGCCCCTGCTTGTCATTGTTGTTGTTAAGTGCTGTCGAGTCTTTTCCTACTCATAGCGACCCTATCCAGGTTTTTTCAAGGAGTGGCTGGTGGGTTTGAACTGCTGATATCACGGTTAGCAGTCTAGTGCTTACCCTACAGTGCCATACTGAAAGTCACTGCTCTTCATTACTCCTTACTGGAGTTCACCAATCAATCACAAGCTCTTTGATCTCCATAAACTTCCTTAGTCTTGAAGAACAACTGCTACCATCACCCCTGGTACCTACCATACCACCAGCTTCCAACAGCATAGATTCATTGTGTCTCACACAGGAATGGTTTTGAAGAGTTTTCCTTTTGGTGAAAATATGCGCAGCACAACATATACAAGGGAACTTCAAAACATTCGTGGAAAAATTTCATTATCTTTCATTACATTTTTCCAATTCCACAATTTCTACATGTACAATCACTGACGTGGGCTCGATCGTCATGTGTTGTCACCATTCTTGTTATCTCTAACCAAAGTATTTCACCATTGAGTTAGTCATTGGCCCCGAAGCTTTATATCTAGGCTTTACAGTTACTTCTGTCACTTCGATCTCATGTAGATAATGCTGTGATTTATAATTTTTAAAGAACACAATGCTCAAAGCAGACAGTCTCTACTAACTGAGTTTAACGATGACTTCAGGGGCTAGTTTAAGTTCAAGGTTTAAATATGATCTCAGGGCATGAGATTCATGGGTTCTTCCAGTCTCAGTGAGTGCAGTAAGTCTGGATTCCATAAGAATTTGAAATACAGTTTCATATTTTTTCCATTTGATCAGAATCCATTTATTGAGACCCTGATGAAAGCAGTCAGTAATGTTTGCCGGGTACCATCCAGTACTTCTGGTTTCATGGAACATGAGGCAATAGTTCATGGGAGCAATTAAACCTGCAACTCAATTCCTCCTCAAATTCCTCATGTTGTTGTGGGTAAGTGCCGTCGAGTCAGTTCTAACCCATAGCGACCCTGTCATAGGGTTTCCAAGGAGCAGCTGATGGTGAGCTTGAACCACTGATCTTGCAGTTCAGATGGCCACACCAGGACAGGGGGCTTAAAAATTTCATGGAAATTCCATTTTGAAGTGTCCTCATACATGAGCTTTAAAAATTGTAGCATTATATGTGAGCACCAAAATTGCCTTGTATTTTTGTGGTTGGAGAGGGCAGACATTTTTAAGAGTTCCCTTGCCCTGGCTGTGCTGGGTTAAGCCTGCTAACAGGAAGTTTCTATGCATGTCTTCTGGTGCAGTGTTTGGGGCAGAATGATGCCCAGGGTGCAAGTCACTCACCTGTTCTTGAAAGGCAGCCACCCCACTTGCCTTACCTGCCCCTGACAGACTTAGCAAAGGCACCTATCAGGGAACCCTGAGGACTGAGGCTAGAACAACAAAATGGCTGTGAGTCCCCTGAACATGTTGGCCTTCTGGCAAGAAAACCTGGGGATGACGACTAACACGTTATATCCAAGGGGAACATTTTCCTCCAACTTCCAAATGAGGGCGTGATTGATGACTGGAGCTTTCTTTCACTCGGTTCTCTCGTCTTTTTCGATATGTGCTTTGCTTCCCTTCTCTTTTTGCTTCAGGAGGCAAACAGTATGAACTCAGGAATAAAGCTATGGCACATACATCGTAATGTATCTGGAACACCATCAGAAAAGGACTTATTTGTTCTCCTGGGCTGTGTAATACCGAGTGATTGAATGGTCGCCAAGCTGTCAGTGATACGAAACAAATTCCCTAACCCCCTCAGCCCGGAGCTTTGCTCAGCCTGAGATGGAAAAGAAATAACTTTTAATAGAAAACTCATTGCTAACATTGAAGATAAGATTTCAGAGTGAATTCTTCCTAAGAATAAAATGAAATATTAAAGAATTCGATGGGGGCCATTTAGGAAACCTTATTCCTGAGTGCTTGGTTAACAAACTAGGTTAATAAAAATATTTAGACTTTCGTGATGCATAATGCCTTTTTTTATTCCTGGGGAATGGGCCTGTTTGTATACACAGATGTTTCCTGTGGTTCTTCTATCATTGCTTCGACTTTTTTCTGAAACAATATTTCTAACAGGAAACAGAATCTTAGGCTAAGACCCTAGACCCGAAGTCCCCCACAGACCCTGTTAGTTTGAATGGGCTCAAAGGTAACCGGGCATTGTTTCATTAGGGTCACTATGAATCGGAACCCACTCGACAGCACCAAACAACAACAACAATAAACATTGACACTTAGGGTGGGAGGATGGGCATCTTCCTTTATTCTAAAGCATGGAAAATACTTTTAATAAAGAGATAATGCAATGAATCGCTTACATTGAGACATTCCTAGATAATTCTTCTGTGGCTTAGATGATGCTTAACCACTGATGGATTCGGGCCCATTCATTGCTGAGGACCTGGAGGGATTTGCTGTCTGCTCTTTCGCTGTCAGGACCTGCCCTTTCACAAAAATCCCAGGTGTGCTCAACTTGGCTTCTCACATTGTCCAAAGCATGGTTCTCACCTTTCCAGCACACACAGCGCTGTGGTCGGACAGCTCGGCGACACAGTTGTTTTGCCACTCTTATGAGCGCTTGGAAAGAAACAAAAAATAAAATCCAGAAGAGAGAACAAAAGGTGACCCTATCTTCATGGAAAGATGACATCCTGCCCTAATGAAAAATGAAGCTTCAGGATTCAGTTCTGACTATCTCAGTCATTCATGTCTTTTTTCTTTGGTGGCTGCTCCTGTGAGTGATGTCTCCGCTTCTCAGGCAGCGTGTTAAAATAAAATGTCATTCAGTGTCACCATGGAAGTAGAGTGGGGGCATTTCCAGGTCTGCCTGACTGTCCAGATACCACCCAGTGCCAGGGGAGGAAGAGATGGATGGTGTCCAAGGAAGCCTTGTTATTGTTGTTTTGGTGTGTCTATC
Source organism: Chrysochloris asiatica (assembly GCF_000296735.1). Classification (NCBI taxonomy): domain Eukaryota; kingdom Metazoa; phylum Chordata; class Mammalia; order Afrosoricida; family Chrysochloridae; genus Chrysochloris; species Chrysochloris asiatica. The sequence continues at coordinate 17,871,911 of NW_006408536.1, forward strand.
ATTCGTTAGTGTTCTCCTTTCTTTAACTTCTTAGTCAATTTGGTTTTCTATGATTATGATTATCAACTGTAAAGACCTCTTTAAAGAATTTGAGAGCAACGTCCTCAATTTGAGGACTAAGGTGTGTCTGGCCCATACACAAGTGAAAGTTAGACAGTGAATAAGGAAGACCATAGAAGAATTGATGCATTTGAGTTCTGGTGTTGGAGAAGAGTATCAAAAGTCCCATGGACTGCCAGAAGAACAAACAAATCTTTGTTGGAAGAAGTACAGCCAGAATGCTCCTTAGAAGCCAGGTTGGCCAGACTTGGTCTCTCATATTATCAGGAGGGACCAGTCACTGGAGAAGGACATCATGTTTGGTAATGTGGAGGGTCAGAGAAAAAGAGGAAGACCCCCAGTGAGATGGATCCGCACAGTGTCAGCAGCGATGGGCTCAGGCATAGCAATGATTGTGACGTTGGCCCAGGACCAGGCAGTATTTTGCTCTGTTGTGCGTAGGGTCACTATGAGTTGGAACCGACTTGATGGCACCTAACAACAATGACACCAACTTGATTATCAAAGTATGAAATACTTATTTTAGAAATTTTACAAATTGGGCTAAATGACAAGAGAGTGAAACGTCATTTGTAAATCCTGCCATCCAGAGGTCACTGCCATCAAGCCCATTGGTTCCGGTCCTTAGAGTCATTTCTCATTATTCATAAAGCCTTTACCTTCTCCAGGAGTTTGGAGTGTCAATTCCACAATTCTGTGTCATCTGGTGCTGAAATTGATTTTTTTTTTCATACCCTTTAATTGCTTTTCTCAATTTATCAACATCAAGAGTGAGAAGGTAACTATTATAGCTCCTCTCACGTGTGACTAACAATTTTGGCATATTTACTTTTCCTCTTCCACTCTGCCCAGCCCCCAGCCTTGTTTCCCAGCACCTAGAACAGCCCCTGGCAACTAGCAGTTCCTTAATCAATGTCACTGGATGAATAAATAAAGGACAGCAGTTTGTGTCCTTAGAGTCCTTCCAGTAGGTGAGCATCCCCCCTGGGGCCCACTTCTTGCTACCTTGCTTTGCTGTCTCTGCCCCAGCTGGCCGATCAAGTCGTAGGTCCCTGCCATCGTCAGCTGGATCTGCTCTCGTATCTTCTGGGTGGGGAAGGAGTAAGGCGTGGTGGTAAAAGTGCCCTGTCTTTGGAGTTGAACTGACTAAATCCCCAGGTCTACTGAAGCCTGTGTAATGGGGCAAACATCTTGTTCTAGCTGGGCTCCATCTATCAAGTGGGCCGCAGTGGTGCCAGCCTGGCGGGATGAGTGACAAGGAAGCATGATGCCTGGCACACAGAAAGGATCCAACATCTGTAGTGCTAGCATTTTGCCCACTTCTCTTTTCCACGGCAGCATAAATCAAGAGCCCTGGGGCCTCAGAATATTGCCTCTGTCTTCACATTTGCATTTGTTTCATCCAATGAACCTAAGAGGATTTCTGATGCATTACTTGATTTCCAGCTTCTGTGCCACGTAAATCAGAGAAAGGGGAAGAGTTGAGTGGCCTTTCTAATCTCTTTTTTGTGCTTCCTCTGCCCTGGCACATGCACCAGGTGAAGTGTGGTCATAGATCTGGCTGAACCACCTTATAATGAAGGTGCTTTCCATCTGTATATCACAGATATACAGTGTCCACAGTGCCTGTGATGGAGGAGCACTCAACGGGTATTTAGTGAGGAGATGAGTGAGGAATGAATGAATGAATGAATGAATGAACGAATGAATATAGTAGCAACCCATTGTACATAATTTACCTCCACCTCAAACATACACGTGGGCTTTCTGTAATCTCCTGCATCACAAAAGGAAACTCCACTGTAGGATTAAATCTCTAACCCTCTGAATCTGTAATACAAGCCCTTGCCAGACAGACACATAAGCACTGGTTCTGCAAAATGCCAGATGAAAGGGGGAAAAAAATGTTTCCTCTTAGTTCCCATTATTCATCCGTGGCTTCACCGGCCTAGTGTAGAAGGCTCTTTAAGGGAAGATGAGTGACAATGTGTGCTCGGTACAGGCTTATGTCTGCAGCTCTTCGTGTGAGTTATATGTGCACTGGCATCTCTTTCACATGGGATCTGATGAGTTGGCATCTATTTTTGACAGCATCTCAAATCTTGTGAAAGTCAGAGCTAGGGCTGGTGTTTTCTAGTAATATCTCAGAGGGTAGAGCGGGGCAACCTTGAAAATGAAAAAGAGAGGCTTCAAAAGATGTCTTCTTAGCTCGTCTGGAAAAAGAGGAAGTCGACAAAGAAGAGCTTCTGAACTCCCCAGAGCAAAAGCTTCCTTGAATACCTGCTTTTTGCAGACTGCATGCAGATAAACACAGACACAGAGGGGTGTTTCTTCCTCTAATTCAGTGTGGCAGCGGTCGTTGGTAAGTCCCCCAAACCTGTTTGCATCGTATCATCTTCTTGGGCATCCACCAGCTACTCATGCTGCAGCACCCTTGCAGTTTTACAGGTGCTTAGGTGCCTGAATTATGGCTGATGAATAGATATGCTGCATGCACCTCTGTTCCAAGCATAAAATCTTTCAGGCATTGTACCTTCATGCTTTTGTTCTCTTCCACTGACTGGCTGGAATGGAGGAAAGACCAAGAGTGATGTTGAAAGTCATGGTTAAAGACGGCAGAGCCTCCTCTGTGGAGGGGCATTGAATTGCATAGACCAGACCTGCCTGACCTGGAACTTCACCCTAGCCTGTTACATAAACAAGAAGGCAACTTCCGTCACTGAGTCAATGGGAGGTACAAATGGTTAATGCACTAGACTGCTGACTGAAAGGCTGGAAGATTGAGTTCAACCAGAGGGACCTACAAAAAAAAGGCCTGGAAAATCAACCACTGAAAACTCTATGAAATTCAGTTCTGTTCTGACACCCGTGTCATAGCTGGTCAGAATTGACTTGACAGCAACTGGGAAAAAAATGGCGCCATTACACATTTGGAGCTATTTGTTAGGCAGCCCACCATGCCCCAACTAAGATATACTCCTTGTTGTTGTTGTTGTTGTTAGGTGCCATTGAGTTGGTTCCAACTCACAGCAGCCCTATCTATGCAAAAGAGAACAAAACCTTACCCAGTCCTGCGTCGTCATCCTTACAATTGTTTTGTTTCAGCTTATTGGTGTAGCCACTGTCTCACTAAGATCTATCTACTCCTTAGATTGAAAAATAAAATAGCTGACAATTTTCAAAGGCCTTTTATTTGCTAGGAATTATTTATGTTGCTAATAATCTTTACAGCAGTGCCATAAGGTTGCCCTCATTTTGTAAGTATAGCTACAATTCCCAGTGAGAAGAGGCTAGTACTGAGTTCACCATGGCTTCCCCAGGGTTGGAACAAAGGATGGCACTGAATAGACCATCAATGGAGCTGGTTGATGGAGGGCAGGAAGCTCAAGGAGGCAAGGTCCCGTGGCCAGGGTCCGCAGTCAGAAAATGGTGGCGCCTCTGTGGAACTCAAGTCTATCTGACTTCAGAACTCAGCTTCCTCTGAGTCCTGCCTCTGTAAGCCAAAACTACAATGAACGGGTGACAGCCAGTGACAAAGAGCGCTTCCAAGCACCTTTGCAGTCTCTTATCTTGATTTCTAATTGGAGAAGTAACTTATTTTAAAATGCAAATAATAGAGATCAAAATACAAAAAGGCAAAATCCCAACTCCTTTTACAAGTTTGATTTTATTCTTAACATGCACAAACACACACATTCAACAACAGTTAGTTCACCCTTGTTTATCGTTGTTGTATGCTGTTAAATTGATTCCATCGCCTAGTGATCCTATAGAACAGAGTAGGGTTTCTAGCTATACTTTATGGGAGCAGATCACAGTTATCTTTTTGTGTTTAAGCTTTTATTGTGCATTGAGTGATAATTTATATGGGAGAACATCAGGTTTGCACTTATCCTATCATATTTTGTATTATTGCAATGATTACAATCCCCTCTATGCATCACCATTCAACAGCATTTGCTTCTATTCCCTGTGTTTTGTGGGGGATGTACACAAAAACACTCCGGAATATATAATCATTTAAACAACCAACCAAAGGGCACATTCTGCAAGCCTGCCTCCTGGCTGCCAGCACACAGCCTTTCTTTTTCCATGAGTCCAGAGTTCTCAGCTGCTCCCTTTCTCCATATCCTCATCTCTGCCTCCATCTCTGGTGTCACTGCTTCTCTGGCTAGGGTCCCACTTTCTGCTCCGCATGTATCTTTAAGGTAGATTCCTATGAGGGGAATTTGGGGTATATTCATAAGTACTTTTCAATATCTTCCACATGTGGAGTCCTACATGTGCAAAGGTCCAGATGGCCATCAGATATTGAAGTGGGCTCAATGGATTCAGTTCTCCAAGTTAAGGTAACAAAGAAGAGTGGAAGTAAAGGTTTCCAGAATAGCCGGATGTTGCAGAAACGCTCCAAGTAAAGATGAGCAGTGAGGCAGCACTGGCAGCCCAGACAGAGAGGTGGCACTTTCCATACACTGGTTTCTCTGTGTCCTCCTAGCTGTGGCCTATTTGTCAGGAAGGTCAGGGCTGATCTGGGCCCCGGGGCAGAGTACTTTGCACTGTGTTCCTTACAGAGGCGGGCAGTGGCCAGGAGGACATTGCAAGGTCCAGTCTGGGGCTGAAGTGGAAGGTTCCCTGCTCAGACCTAAGTGTAGACCTGATGTGCCCAGACAGCTTGCGGGGCGAGCAGGCAGCTCTAGACAGATGTCTGCAGGCACAGCTGTGTGTGCTCCAAGATGTCTCTGTCCGCGAGGGATGTTCGATGATGATAATGATGATGGCAGTGAAGGAAGGAGTTGATTATCCAGGCACCACTGAGGCACTAAGAGCTGAACATGTGTGTGTGTGTGTGAGAGAGAGAGAGAGAGAGAGAGATCCTGTGTGACTGTGTGATGTATGGATGCAGTGTGTGTGGTGCACAGGGTGTGTGTGTGAGAGAGAGAGAGAGAG
>NW_006408536.1:17877602-17894716 GCF_000296735.1 Chrysochloris asiatica
TGACTGTGTGATGTATGGATGCAGTGTGTGTGGTGCACAGGGTGTGTGTGTGAGAGAGAGAGAGATCCTGTGTGACTGTGTGATGTATGGATGCAATGTGTGTGGTGCACAGGGTGTGTGTGAGAGAGCGAGAGCGCATGTGGGTCTGTACAGTGTGACGTGAATGTGTATGTGCACTGTGTGATAACGTGCCGTGCCATGCTTGTGACTACATGGCTATGCAGTGTGATGGTGTGGGATGTGAGTGTGTATGTGGCTCATGCCTGTAGTGCATGGGTGTACAATGTGTTGGATGCGTATGTGTTTGAGAGGTACCAATTAGATTCCCTGAGGCATTCATGTTGCCTGTCAAAGGTACCATACTCGTTTTTGAGTATTCCCTCAGATCTCCCTGCCTGTCTTCTGTGGCAAAAATGCCAGCTTCACCCACGAGACCCCTCCTGCCCATTTTTCTCCCTCAGGAGGGCAAGCTCTAGGGAAGGACTTCAGTTTGCACTGATGTTTGCAGCATTACCTGGTACAGTTAGAGAGAGGGAGGTGGTGTTCTCCAGAGCTGCCTGGTAAAATTGCATTTCACTTATTATTTTATTATCCTTTTAATTGAGGAAGACATAGCACACACCATAGGATGCACCAATCTTGCCAGGCTGATGGCACTTTGCATATGTATGTGCCCATGGAACCACCCAGATCAAAATAGAATACACTTCCAGAAAGCGCCCTTGAGCCCCCTTACAGTTCACACCGCTACCAAGCAACCCCTGTTCAGACTCGTGTCTCCATAGATTAGCTAGCTCTGTCTGCTCTAGGGTTTCATGTAAATGGAATGATGCTGTATGTGGCCTTCTGTGTCTGGCTGCTTTAACTTCGCAGAATGCATGTGAGTGCCATTCATACTGTTGCGTGTGTCAGCAGCTCATTTACTTTTCTCGCTGTGTAGTATGTCCTTATATAGGTGGATCAGAGTTTGTTTATCCATTCTCCTGCTGATGGGCATCTGGGTGGTTTTCACATTGAGACTATTGCAAATAAAGCTGCTACCAAACATTTTCGAACATATCTTCTGGTGGCCATATGTAGAGTCGTCTTTATGTTGTGCCAGTGATGACATTTGACAAAGACAGAGTTTGAAAAAAAAAAGCACAGCAAAACCTCTGCCAACAACAGGTTTCAACATCAGCAACAACAAACCCAACTTACCCTAGCAGGCTTCCTGGGAAGAATGAAGCTGCAGGCTTGGATGAGACCCCTTGAATCTGACTGTTTCTTTGCTTTTGGAAAAAGAGAACATCACATTTGAGGACAGAGAAGGTTCATTAGGATACAGAATTCTGCTGCTAGACAGGAATCCTCTGTGACTTGACGCCCTTATTGATGAAGATCAAAGACTAATGCTTTCAACAGGGATTGTTGTTAAGTGCCATTGAGTCGATTTTGACTCATAGCTAGTGACTCTATATAGGGTTCCCAAAGAGTGGCTGGTGAGTTCGAACCACCAACCTTGTGGTTCAAACCAACCTTTCGTTCTAGTGCTAATCCTACAACACCACACCAGGGCTCAATGTGGATTACACCTCACATAAAGAAAACAAAAGTCCTCAGAAGGCAACCAATAAGCAACATCATGATCAATAAAGAAAATATTGATGTTGTTAAGGATTTCATTTTGTTTAAATCTTCAATCAACACCCATGGAAACAGCAGTCAAGAAATTAAATGACTTATCAAATTGGGGGAATCTGTTGCAAAAGACCTCTTTAAAGTGTTAAAAAGAAAAGATGTCACTTTGAGGACTAAAGTGCGCCTGACCCAAGCTGTGTTATTTTCAATCACCTCATGCATGCAGAAGCTGGAAAATGAGTAAGGAAGACCTAAGAAGAACTGATGCCTTTGAATTACGGTGTTGGTGAAGAATAGTGAATATACCATGAACTTCTGGAAGAACAAGCAAACATGTGTTGGAAGAAATATAGCCAGAATGCTCCTTAGAAGCTAGGATGGCGAGCCTTTAGCTCATGTATTTTGGGCAAGTTGTCAGGAGTAACTAGTTCCTGGAGAAGGACATCATGCTTGGGCAGTGGAGGGTCAGCAAAGGAGAGGAAAGCCCTCAAGGAGATGGACTAGCATAGTGGCTGCAGCGAGGGACACCGGTGTAGCACCTGTTGTGAGGATGGCACAGAAGAGTTTCAGTCTGCTGTATGTACAGCTGCAATTATTTGCAACCATCTCAATGTCACCTAACAACAACAACAAGTTAGAATCACCTCATTGGTAATAGGTTTTGATTCTATTTTGGTTATTTTTAGGGTCCGGGGTCTCCAGTGTATAAATTACTCCTTAGAGATGTATTGGGATCTTTGGAAGTGCCATAAGCTGCTTCAGATCCTGATTTGGACTATTGTTTGAGTCCACGTCATGATTTTCCCATTACCAGCCCCATAAGACTGGTCCAGATAATATTTATACACTCCAAATTCATTTCTGTGGAGCTTGGCCCTCGGGAAAACCCGGCCTGATTCCTGTCCATAAGATGCCAGGAGGAATTTCAGGGGGTGACCAGGAGGACTGAACAGACCTGTATCTGCAGAGTAGTGGTTTTGAGACTTTGGGGGTTGACATCCCTAAGCTTTTGACCCTCTCCATTGCAGATGTTGTTGGTACCCCATCAACATATCCCTGGCATTCCCTTCACCCTCTTGCTAGCTCCTGGTGGACACTTCAACTCTATACCCTGAGACTTCTGGACTAGCCCTGGGAGCATGTCTGGTCCATGCCCAGGGCAAGCAAGAAGCTCTGGAGAGTTTTTGTCTCCAGGAACAGCCCTCAACTGATCCAGCCTAACCCACAGGGCCCGAAAGAGCTGATGGCACTTCTAAAGACAGCTGTGCATCACCAGTTGGCAATAACTCTGAGGTTAACTCTCTGTGCCCACTGCATTCACCTGCTCATTAATGGCCCCTGGGTTAGCTGTCTTTCCTTCCACAACTCAGCTCCCTGCACATCTACTGCTGTTTCCTGGAAACTCCTCCCATATGGAGTGTAGTTGTGATTCAGTGGTAGAATTCACAGTTTCCATGCTGGTTCCCCACCATTCATCTGTCCCTTTGTTGTACTGTGGTGGCTTGTGTGTTGCTATGATTTCTGGAAGCTATGTCACTGGAATTTTAAACACCAGCAGGGTTCACCCATGGTGGACAGGTTTCAACAGAACTTCCAGACTAAGACAGACTAGGAAGAAGGAGAAGAAGACGACTTCTGAATGGTGGTTGTTGTTAAGTGCGGTCAAGTCAATTCCTACTCATACTCACCCTATATAGGGTTTCCGAGGAGCAGCTGGTGGGATTGAACCACGGACCTTGTGGATAGCAGTCCAGTGCTGATCCCACAGCATCACACCAGGAGTACATCAAAAACAGTTTCAGTTGTCATGGAGTTGGTTTCTACTCAGGGGAACTCATTTGTGCGCCACAGGATGTCCTATGGCGGGTTTCTTGGAAGTAGATCATTGGGCCCTTCTTCTGAGGCCCATCTGAGTGTTTGCAAACCTTCAGTCATTTGGTCAGTAGCCAACTGCTGAGCACATTTAACTCTTTATACCATCCAGAGTGCCATGGGCTGCCAGAAGAACCAACAGATCTGTGTTGGAAGAAGTGCAGCAAGAGTGCTCCTTGGAGGCCAAGATGGCCAAACTTCATCTCTCCTACTTCGGACATATTGTCAGGAGGGAGCAGTCGCTGGAAAAGGATATCATGTTTAGTAAGGTGGAGGGTCCGAGAAAAAGAGGAAGACCCCCCTCAGTGAGATGGATTGGCCAAGTGGCAGCATCAATGGGCTCAAGTGTGGCAACAATAGTGAGGTTGGCCCAGGATTGAACAGTGTTTCATTCTACTGTGCATAAAGTCATTATGAGTTGGTACCAACTCGATGGCAACTAACATCAACAACAACTATCCAGAAACTCAGTCCATGTCAAAGAGACTCTGAATGGTTAGCCTTTAAAATTACTATGAATGGCAGTAGAACATTGTCTTATATAGTGAAATGGTCTCTAAATCCCACCAGAATTTAGAGACCATCCCAAGAGCAGATTTCATGCATTAAATACTAATGACCAGAAGAGTTGTAGGATAACATCATCCATGAAGAAAGCAAAAGGTCATTACGAAGACATGAAAGAAAGAAAAGACCAGAGTGGGTGTCAGAAGAGACTGAAACTTGCTCTTGAACATAAAGAAATGAAAGCAACCGGAAGAAAAGATGAAGTAAAAGAGCTGCAGAGAAATTTTCAACGGGCAGTTTGGGAAGACAGAGCTTAGTATTACAATGAAATGTGCAAAGACCTGGAGTTCGAAAATCAAAAAGGAAGAACACACTTAGCATTTCTCAAACTGAGGGAACTGAAAAACAAAACACAATAAAAAACAAGCCTCGGGTTTCAATATTGAAGGATTCTATGGACAAAATAGGACTCCTGGTACGGCGTTGTAGAATAAACACTGGACTGCAAGGTTGCTGGTTCAAACTCACCAGCTGCTTCTCAGAAACCCGATATAGGGTCACTATGAGTCAGAACTGACTCTTGATGGCACTTAACAACAAACAACAATGGGCAAAATATTGAATGATGTAGGAAGCATCAAAAGAAGATGTAAGGACTACACAGCGACACTGTACCAAAAAGAATTGATCGATGTTCAGTCAATTCAAGATCAAGAACTAATGGTTCTGAAGAAACAAATCCAGGGTGCACCGAAGGCATTGGTGGAAAACAGGGCTCCAGGACTAGCTGGAATATAAACTGAAACCTTTCAACAAACCAATGCACCACCGGAGGCCTTCACTCGTCTATGGCAAGAAATCTGAAAGACAGCCAACCAATTGAAAGAGATCCATATTGCACCCATTCAATGGAAAGGTGACCCAACAGAATGCAGAAAACATTGAACAATATCGTTAATATCACACGCAAGTAAAATTTTGCTGAAGATAATTTAAAAAGTGTTACAGCAGTACATCAACAGGTAGATGCCAGAAATTCAAGCCAAATTCTGAAGAGGACATGTATCTAGGGATATCATTGCTGACGTCAGATAGATCTTGGCTGAAATCAGAGAATACCAGAAAGATGTTTACTTATGCTTTATTGACTATACAAAGGCATTTGACTGTGTGGCTCATAACCAACTATGGATAACGTTGTGAAGAATGGGTATTCCAGAAATCTTCATTGTGCCCATGAGGAACCTGTTAGAACAGATCAAAGAAATACTGAATGGTTTAAAATCAGGAAAGGTGTGTGCCAGGATTGTATCCTTTTACCGTACTTATTCAGTCTGTATGCTGAGTACATGGATTATATGAAGAAGAACATGGCATCAGGACTGGAGGAAGATTCATAAACAACCTGTGAGATGCAGATGACACAACTTTGCTTGCTTGAAGTGGAAAGAATTTGAAATACTGATGACGATCAAAGTCTTCAGTATGGATTGCACCCCAATGTAATGAAAACAAAAATCCTCAAAGTGACAAATAAACAGCATCATGACAAACAACGAAAAGACCGAAGTTGTCAAAGACTTCATTTACTTGGATCCACAACCAATGCTCATGGAAGCAGCAGTCAAGAAATCAGATGATGTAGACGTAATGCATTAGGCAAATCTGCTGCAAAAGCCCTCGTTAATGTGTTTAAAGACTGCTGGTGTGGCACTGTAGGGTCAGCACTGGACTGTGAACCACAAGATCAACATTTCAAACCCGCCAGCTAATCCTCAGAAACCCTATGATTCAGACCTGGCTCAACAGCCAATGTGTTTAAAGAGCAGAGATAATACTTTGAAGACCAAGGTATGCCTGAGCCATGGTATTTTCAGTTGCCTCATATGCATGTGAAAGTTGGATAATGAATAAGGAAGACTGGAGAAGAATCGATGAATTTGAATTATTGTTGGAGAAGAATGTTGAAAGTACCGTCGACTGTCAGAACAAACTAATCTGTCTTGGAAGAAGTACAGCCAGAATGCTCCTTTGAAGCGGGATAGCAAGACTTCATTTCTCATATACTTTGGACATATTATTAGGGGGGACCAATTCCTGGAGAAGAACATCATTCTTGGTAAAGTGGAGGATCAGCAAAAATATAAATAAATAAAAGAGGAAGACCCCCAGCGAGATGGATTGACCCAGCGGCGGCAGCAGCAGTGGGTTTGAGCATACCAAGAATTGTGAGTCCGGCCCAGGACCGGCCCAGGGGTTCCTATGAGTCAGAACCGACTCGATGGCATGCAACAACAACATGCTAGTTCTGCATCTCAGGCCCACCCAGCACTGATTAGTCACTGGAAGTTTAGTAGCGTAGTGGTTACGAATCAGGCTGCTAACCTTAAGGTCAGCAGTTCGAAACTGCCAGGTTCCCGTAAAGATGTACAGCTTCGGAAACCCTGTCGCTATGAGTCAGAACTGACTCCATGGCACATAACCACCACCACCATGATGCTGAACAGGTTTTCATAGAGCTTCCAGACTAAGATGTAGTAGGAAGAAAGCCGTGGCTCGCTACACGCAATCTAACAACAAAACCCTCCCACATAAAATATGCACTCAAACCTTTGCCTCAGGGTCTGTTTGGAGGACTCCCAAACAAAGACATGTTCCTCTCCACCATACATTAATTTCTTTGGGAATTTTTCAAATTCTATGATGCCCTTTGTATCACCCATTCTGGGGTCCAGCCAAGCCACCACCAGCTATCTTTGCTAGGGAGCAGTTTGAGGTCAGTGACTGACCCAGGGGAGCATACATAGCTGCAGAAAGTGTGGGGAAATAGAGTCCTCTGTGATTCCATCTGGGGGTGGAGCATTGCTATTTGAAGAGCTATAGGAGCCCTGGTGACACAATGGTTAAGCGCCTGGCTGCCAATTGACAGGTTGGTGGTTTAAACCCACCAGCCACTGTGAGGGAGAATAGACCACACAGTCTGCTTCCACAAAGATTTCATCTTAAACAGTCCTTTGTTCCTGTAGTTAAGTGCCAGAGAGTTCCAACTCATCATGAGGCTTTAAATCTTTGCGGGGAACAGAAAGCCTCATCTTTCTTCCGCGAAGCGATTAGCTGGCTCGAACCTCAGACCCTATGGTTCTAAGTCCAGTGTTTATCATATGGAGTCACTGTGCCCCCGAACAACTTGATGGGGCAGTTTTCTCTGTCACATGGGGTTACTATAAGTCAGGATGGATTCAAGGGCACCCAACAATGACAAGCCACTCTATAGCCCCAAGGAGGATGACTTAGCATAAAATACAAAGCAAAAAGTAAAAAACAAAAAAGGCATTTCTACCGTGATGGTTCCGGAAAAATAAAAAATACAATTGTTTTGATTTGTTGGGGACAAAAGACTCCTGAAGGATTTTTTTTGGGTTTTTTTCTCTCTCTCTTTGGTTTTTGATTTCCCACAAAGTGGAAAACTGTGGAAAGTGAAAAACTGAAAAGAAAAATAGAATTCTATGACACATCCTTTTGGGGAGAAAAATCACAATGTCCAACGCAGATTGTCTGGTTTCTTTCTGTTTTATCTTTTCCTGGAAGGGCATTTTTCCACAGGATTTCATAGTGGACACAGAAGAGTAGGCAGAGCTTCAGACAGAGGGCTACAATTAGATAGAACCTTTGAAGACTTAACTTTGAATTTACAGTTCTGGAAGGATAAACACCGAACCTCTTTCAGTGGAGCTAGGATGATATGGAGGCCGATACCATTGCAAGAGGACAGGGTGACACACGAAAGAGTAAGCTGAGCAGGAAACGCTATGTGGAGGGATGTGAGGACATTCACATCAATTGGCCACCAGGCCAGTGGAGGGAGGGAGGTGTGTGTTGGCTTTGCAGGACTCTCTTTTCTGTGTCTTGTGCTGCTCATCACCGGCATTATAGAGAAACACACAAGCTGTTGGAGTTGCATTCTATTAACCCCGCCCCAGTGGCTGCTCCTGCCCAACGCCACACACAGTTTCTAATCGTTTTGCTGTTTCACTGATTGCAGAATTAGAAGCAGCTACTGTCTGGTGAAAGTAGGTCACGGAAGTTCATGACTTTGCTAGGCTGCTAATAGATTTCTGAATGGCAGTGTATGGGCTTCTGAATGTGACATGTGAACAGAAGAAGAATAGTGATCTCTCACGGATGGTTTGGAGCTTGAGTCATTGTCTTCTCCAGCATGAGGACATGTGAGCAAGGCCATCCCAGATTCCAGGTGCCGTGAAAAGTCAATGAGATGCTGGCATGGTCATTTGGAAACCTAAAAGTGCTGCTATCAGGGTCTTATGGCTCCGGGCCCCTTCTTCTGTGACCCTCTGTCATTTTCCTTGCTCATCCTTTCTCTTCCCTCTCCCCCATCACCACAAAAACCTGCCTCTTAACTTCTGTGCTATGAGCTCATCCCTCCCCTCGTATACACTGCCCAGGGCATCTTTTTTAAATTTTATTTCTGTATTTGTCTATTTCTAGATTATTCCAGCTTTAGAATACAGTCAGCTGCACAGAACACATTGAAAAATTAAACTATATACCCTCTTACTAAAACAGGGAAGCCTTTAGGTTGCCCCCCCAGGAAAGCAGTACATTGAGTCAAATTATGAAGACTACCACCACCACTGCCCATTGGCAAATTCACTATATGGGCACTGTTACTGTGAAGTGAAAGGAGCTCTGGTAGCGTATTGGTTACAAATCAGGCTGCAAACCACAAAGTCAGCTGTTCGAAACTACCAGCTATTCCGCAGGAGAAAGATGAGGCTTTCTGCTCCTGTAAAGATTAACAGCCATGGAAACCCTGTTCAGGGTCGCTGTGAGTCGGAACCGACTCCACGGCACACAGCCACCAGCCACTGCGAAGTGATAATTTAGATAGGGGTTGTTGTGTGTGCCTTTCTTGCTTGGTCTCTCTCTTGGGCAGTTTATGCTTAAACCCTGCTTTTCTTCCAGCACCAGACAATGTTGCTCATAATCATGTCACTCCAAAATGTGTTCATGATTCATTTGAAAACTGGCAACAGTGATTTCTCTGAAGTGTCGCACTTACCCAGGACTACCCTCCACCCTCTGGGTAGCTCTCAAATCCAGAATTTCCTAGGGGAGGAGAAAGAATAAATCAACATAAAATGGTGTTAGAAAACCCTGGTCAATAACAAGCAGGTAGGACATTAACATATACGTGACCTTTGAAATGATCAGGGGTTTGGGGAAGCGACTTCAGCAAACAGCTGGCTGGGTGCCTGCCCTTGACTAATAGGCTGAGAGATACAGCTGCTGGAAAGACATTTGAGGGAGAGTCCTATAGTCAGAAAGCTGTCTTTAAAAAAGAAAGAAAGATACTCGATCCTTTGTTTGACAAACCCTAATTTCATTGGGATTGACAGCATTGCCTTTGTCAAGCATACATTTAACAAATGAGATTGAACAAGTACCCCACTCACTGTCATCTAATTGAGTTTGACAGCCAAAGCAGGTAGGTAGAAGAATGTACTTACAAATGCTTTCCTCCAGTTTAAATGGTGGCACGGCTTACTGGATCAGGATGAAAGTGAAAATTGTTACGTTTTTATTTTGTTTTTTGTTTTTTTTTAAGGTATAAAAGTACATCAAGTGAACTAATCTAAGCATGCCACTAATGACTTGTTGCCACTGTATGCATTGGTATAACCGTAACACAAATCAAGATGTAGCACATTTCCATCCCCTCAAAAAGTCCACTTCCCAATCAAGACCACCCCATCTTCAGATGCCAAGATACCTTCCACCCTGACTTCTACCAGCATGGATCAGTTTTGCTTGTTATGGGTATAAAATATGTCATTCAACATGTCTTCTGTGTTTGGTGTGTTTCACTCAGTGATCTTCAAGATTCATCCATGTTGTTGCATGTATCATAAATTCATTTTTTTTCATACTCTGTAATATCCCATTGAACATTACAGCATTGAGGACGATGCAGGACCAGGCAGTGTTTCATTGTGTTGTGCAAGGGATCGCGAGGAGTCAGAACTGACTTGATGGCACCTAACAACAGTAGAAACAAGAGTATTCCATTAGGCAGCCTGGTAGCACAGTTCGGTGGTTTGGTTCAGACCCACCCAGCAACTTCAGTTCCACAGAAAAGGAGACCTGGCGATCTGCCCTTATAAAGATCACCTCCAAAAAAACCAAACCCTTGCTGGCGAATCAGTTTCAACTCATAGTGACTAGAAAACCCAATGGGGCAGTTCTGTTCTGTCACATTGGTTTGGTATGTGTCAAAATGAACTCAACAGCTTCTAATCACAACAGCAGTATTCCATTAAATGAATATAGCACAGTGTCTGTATTTCATCTTCAATGGATGGACTCTTAGGTTCTTTTCAGTTTATCTCTTGCCTTTAGTTTCAACTTATTTTTTCTAGATGTTGTTGTTGTTGTTAAGTGTCATTGAATCGATTCCGACCCATTAGCCCACAGCACCACACCAGGATAAATTTATACGTAATATATAGAAGGAGTCCTGGTGTGGCACTGCGGATTAATGCACTAGACTGCAAAGTTGTTTGAACCGCAAGATCGGCAGTTCAAGCTCAACAGCCGCTCCTAGGAAACCCTATACATAGTCGCTATGGGTCGGAACCGACTTGACAGCACTTCACAACAACAAGAATCAACCAGCCCCGTGTCCTCTGGTCAGATCCTCCATAGCACTGTGGAACAAGGGAGGAGGTGCGCACATCGTGTGGCTTCGTTAAATCCAGTATGGGGGAGGGAGAATTGAGCAGGGTCTGTGGCCAGTCAGAGCTATAGCTTAGGAACAGATGGGAAGGTGGGACTTGGGTAGATTTGAAAGCAGCTAGAAAGGGAACAGAGTGGCCATTTCTCATCTAGAGTGCCACTGTGACTGGCTTTATGCCCATTATTGGACAGATTCAGGGACACAGATTACATTTGATCATTCTGACACCTTCCCATTTTATGAATCGGGGAAATAACGAACCCAGGATTACTACTCATAAACATCTGATCAGGCAGTATAGCTAGGGTAGGTATTTGTCATCGGACAGAAATGGGTTCAAAGGTTTGTCATCTTAGAAAACTGTGTGCTCATTGCAGCTGATGGTGAGGTGAGCAGCTGTACAAAGAGGTGCAACAAGGTAGGCTGGGGGGTCCTGGGAAGGTGTGGGTGTGGTAACGGGACCTGGTGGGAAAGGATTGGGTTTGCCCAGGGCTATCCCAGTGTGAGTCCTCGAAGTCCCACATACTGGGACAGTCTTCAGTCTGGGGAGAACCAGAGCATTTGGTCATCAGAAGGGAGGGAGATCTTTTCATTTATCTATCTGTGCATTCAGCTAATGAATATTTACTTGAGCATCAGTTACCAAGGGAGATATGATCCCTGCCCCCCTTCCAGAGGACTTCCTGGAGTAAGGAAGGTGCAATTAAAAGAAGTGGTCACACAAAATAGATCAATGGGACGTACTAAAAATTAAGAACTTATGTGCATCAAAAGACTTCATCAAAAGAGTAAAAAGGGAACCCACAGAATGGGAAAAAAATATTTTGCAACGACACAGCAGACAAGGGACTAATTTCCAAAATATATAGGAAACTACACCACCTCTACAAGAAAGGACAGAAACCCAATTAAAAAATGGACACAGGACATGAACAGACACTTCACCAAGGAGGAGATCCAGGCAGCCAACAAACATATGAAGAAATGTTCACAATCACTAGCCATTAGAGAGATGCAAGTCAAAACAACAATGAGATATCATCTCACATCACAGCAATAACAGCAAAGATAAAAAAAAGTAGAGGATAATAAATGCTGGCGAGGGTGTGGAGAGACTGGGACACTCCTAGATTGTTGGTGGAATTGCAAAATGGTCCAACCATTCTGGAAAACAATATGGCACTTCTTAGAAGGTTTGAAATAGATATACCTTGTTGTTGTTGTTGTTGTTGTTGTTAAGTGCCGTTGAGTCAGTTCCGACCCATAGCGACCCTGTACAGGGTTTCCGAGGCTGTAAATCTTTACGGGAGCAGAATGCCTCATCTTTCTCCCATGGAGCAGCTGGTAGCTTCGAACTGCTGGCCTTAAGGTTCATAGCCCGATTCATAACCACTATGCTACCAGAGCTCTTTTATGATCCAGAAATTCCTCTATTTGGCATTTATCCACAAGAAATATGAGCCATAACATGAGTAGATATATGCACGCCAATGATCATAGCAGCTCTGTTTACAATAGCAAAAACATGGAGACAGCCTAAGTGGCCATCTATGGAAGAATGGATAAACAAACTGTGGTACATACACACAATGGAATACTATGCTACCCTGAAAAGCAGCAAGCCACCGCATAACATGGATGAACCTTGAGGACATTATGCTGAGTGAAATCAATCAGTCACAAAGGGAGAAATCTGTCATAGGACCATTATTGTAAAAGATTAAGAAAAAGTACTCACACTAAAAGGAGGAAAAAAATGATCTTTTATTTTTTAAATTTTATTAAAAAATTTTTTTTGTTGGGGTGGGGTGAGAGGAGCACAGGGTAGGGAATAGGCACAGGATAGTTTGGGTGCTGGGAGCAGGGGTACACAGTAGAAGAGGAAGGGGAAAGGAAAAACAAGGCAAAAGGGAGACCAGCTAGACAGGTTTACATGGGTTAATTAGGACAGAGGTAACTGACATTGTAAGCACAACCATGGAACAACAGGGCTCGGAATACAAAGATGAAGCAAGACTTGAATGGGTAATAGTGGGGAAATTATGTTAAGATGCTTGGCTGTCTTTTGAATCTTGGTTTCCCTTGCCTACAATTATAAAATAGACACTTGAAGGGGAGAAAGAGGAATAGCTAGAAAATCACCAGAGAAAACTTGTAAGTCAGTCTTCAGCCTATAACTGATTGGGATACCTAAAATGGGGCTAGAACTTGCCCAGTGAAGGAGGCTCCCTGCAGAGCCTTTGCATTGCACAAGACCATAGGTGGAATCCTGATCCTCATCCAGAATCTTCTGAGGTGGGACATTTCCCTGGAAAGGACAAGCAGACCAATCTGGAGCAGCTAGAAGAACAGAAGACACTTCTTGAAAGAAAGACCAGCAGAAACAACAACAACAACAACAACAGTCTAATTGACTACTACAAGAACAAGCAAGCTGTTCCCCAGGGAGCCAGCAAGGCACGTGGTCAGGTAAACCCTCTTCCAAGACTGAAACTCAAATGGAAAACACTAGCAGGCATACGGTCCAACTGCTGACCATGTTGGTCACCAATAAGGAGAAGCAGGGAAAAAACAACAATGACGTTGTGAACTAAGTCCAACCACATTCAATAGACTCCTGTTAACCTGGATTGAGACCTGGTTAACCAACAGTATGACGAGACCTGGGAACTCCTGGGCCCAGGGGCAGGGCCATGGCCCCAGAGGACTAGAGCAGAGTGTGAAGCATGCAGCTGATATGAAGTGAGGGGAGATGCACAAGAACACCCACAGTTGCAGATAGTACCCATTTGACCTGGCATCAGTGGCTGGATGATCAGAACAAAACTAGAGGAAGAAAGAAGAAGAAGAAAAAAAAGAGTAACCCATTATAAGTGGATGAACTTGACCTATGCTTGTGGATGCAATATGACAAAGGAGAGGACAAATCTCTACAGTGAGGATCATTCCCACCCCCTTGGTACACAGGGTTGACAGGGAGGGGGAACTTAGACATTGGCTACCCAAAATGGGGGGACTACAAAGGCAAGAAGTGACTGGCTTACAAGCTTTTAGTAGGGAACCTAGTGCCAGAGGGTACGGGGAAAGGTAGACTCTCCACTGAATTGTTTCCAGCCTGTCTGAGTGGGGTTAATAAAAGGTGAGGGGGAAGGGACTCCTGTGGTTCAATACGGAATGATTGCTTTCAGGTCTGACAGTGAGTGTTGGAAAGGTAAATGTAAATGTTTGGTAACAAAAGGAGGGGAGAGGCTGATTTTGCAGTCCAGGAGCAGAGACCCCCAGAACCATCAAAGGAGAAAAGTGAAGTGAGGTACCCTGTCTGGGGAGGCAGTGACACTAGGGATGGAGGCAGAGGCGATGACATGGACAGAAGTTGCTGGCTGGGGACTCTGGACTCAGGGAGGGAGAGGGGCTGTGGGCTGGCAGCCAGGGGGCAGGAGTGTGGGGTGTACCCCTGGTGGTTTGATGATGCATGCAGGGGATTGTGATCATTGCAATGAAACAAAATACGATAGGATGAATGTAAAGATAATGTTCACCCATGTAAACTAACACATAATTCACAATAAAAACTTAAAAAAAAAAAGCTATGAAATGGAAATAAAATAAAAACAAGAAGTAGTCACAATACAATGCACTGTTGTTGGCTTTGGTAGAGACAATAAGGCAGTTCGTTCTTGAATTGGGAAAATACTGGAAGCTATGGAAGCAGAGGAGTCCCAGGGTGTTGCAAACACTTAACACACAGCTAGTAACTGAAAGGTTGGAGGTCTGAGTCCCCCAGAGGTACCTAGGAAGAAAGGTCTGGCAATCTACTTCTAAGAATATGGGCCATTGAAAACCATATGGAGCGCAGTTCCATTGTCATGCATATGGAGTTATCACCATGAGTAGACATCAACTGGACTGTGACTAACAACAATATGCAAGGCTACATCATTATCATGGGGTATATGACTCAAGGGGAGCCTTGTGTGGCACTTTGGGATAAAACACTGGACCACAGGTTGGCTTGAATCACAAGGTGGGTGGTTCAAACTCACCAGCCACTCCTTGGAAACCCTCTACAGGGTCTCTATGAGTCGAAACCGACTCTAGGGCACTTAACAACAATACATGACTCAAGGGGATATAAGGTAAAAAATGGTTCTTTAGAAACTCGTGTCTCACCAACTAAGAGATCAAATCTTATTATTCTTCTAGAAATAAGAATGCCCTAATAAAACGAAGGAAGATCTACTAATGGCGATCTACTTCCAAAAAATCAGCCATTGAAAACTCTGAGCAGAGTTCTCCGAAAGGTGTGCTGAATGTATTGCCATGAATGTGTTGAGTCTACAGCAACTGGTAATAGTGGAAAAAAGTCGATGGGAAAGATAGGATCCACTATTGGAGTCCTGCTGTGGAGCTGTTAGCTTGTGATGGACTGTGAACCACGAGGTCAGCGGTTCAAACCCACCAGCTGCTCCTTGGAAACCCTGTACAAGGTTGCTATGAGTCAGAACCGACTTGAAGGCAGTTAGCAACAACAATGTAAGTTCTTTATCTCCTTGGCATATTCATAGAGTCCTAGAGTGGCTCAGAAAAGCAATTTGCAGCCAACTGTGTTGCATTCAAACTGGCTATGGAACAAAGAGAGTAGAGGGAGGAAATGATGAAGTGGGCAGACTTGCTCTATTGATTTTAACGGTTGGTACTACTGTGGCGCTTGGGTTAATGCTCTAGACTACAAAGTTGGTTTGAACCACAAGGTCGACAGTTCAAATCCGCCAGCTGCGCCTCGGAAACCCTATACAGGGTCGCTATGGGCCGGAACCGACTTAACAGCACTTAACAGCAACAACAAAAAGACGCCCCAACCTCATCTCCCTGCTTCCTTTCATTTTGCATTCTTACTGGGTGATGAAACGCAGTGAGTTGGGTGGTGAGCAGGAATTCCCTGAGTTGTCCATCAGTTCATATTGACAAGCATACCTTACAAACGGTATGCATCTTTCAAGTTGTGTAGATAAAATGTGCGTTGTAGGTGGGCTGATGTATTGAGGTGATTCATTCAGTAATTTTGTGAACAAGGCACCAGTATCCAACAGTTAGTGCCAGATTGTCTGTGTGCTGTGTTACAGCAGAACAGCATGTACTTCAGAGTATTTAAAACTAATGAACATACACTCTTGCTCAAGAGGCTCAGTTATTGTTGGTTCAAAAACAAACCAGTTTAAATGTACTAGAAATACATGGGGCTGTTCTGAGAACTGAAAGGCCAACTCAACTCAGGTTCATTCATTTCAGTCATGGCTCAGATATATAGTAAGAGTTTTCTCTGCTTTAAATACTGTGTCTGTGTATACCATATGTCATATCTATTTGTATTTAAAAGATGGTTATAATTCATTTTATACTTATATAATTATAGAAAGCATAATACTAATATATATATATATATATATACACTTATTGATTGATATTTAAATAAAATATATTCATAATATAGTCTGTATAATTTATCTTACATAAGTACATACACACAGACGCCTCTGAATAGTTTCCTTTCCATCCAGCTATCAAACAGATTCCACGAAACAAAGCCTTACGAAATGAAAGCATGAAATGAAAAGCACTGTTTTCACTGGGCTGGTTCATTGTGAAAAGCACAGCCAAGTAGGATAACTCTTGAGATTTAGCGTCTCTTTCTTGTATCCTCACTTAGTCCCTGGTGTTTGTACAAGGTGTATGCCCTTTTATTAACGCCTGTAGAAAAGGTAAGAGTGCAGTATGTGAAAATCCAGCAGTCAACATTACTCCCAGTGGAGAGAAACTGAATGCATTCCCTTTGAGAACAGGAACCAAGTAAGGATGCCTTTTGTCACCACTCTTTCAAGAAAGTGAGGCAGCACAGGAGGCGCTCACTCATCTCTGCCAAGAAATTTGGAAGACAACTATTTGGCCGACTGATTGGAAGAGATCCATATTTGTGCCCATTCCAAAGAGAGGTGACCCGAAGGAATGCAGAAATCATCGGACAATCTCTTTGATATCTCATGCGAGTTAAAGTTTTGCTAAAGGTAATACAGAAACTGCTACAATCATACATTGACAGAGAACTTCCAGAGGTTCAAGCCGGATTCAGATGAGGCCGTGGAATGAGGGATATCATTGCTGATGTCTGATGGATCTTGGCTGAAAGCAGAGAATATCAGAAAGATGTTTACCCGTGCTTTATTGACTATTCAAAGGCCTTCAATTGTGTGGATCATGACCCAAGCTATGGACAACATTGACAAGTATGAGTATTCTGGAACACTTCATTGTGTTCATGAGGAATCTGTACCTGGACTAAAAAGCAGTTGTTCGAACAGAACAT
>NW_006408536.1:17895121-17902809 GCF_000296735.1 Chrysochloris asiatica
GCACAAGACCTGTTTTAAAGTGTTGAAGAGCAAAGATGTCAGCTTGAGGACTAAGGTGCGCCTGACCCAAGCCATGGTATTTTCAATAACCTTATATGCATGCGAAAGCTGGACAGTGAATAAGGAAGACCATAGAAGAATTGATGCTTTTGAGTTTTGGTATTGGAGGGGAATATTGAAAGTGCCAAAAAAAAACAATAGATGCATTTTGGACGAAGTGCAGCCAGAGTGCTCCTTGGAGCCCAAGATGGCCAAACTTCGTCTCTCATACTTCGGGCATATTGTCAGGAGGGACCAGTCAATGGAGAAGGACATCATGCTTGGTAAGGTGGAGGGTCAGAGAAAAAGTGGAAGACCCCCAACGAGATGGATTGGCCAAGTGGCAGCATTGATAGACCCAAGCGTGGCAACAGTAGTGAGGTTGGCCCAGGATCGGGCAGTGTTTTGTTCTGCTGTGCATAAGGTCACTATGGGTCGGTACCGACTCAATGGCACCTAACGACAACAACAACTTACTCAATATCCTGTTGTGGCGCCTTAGGATAAGCACTCAGGGTCGGTTCAAACTCACCAGTTGCTCTTCAGAAACCCTATACAGGGTCATTATGAGTCGGAACCTACTCGACAGCACACAACAACAACACCATATTAAATATTGTATTGGAAGTCTTGTTGTGTGCTATAGAGTCAATCTGGATTCATAGCAACCTTATGCAAAACAACAAAACCCCACCAGGTCCTGCTCCAACCTCACAATTATTGCTACGGTTCAGCTTGTTGCTGCTACCACTGTGGCATTTCATCTTGTTGGGGTCTTCCTTTTTTTTGCTGACCCTCCTCTTTACCAAGCATGATGTCCTCCCCCAGGGACTGGCCCCTCTTGGATAATATGGCCGAAGTATGAGAGACTAAGTCTGGTCATACTGGCTTCTAAGGAACATTGTGGCTGTACTTTTTCTAACCAACACAGATTTGTTTATTCTTATGGCACTCCATGATACTTTTAATAATCTCATAAACTCAAATGCATCAATTATTCTATGCCTTTTATTTCATTGTCCAGCTTTCACGTGCATATGAGGTTATTGAAAATAACTTGGCGTGGGTCAGGCGCACCTTAGTCCTCAAACTGATGATACCTTTGCTCTTGAACACTTTAAAGAGGTCTTGTGCAGCAGATTTGCCTAATGCACTATGTCATTTGATTTCTTGATTGCTGCTTCCATGAGTGTTGATGGTTGATCTGATGAAACTGAAGTCTTTGGCAACTTCAGTCTTTTATCCATTTATCTTGATATTGTTTATTGGTTCAGTGGTAAGGATTTTTGGTTTCATTACAGTGAGGTACAACCCATACCGAAGGTTGTTGTAGTCTTTGATCTTCATCAGTAAGTACTTTAGTTCGACTCACTTTCAGCAAGCAAGGTTGTATCATCTGCATATCACAGGTTGTTAGTAAGTCTTCCATCAATCCTGATGCCATGTCCTTCTTCATATAACCATGCCTCTCGAATTACTTGCTCATCATATACGATGCTGTCCATAGCTTGTCATTATTCACACAGTCAAAAACATTTGCACAGTAAATAAAACAGGAAAACATCTTTCGGATAATCTCTGCTTTCAGCCAAAAGCCATCTGACATCAGCAATGATATCCCTCGTTCCACAGCCTCTTCTGAATCTGACTTGAACCTCTGGCAGTTCCCTGTCAATATATGCTTGCAGCCGTTATTGAATTATCTTCAGCAAAATTTTACTTACATGTGTTATTAATGATACTGTTGAATGGTTTCCACATTCTGTTGGGTTACCTCTCTTGGAAAAAACACACATATGGATCTCTTCCAATCAGTTGGCTAGGTAGCTGTCTTCAAATTTTCTTGGCATAGATGAGTGAGTGCCTCCAATGCTGCATCAGTTTGTTGAAAGACTCCAATTTGTATTCCATCAATTCCTGAAGCCTTGCTCTTTGTCTGTACCTTCAGTGTCCCTTAGACTTCTTCCTTCAGTATCCTTGGCTTTTGATCATATGTTATGTCTTGAAATAGTACAGTGACTGTGTATTCCTTCCATCTTCTTTCGATGCTTTCTGCTACATTCAGAATTTTGCTCATGGATTCCTTCAATATTTCAACTCAAGGCTTGAATTTTTACTTCAGTTCTTTCAGCTTCACAAATGCTGAGTGTGTACTTCCCTTTTGGTTTTCTAACTCCAGGTCTTTGCACATTTCATTCTAATATTTGACTTTGTCTTCTTGAGCGGTCCTCTGGAATTTTCTGTGCAGCTCTTTTTACCTCCTCATTTCTTCAATTTGCATTAGCACCTCTACACTGGATAGTGAATATCAGAGTCTCTTCGGACATCCATTTTAATCTTTTCCTTATTGCTTCTCTTCTTAATGACCTTTTGCTTTCTTCCTGTATGATGTTCTTGGATGTCATCCCACAGCTTTTCTGGTCTCTGGTCATTAGTGTGTAATGTATCAAATCTGTTCATGAGATGATCTCTAAATTCAAGTGGAATGTATTCAAGGTCATATATTGGCTCTGTGGACTTGTTTCCACTTTTTTCAGCTTCAGCCTGAATTTGCATATGAGCAATTGATGGTCTGTTCCACAGTGTACCCCTGGTCTTGTTTTGGGTGATGATACGGAGGTTTTCCACCATCTCTTTCCTCCGATGTCGTCAATTTGATTTCTATGTATTCCATCTGGTGAGCTCCATGTGTATAGTCATCTTTTATGTTATTTTAAAAAGGTATTTGCAATGAAGACGGCATTGGTCTTGCAAAATTCTGTTACGTGAACTCCAGCATCGGTTCTATTACCAAGGCTGTAAAGCCACATTTACCAAAGACTGATCCTTCCTCTTTGTTCCTAATCTTTGCATCCCAATCACCAGTAATTATCAATACATCCTGATTGCATGTTTGATCAACTTGACACTGAAGAAGTTGGTTTTTGCTGTTGTTGATGTTTTGTACCATCAAGACTCATAGCGACCCTGTATAGGATTTCTGAGGAGCAGCTGGTGGATTTGAACTGCTGACCTTGTGGCTTGTAGTCCAGTGCTGATCCTACAGTGCCATACCCCAGGTACAATTCTTCAGTTTCATCATCACTGGCTTTTAGTGGTTGGTGCCTAAATTTAAATAATAGTTATATTAACTGGTCTTCTTTGTGTTGTTGTTGCTAAGTGCCATCGAGTTGGTTCCCACACATAGCGACCCTGTATAGTGTTTCCGAGGAACCACTGGTGAGTTTGAACGACCAACCTTACGGTCAAGTGCTTATTCTACAATGTATGGATATTATCCTATCACAGAAAACATTGTACTTCGAGAAGGATCTTGAAATGTTCTTTATGATGATGAATGCTATGCTATTCCTCTAAATTGTGTCATTCCTGGCATAGTAAACCATGTGATTGTCAGATTCATAATGACCAATGCCAGTCCATTTCAGCTAGTAATGCCTAGGAGATCAATGTTCATGCATTCCATTTCATTTTTTGACAACTTCCAAGTTTCCTAGATTCACACTTCATACATCCCATGTTCCGATGATTATTGGATGTTGCCAGCTATTTCTTCTCATTTTGCGTTGTGTGCCCTCAGCAGATGAAGGTCCTGAAGGCTTTACTCCACTTGTGTCATCACAGTCAACTCTACCTTGAGGAGGCAGCTTTTCCTCAGTCGTATTTTGAGTGCCTTCCAACCTGAGGGGCTCATTTTCTAGCACCATATCTGACAATATTCTGGTGCTCTTCATCATGTTTGGATATTCATTATCCTGGTGCTACCTGACAGTGTTCCACTGCTATTCATAAAATTTAAAGTGACTAAATATTCAGGAGTAGTCCATCTCTCCTTCTTCCTAGTTTGTCTTCATCTGGAAGCTCATCTGAAACTGGTCTACCATGGGTGACCCTGTTGGCATTGAAAATACCGGTGGCAGAGCTTCCAGAATCACAGCAACACGCCAGCCACCACAATACGACAACCTGACAGACAAGTGGTGGTTGGAAGTCTCAGCAAGAGCTATCATGCAAAAAAGGGAAACTAAAGTTATCCAAATTGGCAAAGAAGAAGTAAAACTCTATTTGCAGATGATCTGATCTTATACATAGAAAATCCCAACGATTCAGCAAGAATATTGTTGAAATTCACTGAAAGAATCAGAAAAGTGGTAGGGTATAATTTCAGTTGGATTCCATTACACCAATAAAGAAAGTTCTGAAAAAGGAAATTAGGAAAACAATACTATTTATAATAGCCACCAAAAACATTAAACACTTAGGAATAAATCTAATCGGAGAAACAAAAGACCTGTACAAAGGAAACTATAAAATAGTGCAACAAGCAACCAAAAGAGACCTACATACAAAAAGGGAAGAATATACCATGCTCGTGGATAGGAAGGCTACCATTGTGAAAATGTCAACACTACCCAAAGCAATTTGTAGATTCCAACATTGTTCTTTAAACAGCTGGAAAAACTAATCGCTAACGTTATGTGGGAAGGAAAGGGATCCTGGATAAGCAAAGCATTACTTAAAAAGAAGAACAAAGTTGGAGGCCTGTCAACTCCTGATCTCAACCACAGTAGTCAAAGCAACCTGATACGGGTACAACAAAAGACACACAGATCAATGGAAAAGAATTGAGAACACAGAAGTAAATCCAAATATTTGCAATCAGCTGATCTTTGATAAAAGACCAAAATATATTAAATAGGGAAGAGAAATGGTGGTGGCAAAACTGGATATTTGCAGAAAAATGAAACACTACCTATACCTCACACCATATAATAAAAGATAAGGTTCAGGATTTTTATAGAGGGGATTTTTCATTGTTTTTGCCAGATGTTAGAAACATTGAAGGTACATTGGATATAACTGCCATTGTTTTTTCTTCTTTGTCTAACTTTAGGAGACAAAGAAGTTGCATCTCAATGTAAAGATAACAAGTCCTCACCACTGGACCAATAAACAACATCCATATGAATGGAGAAAAGGTTGAAATTGTCAAAAACTCTCTTTTTCTCAGCTCAACCATCAACACTCATGGAAGGAGCAGTCAAGAAATCAAATGACATATTACATTGGACAAATCTGCTGCACAAGACTTCTTTTAAGTGCTGAAGAGCAGAGATGTCAGTTTGAGGACTAAGGTGTGCCTGACCCAAGCCATGGTATTTTCAATAACCTCATATGCATGTGAAAGCTGGACAGTGAATAAGGAAAATTGTAGAAGAATTGATACACTTGAGTTATGGTGTTGGAGGAGAATATTGAAAGTACCATGGACTGCCAAAAGAACAAACAGATCTGTGTTGGAAGAAGTACAGCCAGAGTGCTCCTTGGAAGCCAGGATGGCCAGATTTTGTCTCTCATACTTCAGACTTATTGTCAGGAGGGACCAGTTGCTGGAGAAGGATATCATGTTTGGTAAAGTGAAGGGTCAGAAAAACAGAGGAAGACCCCCAACGAGATGGATTGACACAGTGGCAGCAGCCATGGCCTCAAGTGTGACAATGATTGTGAGGTTGGCCCAGGATTGGGCAATGTTTTGTTCTGTTGTGCATAGAGTTGATATGAATCGGTACCAATTCGATGGCATTTAATAACAACAACAACATTTAGGCCATCTGGGAGTATAGTGGGTTATGTGTTGGGCTGCTAACCACAAGGTCAGTAGTTCTAACTCACCAGCTGCTCCGTGGGAGACAGATGTGGCAGTTTGCTCCCATGAAGATTTATAGCCTCAGAAATGCCAGGGAACAGTTCAACCCTGCCCTGTAGGGTCATGATGAGTTGGAATTGACTCAGTGATAATGGGTCAATTTTAAAACAGAGAACCTCCTCAAATTCTACCACATGGGAAGCAACCCAGTGCTTACCTGCTCTGAATACTGGCCTTTGGGACTTCCCAACTATCCATGCAGTTCTTTCCAGTCTTGCATGGGACTGTTTAGAAGGGATGAACCACCCTGCCCTGGAGAGTCTCCGAGCTATCCTTGGCAAGGAGGCAATAATGCCGCCGACTTATCCACAAGGAACTAAGTGTCTCCTCTCTTTACACTTTGACCAGCATGACTTATCCTAATTTATGATATTTTTTTGCCATCTGGTTTATTTCTCTTGTTATTTTGTATTGTTTTAAATATGCTTGAGGCCACTTTTAAGTGAGTCATCTTATAACAACAATAAAAAAAAAAAGAATTGAAAAAGCAAATCGGAGGAGTGCCATTTGAAGATTAGGGATGAAAGAAACTTTAAATAGGACTCAGATCATCCCTGCAAACTTCAGGAGCTAAAAATAAAAGTGCCTTTTATTTTGTTGATTATGTAGTAACACGTATTCTCGGCTGTGAATGGAATGGCTCAGTTGCTTATTGGATCCCTGTTTGGGTCTGTGAGAGTTGCTTCAAATCATTGAATCCATTCAGTTAGTAGTTGAGCACCTACTATGTGTACTTCGCTAGTGCCAGCTGTGGACCACTTGTGATGTAAAGGAGTTTTAACCAGGGAGGCAGAACTGGCATTTCACTCGGTCTAGCCTCAATTTCCATTTTATTAAAGTCATGTTACTTTTCCTTAAAGAGAAAAAAGGTGGTTCAGGCAGGGAGTGGGGAGTCCTTTTCTAAGAGACGGGGTGGAGCTGGGTGGGGGCAGCTTGAAGGTACACAGGGTGTTGTGTGCCGTCTGCGTTCTGGGAAGCCATGAAATAGCAGTGACCTGGATAACTATGTGTAAACCATGTTCTTATTCAAACCAGCAGTCCTGGCTTTCCCAGACAAAGCAATTCTGAAACAATTTTGGAAATACATTCAGAAGAGTGGAATTCATAAATGGAACTGTATGGTCATCAGCTACACTGTTTAGATACAAAGTTGCATGGGGAAAGGGGAGAATTTTACAAGTATGGATTCAAAGCTTTTAAATGATCTTGCCTGATTGGTAGTGGTGATGTAGAGCATCTTGGTAGAAGGAAAATATATATCATATCTGAAAACGTTCGCGTAGATGTAAAATCAAATGCAACTTCAAACAATGCTTGCGAAACATGGTGGTTAAACATTGGAAGGGATTTAAGGATCATGGGTTAGTGCCTGGCGCTTGGTAAATTGCTTCATACAATTTGGAAAACCTTGTTGAGAGGTTCCTAAATCCACTTGACCAGTTGGTGGGAAGGTTGGGGAATGGGATGTGGACCCACAGGTATGTGCCTGGACCTCATTGGTCAGGCTCTTGGGGGTCAGATCAAGAATCCATGAGTTCAAAAGCTCCCAGGTTGCAACTACTGTTCTAGCTGAATTTTCTAGACAAGGTTCTATCCATACCATTCTAGACCTTGGTTTTTTTTTAATTTTTATCTTTTGCTGCATAGATGGCCATGGACTAGTATCTGGCTCTGCATTGTACATTTATCCACTAGTTGTAACTCACTTTACAAATGTAGTTAGCTGTATTATTTCTTCAAATCATATGCTATAGTTCAAGGTGTATTTTTATTTGTTGTTAATCTACTGATTGCTCAGTAGAATCTACTGTTTTCTCCTGAGCTGATGGGCTAGAAACAGAAATAACTTTTGGATTTCACAGGTCCAAATTTATATATATATTTGTTGTTGTTATGTGCCGTGGAGTCGGTTCCGACTCATAGTGACCCTGTACAGGGTTTC
>NW_006408536.1:17902985-17930052 GCF_000296735.1 Chrysochloris asiatica
ATATATATATATATATATATAGCCACTCTGAGGAAGATAGATGAGGATTTCTACTCCTGTAAAGATTTACTGTCTCAGAAACCCTGTACAGGGTCGCTATGAATTGGAACTGACTCGATGGTACATAACAACAATTGTGGTAAATATATAGGTATCAAGGTGCTTGCCATTCCAACCTTCTTAACGTGTTGTACAATTCCATGACATGAATTACGTTCATCATGTTATTCGTCCATTACCATGCTCCATTTCCAAATTTCCCATCATCCTTATCAGAAACTCTGTATCCCCTAAGCAGTGAGTCCTCCTTTCCCGCCTCTTTCCAAAGTGCCCCGGGCAACCACTAATAAACTTTGGTGTCTATAGATCTGCCTATTCTAGATATTTCACATAAGTGGAATCATACAGTTATTTGTCCCTTTGAGACTGACTTCTTTCACTCTGTATAATGCTTCCAAGGTCTACTGTGGTATGCATCAGGACTTTATTTCTCTTTATGACTGAGGAATATTTCGTTGTGTGTGTGGACCACATTTTGCTTATCCATTCATCTTGTTGATGGGCACTTTCGTCACTTCCATCTTTTAGCATTGGGAATAATGCTGCTAGTAACATCGGCATAGCCTCAGGGCACTGTAATCAGGGATGGTTGAAAGAATGAATTGTGATAAGAGAAGGAAAAGATGTATGTTGCTGAGCAAGTGAACAGAAGTCCAATGAGGCAGTGTGTGGCCGTTTCACACCACATCTTTAAGAATGGGGTATTGTGAACCTCATTTGACAAATAAGAGAGGTGGAGTGATGGCCCCAAGGCCCCAAGCTCAGTGGCAGAGCCAGCATTCACAGTCAAACCTTCAGGGTTGATCAAGCTACCGAAGTTTTCTTCTTACTGTCAGCCATAAACAGCATTCTAACTATTCTTGGGTTCTGCCCTGGAGTCTGGTCCAGCCCCAGCTGGCTCTTCAGGCTCCACTCAGGGCCACTTCTACAGAGTCCTCCAAAATCTGTTTGGAGGAACAGTGCCGGTCTACTCTCCTTTGGCACATTGGATAGAAATCAAAGGTGGGAACGCTTCTGAATTACAGAGAGGTTTCCTTTCATCTCTAGAGCATAATTATGAAAAAGGGCTCGAGGAAAACCAAATTCCAAGCCAAGAATATTCTGATGCTGCCAAAGGAAGTGGGTATTAGCAGCCTCTGTTGTGTGCCTCGTGGACCAGGAGGGAGCGGATGTGGCTTCAGGAACCAAGAGAGATGGGCAGGCAAGCCGGAAGGTCCTCGCCTTCTTTCCTGCAGATACTTTAGAGATGAAGCACAATCCAGGCTGTCATTTCTCAGTGATTCACACATGGGTGTGCCCTTGATGGTCCTGCCACCATCTTCATTCATTCTCAGAAAGGTGATCTCAGGACCACTAGGGTTACTCACCCCTAACATGGTGGGCAACAGTTCCGTGCATTATAGAGTCCCAGGGTGGTTCAGTGGGCTAGCATTGGACTGCTAACCAAAAAACTCACCAGTTCACACCACTGGGTGTTACATGCGAGAAAGATGAGGCAGTCTGCTCCCATAAAGAAGCACAGCCTCAGAAAACTTAAGGAGAAGTTCTTTGGATTCAGAACAACTTGATGCAGTGGGTTGGATGGTTCAAACAGTTAAGCATTTGGTTTGAGTTCACACAGGTGCATCAGAAGAAAGACCTGGTGATCTACTTCAGAGAAATCAGTGCCACTCCCCTGTGGAGCAGAACTATTCCTGGTTGAGAACCACTGGTCCAAACCTATAGTAGACATAAGGAAGGGAAGAAGACATCTGCCTCAAGGATGTTGGGATTGAGTGGAAAATGGTGGCGGGGCCCCACAAGTTCCCACCTGCCCATTTTCCCCAGGCATTAGACGTAGAGCAGAAAGCTGTGTATAAAATGTATGGGACTTCACCAACAGAGGTCCCTGAAGTGGTAAGGACCCAACTTTCTCAGTTACCCTTTTTCATTCTGCACCGTTCTCCCTCCCACCTATCCTTGGCACACAGTGCTGTCTCCCTAGAGACCTCTGATAGCACAGCTTTAGGAGAAGCAGCTGACTGCTAACCACAGGGTTGCCTGTTCAAACCCACCAGCTACTCCACTGGAGAAAGATGAGGCTTTCTGCTCCCGTAAAGATTTACAACTTCCAAAACCCTATAAAATAGGGTCCACAGCACTTAAAAACAACAGTATTGGTTAAGAGCACAGTCTTTGGAGCCAAGGATGCTTAAGTTGAAATCCCAGTCTGACACTTAGTACCAAGTTCTCTAGCCTTTTCATGCCTCAGTTTCCTCATTTGTAAAACTCTGATATTCATAGCATCTCCCTTGTAGGGTTGTTGTAAAGATTGAGTATTTATAAACATTAAGAAGAGTACCTGGCACATAATAAGCACTTTGTACAAGTGTTTTGTAAAATAAACCATAAATACTCTGAATGAAAAACCCTTGTTAAATACAGCCACTCAACAATATTTATTGGGTGCTAAACAAGGCACCACCCTTACCCTTGAGATGCTCAGAGTTTGGCCACCTGCCAGAGTAACTTTAGGAGGGATTCCTAGCTGTTATTCTGTGGCCTGCAAGGGGAATCACAGCCTTCACTAACTCTTTTGGCACGAGAAGGCACAGTGGAGCAGAGTGCGTAGGCCTCGCTCTTCTATACAGTGGCCCAGTAAAACCCTCAGGGACTCACTGACCCAAGCGTCAGATTCCCGAGCGTCAGCTCTTGCTCCACTACCTCCGCCCTATGCACTCTTCCTATTCACACAAGTTGATGCTACTTAACATACATCAGACATCCCATTTGACAACATCCCAACTTTCTCATCAGCTGTGTTGTGGTGTGGAGCTGTAGGATAATGGACTGAACTGCAAAATCAGTGGTTCAAACCCACTAGCAGCTCCTCAGAAACCCTATAAAGGGTCGCTATGAGTCAGAATCAATTTGACAGCACTTAACAACATGTTGTTAGGTGCTGTCCAGTAGATTCCAACACACAGGGATCCTATGCACAAAAGAACAAAGCACTGTCCAATTCTGCCCCATCCTCACAACCCGTGTTACACTTCAGCTCATTGCGGCTGTCACTGTGTTAATCCATCTCGCTAGGGGGTCTTCCTCTTTTTCTCCGACCTTCCACTTTACCAAACATGATTATTATCTCTCTCCAGCGACTGGTCCCTCCTGACAACATGTCTGAAGCATGAGAGACGAAGTCTGGCCATCCTGGCTTCCAATTAGCACTCTGGCTGTACTTGTTCCGACACAGATCTGTTTGTTCTTTTGGCAGTCCATGGTACTTTCAATATTCTCCTCTAATACCATAACTCAAATGAGTTAGTTCTTCTATGGTCTGTCTTCCTTATTCACTGTCCAACTTTCGCGTGCGTATGAAGTTATTGAAAATACCATGACTTGTGTCAGGCACACCTTAGTCCTTAAGCTGACATCTTTGCTCTTGAACACTTTAAAAAGGTCTTGTGCAGCAGATTTACCTTATGTAATTCTGTCATGTGATGTCTTGACAGCTGCTTCCATGAGTGCTGCTTGTGGATCCAAGCAAAATGAATCTTTGATAACTTCAATCTTTTCTCCATTTATCATGGTGTTATTTACTAGTCCAGTGGTGAGGACTTTTATTTTCTATACATTGAGGTGCAGCCCATACTGGAGGCTGTGATCTTTGGTCTTCATCAGTAAGTATTTTAAGCCCTCTTTACTTTCGGCAAGCAAGGTTATGGCATCTGCATATGGCAGGTTGTTAATGAGTCTTCCTCCAACCCTGATGTCACATTCTTCTTCATTTAATTCAGCTTCTTAGATTATTTGCTCAGCATACTGATTAAATAAGTGAAGGAATCCAACCCTGACACACACCTTTCCTGATTTTAAACCATTCATGTATCCCCTTGTTCTGTTCTAACAACTTCTTCTTGGTCTGTGTACAGGTTCCTCATGAACACAATTAAGGGATCTGGAATACCCATTCGTCACAATGTTGTCCATAGCTTGTCATGATCCACACTGTTAAGTCTTTGCATAGTTAATAAAGCACAGATACACATCTTTCTGATATTCTCTGCTTTTAACCAAGATCTGTCTAATGACAGCAGTGATATCCCTCATTCCATGTCCTGTCCTGAAACCAGCTTGAGTTTCTGACAATCTCCTCTCAAAGTACGGTTGCAACTGTTTTTTAATTATCTTCAGCAAAATTTTACTTGTGTGTGGTATTAATGATATGATTCAATGATTTTTGTATTCTGTTGGGTCACTCACCTCTCTTTGGAATGGACACAAATATGGATCTCTTCCAATCAGTTGGTCAGGTAGCTGTCTTCCAAATTTCTTAGCATAGATGAGTGAGTGCCTCCAGTACTGCATCAGTTTGTTGAAAGACTTCAATTTGTATTCAAAGCCTTTGCCAGTGTCTTCAGTGCACCTTGGATTTCTTCCTTCAGTGCCATTGGCTCTTCATCATATGCTACCTCTTCAAATGGTTGAACATCAACTATTTCCTTTTGGTTGTGACTCTGTGTATTCCTTCCATTTTCTTTTGATGTTTTCTGCATCATTCAAAATTTGGTCCATAAACTCCTTCAACATTTCAAGTCGAGGCTTGAATTTTCTCTTCAGTTCTTTCAGCTTGAGAAATGCTCAGCGTGTTCTTCCCTTTTGGTTTTCTAATTCTAAGTCTTTGCACACAACATTATAATACTTTACTTTGTCTTCTCCAGCTGCCCTTTGAAATCTTCTGTGCAGCTCTTTTACCTCCTTATTTCTTCCATTTGTGTTAGCATCTCTTCGCTGGAGAGCAAGTTTCAGTCTCTTCTGGCATTCATTTTAGTCTTTTCTTCTTAATGACCTTTTGCTTTCTTCCTGTATGATGTTCTTGATGTCATCCCACAACTCTTCTGGTCTTTGGGCATTAGTGTCTAATGCATGAAATCTGTTTGTGAGGTGCTTTCTAAATTCAGGTGGAATATGTTCACGGTCATATTTTGACTCTCATGGACTTTGTAAAATTTTCTTCAGCTTCAGCCTGAACTTGCATATGAGCAATTGATTGTCTGTTCCATAGTCTTCCCCTGGCCTTGTTTTGGCTGATGATGTGGAGCTTTTCCACTATTTCTTTCCACAGATGGAGTCAATTTGACTTCTGTTTGTTCCATCTGGTGAGGTCAATGTGTATAGTCACTATTTTTTATGTTGTTTAAAAATGGTATTTGAAATGAGTAAGTTATTGCTCTTGCAAAATTCTATCATGTGATCTCCAGCATCATTTCTATCACCAAGGCCATATTTTTCAACTACTGATCCTCTTCTTTGTTTCCAGCCTTCACATTCCAATCACCAATAATTATCAATACATCTTGATTGCATGTTTGATCAGTTTCAGATTGAAGAAGTTGGTAGAATTCTTCAATTTCATCGTCACTAACTTTAGTGGTTGGTGAATAAATTTGAATAATAGTGGTATTAACTGGTCTTCCTTGTGGGCATGTGTATATTAGCCTATCACAGACAGCATTGTACTTCAACATAGATCTTGAATTTTTTTTTTTTTTTTTGATGATGAATGCTTTGCCATTCCTCTTCAATATGACATTCCTGGCAGAGTAAACCATGTGATTTTCAGATTCAAAATGACCAGTAGCAGTCCATTTCTGCTATAAGATATCCATCTTATGATTTAAAAATTTCCTAGATTCATACTTTGTACATTCCAGGTTCTGATTATTAATGAGTGTTTGCAGCTGTTTTTCCTCATGGTGAGTTTTACCCCATCAGCAATTGAAGGTCCTGAAAACTTTACTCCATTTGCATCATCATGGTCAACTCTACTTTGAGGAGGCAGCCCTTCCCCCATCGTATTTTGAGTGCCTTCTAACCTCAGGGGTTCATCTCCTGGCAGTATTCTGGTGTTCTTCATCATGTTTTCATCTTCTTGCACTTTATCTGACAACATTCTGCTGTCATTCATAAGGTTTTCAGCAGTTAAACATTCAGAACTAGTCTGCCTCTCCTTCTTCCTAGTCTGTCTTAATCTGGAAGCTCCACGGAAACCTATCCACCATGGGTGACCCTGCTGGGATTTAAAATACCGGTGGCATAGCCTCCAGCATCACAGCAACACACAAGCCACCACAGTACGACAAACTGACAGATGAGTGGGCTCATCAGTTATAGCCAAAGCAAATTGAACCCATCATTCAAAATCTATGGCACGAAAATGAGGAATCTGAGGAATATCAGTCTTTGGGCACACAAGTTGGAAACACTTGTGTTTCCTTCCTTCTTTCCTGTCCTGCCTCCTACTTTTCTTCCTTTCTTCCTTCTTCCTTTCTTTCTTCCTTCCTCCAAGTAAGTATTCATGGAGCATCGGCTATGAACCAGCTCTTAGTCTAGGTGTTGAGTATACAACAGTGAACATGATAGACTAAGTCTCTGCCCCCAAAGATTTTACATTCCAGACAAGGTGGAGGAGAAAGACTATAAAGAAATAAAAAAGATATTTTGTCAACTTGATCGATGCCAAAGGTGTGGCTCTGTAGGACTGGTGTGGTGCTGGAGGTTAAGCGCTGGACTGCTAACCACAAGGTCAATGTTTCAAGCCTACCAGCCACTCCTTGGAAACCCTATACAGAGTTGTTATGAGTCAGAACTGACTCAACAGCACTTAACAACAACCATAAAAGGAACCACACAGAAATGGTGAAAAGAGAGAGAATGAGAAGGCAGTGGGGTTGTTGTTGTTAAGTGCCGTCGAGTCGGTTCCGACCCATAGTGACCCTGAACAGGGTTTCCGAGGCTGTAAATCTTTACGGGAGCAGAAAGCCTCATCTTTCTCCCACGGAACAGCTGGTAGTTTCGATCTGCTGGCCTTAAGGTTCACAGCCCGATTCGTAACCACTACGCTACCAGAGGCCATAGACTCTTTTATGCAGCAAGTCTTTTGATTTGAGACTTAAAGGCTGAGAAAGAACCAGCCTTTAAGTCTGTGACATAGGAAAGAACTTTGGGGGCTGATGGAGGAGGAAATGAGAGGAGGTAAGATTGGAAAGGGTTAAAGTAGAGCCAGAGGAGATAGGCTTTGTAGATCTTGCTTTTACTTGAAAGTACAATGAGAGGCCACTGGAGCGTTTTATGCAGATGAGTAAAACAATCTGATTTATGTTTTAAAAGAAAGAAGGAGTGGTCAGCGTTGTGGAAAGCTGCTGAAATGAGTAAGATGAGGGCCAAGAGAATCTATCAGTAGATCTGGCCATATGAAGGTCAGCATGACCTTCATAAAAGGAGGTTCAGTGGAAAAGTGGAGTGCAGCTGCTATTTGTTTTAGAGCACACAGTCTCACCAAGGAGTAGGTATTCACGTTGTTAGCTGCCTTCAAGTCAGCTTGGACTAATAATACTCGTATGTACAACAGAATGAAAGATTGCCCAGTTATATGCCCTCCTCATAATCTTTGTCATGCTTGAGCCCATTGTTATAGCCACTGTGTCAATCCATCTTATTGAGGGTCTTCCTCTTTTTCATTGACCCTCTACTTTGCCAAGCATGATGTTCTTCTCTGGGGACTGGATCCTCCTGATAACAGGTCCCAAAAGAGAGAGAGAAAGAGAGAGAGAGAGCTCTTCTAAGAAGGAATGTTCTGGCTATATTTCCTCTAAGACAGATTTGTTTTTCTGGCAGGCTATTTTGGAGTCTTGCTGTGATGCTTCAGGATAAGCACTGGACTGCTAACCTCAAGGTTGGCAATTCAAACCACCATCCACTCCTTGAAAACCATATACAGGGTCGCTGTGAATCAGACCTGACAAAACAGTACTTAACAACAACAACATATGGTATATTTAATATTATTTGCCAATATCATGCAAAATTTATTCTTCCTTGGTCTTCCTTATTTACTGTCCAGTTTTTGCATCTATATCTATATATCTATATAGAGCAATTGAAAGTACCATGGCTTGGGTCAGGCATACCTTTAGTCATCAAAGTGATGTCGTTTCTTTTCAGCACTTTAAGGAGGTCCTTTGCAGCAGGTTTGCCCCAACGCAATATGTTGTTTGATTTCTTGACTGCAGATTGTGGATCCAAGTAGAATGAAATCCTTGACCACTTCAATAATTTATCTGTTTTATCATGATGTTGCTTATTGGTCTAGTTGTGAGGAGTTTGGTTTTATTTATGTTGAAGTGTAATCCATATTGAAGCCTGTGGTCTTTGATCTTCTTCGGGAGACATTCATGTTAGAGGAATCAGTAATTCAGTAACATTTCTTAGTATTGATTTGGTCAGTTTTCAGGAACTAGTACTTCGTTTTGTTGTCTCTTCAGTGAAAGACTTGCTATAATGATTACAATGATGGTGGCGGTGTGAATGTCATCTTTAGTATCAAAGATGTCACTATGAACCCATTTGGTGATTTTTTAGCTATGAGACAGTGTGATCCTTAACCCATGTTCATTGTGAATGTGTGACTGAGGCTGGGGACTGCCGGTGACGAGATGCCCTTATAAATGGGTCAGGCAGGGCTCAGATTGGTAACCTCAGTGCCCTGTTTGGATGGTGTCCTCTGTGTGACCTTTCATTTCTGAACTCCACTAAGCTCTTTAACCTTGCCTGAACTTTCAGGGTCCAGAATGGTAGGAAATCTCTTTAGGAAACATTTCACAAAGCATATATTAACTTACACTTAGTGAAAAGTGACTAGAGTAAAAAGTATTTTTAGCCCAAAGTTAGATATTACCGTGCTTTAGATGCGGTCTCCCACAGTACTTTGGAACTCGAACATTTTTCCTGACCGATCATTCCCTTTGATTCCCCCGTACCCCCGACTGCTTTGATTTTATAACACAGAATAATATTTTTTCTGGACTGAACTTTATAACTGGTCTTATCCAGGGACTGTCTTTAAATTTAAAGATGATTTTATTTTCTCTTTAGTACCAAGGAGTGGCTACAGATACAAACATTTTTAATAGCTTCAAATAGCATAGTTTGACTTATTCAAAGTACGTCTCGTCGTCATTCCATCCTGTAAGTCAAAGCCCCATCATTTGAATACCATTGCACACAAAGTGGAGAAGGGCCCTCTCCGTTGGCAAGGTGGAGATCCCATCCTGAGGCGCAGGCCCTGGATCTTGACAAGTGAAGTCAGCCCTCAGGATTCCTTCAAAGTGGACTCAAAGGTGAATGCATTCCCTTTGCAGGAAGGAAAGCCTCAATTCCCCCAAGCTTTCAATACCCTTCAAGTACCAAGGGTATTTAATAAACCCTACTCCCAATTAAATACTCATCTAAGTGTGTTGGACAAGGCTTCTAAATGCCAATATATTTGTTCTAACCAAGTGGTAGAACTAGAGCACTTCATCAACCACATGGGGCACATCCTGAGGGACTGGTAGAGAATTTGTTGTTGTTGTTAGGTGCCATTGAGTCCATACTGATTCGTAGCAACCCTATGCACGACAGACAAAAAGTGTTTCTGGGCCAACCTCACAATGTTTGCCACTCTTGACCCCATTGAGCCTGCCATATTGCCAATCCATCTCGCTGAGAGTCTTCCTCTGTTTCTCCGACCCTCCACCTTACCAAATATGATATCTTTCTCCAGCGACTGGTTCCTCCTGACAATATGTCCCAAGTATGAGAGACGAAGTTTGGCCATCCTGGCCTCCGAGGAGCACTCTGGAGCTGCACTTCTTCCAACACAGATCGGTTGGTTCTTTTGGCAAACCACGGCACTTTCAGTATTCTCCTCCAACACCATAACTCAAAAGCATCAATTCTTATACGGTCTTCCTTATTCACTGTCCAGCTTTTGCATGCACATGAGGTTATTGAAAATACCATGACTTGGGTCAGGCGCACCTTAGTCCTCAAGCTGACATCTTTGCTCTTCAACACTTTAAAAAGGTCTTGTGCAGCAGATTTGCTTAATGCAACACATCATTTGATTTCTTGACTGCTGCTTCCGTGAGTGTTGATAATCCAAGAAGAATGACAACTTTAATCTTTTCTCTGTCGGTAAGAACATTGTTATTGGTCCAGTGGTGAGGATCTTTGTTTTCTTTACATTGAGATGCAATCCATACCAAAGGCTGTGCTCTTTGATCTTCATCAGTAAGTATTTTAAGTCCTCTTCACTTTCAGCAAGCAAGCACTTCACTTAACAACAAGCACCCCACCCCCAGTGAGTGTTAACTATGTGCCAGGAACACGTGTGAGCATTTTGCAGCTATGAACTCATTTACTCTCCTTAACAACCCCATGGTGTATACACTGTTGCCATCCTTATGCTACAGATGAGGAAACTGAGGCACTGAGATGTTAACGAACCCGCTCACGGTCACACAGTCAGTCATTGAGTCCATCCTGTTTCCTTCAGTAGGGCCTTTTCTCTACCAGCCAGAAGGTTGTGTTGTGGATTTGCTATGCTCTTGAATTGTCTTTTCTTTCTCACATTTAAAACTGTGGGGGAATGAGTGAGTGGAGATATGTGATTTTCACTTTCATTATGGCAAAGAGGGGCTTAGGAGAAGCGTGGAAGGAACGCGCATGCAACCGTTTATGGGCCCCCAGTTTGAGTCACTTGAAATGCGGTCATTGGATAGAGCTGCCCTGGTTTATGTGGAGGCGCAGAGCTGAAGGAACTAAAAGGATTTCAGGCCTCTCTGCCATTAGCACGCAGACATCTGCATACTTTCCTCCCAAGAAAAGTGAGAGGTGGAGAAAAGTCTAGGCAGACTGGTGATCAGAAGCAGCCTGAATCTGTCTGTCTTTGAGAATTTGCAGAACTTCTCATCTGCTTATTCTCCTGGGAGAAATCAGAGGCTCTCGGAAGTCAGTCATTTTGATCTCTTGAGTCATAATTTCTGCAATTGTAGCTGAGCCCAGTGTGGGGACGTAAGATGGGAAGAACACGTGGGTCTGTTGCCATAGACAAGCCAGGGAGTTGGAGGGGCTGAAATCTCCTCCTGAAAGAAAGGGATTAGCAGGCCAATGACGGAAATAGATTTGAGGAATCCATTGACTCTGAAGGTTGAATAGGGAATGCAAGCCAAACTTCCCCAAATGCCTTTAGTCACGGGTCTCTCTCTCCTGTTTGTATCTTGTACCCAACTCTTGAGTTTTCAAAGAAAGCGG
This sequence comes from Chrysochloris asiatica, assembly GCF_000296735.1. NCBI lineage: Eukaryota > Metazoa > Chordata > Mammalia > Afrosoricida > Chrysochloridae > Chrysochloris > Chrysochloris asiatica. Next base: position 17,914,164 of record NW_006408536.1, read on the forward strand.
GGATAAGCAAGCCTTTAAAACCTGACTTTAACATTTCCACTCACAGTATTAGGAATAAGTTTTGACATTTAGTGAATGGAAGAGATGCCACTAAAAAACATGTGAAATAAAGTATGAGGGGCTTCATAAAGTTTGTGGGAACATGGAATTAAAAGAGAATGGAATTTCTCTAGGAACTTTCGAGGCCCCCTTATATATTTCTCAGGTATTTGTAGGTTGTTAAGAACAATTCTTGTTTCTGCTTATATAATCATAGCACCCAACTCAATGTTCAGAGACTATCACTTAACAGACCCTTGGTTCTCATTTGTGAATAGATATCACTTGTAATTAGAAAATGGTTTGGAAATATCCATATGGATTTTGACATGGTCCCACAGCATTATCCTTTTTATTTTATTTTTTTTTAAGTTTTTAGTGTGAATTATATGATAGTTTACATGGGAGAACATCAGCTTTACACTCATCCTTTTGTTTCATTGCCATGATTATAATTATAATCCCCTCCATGCATCATCATTCAACAGCATTTGCTTCCATTCTTTCTGCCTTTTGTTTTGTTTTGCGTTTTGGATGTACACAGAAGCACTCAGGAATCTACAATCATTCAAACAACGAAGCCCGCCCCCAGGCCGTCAGCGCACAGCCCCTCTCCCTCCTTGAGTCTAGAGTCCCCAACCGTTCCATCTCGCCACGTCATTGTTTCTGCTTCCATCTCTGGCGTCGCTGCTTCTCTGGATAGGGTCCCACACTCGGCTCTTCTCCCTTGATGGTCCCAGGGTCATCCGCACAACATTATCCTTGAAGGATGTCAGAATCCTAATTAGGCTGCCACTAATCTTGCTCATGGTAAAGTATTTCCTGCTTGGAAGAACACAACTTCAATTTGTCATTTGTCACCTAGATCATACATTACCTGAAAGTCACTTAGAGGTATTTTGTGGAATTCAAGCCATTTAGGGGTGCCGAAGGGAAATGTAGTCTTATGGAAGATTCACATAGAAGAGACCTTTAGTTTTAACCATAATCCTACCTGGTGTGGCATGATAGATTGGCATTGGACTGCTTACCAATAGGTTGGTGGTTCAAATCCACCAACTGCTCCTCAGAAACCCTATACAAGTTCAAACCCAGTAGCTGCTTCTCAGAAGGTAGCTATCAGTTGGAACCAATTTGAGGGCACTTTACAACAACAATTATTGTTATTATGGAGGCCCTGGGGGTGCAAACAGTTAGCACACTTAGTTGTGTGTGTGTGTACGCACACACACACAGGTCTTATTGGAACTCTGAAATGCCGTTTTGCCACCGTGTCTCCTCCTCTTCTTTCCAGTCTTTGCTCATCTGAGAGAGGTCATTTCTGATCATATTACTTGACGTAGTCTCTTTCCTACTGCCTCCTCCATGTCACTCTGTCCATTTATTCTAATTTACTTTCTTCCTAGGAATTCTGGCGGTGCAATGGTTAAGCACTCAGCTGCGAACTGAAAGGTTGCCCATTCTAAGTCACCCAGCGGTTCCACGAGAGAAACACCTGGCAATCTGCTCCCCTAAAGAAGACAAGCTAGGAAACCCTAGGGAGCAGTTCTACTCTGTCCCCTGGGGTGACTATGCTTTGGAATCGACGTGATGGCATACAGCATCTTTTTCTTCCTAGCTCCATCAGAAAGTGTGTTAAGACACGTGGCGCTAACATCAGGAGAGATCCTATATAGAATAGAAAGCCCAGAGATACACGCACGTGTTGTCGAGTTGGATGAGGAATCCACAAATGTTTATTCTAATAATAAAACTAAATACACAAACAAAAAGTAGGCCAAGCATGGAATGGTGTCACAGACCCAGGGCCGTGCTTATGCAAATTCTGTGCACATGAGGTTAAAATGACAAAATCAAGGCACATTGAGCTGGAGGGGATTCCAACTTCACCTGGAAAAACCTTTGGAGCCCAGACAAGATTGTATGTCGAAAATATACTATGTACCATGACAACGTCTCCTTTGCCAACAAAGTGGGTGTTATTTTTCCCCGTTTCATAAACAAGACAACTACAGCTCAGACAGGCTGAGTCCTTCCTCAGAGGCCGACTTTGTGAGCAGGCCTGACACACAAGCTCACACCTGTGCCAGTAGGTCAGAAAGCTTTCCTTGGTTACTTGAGGGCTTACCATGCAGAGTGGGTGAGACTGTGGCCAGCCTCTTATTAGGGAAACAGGAGATTCCTCTCCGCCATGCAAGACTGGAGACTTTGGCCTTTTAAGTAACTTCCAACTTTCCACTCCATCTGGGCTTTTATGGGTGTCTCATCCCAGAGACCCATGGAGGAAGGCTCACTAGCAGCCCTTTGAAACCTCTTCCTCTGGGCCGCCTCAGATGAATAGCAGTTGTTGTCCAAAGACCAACATGTTTTGGCTCCTGCTTGCCTTAATACTCCCTCTCCTTTCCCAAATAGAAAAATATTGGCATTTCCTGGAAAGTGGTTTTGGCTCAAAGCCTGATATCTATCCCACACTCTTGGGCTAGCTTCCCTGGGAGGCTCTGTTATTTTATTGCACTGAGCATTTGTGTTTGGAGACTGACATCTCTGCTTCCTTTGTGGGCACCTGAGGTAAGCCCCACCCCTCTGCAGGTGCCCTGGGAGTTGCCTGTGCCCTTTTGCCCCTGGTGCCCCCTACTCCACTCCATTTCTCCTCCCTACACTGTGCTCAGAATGGTCAAAACCCACATTGCTCACACACAGTAACACTTAGCTTTTTGCAGTAGTTTGATGGTATTTTATGTCTCTTCTCTTAAATTCTGGGATACCTGGTGCAGTCAAGTCAATTCCGACTCATCACGAACACATAGGACAGATTACAGCTGCCCCACAGGATTGCCAAGACTGTGATCTTTACAGAAGCAAACTGCCACAGCTTCCTCCTGGAGAGCAGCTCACTGGTTGGAACCACCCGAGTGCTTTAACCATTGCATCACCATAAAAAAATTACATGGCATTGGCTCTTAAGTGTTCTACTGGATCTGCTTTGTTTGTTGTTGTTTTGTGTTTTTATCATTTTATTTACTTTGTTGTTGAGAGTGTTGTTGTTGTTGTTAAGTGCCATCATGTCTGTTTGGACTCAAAGAGAAGTATAGGGTATCCTCCAAGAAGTGGCTGGTGGGTTTGAACGGCCAACCTCATGGTTAGCAGTCAGGTGCTGGGATAACTAACCAGTGCTAAGAGTGTACACAGCCAAACACACACCATTTCAACCATTTCGGTGACATGGATGACATTCTTCAAGTTGTGCAATCATTGTCACCCTCCTTTTCTGTGTCATTTTCCCCTCATGAACAAACGATCACTTTCCCCTAAAGATCTTTTGTGATCTCCCATATGGTGGTGGTGGTGTGCCATTGAGCCGTTTCCGACTCATATTGACCCTGCCTAGGGTTTCCGAGGCTATAAATCTTTACGGAAGCAGAAAGCCTCATCTTTCTCCTGCAGAACAGCTGGTAGTTTCAAACTGCTGACCTTGAGATTAGCAACCCAATCCGTAACCACTATACTACCAGAACTCCTTGTCATTCCATATAGAATGTTCTTCAAAGAGCATAAAGCTCAAGGCAGACCTTTTATACTAACTAGTTAAGCTGAAAACTATTGTTTGGTTTTAAGACTTTATGACTTCAGGGGATATTTTTGGTTTAAGGTTTAAAGATTATCTCAGGGCAAGAGTTCCAGGAGTTCATCCAACCTCCCTGGCTCCAGAGAGTCTGCAGTCCATGAGAATTTGAAATTCTGTTCTGCATTTTCCCCCCAGGTGGATCCATTTTGACAGTTGTATGCGCCTGTATAACCACCACCTAAAATAGACCGGTAAAACTCCCAGCACCGTAGAAAGGTCACCAGATCACCCCGTCCCCCACCTCCAGAGACTAACTACTTTCTGGTTTAGGGCATTATAAATTATGCTTGCCTGTTTTTTTAACTTTCTGTAAATGAAATCTTATAGTAGATACACATTTGCATCTGGCTTTTTTCACTCAACATCATGCTTTTGAGATTCAGCCATGTCCCTGAGTGTAGTTGGTTTGTTCCTTTTTATTCCCGAGTATTATTTCATTGTATGGCTTTTCCATGGTGTGCTGATTCCTTCAACGGTTGCTAGCCATTTGGGTTGCTTCCAGTTTGTGGCTCTGGTAACTAGAACTGCTCTTTACACAATTTTGTGAACATATGTTTTCATTTCTCTTGCGTGGGGGTGAGGGTATCTAGAAGTGGAATTTTGTTGTTGTTAGGTGCCATCAAGTCGGTGACCCTATGCACAACAGAACGAGCCACTGCTCGGTCCTGTACCGTCCTCATAATTGTTACCCATGAATCCATTGTTACTGTCAAACTTGTGTCACTCCATCGTATTGGGGGTCTTCCTCTCTTTGACTGGCCTTCCATTTTACCAAGCATGATTTCTTTCTCCATGGACTGACCTTGCCTGATAACATGTTCAAAATACGAGAAGCAAAGTCTCTCAATCCTGGCTTCTAAGGAGAACTCTGACTGCAGTTTTTCGAAGACAGATTTGTTTCTTCTTCGGGAAGTCCATGATACTTTGAGTTTTCTTCTTCAGCATTCTTATTATTTTTCTGGGCCATAGGAAGACAATTGTCGTACATTATATTATTAGAAACTGCCACAGAGTTCTCCAAACTGGTTGTACCATTTTACTAGCAATGTATGAGCTTTCTAGTTGCACCACATTCTTGCTAATAATTAATGTTGTAGTCTTTTTTATTTTAGTCATTCTAATGGGTGTGTTGGAATCCTGGTGTGGCGCTGCGGGTTAATGTGCCAGACTGCAAAGCTGTTTGAACTGAAAGGTCGGTGGTTCAAGCTCGCCAGCTACTCCTCTGAAACCATATACAGGGTCGCTATGCGTCGGAACCGATTGGATGGCTCTTAACAACAACAAATGAGTGTGTTTAGAGTCCTGGTGTGGCACTGTGGGTTAATGCGCCGGATTGCAAAGTCATTTGAACCGCGAGGTTAGCAGCTGAAGCTCACCTGCCGCTCCTCAGAAACCCTATACAGAGTCACTATGGGTCAGAACCAACTCAACGGCACTTAACAACAACAACAATGAGTGTGATTGAGACATTGGTGAGTCAGTGGTAGAAGTCTTGCCTTCCATGCGGGAGATCCAGGGCCCAGTCCCTAACCGTCTTTCAGTGAAGGTGTGGGTGTTGCTGTGATGCTGAACTGGTTTCACTGGTGTTTTCAGACTACGAAGAACTCGGAAGAAAGGCCTGGCGATCTTATTCCCAAAATCAGCCAATGAGAACCCTGTGAATCACATATGTCCACCCTATAACTGGTCATGGGGACATTGCAGGACTGGGCAGTATTTCCTTCTGTTGTACAATGAGTCACCTCGAGTTAAGGCCAACTCGTGGCAGCAAATAACAATGGATGTGATATGGTTGTTTGCTTGTTGGGTTTTTGAAAGGATACTTTAAAGAATTGTTCTAGGTCCTGTAGGAGGTGAAAATGTGTTCAATATTTATGGACCTTGGATTGCCACCTAGCTTCTCTGTCCCTGTAGTAGAGTCTTGCCAGTTCAAGGGGTGTCTACAAGCTGCTGCAGAGCAAACTCCAGGCCAGAGTCCCAGAGGGGGACAGTGAAGGAGGAAGAAGGGGTCAGGGACCAAAGGTCGAGTGGAGAAGGGGAGGAGGTCCTACGTGGAGAGCTGGGAGTAGTTCCGCAGGGACAGCCTCAGGGACAGCTGCAGGGACAGCCATAGGCTGTCAGGGCCCACGATTGAGGAGAGGGAGGGGTAGCTGTTTGACCACATTTTATAATGAAAGCAAGTCTCTGGGCAGATTGTGACACACACACACACAGGGACATTGATAAGCGGACATGTTAGTAGCCAGCAGGCGCATTTCTTAAGCTTGTTCTACGGGCTTCTGGCCACCTGGCCTTTCAGTTGCTGTGAACCTCCACTGCGTGAAGACTTCACTTGAGGCAGCTATGACACTTCCAAAGCAAGGTTGTTATTTTATTTAACCTTCTAGTCAGCATCCAAACATGGCGACCCTATATAGGGTTTCCGAGGCTGTAAATCTTTACAGGAACAGAAAGCCTCATCTTCCTCCTTCAGAACAGCTGGTGGGTTTGAATTGCTGACCTTGTGGTTAGCAGTCTAGTGCTTATCCTATAGCACGACCAGGGCTCCTGTAGTAAACATGTTGTTCTTGTTAAGTGCTGTCGAGTCGGTTCCAACTCACAGCAACTCTGAATAGGGTTTCCGAGATCTACAGGTGAGTTTGAATTGCCGACCTTGCAGTTACTAGTCCAGTGTTTATCTTAGAGTGCTACAAAAGCCTTAGAAATCAATGGCCAAGCTTGGGGCCAGTTAGGTGGCTAGCGTCAGGAAGCAGTCCTGAGGGTGTGGGGTGTGAGTTTTCCCCTGTCCTCTTCACCCTATCTACACAAGGGTGGGAACGCCCTCTAAAACATCTTAGCCAATCCACATATCTTGACTGTCACTGAGCTAACCCTTTACTTGCCGTCATCATGCTAATTAGCAAGTCATCAAGGTCATAACTTAAAAAAAATTACTTGTACCATTCTCTGTGCTCAAGCCAAGTCGCAAGTATTGATGGGATGTGGCCTACCTGAGCTGACCATTCCTATGTGTGCGCTCTCTATTAGAAGTCTGGCAGACTTGGTTAGAGCTTCACGTAAGTCTCCAACGCTAAATGTTCCTCTGTGGGCACTGATCTAGTTTAAGATTAAGTGACAGACATCATAGACTCTAGTCAAGGGTCCAGAACCTCAGGACTAAGGGGAATTTTATTAACTAAACTTGGTTGTGAATTGTTGTTGCTAAGTGCCTTCGAGTCGGTTCTGACCCATAGCCACCCTGTGTAGGGTTTCCAAGGAATGGCTGGTGAACTTGAACCACTGACCTTGAAGTTCAAATGGACCTTACAGTCCAGCGCATCAACCCACAATGCCACACCAGGACTCCCTTGGTTGCGAGCAGATACAGGTTTAAGCTAGTTCTGCTATTTATTGCAGGGTTTGGGACAAGTCTCAGTTTTCTCTTTTATAAAATGAGCATAATCCCTGCCTACCTTCTGAAATGGTCGACCTGGTGTGGCGCTGCAGGGTAAGCACTGAACTACTATCCTCAAGGTCAGCGATTCAAATTCACCACCCTCTCCTTGGAAACTCTATACAGGGTCGCTGTGAGTTGGAACTGACTCAAGGTCAGCAGTTCAAAACTACCAGCCTGTTCTACAAGAGAAAGATGAGGCATTTTGCTCCCATAAAGATTTACAGCCTTGGAAACCATATTCAGGGTCACTATCAGTCAGAACTAACTCCACAACACATAACCAACCAATCACAAGTCTTCACAGAAGCAGATTGCTATCCCTTTTTCCTGCAGAGCAACTGGTGAGTTTGAACTGCTGACTTTTTTGTTAGCAGTGGGGTGCTTTAACCACTGCACTACCAAGGATCCTTGGTTGTGAAGGTTATAGAAGATATGTGGATGAACGCCCCTGCTATGTAGGAAGTGTTCTGATCCATTCAGTCACACCAGTGTGGCTTGGAAGGATTAGTATAATTTGATAGGAACCCAGAAAGCGGATAATAATGTTATATACAAGGTAAGGACTTGCTAATGGTGGAACTTATGCTGATCTTGAAGGGAGAAGATACTGTTGAATGAGCAATCTCTACCTAGAAAATCAACTATGTGAGGCACCAAGGAGAAGCTGGCCCCAGACCCTTGAGCCATAATTTGCAACTTCTCCTAAAGGAAATTCCATCTGGTTCTTTTTTCCCCCCAAGAATTGATGTGTCTAGGAGCGGGGAGCGCAGAATTTCCAGGCTTCTCTGCTCCAATAGGAGAGAAGTGGGTGCTGTGGTCCTAGCAGCTGCTTCTGGCAAAATGCCATGTTCCCAGGGTTGCCTACCTGCACTGCTGCTGGTCCTTCTCACCCCTCCACCTGAGCTCACAGGCAAGGGCTGCTGGGTAGTGGTGGTGCTTCAGGGAGCAAAGCTGCAGAAAGCCCTGCCTTGGCCTGCTCTCTGAAGGCAGCTCTCTACCTCAACACCCCACCAGTTCTATGCATGCTCTTGAAATGAATTCTTCCCATAGATACTTATGCAGTACCCAAGCAAAGAATGGTCTTGCACCAATGATAACACACCGATTCCAGTCAGGAAAAACAACCAACAGTGATTGGTACTTTTCTCTGCCAACTCAGAATCGGGCTCTGGGCACTTGAGGGGCTTTGGCACTTCTGATTCCTTTCCAGCCAGTGGGTCTCAGGATACTTTGGGCATGTAGAATGTTAAAGCGGGAGCTCCCAGTAGGCAGAGCCAAGCCTGCGTCCCTAGCACTAACGTAGTGTGGGTGCCAGGAAGCACTTCATCAGTTAAGGTAATGGCAACGCAAATCAAATCCAAATCAGCTCAGCTGCAGAGTTGTTTCTAACTCATAGCAGGCCTGTAAGGTAGAGTAGAACTGCCTCATAAGGTTTCTAAGGCTGTTATCTGTATGCGAACATGCTACCACATTTTTCTCCCATGGAGGGGCTGTTGGGTTCGAACCACCGGCCGGCCTTTCACTTAGCAGTCGAGTACTTAACCACGGCAAAACCAAGGTGTCTTAAGGTAATGTTGGTTGCTATTAAAACAAATCAAAAATATATCATGGCTCAAACACAACAGAAGTTTGTTTCTCATTCACATAAAGCCCAAATTGGATGTTCTTGATGGCAGATGAACCTCCTCCTCCAAACCATAATTCAGGCATGCAAGCCCCTTGTGGTGCTAATATTTGCAATTTGTGACTTCCAAAAGGTCACACCAGGCTGAATTTGTCAGGCAGGGCAAAGACATTGGGGATAGTCTATGTATGCAAGGTGTTCAGGAGCCAGGGTTGGAAGCTGAGCACATCAATTCTACTCATATTCCATTCAGTAGAACTTAGTCACATGGCCATACCTAGGGGATGCTGGGAAATGTAGTCCAAGAAAAAGAGTAAATGGATTCCGTGACCAATCAGCTAGTAGGCCAGAGCTGAAATATTACTAGGAAGGATGGGAATGAACCACTTCCTAGGATTCAAGCTGGTCCAGAGGTGTAGGAAGAAAGAGTTGGGTTCTAAAAAGTAGTAGAATAAAACCTTTTCAGGCTGTTTCCTTTGTTGTTGTTGTTGTTAAGTGCCGTTGAGTTGTTTTCCACTCACAGAGACCCTCTATAGGCTTTCTGAGGAGCAGCTGGTGAGCCTGAACCACCGACCTTGTGGTTCAAACTTACCTTGCAGTCCAGCACATAAACCTGCAGCGCTGACTGTCATGGAAATGGCTGGAGTGCTGTGGCTCTGTAGGATAAGCTAACCACAGGTTGGTGGTTCAAGCCCACCAGCCATTCCTCAGGAGAAAGATGAGGCTTTTTGCTGCTGTAACGATTTATAGCCTCTGAAACCCTATACAAAGTCGCTATGAGTTGGAACTGTACAACAACAACATTGGAAATGGTAGAGGGGAAGCTTAGAACTGGGCTGACAAAGCAAAGTTACACAGGCTTGCTCCAGGTGCACAAGCCAGCCAAGGAATCCTAGGATCTGATTTGAGACAAGAAGACCTCCCCTAAGTCTCCCTCTCTCCCTGCCCTTCCACGCCCCACATACCCCCACACTTGGTGCTGGAAAGTTTGCTCCTCTTCTCCCCACATCCTTCAGGCCTATATTCCCTGCAGTGAATATTGTTCATGTTATGAAAAGCTCTACCCCCTCCCTCCCATCAAAACAACCATTCCCTGAGGATTTGCAGCTCGATTCCTGGGGGGAAAAAAATGGAGAAAAAAAGAATCCAACAAACCAATTGGCACCAAGGTGGTACTGATCTGCTGGGGTTGCTGAGAAGCTGAAATGAGAAAATGAATGTAAAATACCTAGCAGGGTGCCTGGCATATAATAAGTCAATGCTTAGTAAATGGTTTATTATGATAGTCTTGTGAGTGAGAGAGACAGAGAGGAGAGAGAAGAGGGCCTGCAAATGAATCTGCTTAGTGTGTTCCTTCCAACCCAGTGGTCTCTTTATTCAATTGTTCGCCTTCTGTTATTGTTAGCCTCTTTATTCAATTGTTAGCATCCAAATGCTGTTGGTTAAGTTGGCAACGTGGCACAAGGTTAATTGCTGAGGGGCAACTTTTAATGTTCTTTGGTGGTGCCAGACACCCCTCTGATGTTTTCCAAGGCCTCAAGAGCCTAAGGGTCTGGCCACCCAGCCCTCATGGCCAGTCCCCGACATATCTTTCCTCTGTGCCTTTCTTCCTCCCTCCCACCATCTTCTCCACTGGAACCTGTCCCTGTGGCTTGGCACAGGTCACACGTCACCTCCTCCAGCAAAAAAGGTTTGATGACTGGAATTCTGAGGGAAAAATACATGAGGTGGAGCAGGTGAGGAAGAAGAGGGATCATCAGGAATCCTGGCTTGAGCATTAGGGAGACAACAGGTGGTCTCATCTCTATTAACTCCCTGCCCCCAGCCCCGTCACCCTATGTGTGTGTGTGTGTGTGTGTGTGTGTGTATACGTGCATTCCAGAAGTTTTCTCCGAAAAGACTTAGAAAATAACACCTATGATCTTCATTGTCAACTAAGCAGATGTTCCAAAGCCTATCTTTGTCTTCCCCCACCCCAACTTCTAATGTTTATGCTATTTTAGCTCCCACCATGATACTTAATTTAAGATATGTATCGTGAATTTCTAGGAACTTCAAAAGCTGCACTGGCCCTAAGATTTTGCAGAGTGTGTTGTTTTGCTCTTGGGAGAGCTTGCCTCCAGGCAGAGGGATGTTTTTAACAAAATAGCATTCCAGAAAGAAGGCTCCCTGTTTCCAAGATGAGCACTCTTCACCGCTTCTTCCTGCATTGTCTGGGTACTTCTAAGGTCAAGGGAATTATTATTATTTTTAAGCTGTATGCAGCTGATGAAGAAGTGGTGTTTATTTATTTATTGTGTTTTGGTCCCTGAGTTGGAACAGATGTGCACCAGAAAAGAAACTCCCTTTTGTGACTCATCTCAGGAACATCTTGCATTCTAGCCAGCACAAACTTTCTTGGGGCCCCCATTATATACTAGCAAGTGAGCTCATAAACCAAGTGGAACATCTCTTGACCATTTTGCCTTGGGGAAGATAGTCACCTCTGGCCTCCTTGTGTTCCTGTTTTATGAGCTCTTGACACATAGCTCTCAAGTTGATTTCAGTGCAGATTAGAGATCATAAGGGAAGTAAGTGTCTTCTTCATAGGGTCTTAGAAGGCACTACACACTATATGGTCATCGTGGGTGTTCAGATAATGATCCTGGCTGGAACGTTTGGGGGTCTGACAAGAACTGTACCAGAAACTGTCGGTGTACTGACCACACATATTGTAACCCTCTCTGAGGACATTTTTGGAGCCGAGGGGGTGGTCTCAGGAGTATACCAGCCTTGCTTGCTGGGCTAGCTGGAAGGAATGAACACACCCTGTAGGATTTGCCCCTGACCAGTGACAGACGGAGGTTGGCGAACCAGCGCCTTACTGCCTAGCTTCTCAGTTGTGATGATTTGGAAGCCTGTGTTCTACACCATCACCCAGCATTCCCCAACAGAACTGAGCTCCACTTACCCAAAGTGGTAACTTCCTTGCTACGTTTGCTTCGTTCCTTTTCCTGTCTCACTGCTTCACTTCCAAATAAACTACTTCCAGTCAAACCCTAGCCTCAGAATCTACTTGAGAGGGAACCCAGACTTAGATAACTAGACAGCTGGGTTCATGGGAAATCAGAAGACTTCCCACTTCACCTCTCTCACCAGGGTCGTCCCCACCGCTGATGCAGTTTCCATTGTGGCGCTGCAAGAGTCTTGACATTTGCGTGTGTGCATGCGCACATGTGCACACATGTACATGTGTGAATGATCAGATGCCATTCTTTGAGAGGCCATAAATTCTGGATGGAAACCTGGAAGATTCAGAAACTTTAGAAAGTGTAAATTCAGGAGGTAGCCAGCGCCGTAAGGGACCCTAGACCATAAAGAACGCGGCTGGATGCTGCTAAAATCTCTGGATCCAAGAGGCACATACTCCCAAGGTTCCTGCTGGATGAACAGTTAAGTGTTGGTTGAATGAATCTATAAAGGAATGAATAATTCACTCATGGTCACTTTCTTAACTCTGAGTGCCTAAACTTTGAGACCATGTCCCCTCCCCCGCTTTTTGAAACCTCAGCTGCCTTTTAGTGGAGCCTGGAAACTTAGTCATAGTTATAGGCTCTTGTTTCTATGGAAAGTTCCTCTCCATAATGGGTATCTGAAATTCCTCAATTGAAGTTTCATTTCTTTGTCTACAACTGTATTCACTGACTGAACTATGTTTATTATACCAGTAAAGGATGCACAGTACTTGAGCCTTAATAATCAAATGCCTCAGTATCAATGAGTTGACTAGCTTCTTTCTGGAAAACCTAATTTTTATGGAAGAAACAAAATCCCAAGTGCCCAAGGAAGGGCAGACACAAGGCAAAAATGAAGATCCGGCTCCAAAACAAGAAACATTGACATTTTTTCCTTGCGCTGATAGATATTGCAGCCAAGTCACAAAAGAATGGACTTAGTGGTTATAAAAGTATTGGCGAGACTCTCCCAAAATTTGGCGTATCTCTGTGGTGTTGAGGGTTAATGCGCTAGACTGCAAAGTCATTTTGAACCACAAGGTCGGTGGTTTGAGCTCACCATTCGCTCCTCAGAAACCCTACACTGGGTCGCTATGAGTCGGAACCGACTCTGTGGCACTTAACAACAACAACATAGGGTTGCCCTGGTGGCCCAGTAGGTTAAGCATCGGGTTGCTAACTGAAAGGCCAGCGGTTCAAACCTACCAGCTGCTCTGTAGGAGAAAGATAAGCTTGTGTACTCCCATAAACATTTATAGTCTCTGGAACCCTATGGAGCGTTTCTTCTCCATCCCATCTGATCTTTCAGAGGCAGAATTGATGGGGTTGTTTTTGGTTTATGGTTAGGATTGCTGAGTTGGAATCAGCTCAAGGAAAACAACATCGCTTTGGGATTTACATTTAGTGCTTCATTCTTCATTCTTCAGAGACATTCCAGTCCCACCTTGCCCCAGCATCCTGTGCAGACACCAAGCTGTTGCAGCACAATACAGCATGGTGTATTATGGCCAGGTGGGTAACTGGGTCGGTGCTGGCCTCACAGCCACCTGTCTTCCCCTGTTCTAGGTGCACTCCAACCTTCCCTGGTGCTCTATTTTCTCTCTTCCAGTTGAGCAGTCTCTTTCTCATTTGGATTTAAGTGCCGTGGAGTCGGTTCCGACTCCTGCTGACCCTGTGTCCAACAGAATGAACATGGCCCCACAATCAGTGCTGTTTGAGTCCAGTGTGACAGTCACTCATTTGAGGGTCTCCCTCTTTTCACTGACCTACCTTGCTAAGCAGGGTGTCCTTCTCCAGGGACTGACTTGCCCCTCCTGGTAACATATCCAAAGTGCATGAGACAAGTCTGGCCATGCTTACTTCTAAGGAGCACTCTGGCTGTACTTCTCCCAAGACAGACTTGTTCCTTCTTCTGGAAGTCTGTAATCTAATCTGTACCCTTCATCACCACCATCATTTGGTTTTTCAATGTTTTATTGTGAATTATGTGATAGTTTACATGGGAGAACATTAACTATACATTCATCCTGTCGTATATCATTTCATTGCTATGGTTACAATCTCCTCCATGCATCATCAACCAAACAAAGAGTATACACTACAAGCCTGCACCCCAGTCGTCAGTACACAGCCCCTCTCCCTCTCTGTGTCTAGAGGCCCCAGCTGCTCCATCTCTCCATGTCATCGTCTCTGCCTCCATCTCAGGCATCACTGCTTCTCTGGGTAGGGTCCCGCTCTCCACTCTTCTCCATTGATGGTCCCAGGGACCTCCGCTCCTAGACTGAAATGTTAATCACTCCCCTCCTTGCTATTTAACATCTATCTTTACATTTCCAACCCTCACAATCAGTCCTGATAACAATTATTCACTATTGTATCACAAGACACCTATCCACATTTAATTTCATCAGCCCCTCCTAGACAGATTGGATACTACTCACTGGAGATTCTACCTTCCTCCATGCCCTCTGGATCTAGGTTCCCTCTTGAAAGCTTGTAAGAAGCCACTCACTTCTTGCCTTTGTAGCCGCCCCCCCCCATTTTGGGTAGCAATGTCCAAGTTGCCCATCCCTGTCTACTCTGTATGGAGGGGGTGGGAATGATCCTCGCTGTAAAGATTTGTTCCCTGTTTGAGTTACTGCATCCATAGGTGTAGGTCAAGTTCATCAAATTGTATCAGATTACTCTTTTTTTCCTCTTCTTTCTTCTTCTGCACCACCATCATTTAAAATAGCATCAGTTCTTCATCAGTATTCTTTATTCGTTATCCAGGTTTCTCGTGCCTAGGAGGCAATTGTGAGTCTGGCTCACCTTAGTCCTTAAAGTAACACCTTTGCTTTGTAACATGTTAAAGAGGTCTTTTGCAGCAGATTTGCTCAATATAATACACCATTTAATTTCTTGACTACTTACTGCTTCCATGAGCATTGATTGTGGGTTCCGGTAAAATGTAATTCTTCACAACGTCAATCTTTTCTCCATTTATCATAATATTGCTTCTTGGTTAAGTTGTAAGGATTTTTGGTTTGTTTGTTTTGTTTTGTTTTTTGTTAAAGTTGAGGGGTAATCCATACTGAAGGCTGTATTCTTTTATCTATACCAGTAAGTGCTTTAAATCCTCTTCACTTTCAGCAAGCAGACTTGTGTCATCTGCATATTGCAGGTTGTTAATGAGTCTTACACAATCTTGATCCATGTTCTTCTTCATGCAGTCCAGCATTTCAGATTATTTGTTCAGCATACAGACTGAATAAGTCTGATAAAAAGATACAACCCTGATGCACACCTTTCATGATTTTAAACCATTCAGTGTTCCCTTGTTCTGTTCAAATGACTGCCTCTTTGTCTATGTACAGGTTCCACATGAGCACAATTAAGTGTTCTGGAATTCCCATTCTTGACAATGTTGTCTGTACTTTGTTATTATCCACACATATGAAGGTATTTGCATAGTCAATGAAACACAGGTAAACATCTTTCTGTTATTCTTTGCTTTCAGCCAAGATCCATCTGACGTTAGCTCTGCTAATCCTTCATTCCATTAATGTACTGCTGCTGCAACAGTTTGTGAATTACCTTCAGCAAAATTTTACTTCCATGTGATATTAATGATATAGTTAGATAATTTGCCCATTCTGTTGTATCACCTTTCTTTGGAATGGGCACATATATGGGTCTCTTCCAGAAGGTTGCCCAGATAGCTGCCTTCCAAATTTCTAGGAATAGATAATTGAGTGCCTCCAGTGCTGTATCAGTTTGTTGAAATATTTCCATTTGTATTCCATCAATTTCTGCAGCCTTGATATTCACCAGTTCCTTCAGTGCAGCTTGGACTTCTTCCTTCAGTACCATCCGTTCTTGATCATATGCTACCTCCTGAAATGACTGAATGCCAAGCAATTATTTTTGGTACAGTGACTGGACCACTTCCATCTTCTTTTGATGTGTCCTGTCTTGTTCAGTATTTGGCCCATAAAACCAAAACAAACAACAAAACCCCACTGCCATTGAGTCAATTCTGAAGAGCAGCTGGTGAGTTTGAACTGCCAACATTGAGGTGGAATGCTTATCCTACATTGTCTTTGTTGTTGTTAAGTCCCGTTGAGTGGGTTTCGACTCATAGCAACCCTGTATAGGGTTTCTGAGGAGTGGCTGGTGAGTTTGAACCACCG
>NW_006408536.1:17931567-17961404 GCF_000296735.1 Chrysochloris asiatica
TCTTGGCAGAGATGAGTGAGTGCCTCCTGTGCCGCCTCACTTTCTTGAAAGATTTCATGTTTTATTCCATCAATTCCTGGTGCCAATTCCTTCAATGCACCTTGGACTTCCTCCCTAAGTATCATTGGCTCTTGATCATATGCCACCTCTTAAAATGGTTGAACATTAACCATTTCCTTTTGGTACAGTGACTCTGTGTATCCTTCCATCTTCTCTTGATGCTTTCTGTATCATTCAATAATTTGCCCAGAGAATCTTTCAATAACGAAAGTTGAGGGTTGAATTTTTTTCTTCAGTTCCCCCAGCTTGAGAAATGCTTAGCGTGTTCTTCCCTTTTGGTTTTCTGACTCCAGATCTTTGCACATTTTATTGTAATATTTATATCCTACATAGACTCCCTCAATACTGCAACTTGAGGTTTGAAGTGTTCATTTCTTTCAGCATGAAAAAATGCTGAGCCTGTTCTCTTGGTTTTCTAACTCCAGGTCTCTGTACATTTCATTATAATACTATGTCTACTTGAACCTCTTCCTGAACCGCCCTTTGGAACCTTTTCTATTGTTGGAGTTCTGGTGTGGATAAGTTCTCTACCACAAGGTCGGTTTGAACTACAGGGTCGGCGATTCAAACTCACCAGCCACTCCTCGGAAATCCTATACAGGGTCACTGTGAGTCTGGATGGACTCTCAGCCTTTAACAACAAACAATACAGTGCTTTTTAATTATCTACACCTGCCCCATTCTCGCCTTCAACCCTTGCTTAATTACCTCAGCAAAATCTCCATACTTTCTCTCTTCCTCTTATTTGTATCCTTTACCTCTTCTCCCCTGCTCTCTTGTGTTTTGTTTCTCCTGTGACTGAGAATAAAACCCTAATCACTGCTAATAATTAGGAAACGAACTACTTAAGTTTTTATGATAAGGAGAAGGAAAACTACAGAATCTGAAGTGATATTATGCTTAGTAGCCACTCCGCGGTCACTGCAGAACCCTTGAAAGTGCTCATAGGTCCACATTCGAGTTGCAGAAGGCTCTGGCCACCTCCACTTTCTCTCTCAGCCTTCCAGCTTGGATGAGAAATCAATTTTTGTATTTCTTGAAATTCTTTGCCATTGTCTTTCATTTCTAATATTGCAACAGCGTTGTTGTCTGTTTTCGCTTCAGATATTCAATATTTCACTTGTGTTGTGGGTTTGGTGGATTTTTCTGGGCTGGCCTGGAAACCTCCCCATCAGGTGGTGGTGTTGTTTTAAGTACCGTGGAGTCGGTTCCCCTAGCAGGTGTAGCACTAACTAATTATATGGTAAATGTCTTCCCTATTCCTAATTGTTGTTGTTGTTAAGTGTCTTCTAGTTGGTTCTGACTCATAGCTCCCTAAATAGGGTTTCTGAGGAGTAACAGGTTGGCTTGAAATGCTAACCTTGTGGTTTGTTGTTGTTGTTAAGTGCCTTCGAGTCGGTTCCAACTCATAGCGAACCTGTATAGGTTTCCAAGGAATGTCTGGTAGGTTTCAATCACTAACCTTGTGGTTAGTAGTCCAGTGCTTATCCTACAGAGTCACGCCATGACTCTAAGCAGTCCTAATAGCTGATTTTTTTAATTAACCTTTGAAGAAACAGGGTCATAACTTTGGAACTGAAAGTACAAACCCACTCAGATGCAAAACCCTTGTTTCTTCAAAGGTTGATTTTAAAATCAGCTGTTAGGAATAGGGAAGACATTTACCATCTAATCAATGTGATACCTTATGGGGATATTCCCACAAAACCCCATCAAACCCCTGACATAGCTGAAATATTGAACATCTGAAGTGATCATAGAAAATTACACTGTTGCAGTATTAGAAATGAAAGACAGTGGGAAATGATTTAAATAAATACAAAATATTCAGAGGAACCCGTAGATGCAACAACACTTGACAGGCTGTGATGTGAATGAAGGAACCAGGGACAAGTTGAAAACAGCAATGCTGCTGACAATGAGAATGAAAATGATGACAATATCAATGGTGAAAACGACGATGGTTGTTGTTGTTAAGTGCTACCGAGTCAGTTCCAACTCATAGTGACCCTGTATAGGGTTTCCGAGGCTGTAAATCTTCCCGGGAGCAGAAAGCCTCATCTTTCTCCCGCGGAGCCAGTGATAGCAATAGCCGTACTTTATTGAGCACTTACCTTTGCTAAGTGCTGTACAGATACTTTACAGAGATCATCTCCTTCAACCATTACAGCCGCCCACATGTGTGATACGCTTTTCTAAGCTCCATTTCCCACAGAAGAAAACTGAGCCTTAGAACTAACTTGCCCAAGGTCACACAACTCGGAAAGTTAGGCCGAGCTGAAATTTGAACTCAGGCCTAACACTCTCACCCAGGATGCTAGTGCTTAGTGATGGGCTCCCATGCTTTAGGGGGGAGGGAAAATCTAGACTCCAGTCCTTTCTACTTCAGAATTCTACACCCCTTCCTTCCACTGACCCCTCAAAGGGTCTATTTCTGGCACACTTGTCTCTGGAAAATGTCCCGCTAATGACACAGCGTTATAAACAGTCCTTTTCCCAGAACAAAAATGTAACCTTTGTATCTCAATCTAAGTAGCAGTCTTCTGTCTCCCAGAGGTAGGTTTCTGTCCCCTCTCTTTGTTCCAAATTTAGGAGTTGTTTTTTTGCTGTTGTTGTGTTGTTAACAGAATAAGCTCCCTAAACCACATTTTAAGGTGATAAACGATCCTGGACCAAGACCTTAGATGTAACCTGTTCTCCTGAATAAGATGGCAGCTCTGGTACTAGCAACTGACAGTATTGGGGGCTCTGAGCGTGGGGTTTTGGCAGAACGCAGGATAGGCACTCAGCAAATCTCACTATCCAGGTGAATGTCTCCTGGCCGAGTAACGGTACTTCATGATTGCCTCCTGTGGTTCTGAAGTGAACCTTCTACCTTCCACTGAGGTTGACCAAGACTTGAGGGAGCGGATTTCCTGCCTCTTAGTCTCAGGATCAGGACTTTCTGAAAAGTAAACATTTCTTCTCTGCCTTAGAAACATCCTTGTACTAACATCTCTCGACAACTGTTCAGGGTTTGGCATTCTTCTTTTAGAGACGGCTCCTTTACTTCTGTAGAAACTGTGGGCCTTGAAGCAGTCCTGTGAGAAACCGATAACCCTGAGTCAAAAAAGATTTGGTTAATCCCTTGGGTAGTGAGTGAGTCAAGAAAGTGGGAAACATGGAGAAAACACTATCAGGGTGGAGGAATAGGAAATGATGTCTGGCACACTGTATCTTTAGAAAGAATGAATAAATGAATGGGTGTGAATCTAGCTCCCTACTCCAGTCTGGCTCCAGGGACTGCCACTAGGCCCTCTGTGGCCAGGAACCAAGATAGTTAGTCCTGTGTACGCAATAAGATGGTAAAGGCCTAGGCACCTAACATTGTCTTCCTGGGTGAGAAAGGACCCAGAGAAACCCCATGGTGCCGTCACCACCAGCCTCCCAGATCCCCCTTGTGCTCTGACAAAACCCAGTGAAAGCCACAGGTACAAAACCAGGCCTGTGGCCTGTTTGCCAGAGTCATGACATTCTCTTTGTATTCTTTAGATTTGTCCAACTCTATTTCTCTTTACCATCCGCTGTGTCCTTGGCAAGGCCCAGGCCTATCTGAGATCCTACAGAGACCACATAGCAGGGATGTTTGGTGTGGGTTCTTGGTGTTTTCCACTACAACACTCCGCTGCTGTGGTGTGTTTGGTCTCAAGAAAGCAAACCGTCCTCTGACTGAAGAGGTTTCTCTCCCTTTTCTCTTTTTGTCCCCCTTCATGCTCCCTGGCCTTGTTTATGAAGTCACCACATTTTCTTCCATCTCTCCTCTTTTGCATTCTTGGTTCATTCCTCCCAACTGCTACCCCTGGTAGAGTAGGTACGTTGGGGAATGGCACCTTCTCAGTGATCACGGGTGTTGTTAGATGCTGTCCAGTCGGCTCCGACTCAGCGACCCTATGCACACAGAAGGAAGCACTGCTTGGTCCTGTGCCAGACCGTCTGCTATGCCAAGCATGATGTCCTTTTCTAGGGACATGTGAGACAAGGTATGTGAGACAAAGCCTCACCATCATGGCTTTTAAGGAGCACTCTGGCTGTACTTCCAAGACCGATTTGTTTCTCCTCCTGGCAGTCCATGGTAAATTGAATATTCTTCCCCAACACCGTAAGTCAAATGCATCAACTCTTCTGCAGTCTTTCTTATTTCACTTGGACATGCACATGAGGCGATTTAAAATATACCATGTCCTGGTGCAGTCCTTCAGGATCATGCACTGGTGGACCTCAGGGTCGGGTTGAACCACAAGGTTGGCAGCTCAAACTTACCAGCTGCTCCTCGGAAATCCTAACAGGGTTGCTATGAATCGGAACTGACTCGACAGCACTTAACAACAACATGGCTTCAGTCAAGCAAAGCGTAGTCCTCAGGGTGACATCTTTGCTTTTTGTCACTTTACAAGAGATCTTTTGTAGCAGATTTGCCCCATGCAATATGTAGAGTAGTTCAGGAAGATCCCCAGCCCAGTTCGGCTTTGCCCCTTCATCCTTTGTCTAGGTGCCTTCCTCCCTGCACTTCTGTTTGATTGCCCACACCTTGTCCATCCTGCATGGTCCCCAATTCTTCCCACAGCAACTCCTGGAAGACTGGTTTGAATCGTCGCTAGCAAGCACCCCTCTCATGGGAGGCCTGGCCTGGCTTTCTACCCTACCGGAGAGTAAGAAAGTACCTCCTGCTCCAGATGAGTCCCAGGGACATCAAATGACTTTCCCACAGTCATGCAAAGTTCATATGTGTCTTGAAACTCATCTCTTCCACTTCAGTGCCTTGTCTATTAGATATCACTGACTCAAGGGTGCATTTCTTCTTTTTAATCAAGCTCTTAATTCGTCACACTTTTGGGGAGCAAGTTTATGGGTTGTTGTTGTTAAGTTCTGTCAAGTCAGTTCCGGCCCACAGTGACCCTGTATAGGGTGTCAGAAGAGCTGCTGATGAGTTTGAACCATGGACCTTGCAGTTCAAACTGACCTTGTGGTCCAGTGCATTATCCTACAGTGCCACACCAGGACTCCAGCCATCATGGGGGGGGAGGGAATTAAATGTTTGATCAACTATAACAGACTAATTTATGGATTTGGGGGCTAGGGCCATTCAAAATACTTTGGTTTAATGCTGATTATAATCGATCCTTTAGAAACCCCTGCTGCTGCCGATGTGTCCTATCGAGTTGGTTCCAACTCATAGTCATAGGCATTTCCAACTTCAAAAAGTTCTTGGGAAAGTGTCATTATCTTTTAGTGCCATTTTTCCATGAACTTTTGAAACACCCCCCCACCCCCGCATATAAACAAAGAAAAAAAAAAAAGATAAGGTTAACAGGAAACGTTGGCGTATTCTGATGTGCAAGGCCAGTTTATGACTCTCAGACCCATTACTTTCCACCAATATTTGTGGGTGAATTAAATCAGACTTAATAGTCACACTCTGTCCTCTCCCACAGAAGCCCTCTTTGCTCAGGGTTGTCAACCACACAGCCACCACATTTGGAATAGATGATGTTACATGTTGGGAAATACACTGCAAAAGCTGCTTTTAATCATTGTAGTCCTATTTAATCATTGTAGTCCTATTGTAGTTCATTGTAGTGCACATCTCTGGATGTAAAAAGGCAGTTTACCATAAGGTGGGTGACTATTTTATGTACTCTATGTATTTTAATCAATTTGGAAGTATATTCATGTGGTAATTACGTTCACAGCTTCAGTAGAAAAGCCCTATGCTGATGTTTAAAGCTCAGAAAATTTAATCGCTGGGGCAAGTAATTGACAATTATTGCACCCTATGGGGAAAGAAAAGCCCTTTTTTACCCAGTTGGAATGGCATCTTAGTTTCTAAGTGGTAAAACCACAGCCACGTCGTATTAAAGGACAAAAATGTCTCTTTTCTCAATTTGACTTATAGTGGGTGGATAATGATTTTTAGACAGAAATGATTAGAGAATCATTAAGAATGGGATTTAAGTACTGATGCAAAATCAGAAAATGGACTCTGAATAAGGTAGGGCTAGAAAGGGGCAGGTTTCCTAGCAGAGGTCTCTGGGAAGTCAGCCAGCGTCATCTCACCTCTTCCTGGAGGTGGGAAGCATAGGGAGAGGTTGAGAGGTGGGCAGCAGGGAGGAAATTTCCAGGGAATTTGGGGTGTTGATGGCTTCAGTCATTTCCAGGAAGTAAGAAGCAAGATCAGCCACACACAAAAAAAGAAGGTTGGCTGCCCAGGCGCATTATTCTCTGGCCTTTGGACCAAAAGTTCCCAACCTAAGCTGCACATTAGAACCACCTGGGGAATTTTCAAAATCCCTGATAACCAGGCTGCACCCCAGACCAATTCAATCAGAATCTTGGGTATGGGCTCAGTCATCAGTATCTTTTTTAAGTTTCAAGGCAGTTCCAAATACAGCCAAGTTTAAGAACTGGTGCTATACCAATTCTTAGACCCTCATGAATACATGAATCCCCTGGGGACACTGTTAGAATGTAGACTCGGATTCAGCAGGTCTAGGGTGTGCTCTGAGAATCTGCATTTTCTGCAAGCTTCCAGGGGCTGCTGCTGCTAAGAAGACCCCACTCTAAACAACGGAGACATCATTCATCTACCTATTACCATGGAGTCCATTTCAATTCCTCGCAATCCTATAGCACAGAGTAGAACTGCCCCATACAGTTCCCAAAGCTGGCATCTTTGTGGAAGCAGACTGTTAGGTCTTTCTCCCACAAAGCTGTTGGGTGGGTTTGAACCACCAGCATGTCTATAGTTAGCAGCCAAACATTAACCACTGTGCTTCCAGGGCTTCCTGTCAAGTTGGTTGCGGCCCTGTATAGGGTTTCCAAAGAGCAGCTGATGCGCTTAAAACGCTGACCTTGACGTTCAAACTGACCTTGCAGTCCAACGTATTAACTAACCCACAGTGTCACAGCAGGACTCCGCCAAAGACATAGGCAATTGAATTTTGACCGGAAATTATTGTCTATAGTCTCCAAAAGTGTCAAGGTGATTAATAGCTTACAATTGGAACATATATTCCTTGAGAGAATTTCTAATATATGTTGTTGTTAAGTGCCATTGAGTGGGTTCCTATTCATAGTAATCCTATGAGGAGAGCTAATGGATTAGAAGTACCAACCTTGTGGTTAGTAGCCCAGTGCTTATCCTACAGTGCCGCACCATGAGCTTATTGGAGTTGAAGGGGCCATCCCTAGGAAAGGAACTGACATGGCGTCTTAGAGGCCTGAAGTGGAGCCTCCTGGTCTCAGAGGTGGGATCAGGCCCCACCCAGCCCAGATCCCTGAGTCCGTTCCCCTGCGGCTGAGCTCACCTTGTCAGTGACCTCACTCAGGTAGTTTCAGGATCTGTTCAGAACTTAGGTTTCATACACTTCTCCCCAGATACCCCAGGAACCTTAAAAAATGTCCTCTTGGTGCTGGCTTCCAGGGGCCTTGTGGGTATCTGTATAGTTTTATCTTTTGTGAAAGTGCTTTCATTTCACAAAGTAAAATTAAGTCACTCTCTAGAAGGTGATGTAGGCCTTTGAGAGGGGCTTCCAGCATGCCCCAGGGCTTCTGTCAGAATCCAGGCTTCCTTCAGTTGGAGTTGGTACAGGGTCCGCAGGGAATGTGGATACCCTTGCCCCGACAGGGAGGGGGGCGGGGAACCCTGAGGCTGTGGCTGAGGGCATTAGCAACAAAAGTTTAACGTTATTTATAAGTGAGTGCGTGCATGTATGTAACTCCCTGTTACATGTCCACAATCAGGAAATAGATGGGTTCTGTGGTGCTGTGGGTTAATGCACTGGACTGAAAGGTTAGCAGTTCAAGCTCATCAGCCACTCCTTGGACACCCTATACAGGGTTGCTATGAATTGGAACTGACTCAATGGTACCTAACAACAACAGGACCTGGAGAATAGTCTAAATTTTCTGAATGGTCAAGTATTTTTGCTTTGTAAATTGCGTCATAAATGAATCATTATAATACTGTCTGTTTGAAGCCTGGAGGGTGAAGGAAACGGCTTCACAGGCAGGCAGAGCTGGCATGGGCAGGGTATCAGAATAAACGGGCACCCAGCCATTCACAAATGTGGGACAAGCCACTGACTGACCAGTGGGCATTTGGGCCCAAGGCCAGCTTCTTAGCAGCGTAACTCTTCATGTGAAAAACAGTCAATGTGCTGCTTCCCTTTGGCTTTCTTTTACTGGGGGTGTATCAAAGGTTCAGAAAGAGGCTATCAGGAAAGGGCGAAAACTTGTAAGCCTTAATGTCCCTTCCAGCGGTGACATACCATGATTCTATAAGCGGGGACCTGTGGCAATACCACGCTCCCGAAGGCCTTGGCATTCATGCATCCAGCCTTTCAGAAGGTACTGTCCCAGCACCTACTCTTCACCAGGTATAGTGCTGGGGCCAGGAATGTGAAGATGAGGAGACGAGCCAGCCTCCCCTTCCTGGAGAAGCAATAGGCAGTCCCAGGAGGGAGGAGAGGGATCAGGATCAGACAAGAGTAAGTCAGGGTCCTGAGGAATGCTGTGGGGGTGGGGGGAGATCCCAGAAAACAGAGGACTGGGGAAGGCAGGGGCTGGAGAGAATTCTAGGATGAGGAGCAGATTCCAGGGAAAGCTGGCCAGAGGCCATTAGGTTATTGACCTTCCAACTTCTTCTGACCTGTGGTCCCCATGGGCTCTTTGGTGTAACTTGATTTTCATTGTAATTAGACAAGGGAATTTGTATAACAATTCTGTGATTGCTTGCCTCAGATAGTCCCTGCCCATCCTACCTGAAACCTGACACTTTTCCCACAAAACTCCATCCAGCATCAGGGTAGCTCACATGTCTTCCAGAAAGGGCTGGCCTGTCCCTGACTGGGACCACTGGCCTCAGGGAGTGGGGAGAGAAGACTGAAGGGAAGCTGCGTGGGGCTGGTGAGGACAAGGGCAGCAACGGTCAGAGAAGCCCTTGGTGTCACCCACACAAAGTGAATTCCGGATGGCGCGGTCTTTGGGCTTCCTGTGGGCGTAGGGTGCTCCGGCTCTGAGACTGTGCTACACCCTCCCTCCCTTTCCGCTTCCCTCAGCCCCTCCTAAAGGAGAGATGGCAAACTCCTGCATGTGCCCACTTCCCCAGTGAGCCACATACTTAGATTGCCAGCTCCCTCTCACCTCCCGGTGATCAATGGGTAGCAGGAGGTATAGGTGACCTAATTTAAACCCAAACCAAAGGTTCCCTGCCACCTCTGAAGAAATCCATGCCCCCTCTGTGGGCGCCTTAGTCAGTGGCTCTTGTGACACTCCTTGATTTGAAGAGGTCCTTAGTCCACACTCATAAGTGCTTCTACTACAGAGCGGGGAGGCTGGGCTGCCGCCTTCTCTTCAATCATCATTGGCCTTCCCAGCTCACCCTCCGGGGAAAGAGACTTGCCCTTTGAACTTGCACCTCATTAGTGGGCTTGTATCCTCAAGTTGCCTCCAGCACAGACGCCTGCTGTGCTCCCTCTGAACCTTCCCTGGGTCCTTCAGTCACCCCCCCCCCCTCCCACCCCCCACCCCCTGAGTTGGGGAAGACCTACTGGCAGATTGGACAGCAAGAGGAGGAGGTGCAGAGAGAAAGTGATGACATCAGTGGGTGTATCACAAAGATGGGGCTCCTCTCTGCTTCGTTGGGTACCTCCTGGGCCTGGTGTCACACCCGTGGGGAGTAGCGGCATAGGCTGGTCTGGGCCTACTTTAGCTGAGATGTCGGGAAGCAGAAGTGAGCCACTGGTCCACGGCTTCCCTTTCCCTTTGCCCCCAGATACCATAGGCTGCTCTTCTGGCCCAGGTCCTCTTCCCAGAGACACCAGCTGGGAATCTAACGGCCTCCCTGTAATTCCTGGAGGTGATGTGTCTTCCTACCCATGTGACATCTACCTGTGGGAAGGCAGACTGGGGGTGGGTAACTGGAGGTAGATAATGGAACCACAGCTGCTTTGGGCTGGACCTCAGGTGACCCACCAGCACCTTCTATGATAATGGGGACAGAGGAGGCTTCTGGTGGGGATAAAAGGATGAACACACAGTTAAGCGAATTTGATGGAAAGGACATTCAGCCCGGCTGCCACTTTGCAGAAATCTGATGCTCACTTTATGCAAGTGCCATTGTGCCATTGGTGTTACAGGGGAGGCCGTGGGGACTGCTCTTGCCAGGAGGAGCCTGGAATCAGACCTGGGCTCTCATCCCACCTAAATGTAACCATAAACTAGCTACTTAATCTCCTAGTAGAAGCCTTTTCTCACTGGTAAAATGGACATACTATAGGATTTCTCTCACTGGGTTGTTTGGGGGGTTGGGGAAAGCTCTTAGTGG
This sequence comes from Chrysochloris asiatica, assembly GCF_000296735.1. Classification (NCBI taxonomy): domain Eukaryota; kingdom Metazoa; phylum Chordata; class Mammalia; order Afrosoricida; family Chrysochloridae; genus Chrysochloris; species Chrysochloris asiatica. The sequence goes on from NW_006408536.1 coordinate 17,941,991, forward strand.
AGGGGCTGCATGTTTTCAGTCTTGCTGCCTGTGGAAGGAACAGAAGCCTGTGGGAGGCTCCCAGGGACCACTCCCCATACTTTGAGCAGAAGGGCTCTGGGAAAAGAAAAGGCCTAGAACCCTGGCTGAGCAGGGAGGGCAGTGAGCATATGCAGAGAGAGGTAAGAGCTAGCACCTGAGACCAAGATACGGTCAAGAAGCAGGTAGAGGAGACATCCACAAAACTGAGGTTGAGGGAGGCAGACAGAGAAAGAGGCCATTACTTCTGGAAATGGATACAGCCATTGACGTCAGCCCATTATTAGAGCTGGATAATTCTACATCCACAGGAAGGAAGCCCAGAGATGGCATAGAACATGTCTTGACTTCTCAGGTCATTCAGAATTCACTTCAAGTGGATGGCTGTGGGAGCCTTCTCTGACCATTGCTGCCTTTGTCATCTGCAGCACCACCCAACTTCCCAAAGTCTTCTCTTCTCTTACCCCTCCCCTAGGGCTCTCTGTCCACTGTGCTGGAGGAGGCCTTAGGTCTTCAGGGCTACGTGCAAGTGCACAAAGCTGTATCTTGCTTATGTGATGTCTCTCCTGACCGAACGTTAATGCCTTCTCATGCTAACAAAATCTCTCATCAAAGACATGTGTCCTCCACCAAAGATGGATGCAGAGATGATGACATGGAGAGATGGAGCAGCTGGGGACTTTAGACCCAAAGAGGTAGAAGGGCTGTGTGCTGACGACCAAGGGGCAGGCTTGCAATGTGTACCCTTTGGTTGGTTGATGATGCACGGAGGGGATTGTAACCATGGCAATGAAACGATATATGATAGGATGAACGTAAAGCTAATGTTCTCCCATGTAAACTATCGCATAATCCACAATAAGACATTTAAAAAAAAAGACATGTGTCCTCACTAGACTATAACTTCATGAAAGCAAGAACCTTCCGTGTCCCCCACATGATGGCATTTCCAGCCTCCAGGAAGGTGCTGATGCACAGAGGCATTCAATAAAAAAGTTTGCTAGCTAAGCAAAGGAATGAATGAGTAAATGCTGTATTGGAGGCATAGCCATTTTCTGTGCTGAGTCAGGAAGCACTTACCTTAGGAAAAAACAGCCCTTTGAGCTTGGACAGGCCCCCTCAACCTCCCTGGGTGGGTGGGTGGGTGGGGGGTTGCCTCTCTTCTGTCTACCTCAAGGAGATTATTTTTTAATATTCACGGGTCCCCTATAGAGAGCCAGGCCTCCATAGCCTTCCTGGGAGGCATCGCCCTGTGTTCTGCCAAGAGCATCATGCACCAGACATTCCCCACAAAGTTGTTTGCACAGCATCCTTCCCGTCCCCTCCCTCTCCTCCTTCTGCTTCAGAGAAGCATCTTGTTCTGTGCCTCCAACACGTTGTGATAGCCTGGCGGTATCTAGGAGTTGTTCATTTGTTCAAGCGGCCTTCCTGTGGTGAGGACGTTTTCAAGTCGCTGGTGCTCTGGACTGCCTCTGTCCCTCATTTTGGAGACCATGTTGGACATTTGGGGACTGGGGAGAAGAGGAAGAGATGGTCACAGAGATAAAGTCCTGGCGGATCAGATAGATGTGGTCCAGAATCTGAGCTGCTCAAGGCCCACTGAGTGCAACTGAGGACTATAGAATTCTTAAAGAGTCCCCAAGCAGACTCCAGGACTGCGCATATCCCTGAGTTAGACATGGTGCCTGCCTTCTCCATGGTAACAATGCTAAATATGGCTGCATTTCCATGGAGAGTCACACTGTAGTTGCAGCCATGCTTCCTTCAGGAAGCACACATGCCAGGTCCCTCTGGTCTCTCGGGAGGTGGCCAGATATCTGAGGAGGTGCCTTGGGCATCAAGCATGCTTCTCACAACTTTGAGGATTACTGTTTCCAACCAGTATTCCATCTCCCCAGCCCTAGAATCATCACCTCTCCCTCCTCTTGACAGATGAGCAGATGGGGGGACAATAGAAACTGAACTCCATGGCCATGCTTACGCCTCATCACCTTGCTCCAGGAAGTGTGTTTGTATATGATTGGGAGGAGAGGGCATGTCATCAGCAGGAGAAATACAGTGGGACAAGCCTTATGCAAATGTGTCACTACATTCAAACTCCTCCAACTATGTTTTGGAAGATTACTACAAAGAATGTTTTTAAGTCTTTTCAATCAGTGGGCTGGCACCCTTCCATATTAATAGAATTCTGACGTGACAAAGGTCCTGAAAGGCAAAGCAGTCTGTGCTGCTTATTTGAACTTAAGCAAGTTGAAATCTCCCCATCCAGTACAACAACATGGAATGAAACGTTTTTGTTGAAGGCTGAACATATATACACCATCAGGCTGAAAAAAACACTCTGTTTAATCTCACTTGGTTCTTTTGTCATGACATCATCTGTGTTTACAGCACAGTCATCTGCTCCCTTGGGGCTGTCCGCCTACCACTGATCGTATGGGTGTCTGTGTTTGCTCCTATCTATAACGTGTGCTATGTATACAGGGAGCTGGGCCGTGCCCCCCCCCCCCACTTGACTATGATAGGGAAACTTTAAAGATGTGGTGATTCTAAATCTTCTTGTGAGGAGGATTCATATTGTGTGTTCTGTGTTGCAGGCCGAGTGACCTCAGCGCCAAGTGATGGACAACCTGCAATCCCAGAACCTGTCCATGGACATGACCGAGTCCCCTCCTGCCCTGGCAAATAACAGATTGGAGAATGGTATGGCCCAGCTGATCACCACTGAGGCCTGGAACATCAACTCCACTGACCTGGTAAAGAAGGCCCTGGTGACCGTGCCGGCTCCATCCATTCTGAACCCCCCTGCCGAGTCACAGAGCGGCATGGCTCTGAAGGTGGCTGCCACCGTGCTGCAGCCGCTGTGCCTCGGGGAGAGCCCGGTGGTGATGCCCATTCACATGCAGGTGGAGGGAAGCTCCGCGCCCGAGCTGAACCCCAATGCCAACGCCACCTACGTCATGACCACACAGGGCCCCGTGCAGCTGCCAGTGGTCCTGGAGCAACACGTCTTTCAGCACCTCAACTCTCCTCTGGTTCTGCCGCAGGAGACCCCATGCTCCTCCAATGCCATCCACAACAACCTCTTCCAGGGAGCCGAGGACCCCGAGGCCCAGCCCCAGCTGCTGGACCTGAGGATCCCTACTCAGCCGCAGGAGCCCACACTGCCCTTTGAAGCTGTGCTCCAGAATTTGTTTCCCACCCAGGGTGCCCTCGGCCCCCCACCCTGCCAGCCTCCACCGGGCTACCCCTCTGTGCCCCCCCAGCCTTTTAACTCCCCCTTGACCCCACTAGTCCCACCAGCCACTCTCTTGGTGCCCTACCCTGTGATTGTCCCCTTGCCTGTACCAGTCCCCATTCCCATCCCCATCCCAGTGCCTCAGAGTTCTGAAGCCAAGTTCAGCCCCAGTTTTCCCAAGCCGCCATCTTCTTTCAGCCTGCACTCCTTTAAAGGCCCCCAGGCCCCTTTGGAAAAAGAGGAACTGAAACCCTTTGACCTCCTGCACCCCAGAGAGTATTTCCAGCTCAGTCGCCACACAGTCATCAAGATGGGGAGTGAGAACGAGGCCCTGGATCTCTCCATGAAGTCAGTGCCCTGGCTCAAGGCAGGCGAAGTCAGTCCCTCCAACTGCCAGGAAGATGCGGTCCTAGACCTGTCACTGGCAACCCACCGGAAATCGGAGCCTCCCCCTGAGACCCTGTATGACAGCAGTGCGTCAGCCAGCAGCCCAGGCCACCCTGGAATGGAGCACCTTCCCAGTGGTGGTGAAATGCCCTTCCCGCCTGCCATGCCTCACGAAGCCTCTGCTGTCATGGAGAATTGCATGGGCAGCACTGATGCTCCTGAGGTGCTGAGCCAGCCCAGCCACCCCAGCAGCGAGGTCAAGGCTGAAAATAACATGGAGATTGTGAGCGAGTCCCAGGCGGCCAAGGTCATTGTCTCTGTGGAAGACGCTGTGCCTGCTATCTTCTGTGGCAAGATAAAAGGCCTCTCGGGAGTGTCCACCAAAAACTTCTCCTTCAAAAGAGAAGACTCCGTGCTTCAGGGCTATGGCATCAGCAGCCCAGGAGAAGAGCCAATGGAAAACACAGAACCCCTTAGGAAATCTGTAAAAAACCGGAGCATAAAGTTAAAGAAAATGAACTCCCAGGAAATTCACATGCTCCCAATCAAAAAACAACGGCTGGCCACCTTTTTTCCCAGAAAGTAAATAATGGCTTTTTAAAATTTTTATGATTATAATATGGGGAAAGGTGCATTGGTTTTATAAAAAGGCATTTAAAACAAATTATCTTTGTTAATTATTTCGGGGGGTAGTAGGGGCAGAGGGATGGTAAATTGGCTCTAGAAGCCCTGTCAGCTAAGATTGTTTTCTTTTTTAATTTTTGACTTTTCACAAATGAATAAATAAGAGCAACCTATTTTTCAAGCAGATTGCACATTTTTTGCAGCTTTAATGGAATATTGGGTGAATCAGAGGGGGTTAAAAAAAAAAAAAAGCTATTTTCATTGCCACAAAGTGCTTTGATGATGTAATACCTAATAAAGGGTAGGATGAATATTTCACAATAAATGTTTGTTTGCACTAATTGGCTGCAGTATTCTATCATTTCTAAAATTCGCCTTCCTTTATTACGATGGTTTGGTCCCAAGTCTGTTACTTGTGACAAGTTATCTGTGTTATAGATCTAAGTTCTTCTGGTATTGGGCAAAAAAAGAAGAATATTACCCTACTAGTGGTTACGAGTAGGGCTGCTAACCTCAAGGTAAGCAGTTCGAAACTACCAGGAGCTCCACAGGAGCAAGATGAGGCTTTGTGCTCCCATAGAGATTTACAGCTTGGGAAACCCTATGCATCCCTATGAGTCAGAACCAATTCCAAGGCATGTAAGCATTACCGCCAGTGCCACTGAGTCAGTTCTGACCCATGGTCACCCCAAGTGTGTCACAGTAGAACTGTGCTCCATCGCTATCTTCATTCTCTAGTGCTACTACTACAGAAATAACCACAACTGGATAACCACAACATTTTCTCAGAGTTTGGGAGGCTAAAATTCCAAAGTCAAGGTGCTGCCTCTCGGGGAAGGCTTTCTCTGTCAGCTCTGGAGGAAAGTCCTTTCCGGTCAGCGTCTGTTTCCTGGTTCCTTGGAGAGCTCCACGTGTGTTGGCATCTCTCTGCCCCCATCTCTGCTCACTCACTTGCTTGTTTTCATCTCTTTTATATCTCCCAAGAAATCGACTCCAAGACACACCTTACACCAATCCTGCCTCAGTAACATTGTGAAGACAGCCTATTCCCAAATGGGTTATGAGAACCACAGGTTTAGAGGTTCAGATTGACAACGCATACATTAATATTGGAGGGGGCGGATAATTCAGTACATAACAATAGAGTTCTCAAGAGTTATTTTTTTCAGAATTAGATTGCAAGGACTTTCTTCTAACGCACCTCTAGATGAACTCAAACCTTTAACCTTTTACATAGCCATTTGCATCAGCTAGCACCTCCAAAGTCACCTTAAGAGAAGGATTAGGAATATGTATGACTTCGAGCAAGTCAGTTCCTCCTCTAGGCCTCGGTTTCTGCGTTTGTAGAAAATGGGGCAAAAGGAAGGGGTGAGGAGATGAGTTTCAATTATCTGAAGGCCCTTCCAGCTCAAGACAGTTCCTTAGTTGTACAATACTGTATGTGAACTTTCCATAGACAAATGTCTCTCAAATGAACCAGCCTTCCACAATCAGGAGTTCACTGGAAAGGACCTTTTCAAGGTTGGTAAGAACATAGTTCGGAATGAGAAGAAGTATCAAAAGTCAGAAGTTTTCCAGAAGGCCACTTGCTGGTGGATTAGGAAGAATTTCAGTGGCTGGTAGATAAGTAGATATCTCATAGCGTTCCCAGCCTTGGATGGAGATATCTGGGGGTGGGGTGGAGGAAGGCAGAGAAAGCCATTCTTTGTTAGTTACAGTAGCTCTCACTCAGAGTAATCATGCCCCCTGGGGCCATTTGGCACTGTCTGGAGACTTTTAGGGTGGTCACAGTTGAAACAGTGCGACTGGCATCTAGTGGGCAGAGGCCAGGGGTACTGCTGATCATCCTACAGATGCGCAGGACAGTTGCCACACACACAACAAAGAAGGATCAGGCCCCCTGATGTCACCAGTGGCAAGGTTAAGAAAGCCTGGTCTGGCCAGTCCTTGACGGATGCCCACAAGGCACCCGGGAGGAGAGCCCAGTGTGGTGCTCTGATCTGACAGGGTAAAGCCACCCCCACACCAAGGAGGGTCTATGAATGTACGGTTCAAATCAGCCTGCGAGGTGCCACATCACACTTGTGTCTAAAGCTGTACTGGTGAGAGACTCATTATTATACGCCTGCTTTTAAACTTAAAGTTAGGTCTTTCACGTCTTGCAATTAGTATGTATCCAGCTGTTACTGTGAACATGAACAGGAGGAAAAGCAGTTGTGAGACTGTTCTTTTATTAGCAGGCCCTTTATGGTTAGGGTTACAGTTCTCACTGGTCCCAATACCATACACCCAGAAGGGATTTTCTTTTTTGTGCACTTTTCCTGTGTTAAAATTTCCTTTTCATAGTGTCACATGATGGTAAAGAACCAAATCACTGTTTCCTGTCAGGCTGACTAGTTCTGCTCAGCAGCGCACAGCCAGACTCCATCCTTTCAGCTTCAAAATGGTACAATCTCTTTCCATCTTTATTCTCAGTGTGGGATTCTGGCCATGTTTCCTGAGCATGGCACGCGTATTCGAGCTTCAAATAAAACACCAACGTGCCTAGGGACTCCAGTTTCCCATTTGCCTGATGCCTGTTTTTCACCATGCTGATGGTTTCTGCTGCCACTGCATACAGCACTAGAAAGCCCCTTTATACCAGCCAGCAGGGTCCCTGTCCTCACAGTGGGCTGGGGAGAGCTGCTACTTCTCTGACTTGGAGGGAAAGAGACTCCTAATTTGTCCTTTAGATGCAAGTGCTAAAATCGAGCAATAGAGATGGAAAGGAAGGCATTTGTAGCCTGTAATTTACCTTATAAACCGTGAGCCACACATTTCTCTTTGTTATATTTGGAAATGCCTTTTCTCTCCAGTTGTCAGCCCTGGCTGAGTGAGAAAGGCTGGGTCCATGGCCATCCCTGAATACTGAACCAGCATGTGCTGTTCTCAGCCCTGAGATGGGTTTCTAGAACAGGCCTCCCATCCACCCAGCCACACCCACCTATGGTTTGTGCCATTGACCACTGGGGGGCTTGGGGAAAGGCTGTAGTTGTAGGGACAGGATCAGTGAAGACTGCACACACAGAGTGTTGTGTTGGTACTTTGGTTGACACCCTACCCCCTTCCCAGCTTTTGATAAAATCTGGAATCTGCTTGGCTGCATGCAGGCCAGGAAATTAGTCAATGATTATGGCTAGAGTAAGCCTGGGTAGGGTTCCCTGGTGGTTCGATTCCACCCCTTATCCCTCAGTCAGAAGTTAGAAGCCTTTCACACAAACCTTAAATAAGCATCACCATCCTGGAGCCATGGTTCCTGGTCAAACCCATGTGACCCATGTGGCCTTCACAAAGAGTTAATAAAGTTGGTCACTGGCAGATGGGCTCTCAACCAGCCTTCACAAACCATCTACAGTTAACCTATTTTTCAGAGTTCCCATCAGATTTTCTCAAGACTTCATTTCCCACTCCTTGTCAAGAATGTTTTGGGCCAAAAAGCCTAAAAACAATTCTATACGAGTATTTTAGGAAATCTGATTAATCCTTGTTGTTGTTGTTAAATGACGTTGAGTAGGTTCCGACCCATAGCGACCCTGTATAGGGTTTCCCAAGAGCGACTGGTAAGCTTAAACTGCCAACCTTGAGGTTCAAACCGACTTTGCAGTCCAGCGCATTAGCCTACAGTGCCACACGAGGACTTAGTATGTTGATATTTGCGGAGCTTGTCTATATGTCTTCAGCTGACTTCAGAAAGGATTAAAAACAGGAACAAGTCACAAAGATTCATCTTTGAGGGTAATGATCGTTCTGTCTGATAGCGTAGTGGTTACAAGTTGGGCATTGCGCTGCTAACTTCAAAGTCAGCAGTTTGAAACTACCAGCCGTTCTGCGGGAGAAAGATGAGGCTTTCTGCTCCCATAAAGATTTACAGCCTCAGAAGCCCTGTGCTGGGATGACTCCATGACAAAACACCACCACTCTTCTTTCTGGTAAAGCAAAACTTGTTGATCTAGAAGGAGAAAATGCTGCAAAGAGGAAGCAGCTGTTGTCCTCATCAAGAAAGTTGTTGAGAATGAGGAGAAAATTCTTAAAGTCAGGTCAAAGTTTAGACTCAGAGGCAAAGCAGTGATATATATTTTAAAACATGAAAAATCTTGTCTGCAATGGTGAAATCTTCAATCAAAAACTCAGAGGGAGCAAGACAGAGGTAAGGAAGGAGAAAAGAACAAAGGAGGGTAGCCAGTTACAGAGAGGGAATGGCCCTGACTTCATAAATAACACAATTAGTAAAACAAAGACGATGCAAAATTAGATTCCATTTCACAAAATAAAGTTCAGAAGGGCTTTCTGCTTTCAGTTTTTTAAGCTCTTCAAAAATATGTACTTTACAATGATGTTGAATATCAGGTTTAAAACCCAGTAAACCAATAGGAGTTTGGACTTTTTGAGGACAAAGCCAGCATGAATTAGTGAAGAGTCTGAATTGCAGAAATTTTCTCCAGATTCTTTTCAAGCCCATCCCTGTTAACTGGTATACCCAGAGCACTTGGTACAGTAGTGAAGGGGAGAGGGTTCAAGCTGAAGGGTGGGAATGGCAAGCTTCTAAAAGCCACATTCAAAAGCTGTTAAGCTGAAAAACTTTAACAGCAAGGAAAAAAGCATTAGAGGTTGTTCTGGAAGACTTTACTCCTCATTAAATCAGAAAGTTAGTTTTCCAGGACAGTTTTCTGCCACCAGGTCAAATAACTGTCATTCCACATCAGTGAGGCAAAGTAGGGCGTATTTGTGGTTCTCCGGGATACCCGTTTTAATAAATTCGTCTTTTGTTGTAATTAACATAATGCTAATCAAGTAACACATCTAAAGTACAGGAAAGGATGCATTCCAAAATGTTGTAAACAAGCCACCTACTACTGCATTTGTTGTTGTTTGTTAAGTGCCATCGAGTCACTTCCAACTCACAGCTACCCTGTATAGGGTTTCCAAGGAACTGCTGGTGGGTTCCAAGGAATGGCTGGTGAGTTTTAACCATGATTTGCATAATATCCCTCTCCAGGGACTGGTCCCTCTTGATAACAAGTGTCAACTATGAGAAACAAACTCTGGTCATCCTGACTTCTAAGAGGCATTCTGGCTGTACTTCTTCAACACAGATTTGTTTGTTCTTCTGGTAGTCCATGGTACCTTTAAAATTCTTCTCCAACACCATAACTCAAATGCATTAATGTTTCTGTAGACTTCCTTATTCATTGTCCAACTTACACATGCATATGAGGCTATTGAAAATACCATGGCTTGGGTCAGGTGCACTTTAGTCCTCAAACTGACATCTTTGCTCTTGAACACTTTCAAGATGTCTTGTGCAGCAGATTTGCCTAATGCAATACATTATTTGATTTCTTGACTGCTGCTTCCGTGAGTGTTAATGGTTGATGGGAAAAAAGTGAAGTCTTGCCAACTTCAACCTTCTATCCATTTATCATGATGTTATTTATTGTTTTTCTTTGCTTTATTTTTGTTTTTTTTTTTTTACATTAAGTTGCAACCCACACTGAAAACTGGTCTTTCAGCAAACAAGACCACATAACGTAGGTTGCTAATGAGTCTTCCTCCAATCCTGACGTCACGTTATTCTTCATATAAACCAGAGTCTCGGATTATTTGCACAACATACATATAGTGAAAGAATACAACCCTGGTGTATTCCTTTCCTTATTTTTACACCATTCAGTGCCTTATTGGTCTGTTGGAACAAATACCTCTTGTACAGGTCTATGTACAGGTTCCTAATGAGTATAATGAAGTGTTCCAGAATTCTCATTCTCCACGATGTCCATAGCTTGTCATGATCCACACATTTGAAAGCATTTGCATACTCAGTAAAGCACAAGTAAACATCCTTCTAGTGTTCTCTGCTTTCAGCCAAGATTTAGCTAACGTCAGCAATGATATCCCTCTTTCTATGTCCTCGTCTGAATCTGGCTTGAACCTGTGGCAGTTCCCTGTCAATGTACTGTTGGAGTCATATATATATATCCTGGTGTGGCACTGTGGGTTAATGCATCAGACTGAAAAGCCATTTGAACTGCAAGATCGACGGTTCAAGCTCACCACCTGCTCCTCGGAAACCCTATACAAGGTCGCTGTGGGTTGGAACCAACTTGACAGCACTTAACAACAACAACATATATATACATATTTATATTTACTACTAAGGAGTCCTGGTGTGGTGCTGTAGGATAAGCACTGATTTGCAAGGTCAGTTTGAACCACAAGGTTGGCGGTTCAAACTCACTAGCCACTCTTTGGAAACCCTATACAGAGTCGCTATGAGTCAGAACCGACTACAAGGTTTGGCAGGGGAACACAGTAGCTCCATAAGATAAACTCTAGACTGTGAACCACAAAGTCAGCAGTTCAAGCTCATCAGGCGCTCTGCAGGAGAAAGATGAGGGGTTTTGCTTCAGCAAAGATTTACAGTCTCAGAAACCATCTTACAGAGTCACTATGAGTTGAGCCCAGTTGACAAGTACAACAAGGTTTGATACCCCAGTCAGTAAGAATGTAATGAACTCCTATTACATCGATTGTGGTAAGCTGGCAGTCCTGGAGAATGCTAGGAATTTGGTTGTATTTATGGTTGCTTTAAATAAGGAACTTGAAGTTTTCGCTTCAATGCAGAAATTCTCATGATGACACATTTTATGCCATATTGAAAAACACTTTGCAATTCTTTGAGAGCAAGGACTGAATCTGCATTTCTTGATCTCAGGGTTTCTCCACTTCAGCATTATTGACATTTGAACTTGATCATTCTTTGCTGTCACTAAACAACTACAACAGTCGTTTGCTGGAGGGGCCGTCCTGTGCGTACTAGGATGTTCAGCAGCTTTCTTAGCCTCTACTAGGGAGATGCCAGTAGCATACATACACACACACACACCCAATCAGGACAACCAAAACTGCCTCCAGTCATTGCCAAATGTCCTCGGAGGCAAACCCGCCCCAATTGAGAACGACTGCTTTATCTATTGTAACTGGCTCATCCCCGAGGCTCAAAAAGTCTTCCATGGATGAATTTAATCAAGAAATTGAGTCAATTAGGAAGTGGGATCCATAGCTGAGAGCTCAGAAACTCCACTCATATTTTCTGATTTACTACCACCTGGTGTAGGAGCTCTGGTAGAGTAGTGGTTACGAATCGGGCTGCGAACTGCAAAGTCAGCAGTTCGAAATTACCAGCTGCTCTGCAGGAGAAAGATGAGGCTTTCTGCTCCCATAAAGATTTACAGCCTCAGAAACCCTGTTCAGGGTCTCTATGGGTCGGAACCGACTCGACGGCACATAACAACAACAACAACCACCTGGTATGGTGCTGTGAGTTAATGCACTAGACTGCAAAGCCATTTGAACTGCAAGGTCATTTGAACTGCAAGGTCGGTGGTTCAAACTCACCAGCTGCTCCTCGGAAACCCTATACAGGGTCGCTATGGGTCGAAACCGACTCGATGACACTTAACAAGAACAACAACAACCACGTTGATCTGATAAGGAATCTAGTATTCCAAACCCCTGTTCATCCATCCACTTGCCCAGTATATCACAAGGCCGTCTAAAAGCGTCTCCTAGTGAACGGGGTTTAGCGGGCCTGCTCCACCTCACAGAAAAGTCAGGCACTCCTCAAGAGAGGCCTCTTCATTTTAGCAATACCCTGAAGTGTGATGCCTGTTTGCTGCTTCCAGGACCAGCAGACCTCAGGAGCTTACAAATAGTCCCAGGAAGTTCGTTTTTGTTTTCCATATTTTACCTAAATCTTTCTTGCTATAATTGATTGCATTTTTTTTTTTTTGCTTGTCCTTAAAACCCATTGCCATCAAGTTGGTTCTGACTCATAGTTACCTTATAGAACAGAGTCAAACTATCGTATAGTACAGGTCCCCAAGGCTGCCATCTTTAAGGCAACAGACTGCCATTCAAACTTCTGACTACACACATGTCCATAGTCTCACAATGTTATGATTCTTGTTGTTATTGTTAGGTGCCATCAAGTCGGTACCAACTCTTAGCATAGGTGCAACAGAACAAAACACTGCCCGGTCCTGCACCAACCTCACACTCGTTGCTGCTGACACTGTGTGGATCCCATCTCACTGGGGGGTCTTTCTCTTTTTCTCTGACCCTCCACTCTACCAAACATGATACCTTTCTCCAGGGACTGGCCCCGCCTAATCATATGTCTGGAATTTGAGAGACAAGGTCTGGCCATCCTGGCTTCCAAAGAACATTCTGGTTGTACTTCTTCCAACACAGATTGGTTTGTTCTTTTAGCAGTTCATGGTACTTTTAATATTCTCCTCCAACATCATAATTCAAATGCATCAATTCTTCTACAGTCTTCCTTATTCACTGTCCCAATTTTTACATGCATATGAGGTCATTGAAAATACCATGGCTTGGGTTAGATGCACTGTAGTCTTCAAAGTGACGTCTTTGCTCTTCAACACTTTAAAGAGGTCTTGTGTGCAGCAGATTTGCCTAATGCAATATGTTGTTTAATTTCTTGACTGCTGCTTCCATGAGTGTTGATGGTTGATCCAAGCAAAATGAAGTGTTTGACAACTTCAGTATTCTCTCCATTTATATGGATGTTGTTTATTGGTCCAGTGGTGAGGATTTTTGTTTTCTTAACATTGAGATGTAATCCATACAGAAGGCTGTGCTTTTTGATCTTCATCAATAAATGTTTTAAGTCCTCTGCACTTTCAGCAAGCAAGGTTATATCATTGGCATATCACAGGTTGTTAATGAGTCTTCCTCCAATTCTGATGCCACATTTTTCTTCATATAAGCCAACTTCTCGGATTATTTGCTCAGCATACAGATTGAATAAGTATGGTGAAAGGATACAACCCTTGCACATGCCTTTGCTAACTTTAAACCAAAACAAGTATTCCCTTGTTCGGTTCGAACAACTGCTTCTTGGTCTAAGTACAAGTTCCTCATGAGCACAATTAACTGTTCCAGAATGAATAACACTCATACAGACACTTTCCAGAATGAGTAACGTATGGACAATGCAATGTTGTCCATAGCTTGTCATGATCCACACAATCATAAGCCTTTTCATAGTCAATAAAGCATAGGTAAATACCTTTCTGGTATTCTCTGCTTTCAGCCAAGATCCATCGGACATCAGCAATGATATCCCACATCCTCATTTGAATAAGGCTTGAACCTCTGGTTGTTCTCTGTCCATGTATGTTTGCAACTGTTTTTGGGTTATCTTTAGCAAAATTTTATTTGTATAAGATATCAATGATATTGTCCAATGATCTCTGCATTCCTTTGGGTCATCTCTCTTTGGAATGGGCATAAATATGGATCTCTTCCAGTCAGTTGGCCAGGTAGTTGTCTTCCAAATTTCTTGGCATAGATAAGTGAGTGCTGCCAGTGCTTCATCAGTTTGTTGAAAGATTTCAATTTATATTCTGTCGATTCCTAGAGCCTTGTTTTCTGTCCATGTCTTCAGTGCAATTTGGACTTCTTCCTTCAGTACCATCCCTTCTTGATCATGTCCTACCTCTTGAAATGGTTGAAAGATGACCTTTTATTTTGATACACTGACTGTATGCCTTCTATCTCCTTTTGATATCTTCTGTATCATTCAATATTTTGCCAATAGAAATATTTAATATTGCAAGTTGAGCCTTGAATTTTTTCCTCATTTATTTCAGCTTAAGAAATGCTGAGTGTATTCTTCCTTCTTCATTTTCTAACTCCAGGTCTTTGTACATTTTGTTATAATATTTGTCTTTGTCTTCTCAAGCTGCCCTTTGAACTTTTCTATTCAGCTCTTTAACCTCTTCATTTCTTCCATTTGTTTTAGCATCTCTACACCAGAGAGCAAGTTTGAGTCTCTTCTGACATCCATTTTAGTCATTTTCATCTTTCTTGTCTTCTTAATTATTAATCTCTTCCTGTATGATGTTCTTGATGTCGTCTCACAACTCCTTTGGTCTTTGGTCTTTAGTGTCTAATGCATCAAATCTGTTCTTCAGATGAGCTCTAAATTCAGGTGGGATGTGTTCAAGATCATATTTTGACTCTTGTGGAATTAAAACAATTCCACTTCAGCCTGAACTTGCATATGAACAATTGATGGTCTGTTCCACAATTGTTTCGGCTAATGATATGGAGCTTTTCCATCATCTCTTTCCACAGATGTAGTCAATTTGATTTCTTTGTATTGCATCTGGTGAGGTCCATGTGTATGTTGTTAAGTGCCGTGGAGTCGGTTCCGACTCCTAGCGACCCTGTACAGGGTTTCTGAGGCTTAAATCTTTACAGGAGCAGAAAACCTCATCTTTCTCCTGCAGAACTGCTGGTAGTTTTGAACTGCTGACTGGAGATTAGCAGCCCGATTCGTATACCAGAGCGTATAGTCGTCTTTTATTTTGTTTAAAAAAGGTATTTGCAATAAAGAAGTCATTGGTCTTGCAAAATTCTATTGTGCCATCTCCAGCATCATTTCTAACACAAGGGCCATATTTTCCAAGTACAGATCCTTCCTCTTTGTTTCCAAACTTTGCATTCCAATCCCCAGTAATTATCAATACATCTTGATTGCATGTTTGATCAATTTCAGACTGAAGAAGTTGATAGAATTCTTCAATTTCATCATCAATGACTTTAGTGGTTGTTGTGTAAATTTGAATAATAATAGTGGTATTAACTGGTCTTCCTTTGTAGGTGTATGGATATTATCCTATCACGGACAGTGTTGTACTTCAAAACAGATCTTGATATGTTCTTTTGATGATGAATGCAACACCATTCCTCTCCATTTGTCATTCCCAGCATAGTAAACCATGTGACTGTCAGATTCAAAATGGCCAATAAGATTCCATTCCAGCTCACTAATGCCTAGAATATTGATGTTTATGCATTCTATTTCATTTTTTACTATTTCAAATTCTCCTAGATTCATAATTCATGCATTCCACATTCTGGTTAGTAATAGATTTTTACAGCTGTTTCTCCTCCTTATTTTGAGTTGTACTCCATCAGCAAATGAACATCCCGAAGGTTTCATTCCATTTGAATTATCATGGTCAACTCTACTTTGAGGAGGCAGTTCTTCCGCATTCGTATATTGAGTGCCTTCCAGTCTTCTGGCTCTATACCTGACAATATTCTGATGTTCTTCATCATGTTTCAGTATTCAATATTCTGGTACTATCTGACAGTATTCCACTGCTATTCATAAGATTTTCAGTGACTAAATATTCAGAAGTAGTCTGTCTGTCCTTCCTCGTCTGTCTTCATCTGAAACTGTCCACCATGAGAGACCCTGCTGGTATTTAAAATACTGATGGCATAGCTTCCAGAATCACAGCAACACGCAAGTCACTACAGTACAACGAACTAACTGACAAGTGGTGGAAATGTTATGATGTTGTTGTTGCTGTTGTTATGTGCCGTGGAGTCGGTTCCCACTCATAGCGACCCTGTACAGGGTTTCCGAGGCTGTAAATCTTTATGGGAGCAGAAAGCCTCATCTTTCTCCCACAGAACAGCTGGTAGTTTTGAACTGCTGACTGTGAGATTAGCAGCCCGATTCTTAACCACTGTTCAAAAATCCCATCAGAGAACGGAACATAGAGGATATAACTGGACACAGGGAACAGAACAGCTTCTCACATGTAACACGTGTATCTGATGTTTCTTATATAAAGTGGTGTCAAGCGTATATTGGTACAATATATATATAATCTGTGATATGTCTTGATCTGGTAGCATAGTGGTTATAAGTCTGGCTGTTATCCTCAAGGCCAGAAGTTTGAAACTACCAGATGTTCCTTGGGAGAAAAATGAGGCTTTCTGCTCCCATAAAAATTCACCACCTTGGAAATACTATGCAGGGTCTCTATGAGTTGGAACCAAATCCATGGTACACCACCACCACCATGTCTTGATAGTCATAAAAAATACCTGTTACTGTTTATATCTAAAACATTTACCATACAACAGTGTGTACATAGTCTTTGACTTATAGACAGCAGCATCCAACCTCATGTACTGTGAATTTCTTGAGCATTGTAGCACTAACTCTCTTATTTAATTTTCTTTTGAAAATATAACTATGAAGTGCATCATGGCTCCCAAATACAGCAAAACCAGTGTGCATGATGGCAGTATCAAGAGACATAGGAGTCGCATTGATTTGGAAGTGAAACAAGCGTTCATTAAACAATACAAAGGTGGAAAATCAGTGAATGTTGTTGCTTGTGATTTAGGCATATCTCACGCACCATCATGATGCTCCTCACTAACAAAGAAAAACATTCTCCACACTGCTAAAGAATTGGCTCCACTGAAAGCTATGGAGAAATTGCTAATGACCTGGATTGAGTACCAAACAAAATAGCAAATCCCCCTCAGCAGGTTGGCAATCGCTCCCAAGGCAGGCATGAAGCTTGAGATGCTTAAAGAAGAAGCAGGACCCGGCTACAATACGGTGTTCACAAAACATCCAAATCACATGACATCTTATTGCGCAGAGTGTATCATAGACACATGGCTGTATTCTTTCTTACTAATGGAAACCAACTAATAAAGTCTTGCCTCTCAGCAGTCCTTGGGGCTTGTGTGAACACACAGGGTTCACATGATTTGTAAAGAGGGTATCTATCTACTGCTCGCTAGTGAATGAGTGCTCTGAAAGTACTTGAGGGTGGATGACAGAAGGCTGTTTTCTTTGTGACTGGGGAACAGCACCCGGTAGGCCGTGGGCGAGCCAGATAATGGAGGACTAATTCTTTAAGCTCTGAAACCTTTTATGGCAACT
Source organism: Chrysochloris asiatica (assembly GCF_000296735.1). Lineage (NCBI taxonomy): Eukaryota > Metazoa > Chordata > Mammalia > Afrosoricida > Chrysochloridae > Chrysochloris > Chrysochloris asiatica. The sequence continues at coordinate 17,959,084 of NW_006408536.1, forward strand.
GCTTTCAGTAAGAATCTTTTCAAAAGGCATTAAGCATCTCGACAGAGAAAAATCTCTCCTTGACTCACTCATTAGGAGCCCTAGCTTCTGGCCTGGCCTGGGGTGATATGGTGCCCTCCAGACTGCCTTCCTGTCCCCAGGGCCATCTCCACACAAAGAAGCCCCACTTCTTTGCTTTTCTTTTGAATCTCTTCCAACCATGTCCCTTCTCAACTTTCATTATAGCAGGACATGCCTTAAGAGCCATCACTGGCCAGCTGCCTTTGACCTGTAAACTGACCAGTAGCATGAAATGGTCCTTATTCTCCTGGCCACACTATAAGGCAGCACCTGGGCCACCTCTCGAAAGCTCTTGTCCAGCTCCTCTCCTCCCTCATGCTTCTCTGGATCCTCCGCGAGCCTGTTTGGAACTCCCTTCAGTTGTCAGCTCCCTGGGAGCAGGTCCATGGAGACCTGGTTGCCTTTGGGCCACAGTGCAGGCTCTCTGGTCAAGGCTTCTCAAATTGAAGCCCAGAATGCCTTCTCCACGTCACAGTCATCACTTCTTGGCTGTAATTAGACCCTGCTCAAGCTCGGGGACGCAGCCTATTCGGGATCTGGCTCAAAGATTACATGTGCAAACCCCACAGGTGTTTTCGGCATTTCACATACAACCCACCTTCTCCTGTTTATTGACTCTTTAGGCCCTTCCCTTGTTGCCACTATGAAGGTTACAGTTCAGCACAGATTTCCCAATTGATGAAATTTCCATTAATGTTTCACTGAAGCTGCCCTTACCTCCTTTCCTATTTCCCTTCCTTTTCAGTCTCCTTCTCTCCCTCCCTCATTTCTTATTTATCTTTTCTTCCCTCCCCTCTTTCCTCTCTTCTTTCTTCCACGCCTTCTCTCTTGTGGTCTTTCTTCTTAATTCCTAGAAGTGCTACATCTGTTTAATTCACAAACAAAATAATTACTCAGAAAGCCATAGTCGTTTCTCCAACCTCATCTTCCTGGCTTCCCTAGGTACAGAGCGCCATTAGCCCCCTCTTCATCCACAGCCTCCTGTTTCTTTCTCTCTGACTTTTGCCCACCTCCTCTTTCCCTCTCCATCTTAGATTCTCCTCTGAGTTGTTTTCTTTCACTGTTTTAGTGACCGCTTTCCTGAGAGCTTCCACCATTTTTTGTGTTCCCATAAACATTGTTGTTGTTAAGTGCCATTGAGTCGGTTCCAACCCATAGGGACCCTGTATAGGGTTTCCGAGGAGCAGCTGATGGGCTTGAACTGTCAACCTTGCAGTTCAAGCTGACTTTGCAGTCTAGCACATTAACCCACAGTGCCACACAAGGACTCCCCCATAAACATTACAACCTAGAAAACCCTATGGGGAAATTCCATTATGGTACACGTGGAAACGGAGTCAGAACTGACTCCACAGCACCCAACAACATCAACAGAGAGGTAAGCATGAGTATAGAAATTCTATCAGTGTATCACATGAATACTTGAGAATGAATAGACTTGATAGCATCTGCCAACAACAACAATCTGAAGTTTTCTATTAATTGGCATAAAATTCTGTCTCTAATACCCTAATATGAACAGTTCATTGCTGCCTCAAAATTCCTCCAAAAAAATCAACGTTTTTTCACATAAGACAAGATAGAGTCACTATTTTGACTATCCAGTTACTAGACCAAATTAATTGAGTGATAAATGTGCAATATGAGCACCAGAAACATATTTTTATGATGTTGTCAGGTGCTGTAAAGTCAACTCTAACTCATAGCAAACAAATGAACACAACAGAACAAAACACTGTCCGGTCCTGCATCCTCCACACAATCATTGTTTTATGCCTGAGCCCATTGCTGTTGCGACAGTGCCAATCCATCTCATAGGTGTCTTCCTCTTTTTCGCTGAGCCTCCACTTTACCAAGCATGGTGTCCTTCTACAGGGACTGGTCCCTCATGATAATTATGTCAGAAGTATGAGAGGTGAAGTCTGGCCATCTTGGCTTCTAAGGAGCTTTCTGGCTATACTTCTTCCAATACAGATTTGTTTGTTCTTCTGATGGTCCACAGTACTTTAAATATTGTTTTCCAACACCATAACTCAAATGCATCAATTTTTCTACTGTCTTCCTTATTCATTGTCCACCTTTCACATGCATATGAGGCTATTGAAAACACTATGGCTTGGGCCAGGCTCATCTTAGTCCTCAAACTGACATCTTTGTTCTTCAACACTTTGTTGTTGTTGTTGTCAGGTGCCATCGAGTCGGAACTGACTCATAGCGACCCCATGCACAGCAGAACGAAACAATGTCCGATCCTGGGCCAA
>NW_006408536.1:17962494-17965254 GCF_000296735.1 Chrysochloris asiatica
TCTGGAAGTTCTCTGTCAATGTATGATTGTAGCCGTTTCTGTATTACCTTTAGCAAAACTTTAGAGAAGTCTTATACAGCAGAATTGCCTAATGCAATATGTTGCATGATTGTTTGCTGCTTCCATGAGTATTGGTGGTTGATCCAAGTAAAATGAAGCCTTTGGCAATTTCAATCTTTTCTCCATTTATCAAGATGTTATTTACTGGTCCAGTGGTTAGGATTTTTGTTTTCTTTGCATTGAGATGCAATCCATACTGAAGGCTGTGGTCTTTGATCTTCATCAGTAATTATTTTTAGTCTTCTTCACTTTCAGCAAACAAGATTGTATTATCTGCATTTTGCAGGTTGTTAGTGAGTCTTCCTCCAATCTTGATGCCACATTCTTCTTCATACAATCCAGCTTCTTGTATTATGTGCTCAGCATACAGATTGAGTAAGTATTGTGAAGGAATACAATCCTGGTGCACACCTTTCCTGATTTTAAACCATTCAATGTTCCCTTGCTCTTTTCTCATGTCTGTCTTTTGGTCTACAGATAGGTTCCTCATAAGCACAATTAAGTGTTCCGGAATACCCATTCTCCACAACGTTGTCCATAGCTTGTCATGACGCACGCAGTTGAAAACCTTTGCATAGTCAATAAAGCATGGGTAAATATCTTTCTGGTATTCTCTGCTTTCAGCCAAGATCTGCCTGATGTGTCCTTGTGTGAAACCGGCTTGGGAGTTCTATGTCAATGTACTGTTGCAGCCATTTTTCAATGATCTTTAGCAAATTTTTACTTGCATGCGATATTAATGATGTTATCTGATAATTTCCATATTCCGTTGGGTCACCTCTCTTTGGAATGGTCACAAATATGGATCTCTTCCAATCAGTAGGTCAGATAGTTGTTTTCCATTTTTGTTGTTGTTGTTGTTAAGTGCTGTTGAGTCGGTTCCTACTCATAGCAACTCTGTATAGGGTTTCTGAGGTTCTAAATATCTGCTGGAGAAGAAAATCTCATTTTCCACCTGTGGAGAGGCTGGTGAACATGAGCTGCCAACCTTGTGGTTTGCAGTCCAGTGCTTATTCTACAGATCCTCTGCATTCCATTTTTTCAGCCTCCCTGGATAGGTCTTCTAGATTGACATATAAACAGTTTTGGTAAAAAGGGAGTCTTACCATGCCATTCTGCTGCCTAATTGTGTTGACTATTTCCCCTCACATGACAGTCTTCTTCTGAAGCCAGCTCCAGACCACCTCTGTGGCTGGAGTTCCCAACATTCCCATTCATAAACTCCAGGAATACAGGAAGGGTGGAGTTCCCAGTGCACACCTCTGTGGTTCCTCCATTGAGTGCCCTATTTCCTGACATTCCCTCCCCACCTTCTTTTACTCTATTTAATCCTTTAAGACTTACCTCCAGCATGAACTAAGAGCTCTATCTTACCATCGTATAGCTACACAACGATACTTATATCATTTTGGCCACCTCATCCAACTGAAATTATATCTCTGTCTATCCCACCATACCACAGACTCCTCTAGGACCACAGTCAAGCCTTGTTCCTCATCGTGTCTTACATTTGTAGCACAGTGCTTGGCATTTTGCAGGCCCTCAATATATGTGTATAGACTGATCTGAGCCTACAGGTGAAGCACAAGTATGTCCCTCTTTTCTGCACCAATATAGCACATGAAAACTCAGGCACACAACAGAGAAATACCTGGACTCTACAACTCACTTTGCCAAAAAGGATGTTCTGCTTGAGTTTTTAAGGTCATATGCATCACTATGCTTTCAAGACAAGACTGGTTCTTCCAAAGTGATTTCTACACTCCAAAGAAGTATCCATACAACACAAAGAAAGTAGCAATCAAAACCTCATCAGTGGTATACAAAGAAAATGAGCGTGCACGCACCCATAGTATGTGGGCATATTTATACGTTACATGCATGATCTGCTGAACAAATACACAGATTATAAATTAGGGGCAAAAATAGAAATTTTGAAAGAATGCAACAGATATAAATAGGTTCAGTATTTTCTTTCTGAACCCCCAATACATCATCTTTTGTACCATGCTGGATTATAATGAAATGAGAATGCTCTAAAGTGTATCAATTGCCTGGTTGTTGTTGTTGTTGTTAGGTGCCATCGAGTCAGTACTGACTCAGAGAGACCCTATGTACAACAGAACAAAACAATGCCCAATCCTGGGCCAACCTCACAATTGTTGCCATGCTTGAGCCCATTGATGCTGCCACTTTGCCAATCCACCTTACTTGGGGTCTTCCTCTTTTTCTTTGACCCTCCACCTTATCAAACATGATACCCTTCTCCTGATAATATGTCCAAAGTATGAGATGAAGTTTGGCCATCCTGGCCTCCAAGAAGCACTCTGGCTGAACTTCTTCCAACACAGATCTGTTGGTTCTTTTGGCAGCCCATGACACTTTGAATGTTCTCCTCCAACACCATAACTTAGTCCTCAAGCTAACATCTTTGTTCTTCAACACTTTAAAAAGGTCTCGTGCAGCAGATTTGCCTAATGCAAATTTGATTTCTTGACTGCAGCTTCTGTGAGTGTTGACAGTTCATCCAAGAAAAAATGAAGTCCTTGACAACTGCAATCTTTTCTCTGTTGATAAGAATGTTGTTTATTGGTCCAGTGGTGAGGATTTTTTATTTCTTTACATTGAGATGTAATCCGTACTGAAGGCTGTGCTCTTTGATCTTCATCAGTAAATATTTGAAGTCCTCTTCACTTTCAG
>NW_006408536.1:17965864-17966975 GCF_000296735.1 Chrysochloris asiatica
AATTTCTTGGCAGAGATGAGTGAGTGCCTCCAGTACCGACTCACTTTCTTGAAATATTTCAATTTTTACTCCATCAGTTCCTGGTGCCTTGTTCTTTGCCAATTCCTTCAATGCACCTTGGACTTCTTCCTTCAGTATCATTGGCTCTTGATCATATGCTACCTCTTGAAGCGGTTCAACATCAACCATTTCCTTTTGTTACAGCGACTCTGTGTATTCCTTCCATCTTCTCTTGATGCTTTCTGTGTCATTCAATAATTTCCCCAGAGAATCCTTCAATAATTAAAGTCAAGGCTTGAATTTTTTCTTTAGCTCCCTCAGCTTGAGACATGCTGAGCATGTTCTTGTCTTTTGGTTTTCTAACTCTAGAGCTTTGCACATTTCATTGTATTATTTGACTTTGTGTTCTTGAGCTAACCTTTGAAACTTTCAGTTCAGCTCTTCCATTTGCTTTAGCATCTCTGTACTGGAGAGCAAGTTTCAGTGTCTCTTCTGACATCCATTTTGATCTTTTCCTTCTTTCTTGTCTTCTTAATGAGTTTTGCTTTCTTCCTGTATGATGTTCTTGATGTCATCCCACAACTCTTCTGGTCTTCAGTCTTTAGTGTTTAATGTATCAACTCTGTTCTTCAGATGATCTCTAAATTCAGGTGCGATATATTCAAGGTCATATTTTGGCTCTTGTGGATTTGTTTTCATTTTCTTCAGCTTCAGGTTTAATTTGCATATGAGCAATTGATGGTCTGTTCCACAAGCTGCCCCTGGCCTTGTTTCAGCTGATGATCATGGAGCTATTCGATCGTCTCTTTCCACAGATGTAGTCTATTTGATTTCAGAATGGCCGGTACTGACAGCAACAGGAAAAAGTAAGTAGCCCCGTCTTCCTCAGCCCGTCTTCTAGTCACCCTCACTGGTAGAACTTCACAGGGAGCAGCCGCAGGTAAAGGAGAAATGTTTAAAGTTCCTGCATCACAGAGTAGAAGGTAAAATAGGTTTGAAGCTGAGAGCCAGTAAATAGCCTAGTTGTTGTTGTTGTTAAGTGCCGTCGAGTCGGTTCCGACCCATAGCGACCCTGTACAGGGTTTCCGAGGGTGTAAATCTTTACGGGAGT
>NW_006408536.1:17967075-17986523 GCF_000296735.1 Chrysochloris asiatica
GATGGCGGCTCCTGGAGCAGCCGAGCGTCCCAGACTAGAAAGCAATGGATTTCTTGCTTCTGCCACAAATTCCCCCAGCTGTGAGCCTTCCAACCTTGTAAGTATTCCTTTATATGTGGTTCAGAGTTCTGGGACCATCCCTGAACCTGCTTGGTCGGGTATTCTGTGTTGTTGTTGGTGGACCTTTCTGCTATACGTCCACCCGATCTGCCATCTTGTTTGTTCTAGGGGTTCATTTTCTGACACTACATCCGACAGTGTTTCTCTGCTATTCATAAGGTTTTCAGTGACTAAATATCCGGAAGTAGTTCGTCACTCCTTCTACTTAGTCTGTCTTCATCTGGTGACCCTGCTGATATTTAAAATACCCACTGCATAGCTTTCAGAATCATAGCAACTCACAAGTCACCATGGTATGACAAACTGACAGACGAGTGGTGGAATTGGCTGATAGAACCTCTAAATGCTCCTATGGATCCATGCTGTTCTCTGTCTTGAAATATCCAAAGAAAAAAGGCTTCTGTGTCCACACTAGAAGCAGCATCACTTATTTCACCTAAGAGAGGGGGTGACTGGGGGTCTTGGATAAAAGCCATAGAGTTTGGGTTCAATTTCCAGCTTCACAATTTCTAGCTGTGTGACTTTGAACAAGTCACTTAATCTCTGCTTCCATTTCCTCATATGTGAAAATGAAGGTAATAAAATACTTCCTTCCTGGAATTGGTGTGGCCAGCCTGTTGTTGTTGTTAAGTGATGTCAAATCAGTTTGGACCCATAGCGATCCTGTATAAGGTTCAAACAGACTTTGCATTAACCCACAGTGCCATACCAGGACTTCATACCCAGTATATGAGTTAGTATATTTGGGGCACCAAGGACAAAGCATGGCATACAATGAATGCTCAGTTAACTCATGTATAATGTGGCACTGTAGGATCAGCACTGGACTTCTAACCACAAGGTTTGCAGTTCAAATCCACCAGCTACTCCTTGGAAGCCCTAAACAGGGTCGCTATGAGTCAGAACTGACTCGACAGCACTTAACAACAACAACAACATACCTTGTTTAAAAGAGTCCTAGTGATGCAGTGGTTAAAAACTTGGCACCATTGCTAAATGGAAGGTTGGCAGTTCGAACCCATTCAGTGGCTCCATGGGGGTAAAGTCCTGGAGATCTGCTCCTATAAAGATAGCAGCCTAGAAAACACTAAGGAGCCATTTCTAATCTCTGTCACATGGGGTTGCTATGAGTCAGAATCAACTCAAAGCACACAACAACAATAAACTTGATGCGCTTATTGCTAGAGATCAAGGCCAATCAAGGGCCTCGCAATTCCTGACTGTACAATGCCTTCCCTTGCCTTTGGTATGCTTCGAGAACCCACTTTGTTCCACAAAGGTGGATTTCTAGCCTGGCACATTCGTGCCTTTCTCCAGCCTGCTGATGGCCTAAATGTCTTCTCATCTTCCCTCCTTTGGGCCTCAGAGAAGGCTTGACCACTTGGTCTTTAGCAGGAAAATGAACTAATTGGAAAAGGAGGAAAAGGGACATAGGCTGGGAGAAAGGAGCCAAAGACAAGATAGGCCTAAGAATCAACATGGCATGTGTCCTTACACCTCAGTTTGCTTTCAGGTCTGTGTCTGTCAAGGCAGGGCTAAACTGCCTTTCTCACAGAAGTCAGTGAAGGCCGTGTCCTGGACCTGCACGTAGTAGGCACACACAAGCCGCCATACCCCTCCTTGCCTACAGTGGACAGACCCCGGGTCAGGGATGGGAGTCTCAGAGGGCTCCCCGGGGCCTAAATCCACTTATCTCAGGGCTTCTCCACCTTGGCATATCATTCTTTGTGGTGGGCCATCCTGTTCTGTGCATTGTGGGATGTTTAGCAGCCTCCTTGGCCAGTAGTACACACACAATCCAATTTTGACAACCAAAAATCTCTCCTGTCTAGTGGCCGCCATCCACCCCTGGGGCTTACTGGTAGCTGGTTCTGTGGGGACTACACCAGCCCAAGATTCCAGCAGGGCATGCACGGTGGTTGTTTGTTTGTGTGTGTGTGTGTGTGTGTGTGTATGTGGCATTCTTCAGAAGTTCAGAAGGCATATACAGAAATGTTCATCTTATAAAAATCTAGTGTCTGGGAGCAGATGAATCTTTATTTGAACAATACATATAAATTTGCTTTGCAGGAGATTCGCCAGGTTCCTTTTTACGTGAGGGAGCTTTCATGAGTGCACTTTACACGTAAGTTTTAGCATGTGCTGGGCAACTTGTTAAGGACGTATCTACTATATAAATTGGGGGTGAGGACGGCCATACTTTAAACAACTACAAGAAAAGGTTTGCGAGGTGAGTATAGAAAAGGAATCCCCTGCTCATCTAAGATCTGATGACCTCCCCACCCCTGGAAGAGGGTTCTTTGCAGCAAAGGATCTTTCAAGAACAGCAACTACAGCTCCAACCACCTGCTCTGGAGAAACCACCTTTAGATCGGTGCTGGAGGAACAGCACCGTCTGCTGGTGGTCCAGGACACAACCACAGGGAACTTCAAAGAACCCAGATTTCAACTCCTTTAAGGATTCTTTCCCAAGAGACTCCCCTTAGTATTTATCAATGAAAAACTATTTACAGCAGAGTTTGGCGGGGGAAGAGGGAGACATGGGAAGAGGGGCCCTGTAACTCTCCAGCTTCCATTATGGGATAGAATGAAACCTGAGGATCACCATCCACTCTATAATGTGTGGAGCTGAAATCAACATTTCTGGGGATAAGAAAAACGGACTGGGAAAAGGTTGTTGGGGCTAGTGGAATGCAACAGTAGGAAAGGATGGAAACATTCTGGTGTTCCTCAGGGGAGCTGGAGGAGAAATGCCAGGAAGCTCAGGCCTGGAACTTGTAGCACCAAGCCCAAAGATGAGGATGAAGGGGAGGAGGAAGGGCAGGCAAGGTGTCCACTCATCTTAGGACTAGTATTGGTCACTCTTCCGGTGGTTGTGTATCAATCAATGCTAACTGCACCCCGGATTCACTAGGGGATCTGGAAAATATCCTTGTACCCAGCCTGGGCTCCAGAGATTCTGATGAAGCTGAGGTAGACGGGGTGCTGGGATTTGCAAGTTTCCAAAGCATTCCTCATGTGCAGCCAGCACTGAGACCCACTGCCCTGTTTTTTTTGTCACAGTGATCGTTACATTTTGTTCTTATGGTCAGCTGGACAATGGTTCTTTATTATTAGCTTACACTCAGCTGAAGCAAGTCATGGCCATTTCATAGGCAACGGCCAGAGTACAGAGATATTTTAAAGGCGGGCTAGAGCATTGCAGCCCAGTGGCAGACATTTCTCACCCGACAATACCACTTCTACAATGTACAATGCCTCCTGATCGCTTCCTGCAGCCCAGGGAACTGATACCACAGGGCACTGCTGGGTGGCCACTTGCAGTGTGGACCAGGATTGCAGCTCATAGCGGGCAGAGTTCCCATGGGAAATCCCACATTTTTCCTTAACCTTCTGTGTGATTTCTGCCTGGCTGCGCCCCACTGTGACTACAACGGGTTCTTTTGGCTTTTCACTTGTGGGAATAGAGGACCAGAACATATGAGCAGGTGTGATAGACTTATTTTTAAGGTAACTTTTTCCTTGTAAATTCAGGGAAAGACCCAAAGGCGCTGTAGAATTCAAGTCTGTCCTGGTTCTTCACTGTTGAGTCAATGAAGCCAACTACTTCGGCTGCTACCAGAGGGACACTCATTCTACTGGAGTAGCCAGGAAAGTCAAGACAAAATCTATGGAGCTGATCTTAAAGGAACATACCTGGATGGACGGTATGATCAGATCCTGTTTTCTAAGAGCTCTCCTCCTGATTCCAAATAGCTACCAAAAGATCATTCTAGAAGGTCTATCTGACTGTATGATTCCCCATTTATAATCTCTAATTTACTTCCCACAACCCTTAGGATCCCATCCCGAGTTAACCCAACATCCCTCCAGTTCCAGACCCCACTCAACTCTTCAAATGCCTTTGGGACTCCTGTATTCCAATCACACTCAGCATCTTGTTGTTTTATAAACGCCTGGCAATGAACTGAAATGTAGGGTATTTGTGTTGTCCTTCAAGTGTTGTCCCAAGTACTTCAGTGGTCAGTTGGACACAGGGAAGTGCAAGGATGAAGGACTTGAACCTGAGACCAGGTGAACTAAGGATATGCTCACAGATAGCCAAGATTCTTCTTGAAAATTTGCATAAGATTTGGGCTACCACACACATAAATAAAGGGCCACTCCTAGGCCAAAGAGCGAAGATCTTACATTGGCTGCACACAGACCAAACTAGGCCCACAAGCAGATTTTGTTTGGTCTGTATTTTCATATATTTAAGCCTATATTTTAAAACTAGGAAATTTCATATTAGAATATGCATCTCTTCTTTCTTTTAAAAAAATTGAGACGTCTCAAATCTTAAAATCTTGCATGGAAACAACTAGAAGGATTGCTACCTTCTTTAGGAATTTCTGACATCTCCCTGTCAATGCACTGTTGCAATCATTTTAAAATTATCTTTAGCAAAAGTTTATTTGCATGTGATATTAATAATTTTGTTTGATGATGTCTGTCTTCTGTTGGATCATCTTTCTTTGGATTGGACACAAATATGGATCTCGTCTAATCAGTTGCTCAGGTAGCTATTTTCCAAATCTCTTAGCATAGATGAGCCTCCAGGGCTGCATCAGTTTGTTGAAATATTTCCATTTGTATTCCATCAATCGCTGAAGGCTTGCTTTTTGGCAATGCCTTCAGTGCAGCCTGGGGTTCTTCCGTTAATACCATTGATTCTTGATCATATGCTACCTCTTGAAATGGTTGAGCATTGACCAATTCTTTTTGGTACATTGACTGTGTGTATTCCTTCCATCTTCTGTTGATGCTTCCCATATCATTCAATATTTTGCCCATTGTTGGTGCTAGGTGCCATTGAGTCTGTTCTAACTAATAGTGACCCTGTCTCTGCACAATAGAATGAAACCCTGCCCGATCCTGAAGCAGCTTCACAATTGTTGTGTGTGAGCCCAGTGTTGCTGTCTCTGTGTCAATCCATTGTGTTAGGGGTCTTCCTCTTTTTCATGGACCTTTCATTTTACCAAGCCAAAGTGCAGTACAAGAGATGAAGTGTCTCCATCCTTATTTCTACAAAGTATTCTGGCTGTATTTCTTCCAAGACAGACTGGTTCATCCTTCTGGCAATCCATGGTACTTTCTTTTTTTACTTCTTCAACATAAATGTTTCTATTAATAGCACAGAAATGTTCCAAATTTGTGTGTAACTGAGGAAAAAAAATATATATGTAGTTTTTTCTACCCATGAAATGGAATTTTTGAGAGTTTTGTGTATTTTTACAGTATTCTCTTTTTTTGTCCTGATGAAAAAATGCATACAGTATTTCCCTTCCAGTGCATGAAAAAAAGAAAGAAAAAAACCACAGCGGAAAAAGAAAAAAAGCATTTTCCTTTTTCATTCCTCCTTTTTCCTTCCTTCTCTGTTTAACTGTCTTCCCTGTCACCCAAGTTGACACATGTCTACACTCCACCCTGTTAATAATTCTCCCTTCCCTGTCACCCCTGGTAGCCATCATAGAATGTTTATTATAGATTTCAATCCTTTTCTTGACTTTTTACAGTAGTGGTCTCATATAATATCTGTCTCTCTGTGATCGACTAATTTCACTCACCATAATGTCCTCCGTGTTATGCAGATTCATCGTTATTCTTCAATATTACATCATATTTCATTGTGTGTATGTACCAGTTTGTTCAACCATTCCTCTGCTGTTGGCCACCATACGCTGTCTTTGTCTTTTTGCTATTGTGAATAATACTGCAATGTACATGGGTGTGCAAATACTTGTTCACGTCATGGCTCTTCTTTCTTGAGGATTTATACCAAGTAGAGAAATGATTGCTGGGTCATATGGTATTTCTATTTCCATCCTTCTGAGCAAGTGTCACACCATTTCTCACAGTGTCTGCACCATCTTCAGTCCTACCAGCACTTTTTATTTTATTTTTATTTTTTTGAACTTTACTAGCAATACTGGAGTAAGATAATATCTCATTGTTGTTTTGATTTGCATCTCTCTAAAGGGTAGTGATCATGAGCATTTCTTCATGTTTGTTACCCACCTGAATGTTTCTTTGGTGAAGTGTCTGTTCATGTCTTCTGCCCATTTTTAAGTTGGACAATTTGTCATTTTATTAAGGTCTTGAAATGTTCTATAAATTTTAGACAGTAGCACCTTGTCTGATATGCCATTGCCAAAATATTTTTCCCAATCTGTGGGTTCTCTTTTTACTCTTTTGGTGAAATCTTTTGATGCAGTTAAGTGCATAATTTTTAGGAGATTCCAGACATCAATCAAAATGGATGTCAGAAGAGACACTGAAATTTCCTCTCCAGCATAGAGATGCTAAAGCAAATGGAAGATATGAGGCGGTCCAAGAGCTGAACAGAAAATTTCAAAGGTCAGCTTGAGAAAACAAAGTCAAATATTATACAACAAAATGTGCAAAGATCTGGAGTCAGAACAGGCTCAGCATTTCTCAAGCTGGGGCAACTGAAGGAAAAATTCAAGCCTTGACTTTCGTTATTGAAGGATTCTCTGGGCAAATTATTGAATGATGCAGAGAGCATCAAAAGAAGATGGAAAGAATATACAAAGTCACTGTAACAAAAGGAAATGTTTGATGTTCAACCATTTCAAGAGGTAGCATATAATCAAGAGCCAATGATACTGAAGAAAGAAGTCCAAGGTGCATTGAAGGAATTAGCAAAGAACAAGGCACCAAGAATTGATGGAATAAAAATTGAAATCTTTCAAGAAAGTGAGGCGGAACAGGAGGCACTCACTCATCTATGCCAAGACATTTGGAAAACAACTATCTGGCCAACCGATTGGAAGAGATCTGTATTTGTGTCCATTCCAAAGAGAGGTGACCCAATGGAATGTGGGAATCATAGGATAATTTCTTTGATATCCCATGTGAGTAAAGTTTTGCTAAAGGTAATACAGAAACGGCTGCAAGCATACATTGACAGAGAACTTCCAGAGGTTTAAGCTGGATTCAGAAGAGGCCGTGGAATGAGGGATATCATTGCTGATGACCAATTGATTTTGGTTGAAAGCAGAGAATACAAGAAAGATGTTCATCTGTGCTTTATTGACTGCACAAAGGCTTTCGATTGTGTGGATCATGACAAGCTATGGATAGCATTGTGAAGTATGAGTATTCCAGAACACACTTAATTGTGTTTTGAAGGAATCTGTACCTGGACCAAGAGGCAGTTGTTCGAACAGAACATGGGAACACTGAATGGTTTCAAATTAAGAAAGATGTGTGACAGGGTTGTATTCTTTCATCATACTTATCCAACGTGTACGCTAAGCAAATAATCGGAGAAACTGAGTTCTATGAAGAAAAACTTTGGCATCAGGATTGGAGGAAGACTCATTAACAACCTGTGATATGCAGATGATACAACCTTGCTTGCTGAAAGTGAAGAGGACTTGAAACATTTACTGATGAAGATCAAAGAGCACAGCCTTCGGTATGGATTACTGATGTAAAGAAAACAAAAATCCTCACCACTGAACCAATAAACAACATTCTTATCAACAGAGAAAAGATTGAAGTTGACAAGGGCTTCATTCTTCTTAGGTCAGCTGTCAACACTCATGGAGGCAGCAGTCAAGAAATCAAACGGCATATTGCATTAGGCAAATCTGCTGCACAAGACCTTTTTAAAGTGTTAAAGAGCAAAGATGTCAGCTTGAGGACTAAGGTGCGCCTGACCCAAGCCATGGTATTTTCAATAACCTCATATGCATGCGAAAGCTGGACAGTGAATACGGAAGATCGTAGAAAAATTGATGCTCTTGAGTTATAGTAGTGTTGGAGGCGAATACTGAAAGTGCCATGGACTGCCAAAAGAACCAATAGATCTGTGTTGGAAGAAGTGCAGCCAGAATGCTCCTTGAAGGCCGGGATGACCAAACTTTATCTCTCATACTTTGGACATATTGTCAGGAGGGACCAATCACTGGAGAAGGATATCATGTTTGGTAAAGTGGAGGGTCAGAGAAGAAGAAGACCCCTAGTGAGATGGATTGGCAAAGTGGAAGGAAGCATCAGTGGGCTCAAGCGTGGCAACAATTGTGAGGTTGGCCCAGGATTGGGCATTGTTTCATTCTGTTGTGCATAGGGTTGCTATGAGTCAGTACTGACTCGATGGCACCTAACAACAACAACAGTTTGTCTACTGTTTCTGTGTTTACAGTTAGGTGTGATAGTGTGTTTATGCCATATATCCTAGCCCTTAAGTTGGTCCCTAATTTTTCACTGATGATCTTTATACTTCTAGGCTTTACATTTAGGCTTTTAATCCACGTTGAGTTTCTTTCTGTATGTGGTGTGAAATATGGATCTTGTTTTGTTTTTCTGTAAATGTATTTCCAGTTTTGCCAGCACCATCTGTTGAAAAGACGACCTCTTCCTCATTTGATGCATTTTGGCACTTCGTCAAAGATCAACTGACTGTAGGTGGTTAGATTGACTTCTGGGTTCTCAATTCTTTTCCATTGATCTGTGTGTCTTTTGCAGCAGTATCAGGCTGTTTTGACAACTGTGGCTGTGTAGTAGGTTTTGAGATCAGAAAGTGAGAGGCCTTCTAATTTGGTCTTTTTAAATAATGTTTTGTTATCCAGATCTCTTTCCTTTCCATATAAAGTTAGTGTTTAGCTTTTCCATCTCTTTACAGAATGATATTGGAATGTGGATTGAGACTGCATCATACATAAATTGCTTTGCATAGTATTGATATAGTATACTCAATGTTAAGTCTTCGTATGTATAATGGTTTAATGTATAATGGTATACCCAGTTTGTTATTATCCACATAGTAGAATGTCTTTGTGTATGTAATAAAGCACAAGATCCATCTGACAGCAGCAATAATATGTCAGTGTCATGTCTTCTTCAGAATCCGGCTTGCCTTTCTGGCAGCTCCCTGTTGATGTCCGGTTTCAACAATTTCTTAGTTGTCTTTGGCAACATTTTACATGCATGTTGATATTAATGATATTGTTTGATGATTTCTGCATTCATTTTGGTCACTTCTCTTTGGAATGGGCACAAATATGAATTCTTACTTTAGGTTGGCCAGTGTATTTGTTCCACCCTCTTTTGATGCTTTCTGCATCATTCATTAATTTGCCCAGAGAATCCTTCAATAATGAAGTCGAGGCTTGAATTTTTTTGCTCAGTTTCCCCAGCTTGAGAAATACTGTTTCCCTTTTGGTTTTCTGACTCCAGATCTTTGCACAATTTGTTGTTATATTTAACTTTGTGTTCTCGCACTGACCTTTGAAATATACTGTTCAGCTCTTGGACTTCCTTATTTCTTCCATTTGCTTTAGCATTTCTATACTGGAGAGCAAGTTTCAGTGTCTCTTCTGGCATCCATTTTGATCTTATCCTTCTTTCTTGTCTTAATGAGTTTTGCTTTCTTCATGTATGATGAACTCTTCTGGTCTTCTGTTTTTAGTGTTTAATGTATCAAATCTGTTTTTCAGATGATCTCTAAATTCAGGTGGGATATATTCAAGGTCATATTTTGGCTCTCGTGGATTTGTTTTCATTTTCTTCAGCTTCTGTTTGAATTTTCATATGAGCAATTGATGGTCTGTTCCACAAGCTGCCCCTGGCCTTGTTTCAGCTGATGATATGGAGCTTTTCCATCGTCTCTTTCCACAGATGTAGTCAATTTGATTTCTGTGTCTAGCAAACATTTATAATCATACAGTTTATGTGGGTTAAAGATTCACCTGTGATTTAGCTGAGTGTCTCTGGCGTAAGGTCTCTCTTCCAAGCTCTCTCACAGGTTGCTGGAAGGCCTTGACCCTTGCACCTGAGACTTTTCAAGGGTTGCTTCATGATATAGCAACTGACTTCTCCCCAGAATTAATTACCTGAGAAACTAAGACAGAAGCCACAGTCTTTTTTGGTGGTGGTGGTGGTGCTGCAGAGGTGATTGTATTTGATGGATTTTTATAGCAATTATGGCAACATTACAGGTAGATTGATTCCTCTCTGTAGAATACAGGCAGTCCTGGGTTATGAGATGTTTTCCTAAGTGTAGGAAAGTCAGGATAGGTGCCTATTCTTAGCCTTACTACAGAGTTCCTATGAGTCAGAATCAACTCTATGGCAATGAGTTTGGTTTTGGTTTTAGTACAAGCAGAGTCTTGATTTAAAAGCTGCTCACGTAGTAAATGAAAGGGATGGTGACGAAGAATTTGTTGTGCGTATAGGGAGCACGTTGGCTCCATACAATAAGCACTGGACTATGATCCATAGGTTTGTGGTTGAGCCTGCCTGTGATTCTGAAGGAGAAAGATGAAGCTTTGTGTTCCCTGGAAGATTTAAAAGCCTTTGAAAGCTTATACAGGGTTAGTCACTATGAGTCTACTCAATGACACTTCACAACAACAATAACAACATAGGTGGGCTCAAAGAGAGGGAAAATTCATACATTAAAGGGCAAGGGCAAGTATGAGTTGTCCATCAGTCTGACATTGTAACCTGGAGGGTAGGAGGAAGGATGCTGGGGCAGGAGAAGAGGGAGAGAGACCCAGCTAAGGAATTGATTCCATCTCATGGTGACCATATGTGTTATGGAACTGCCCCATAGAGTTCTCTTGGCTATAATCATTCTGGAAACAGATTGTGGGGCTTTTCTTTTTTGGCACCACTGGGTGGGTTCAGACTGCCAACCTTTGGGTTAATAACTGTTGGTGACACTCAGGGATCTTAAAGGACAGGGAGAAAGAAGTGACAAGTGACAAGGAAGTTATATCATGGAGGAACACACAAGACTGGAGGAAGCAGTCCAGCAAGACTGCCTACAATGAAACACTTTCACCAAGTCAAAGCGCTGGTCAATCAGATTTAGAGGACAGGGCATTTTTATAAGTAGCATTAAACAGACAAGGCAGCCAGGTGTAACATGGGAGACACTAAAAACCAGACAGTTAAAGGATGGAGATGCCAGGAGGAAGCCAGACTCCTGCTGACAGGCCCTGCTCCCCAGCCATGTTGTCAGGTGAGTCTAGAAGTGAGCAAGGCAGCTGGACAATGCATTACAATGTGGTTAGGGCCTGAAGTTTCATCCAGGTTGGCTGCTTCCTTCTGACCCAGCTGGTGCCCTAACTTCACAGTCCGTGCACAGGAAGAACCAGCATGTGTCTGCATTCTGGAGAAGCTCAAAGATGAATCTCACCTGGGTCGCATAGGCTTGGACTGAGATTTTTCCTTTCGTTCTGTGGATGCTACTAAAGCCCTGAGGCTGGAGGTAGACTGGGTTGAATCAGTAGATGTCATTGGAGAGGTTTGTTTGTATAGTGTCTGCTGTCTGTGTTGCTAATACAGAATGTCTGCTCTAGTCGACTGATAGCGGGCTGCAAGGATGCCAATGCTCGTCTCCTTTGGAGGAACGGAAGAGTAGCCTGGAGTCGTGTTTACTTGAAGCATAAGGTTTATGGCACCTCTGGGCAAAGAAAGGGCTTCTTGATGCTGGGGATGAAACCATGCAAGATGAAACTACCCTCGTCCACCAATGAAGGCTAGCTGGACTAGCTGGACATCCCTTGCCTGTAACACGGCTGAGATCTTCTGAACCCCATTCTCCCCTGATACCTCCTCATCATGGCCTAGAGCAATGAAGAAAGATCTTTGAGGGATGTAGTTCTGAATCAGCCGTAGCTCCAAGGCCTACAGGATTGCCATCACAGAGTTCTTGTTGTCCAGTGTGCCCCGACTGTAGTTGAAGCCATCACACTCCAGCCCAGAGAATGGGGACACCTCCCAGCCTTCGACAAGGGCAGGGACCACATCAAAATGAGCCAGCGGCATATAGAGCTGCAAGCTGGGGTCTGAGCCTTGAAACACAGTGACCAGGTGGCTGTATCTTCCCACGACTTCATGCTGGATAAAGCTGGTGCCGAACACGGTATGAAAGACGTTGTAAATGTAGTCTCCAAAGTCAGCCAGGGCTGTCGTATTGGACTCGTAGGCACTGAAAGATGCTATTGGGCTCCTTTTCACTGAAGTGAGAAGGGATTTGCAGAGATCCTTTAAGTTCCTTACCACTCAGGCCCTTGGATCTGGAGATGATGGCAACACCTAGAAGTGGCATAGCCACCAGATCGGATCGTCTCCTTCACCAATCTTCAGCTGGAATTTGGATCTAACACTCTTACCAGAAACTGAAGCTCAGAATCAACATTCCATTGTTTCTCCCATATTTTATTCTTTAGAAGCAAGTCAGTAAGTTCAGCTTCTACTCAATGGGAGACAATTACACAAGGGCATGAATGATGTCAGGAAGTATTGGGGATGTCCTTACTAGCCAAGAAAAAGAGCTACTTTAAACATTTCAAATGGGTTTTGAAAGCCTAATGACAGATAATGGAAACTGTGTAAAAAGATAAGTTGTCTGGCATCAGCCATCAGCTAGGATAGTTATATTAGCGTTCTGAGGGCCACTGCATTCAGTCAACATAAACATTTATTTTAGATTCATGGTGCATAATACCCTAGAAAAGATAAAAGTACTGATCATTAGCACAGATAATTGTTGTTATGTGCCGTGGAGTCAGTTCCGACTCATATCGATTCATGTGCAAGGTTACCAAGGCTGTAAATCTTTACGGGAGCAGAAAGCCTCATCGTTCTTCCATGGAACAGCTGGTAGTTTCGAACTGCTAACCATGAGATTAGCAGTCCGACTTGTAACCACTACGCTACCAGAGCACAGGTAATTAGTGTCTATAAAATGTTGTAGCAGGAGATGAGGCCAAAAGGAGTGGACAGAATCAAATGTGTTTAGAAGATGGAAGTAGTTAAAGTGACAGCGAGCTCTAGAGGGAGGGAGGAAAAGAGACAGAGAGACAGACAGACAGAGATTTATTAGATACTTAATTTATAGTACATATGTGGTGGTGCGGGTTAATGCGCTGAACCACAAGGTCAGTTTGTACCACAAGGTCGATGGTTCAAGCTCACCACCGCTCCTTGGAAACCCTATACAGGGTCGCTATGAGTCAGAATCGACTTGATGGCACTTAACAACAGCAACATTGGGGTTTCCAAGGAGACTCTAGTACATAGGGTCCCTTTTCTCCTGCTCTCAGATTTTGAAAAGTTGCGAATTAAATCGGTGAAGATGGAAGCTATTATCATCTATTAGCTTGGAAGTCTAAAGGGTTCTTCTGAAAATACCACCATTAGCAAGGCTTACTTCCCTCCCCTTCCAGAAATCTCACATTGCTGGCAGGCTTGCTCCCTAGAGCAAGACAGAGCTGGTGGTGTGCCGAGCAGTCAGTTCCGACTCATAACAACCTGTATAGGGTTTCCAAGGCTTTAAATCTTTGCTGGAGCAGAAAGCCTCATCTTTCTCCTGCGGAACAACTTGTAGTTTCAAACTACTGAGGTTAGCTGCCCGATTCGTAACCACTATACTACCAGAGCTCCTTTAGACAGAGCTAGAACTGGATAAACCCAGTTATTCTTTCCAAATTCACTGATCCAAGAAATCCCTCAGTTTCCCTAGAGATGGAGCAGTGGGGATGGAGATTTGTAAGATAAAGACATCTCCAAGAGTCCTGGTGTGGCACTGTAGAATAAGCGCTGGACCACAAGGTCGGTGGTTCAAATTCACCAGCTGCTCCTAGAAAACCCTATACAGGGTCACTGTGAGTCGGAACTGGCTCACTATGAGTTGGAACAACAAGAAGAATTTTGGGATTGGACCGCCCCCACTCTTCGGCCATTCTCTGCGTTTACTTTGTTTACACTATGTAAGCTTTCGGTTTGTTTTCTCATTAGGAATAGGGAGTTTATGCCTTCCCCTCAGGATTGTGAAAATTCAGGGAGCTCAAAACATTCCATCCCTTTATTTCTGCGGCCTCCTCCTCCAGTCCCTGCTACTCCCTTCTCTATATCCTGTATACCCAGAACCGACCTCCCATGCTGCCTGTAGCCCCAGAAAGCAGCTATGTAGGCATGATGCTATAGAAAATAAAATTGTTAGACAAATAAACCTTACCGTGATATTTTAGTGTCTTAGTTTGTTGTTGTTGTTAAGTGCCATCAAGTCGATTCTGACCCATAGTGACCCTGTATAGGGTTTCCGAGGGTCAGCTAGTAGGTTTGAACTGCCAACCTTCGTTCAAACCAACCTTGTGACTGAGTGCTTATCCTACAGTGCCCTGCTTAGTTTTTGTTGTTGTTGTTGTTAAGTGCCATGGAGTCGGTTCTGACTCATAGCGACCCTGCACAGGTTTTCCGAGGCTGTAAATCTTTACGGGAGCAGAAAGCCTCATCTTTCTCCCGTGGAACAGCTGATAGTTTCGAACTGCTGACCTTGCGGTTTGCAGCCCGATTCATAACCACTATGCTACCAGAGCTCCTTAGTTTAGGACTGCAGAAACACAATGCCACAATGTAGGTGGCTTTCAAGAACGGAATTTTATTTCTCACAATTCTGGAGGCTAGAAGTGCAAATCTGCTTATTCACATTGATTTCTTCTGGAGACTTAAAGAAGGAACAGTTCCATCCCTCTCTCCTAGTTTCTAGTGGTGGTTGTGTGCCACAGAGTTAGTTCCAACTCATAGCAACCCTTGTATAGGGTTTCCGAGGCTGTAAAATCTTTACGGGACCAGAAAGCCTCATCTTTCTTCTTCAGAGAAACTACTGACCTTTCGGTTAGTAGTGGCTGTTGGCAATTCTTGGTGTTCCTTTGCTGTTTATACATACATCTGTCTCTGTTGTCACATGTATCTTCCCCCTCCTTCTGTGGCTTCGTTTGTGTCTAGTATCCCATTTTATAAAACACCACTCAAAAGGGATTAGGATTGAACTCATCCTATTCCTATATGACCTCATTTAATTTAACCCATGAAAGAAAAAGCTTATTTCTAAACAGGGCCATATTCACAGGTACAGAGGTTCACGCTCCAGTTTACCTTTTGGGGGGACACATGGGCTCTGGAGTCACCAGCAATTCATTACCTGTACAGTTTTGGACTGTGTTTCCTTATCTATGAAATGGGCTGTGTATGGACTGCGTTTACACAGCGCCTTGGGTTAGCAGGCTCATGGTTTCCTGAGTGTGAAGGGAGCTTGATTATTGACTTTTGGTTCAACAGCTAACCAAAAGGTCATCAGTCCCAATCCACCATCTGCTTCAGTAAAGAGTTGTTTTCCTTATTCATCCAACACCCTGAGTAACTACTATGCAGGAGATACTGTGTAAACACACGTTCCTAGGCTGTCTGGACGGTACTCTCATCAAAGATGTACTGATGGTTTTGTGTTTAGAATCCCACTGGGCCTGAATCAGTGCTATCAACAGGGCCTTCTTGTAGTTCACTTGCTGATCAATTTGTGTCCAGCCCTTTAGTTTTAGTGGGTAAAGCAAATGACAAAGTAGGTAGAAACGTTTCATTGTTTGTTTGTTTGTTTGTTTTTAAATTAGTGGTGCCATATCAGCCCTGCAAGTGATCATGGGAAGACAGCACACTGCGGGGATAATGGACTGGTGGGGCGCATAGCCCACAGAGAGTCATGGTGACCTCAGAATTGGGGGTCTTTGGACATAACAAGGAACTGAGGGGAAAGGATGAGGCGGTCACTCCCCTCCAGTCCTAGACCACCAGGAACCTACATGCAGTTGAATAAGGTGAGTTTCTTGTTCTTTGAGGCAGTGAGAATGCAGACCATGGGGGAGGTGGGGAGCCTCAGGTGTGAGAAAGGACTTTTAGGATCTGGACTTTGGTTCGGTGGTTTGAAGAACCATCTTCAAGGATGCAGACTTTGCTCTCCTTTGGGTGTTGTCAAGAAGTAGGGGTAATTCTGTGCTTGTCATAATGGATCTCCTAAGGCACGAGGAGTCCAGTGAGGCTAAAGCTGTGGTTGGTAAATAGTTTTGCGCAAGGTTCAAGTTTTGTGTGTTCAGACATGCTTAATGGCATGGCCTTGATTCTTTGTGTGTCTGTTATGATCAGAATGGCCTTGTCTCATGTTGGTGTTCTAGGGAATTTTTTATATTCAGAGATAAACTTCCAGGCTCAGCTGTGAACTGATAGTACAAGGCAGCTCCCACATGGCAGAACTGCTGGCTTCGGTCTTTCTCAAGGGTGCTATTGACAGAAAAGGGGCTGGAGACAGGAAAGACGCTGAATCCAGTTTTAGGTACAGTGGTTTTGAGATGCTTGTGGCACGTGTAGGTGGAGACATCAGGAGACAATAGGATATTCAGGAAGAAAGTTCAGGAAGAAACCTTGGCTAAAAAGTAGTGGTGATGGTTGTTATTTTTGTTGATGGTGTTTCCGAATTTGATGGCCCAGACAGCACCCTGTACTAGATTGATTTTCTTTAATTGAGATTTTTTATTTTTTTATTTTTTGTAGCTTTGTATGTACTCTGTTTAGTGAATGGTCTACGTACTTGCTGTTGTTAAGTACCATCGAGTTGGTTCTGACTCAGAGTTACCTTATGCACAACAGAACGAAACAATGCCTGGTCCTGCGCCATCCTCATTGTTAAACTTGAGTCCATGGATTCCTGAAAATAGTGTGTTCTCTTGTTTTAATTTGATGTCTATTAATCTAGCAGTATCTGACATTTCATTTTGCTTACTTCCATCAAAGTCTGAAAGGTGCAATAGTCTTTCATTTCTATTGAGTTTCTATTACATTATCTGTGGGGATTTTGGTTTTGCTTTGCATGTTTTGCCTATGAAATTGATTACACATGAGTTTATGATTTGTCCTCACTGTACTTGAACCTCTCACCATTGCAATGACTCTTTCTGTGACACTGTTTTGTGTGTTTCATTCCACCATCACGACTGTCCCCACAACCTTCTTTTTGTTCACTTGTTGATCAATTTGTGTCCAGCCCTTTATTTTCAGTTAAAGCAAATGACCAAGAGCATATTATTGTTTTGAAAATCAACCCTTAAATCTTTTTAATATGGGCGTGTAATCTATTTATGTTGTTGTTAAGTGCCAGCGAGTCGATTCTGATCCCATAGCAACCCTTTATAGGGTTTCCGAGGAGCAGCTGGTGAGCTTGAACTGCCAACCTTGCAGTTCAAACAGCTTTGCAGTCTGGCGCATTAAGCCACAGCGCTACACCAGGACTCCTACATTTCATTAAATTAGCTTTGGTTTTCTGGCATGTGCTGTGCTTTTTTCCTCTGTCTATGCTGTCTTCTGCTCCTGCTAAATGGCAATCTTAAATTTCCTTTATTTTTCCACAGTGATTTGAACAAGATTTGGCCTGTTTTTCATAATTAAACAATTCTTATAAAAGCAAAGCAATACCCCAAATCAAACCCCAAATCGAACTGTCCCCAAGGGTTTCCAAGGCTGTCAGTCTTTAAGGAAGCAGACATTATGTGGAGCAGCTGATAGGTTTGAACTGCTGACCTTTTGGTTAGCAGCTGAGCGCTTTCTTGCTGTAACTCCAGTGCTCCTTAAAAACAGTACACTGAAGAAAAATCAGAAAGATAAGCCACAGGAAGTGGAACAAGCAGACTCCCATCCACTTAGAGATGACCACTATAAACAGGTTTGTATATTCGAGTTAGCTTCCAAATGTCTTCTAGACATGTAAACACAACTCTTTATAAACATGTCAAATAATCCCCTAGGGAAGTAATGCTAAATACTTCCACTTCTGTGACCTATTTTGATCAACATATCATGCATATCTTTCCATGTAAATGAATATATTCTATTTAATTTTTCCATGCCTGCAATGTATCCCACTGAAAGGATATAATGTAATATAAACAGCTCCCCAATCGTGGACTTAATTTTTAACTCTTTGCTATTGCTAATAATAAGGTGCTCTGGTAGCGTAGTGGTTATGAATCGGCCTGCGAACCTTAAGAACAGCAGTTCAAAACTACCAGCTGTTCCGCTGGAGAAAGATGAGGCTTTCTGCTCCCGTAAAGATTTACAGCCTCAGAAACCCTGTACAGAGTCGCTATGGGTCGGAACCGACTTCACGGCACTTAACAACAACAACATTGCTAATAATGGGAGCGAGGTGGCTCTGTAGGATAAACACTGGGCTGTGAACCACAAGGTTAGCAGTTTGAGCCCACCAACTGCTCTTGCAGGATAAAGATGAGGCTTTCTGCTCCTTCAAAGACTTACAGCCCCGGAAACCCTATTCAGGGTTACTGTGACTTGGAACTGACTTGCTGGCACTTAACAACAGCAGCAAGAACATTAGTAACAACAGTATTAGAAATAGGCTTGTTAAAACCTTAGTCTTTGAGCATATAGTTACTTCCTCAGGATAAATTTGCAGTAGTGAAATGACCGAGTTACTAGGCTTTTCATATGTGATGGCAAATGGCCTTCTGGAAACATCCCATTCATATGAGTATTTAATATTGGTTTGGGCCTTTACTGAATTTATGAAAGGTGAAGAATCAGGTTCATCCTGTTTCAGCTTGTATTTCTTTAATTACTCATGAAATTCATTGTTTTCATGTGTGGCTGCCAACCATTGTTTTCATGTGGCCTCCCTGAGTCCTCAGCTGTAGGTATTTATGCCCTTGGGTCACCCCTCCCACTTTGGAATCGAGTTTATCAGTATAACCAAGAGAATTTTGCGGCTGGGACTTCCAAGATACGTCAAAGGAGACAATTGTGTGCTTTATGTAAGTTTTCTTTTTTTGTTACTATTGTTAGTTTGATATGTACTCAATTTTGTGAAAGTCCTAGGAGACTTCTGCCTCCCTTCTGCTTGCTGGGGGTGGAGAGTGAAGAAGAGAGGGGGGTAACTGCCATGTTCTTCTATGGAGAAGCCCAAGTGGCAAAAAATGGAGACCTCCTGTTAACGGCCAGTGAGGAACTGACACTTCAAGTAAACATCCATGTAGCAGGTGACCAATCATTAGTCTGGACTGAGGGGTTTGCCTGGACATAAGACTTTCAGGGCAAAAACTAGGGTGGCCCCAGCAAAGTGGGATGGGTTAGTCATTTTACACGTGAGGGAGCCTTCTTGGAATCGGGTCTGCCAGCCCTAGTTAAGCTTTTGGATGACTGCAACCCTAGCTAACCCTTATACTGTGGTTGCAACCTCCTGAGAGACCCTGAGCCAGAACCCTGAGTAAAGTCACCCCCAGATTTTATACCCTCCAAAATTGTGTCACATGTTTGTGACTTTATGCTGTCAAGTTTGGGGTGCAGGTAATTTTGTTTCATGTAAATAGAGAATCAGTAAGTCCTAACTCTAGTAGCATTGTTGTTGTTGTTGTTAAGTGCCGTTGAGTCGGTTCCGACCCATAGCGACCCTGTACAGGGTTTCCGAG
>NW_006408536.1:18008050-18027253 GCF_000296735.1 Chrysochloris asiatica
AATGAAACAAGTTATATGAATTGTTGAATGTGAAACTGATGATGTGCCCTGTAAACTTTCACTCAATCCACAATAAAAACCTTAAAAAAAAAAACAAAAAACTCACAAAGCTTAATTTTTAATGTGTAGTTCTAAAGTTATGCCTTGAATAATATATGTATCTAATTTTAATGATTACTGCTGATAAACCTTATGTAAAGATATGAATTTTGGTGTAAAACTATCATTTAAAATTAAAAATGAATTAACTACAAGATTTTCTATTTTCAGTATAACTGCCCTCAACACCACCAACTGAGGAACATGGGGAATAAAAATCATCTCCTAGCTTCTATGACAGATGCTGATGAATACACCAGGTCAAGCAGTGCTACTTGTAAAATACATCATTTCAAACTCACCCAAAGCAGGAATGCAGAGAGTACGGTGACTAGGATCATTCTGCTGGTCGGGTTCACTTTGGCTTGGCACCGACTCAGGCACTGTGCTGTCATCAGGTGGGGTAGATGAGAAGAGACTGACACTGACGATGCTGGCAGCCCTTGGGCTGGAAAAGCAAGGCCTTGAGGAAGGACCAGGATCATCTTGTGTATAATAAGAGTGATGTGGCTTTTTAGCAAGGGCAGAGGTAGTCGGTGGACTCTGGCTGAAGTCTCTTTCCTGATCATTGAAGAGTCGCTGCTCCAATTCAGTGTCACTGCCTAAATCTGAAGAGTTGGGCTGAAAAGCAATTCCTCGTCTTGTCACTGGTAAAGTCGGGCTATAACTTTCAGCGCACTCGAATTCAGCAGGAGGTCCCTTCTTCTTGGGTTTCTGGTATTTGTTTTTTTTAGGATACGGGTGGCTGTGATGTTTGTATCCCAATGATTTCTTCTGAAAAGAGAAAAAAATAAAAATAACTTAGTAAATTAATATTTTGTTCCCATCCAATAGTGCTTCACATTAAAGACAACAGTGCTATCCTATGATTTATTTAGTCCTATTTAACCCTCCAATTTAATTGGTTATATGACTTATTTCAGTCCTATTTAACCATCCAATTTAATTGTATTTTATGTTACACTAACAATATGCTCATTGCCACATACTGATTAAATGCTCATTGCCACATACTGATTACAATTAAACTTCTCTGTTCTTCTAACAGAATTTAAGTTTATCTGCTACTACAGCAAGTACAGATCTACTCTGCTAAATGCAGTTATTACTTCTAATTGACTGATACCTTTGGAACCTAGAGGTTTATCATAGTTATGAAAATATTTTTGTAACACTTACACGACGCTGCCAAAATGATTTTGAACGATGGCGTTGGATTTTTGACACCTTTCCATGAATCACATCAAACTTCCTATCCAGGTTTTGAATAGCATCATGTATGACCTATTATAATATAAATTATTTTAGTACTTCCTTATTTCAAAAGAAAATAATATATAGTAAAATACCATCAGGTCACATTTTAACTGCTAGAAAGAAAGTAAGCTACCAAGTTGTAGACATTCATTGATGTCTGGCTGTAGGTGACCCACTGCCTGAATGGCTGAGATCAGGAGCCCCAACTTCTAGTAAAGGACTTCATTTCATATAGGTACTGAAAGGAACTTTAATACGGGAAAGCAAATATGCCGCAATCCCTATAACCTATCAGATTTATGATAGAGTCCTTTCCTTTCCCATTAAGGAGGGTGCACTTTAGGAAAGGAATTTTCGAATCTCTATAAAGCCCAAAGAGTCTCTCTCGTGTGAACTACTAGGCCGTGAGCATTCAGATATGGAGAGAACACTAAACTAAATACAACTTCTAAGTTTTGAAGTAGCTTAAAGTCATGAAATTAACAATTAACCTTGCAAATGCTCTGAGTACATGTTCCCTGTTTGCCAATGGGGTATGTGACTCAGAAAATAAACTGAGAAGTTTTGTTGGAATATACAGACATTTCATTTGGGAAAAAATTGCACTTAAAAGGCCAAAAACATTTTCCCATTCCCTAGGACCAGGGACATTAAAAAAACAAACAGTCCCTGACCTAAAGGAAACTCCATTTTAGTTGGGTGAGGGAGACAAGTAAAGCAATTATTTCAATAAAGTACTGCACAGTCTGGAGCCAAAATCCATTGCTACCAAGTCGATTCCAACTCATAGTGACCCTATTAGGACAGAGTAGAACTGCCCCCGAGGGTTTCCAAGGCTATAAATCTTTATAGGAGCAGATTACCACATCTTTCTCTGGTGGAGTGGCTGTACGATTGCTGACCTTTCAGTTAGCAGCTGAATGCTTAACTACTGTACGACCAGGCCTCCCCCAGCCTGGAGTAGTACATATCCCATTGTAATCCCATGGATGGCAGCACCAACATTACTTGTGAGAGCTTGTCTGTCAGAAATGCAAAGTCTCAGGCTCCAGCCCAAATCTACTGAATCAGGAACTTCCAGAGTACGGGTGGAGATTGGTCTGTGCTTTAACAAGCCCTCCAGGTGATGCTGATGCAAACCCACTGGCCAAATTAGCCAATGTCCTATGAAAGGGGAAGTTAAATATATAACAATCTAGATGAAACAGACAACTACAGCTACATTGTTACGGGATTTTTAAAAAAGCTACACAAATCTATATATTGCCATTTCAAATTTTTTACCTGAAGAGTTATATGAATGATAAATTGTTAAAAATCATCATAATGTGCCATGGAGTCGGTTTCAACTCAGCAACCCTGTATAGGGTTTTCCAAGGCTGTAAATCTTCAGGAGAGCAGAAAGCCTCATCTAATTGGATACTCTAAAATTTCTACTAATAGTATAATGACATCAAATGAAATAAAAATTTAGTTACATATTTTAGAAAATTATATTTGAGAGGCAGAACTTTCATACCTGGCAGTGGGCAAGAACATCCTTAACTGTTTTTTCGTTATCTTCATCGGTGGGTGTCTCAGGGACAACATTGGCCTGCTAATATTTTTTAATTAAATAGTTAATTATTTACTTCTCTAAGAGTCAAACTGAACTGAACACTGGGGAAAAAAAACCCAACATTTTAAATTGTATTTTATTTTTTTAAACCAACCTTTCAGAAGATTTCAGAAGTCTTAATATTAAGCAGAGATACGATGAAATAAGAACACATTAATATGAGAATAAAACATACAGTATGAGAATGAAAGTGACAAGGCTCAAGTACGAAAGAGAAGAATGAAGAATTTATTATTAAAAAGATTAGAAAGGAAATGAATTTTGTACTTAAAACAAATACAAAACTGCTCTGAATTTAAGGAAACAAGGGAAGTAAAGAAAGGATGCACGCAAATTCAAGAGAAAAAGATTTTCTTAAATATGAGCTCAGAGGAACTTCATAGTACATGAAGGCCAAAAAAGAATGTAAACCTTTTCCTTTAGCATGATGTTAATATATTTGGCAAACAGCAATTAATTTACTTACTTCACGGAAAAATGCAATGTTTGGCTCGTATGCATAAAGGACAGTATTATCATCATCATAAGTAGGTATCCGAGTTCTTATCTAAAGAAGATTTTTTAACAAATTAAAAGGCTAAAGAAAAACTCAAAAAAAAAAGTTCCAAGTTTCCAATTTCGCTTTCAGGAAGCTCCAAAGGCCTATTTGTGATATCAAACGACCTTTGTCCATTGCAAAAACCACAACTACATGAAAAGATGTAATTAAAGAGCTGTTTTCTTATTAATTCAACTATAATTAGTTGAATTAATAAGAAAAACACCGTTTTCCACCAAGTTAAATCTCTTATGTACTTCAGAGTTGAAAAATTAGTTGTCTAGTAATTTGGCATCAGAACCTTATTAAAAGGAAATAATTCTAACCATGAGCAAAGGACCAAATCCTATGGCTTTTAAATTTTAAATAATCTAACAGTGCCACTATGTGGACAAAATACAAAACCACTTAAGTCCCTATTATTTTTAGCAAATTAATCTCTAAATCATTAATTAAATTTTTGGAATAAGGCAAAGTATAGATAAGTAAATACTGATTACCTTACATTTTAACTCTTTTAGAAACTATGAACTTTAAGAATAATTTTAAAGTAAACATACCCAGTGGCTATGTATGGTTTGTTTCAAAATATATGATAGAAATTACCGGATTAACCTTGCATTGATTAGATAACCAAAATAATATGGCACTGTACTATAGATTGCTGTGGCTGTTAAGTGCCATCGAATTGATTCTGACTCATGGCAATCCTGTACAGGGTTTCCAAGGAGTGGCTGCTGAGTTTGAACTGCTGACCTTGCGGTTCAAACCGATCAGTACTTATAAACTAAGCCACCATCTTACTCTTGGTATTACCTTTACGCTTGCAAAATGTTTTCAGATAATTATGTCAGAAACCACAACTCTTGGTAGGCAGTTAACATTATCTCCATAGAAGAAATATTGGGGTGGATGTAAGTCAAGAGACTTGTCTGTACCTGTTCTTATAGAGATAATTAATGTGTCTTTTATAAGTCAAATTATGTATAATTCAAGTTCAAGGATCAAGAAACATAGCAGAATGTGATGGAACGGCAAAACATTCCAACCACTTTGAAAAACTGGCATTGTGATGAAGTTAAATTCACACCAACCCCATAACCAACCAATTGAACTCCTGAGTATTACTCAGAAGAGATGTAAATGTAGTGCTTTTAAAGTATTGCACATAGCAGCATAATACACGATATTCCAATCCTGGAAACAACCTAAATGTCTACCAAGAATGGATAAATAAAATGTGAATGTTCATACAGTGAAGTAACAATTAGCAATAAGAGAGTCCTGAGGAACTATCAATCCATTCTAACAGCACAGATACATCTCAAAAACATTATACTAAGGAAATGAAATCAAGCAAAGGAGTATATCCTATATTATTCCAATTATACAAAGTTCTAAAATAATCAAAACAATGCTTTTGAGGTATATATGTGAAAACTGACTGGAAAGACAAATATCTGGGGCCCTGAAAATGTTGTCTATCTTAATGTTGTTTTTGTTAAGTGCCATTGAGTCGATTCCGACCCATAGCGACCTTGTATAGAGTTTCCATGGAGCAGGTGGTAAGCTTGAACCACCGACCTTGTAGTTCAAACAGCTTTTGCAGTCTGAAACATTAGCCCACAGCGCCATACCAAGACTCCGATATCTTAATAGAGGTATGTATTAAATTGTTATTGCTGTCAAAAGTCATGATTTATCTACTTAAGATCTATGCATTTCACTGTATGAAATTCAAATGAATTAATAAGAACTATTACAGAACAAAAAGAACAAATACAGATTTTCAGTTTGAAATACAAACCACATCATTTTCACTGGAAGCAGTAGACATCTTTTTTGTATGACAGGATAAACTCCACTTCACTGGGTTGGGTCTATTTCTTTTTTAAAAATTCAGGAAGGTTTATTTGTGAAACTGCTTGGTCATCTACTGGTAAACTTTCAACTCCTGAAAGGCAATGCATGAAAAATTCACTAAACATACTTACTATCTTAATAGGGAAAGGCTCTCAGAATGCCACCTCAAATTTAACTGGAGCCCTCAATGAATTTGAGAGTGGCAAAATATCAATTCTTCCATTAATGATTTAGAAGAATACTTTAAAAAATTGAAGAACTATATTACTAGAAATATGAAGCAAAATCTAAACCTCAATTCCAAAAACAACTCCAACCTGTGAAATGAATGCTTTGCAAATTAAATTCTACAACATGAATGCTAGCAACAGTTTTGGAATGGATTTCAGAAAGGATTTTTTACTTATGGACGCAGAGCATGCTGGGGAGAAGCCCTCAAATGAGAACCTCAAAATAGAACCAGTAGTCTATTTTGGATTTGGCCCCTACCACCTACATGGGCTGGGCAGACCATTAAACCACCACTTCCTCACCTGCCAGGTGAAAAACTGACCACGGCTATCTCTAAAGTCCATTTCAGCTCCACTTGAAATCTCAAGAATGAGGATAGTGAGATAATTTCCCAACTACAGCTGTGTTTATGACACTCTGACAGTATTTCTAACAACCTTATGGGGTTTGTTGTAGTTAAGTGCTGTGGAGTTGGTTCTGACTCAGAGAGACCCTGTATAGGGTTTTCCATGGAGTGGCTGGTGAGCTTTAAACGCCGACCTTGCAATTCAAACTGGCCTTGCAGTGTAGCACATTAACCCACAGAAAGAACCACACCAGGACTCCTGTGGGGTTTGTTGCTGTTAAGTGCCGGCCAGTGGGTTCCAATCCATATCAACCCAGTATAGGGTTTCCAGGGAGAAGCTGGTGAGCTTGAACCTCCCACCTAGCAGTTCAAATGGCTTTGCAGTCAGGCACATTCACCCATAGTGCCACACCAGGAGTAGGTTATAGTATTGTCTCCATTTTCCTTATGGGAAAACTGAGGCAAAGAGGGATTTTTAAAGTATTTTACCCAAGTCTTATCCCTATTAAGTGGTGAAGCCTGGCTCCAGTGTACACTCTTTACTTCTTCAATATCACATCTACTTGGAATCCCTTCTCTAGCAGTAACAAAGCAAAACCCAAACTCCTATCCTTGTAAGGACCCTAGCCCATCTCTCAGAGGTCACTTTGATTAAAAAAAAAAAAAAATACTATCTGGCCCTATACAAAAAAAAATTGCCAACCTCTGTGCTGTTACATTTCCCCACAAGGTAAAATAATCAAAGTTTCTGCGACATTTTCTTAAAGCTCAACCATGACTAGCTTATGCAGAATTAGTAAAATTCTTTCCATTCAAAACCTTGCAAAACAAGTTTACTTAAAAGTGGCTATCATTTATAATTTACAGTAGAAATCTGACATTTGACAATCCCTACTGTATAAATCATGACACAGGGTAGAAATTTGGCTCCAATGAGACACAGAACAGTGTGCACCAAGTCTACCAAGGGCCTCCTAGTACTTTTACATTTGTGGCACACTTGCAATTAACACCATCTTGCACAGTTTAAACCTCTCATTCCTCTGCCCGTAATACCATGTTGTCTCTTCACCAGGAGAACCAACTTCAAGGCTAAATTCAATTCCATCTCCAAACCCCACTGTGTTGTCAGTGATCATTCCACCTGGAGGTGGCACTGCTTTCCAGGAACTACCAAACACTCACATTTTAATGCTTTTAAGACAGTTGCCACATGTTGCTAGTTACAACATTAACTTAGGCGTGGTGTCAAGAATTCCTGAGTTTAGGTCCCAGCTCCCCCACTAACTAATGGTGTGACTTTGGAAAACTTAACTTCTCTGTGCTTCCATTAAAAAAATCGAAAAAGTGAGGGTAATATTAGTACAAACTCCATGAAGTTGCTATGAAGATTAAATGCAATACAAATCAAGTATTCATAGCAAATGAACTGTTAGCTACTATGATTCTATTGTATGACTATTCACCACATGCTCCTAATGGAACTATTCATCACAGAGCACCTGAACAGCAAGCCTTTAGAGTCATACCATGCACTTTTCAGGCATACTGTATCTGTGCACTGCAAATATCACCATCATGTCTTATAAATGAATTGCTACACCTTTTAGTGGAGTCCTGGTGTGGTGCTGTGGGTTAAAGCGCCAGACTGCAAAGCAGTTTGAATTGCAAGGTAGTATCAGCAGTTCAAGCTCACCAGCTGCCTCTCAGAAACCTTATACAGGGTCACTATGGGTCGTTAACGGACTTGATGGCACTTAACAACAACAACACCTTTTTGTACCAGGGGATGGTACAAAAGGACTAGGATTTAATCATAAACACTTGAACCCAAATCCAATTAGCAAAATCTGTTAATTCACTTCAGGCAGGTATCTCTCATCTCTCTGTGCCTCAATTTCTTAAATTGTAAAATTGGGACATTTACTTTACAGGACTATATAAAATCAAATTAGTTAAGAATGGTAGCATCATGCCTTGGTCATAGGCAGCACGCCATACATTTTCCCTTCTTCTCACAAGGTAAATAATACTGCTTCTGCAACATTTTCTTAAAGCTCAACCATAACTAGCTTGGTGGTGGTGGTGGCTGTGTGCCTTGGCGTTGGTTCCCACTCAGAGCACCCCTGTATACAGGATTTCCAAGGCAGTAAATATTTACAGGCGCAGAAAGCTTCATCTTTTGCTAGCGGAGCGACTGGAAGATTAGAACTGCTGACTTTGGGGTTTGCAGCCCAACTCGTAATCCATTGCACTACCAGAGTTCCTGTGACTAGTTTATGCAGAATTAGTAAAATTCTTTAAATTCAAAACCTTGCAAAACAAGTCTACTTGAAACTATTATTCATATTTTACAATAGAAACAGAAGCTCACCATAACAGAAAAACAAGACATCTGCATTTTTTAAAAAAGCCATGTTACACATTCTCAGCAACCAAACCCATTGCCTTTGAGTCCATTCCGACTCATGGAGACCCTGTAGGGCAGAGTAGAACTGTCCCATGAGGTTTCCATGGCGTAAATCTGTATGGAAGCCTGCAGAGCGGTTGGTGGGATCGAACAGCTAATGTTTAAACTCGCAATCGAGTGCTTAACCACTACACCACCATGCACAGCTGCTCCTTTTGAGACACTAAAGACATTCTGCAACAGTCAAGTGAGTAAGCTACATATTAACAGCAAAATATCAGATTAGGCTGAGCTCACCAAGGTGAGACTGAAACAGTTTTTCTTTCACCCGCGAGGAGAACACACCGGGAAACCGCGCCAAGCTTCATTTTTTTTTTTTTTTGAAGTTTATTGTTTGGTTTAAACAAAATTGTGCTTTAAAACAAACAAACAACAAACACAGACCTAACAGCAGGACACTGTTAATATACTGAACAATCACATTTTTAATTTCCTGGCAGAACTGGCAAAAACCACTGTACGTTTCAAACTTTAGAGACAAGAAGTTTCTAGATGGCAGGTCATTTCGTCCACATGCTGCGAGCGGCCCAGGGAGGCCCGAACCCGACTCTAGCCGGCTCCCTGCTTTATCATGCCGGCACACCCGAGGGGCTACAAACCGCCAACACGAGTTGACCAGCCGCTTCTCTGAAACGGTCGCTATGGGTCGGAACCGACTGCACGCAGGCACACGACAACAACAATCCGAGTTTACCACAAAACCGCTGCGTAGCAAGGTCTGGAAGAGGCGGCGGAGTAGCCGCCCCCCAGTACTGCCCGCCCGCCCGCTCTCTTTACGTTCGCGAGCGTTTCCGGACTCCAGCACCGACCTTCCTTCCTAAAGCACCCAGCCATCTGCACAGCACCCATGGAGCACCGGCCTCCTCGCCTCACCCCCGGGAAGCCTGTACAACCACACAACCCGGCGGCATGACCAGTCAGCTCCGACCCACCCGACGCACTCGCCCTCAACGCATCCCAATCCGCATCAGCGCCACAGCTGCGCTAGGAATCGCCTCGCCGGTCTGCCAAACCGCCTCCCCCAGGCAAGAAAAAGACTGACCAGCGCCCCCCAGAAAGGCGGCATCCAGTAATGAGCCAGATCTCGCAGCTCACACTCACAGAGTCTCTTAAGACCCTCGCACTCTGTCCCCCGCGGCCGATCCTCCCCGGGCCCCCCAACCCGCGCAGCCTATCATCCCCCGGACCCCCGGTCTGCGCGGCCTATCCTCCCCGGGACCCCCGGTCCGCGCCGCCTATCCTCCCCGGGACCCCAGGTCAAGGCTCTCAGATTCAACCTCTCTGGCCTCCGGCCGCAGAGCCCCGGATCTTTTCACACATTAATTGGTCGGGCCTCGGCAGCTCACACTCCCATTTGGGCAAGAAAGTACAAGCGGCAAACAAGGGATGCTGGATAAACTTACTTTTTCCGCAGTCTGCCAAGCCGCTCTCCGAAAAGCGCCTCACGGTGTCCCGCCGCCTCCAATCGCAAAAGTCACTACAGTTATGGCCACCGAGGCTCAAAAGGTCCTCTAGACGGAAGCGCAATTCAGCTGCTTGACGCGCTTTCCATCAGAGGCCAAACTGGCGCCAGACTCCGTAGCTCACACGCGTTAAGCGCGGAGACTCAGCGTTGACTAAAACCTAGAAAACTCTAATGGACACGCCCCGACCCGTAGGCAGCCAACAGCCAATTAGCGTTGCTAGGTGCTAGGAGGGGCGGGGCTTGGCTTCTCAGGGAGGGCGGGGCGGCGGCTCCTGAGCACGCGGCGCAGTGCGTGGACTGAGATTTCCGTTAGTCAGGTGAGGGGAGGGGCTAGAATGCTGTGTTAAATCTTAGAACTCAAGACTTCCACAGGAGTAGTGCGGCTGCGCAGAAGTGCCTGCGTGCGCTGTTTTTTCGAAGGCCTTGGTTGGTGATGGCGACAGGAAGTTCTGAGGCATTAGTTTACTTGAAGATCTTGTTTTAAATTGGTACCTTTGATCGACAGTGTGATCTCACCTTTTCCCAGCCCCCTGTGACGCACTACAGCCTTCACCATTTGACTTGGTCTCAGGTGTGCACATCAGCGCGTTAATGTGAAGATGGGGTGAGGGTGCTGAGGGTTTTTCCTAAACGTGATCTGGGTTAGCGATGGAACGCCACCAGTCTTCAGTACCTTATGAGTGGGGCGAGGATTACATAGACCCTGGGGCCAGACTGCCTGGGTTCAAATCCCAGCTCCCATGTTAAAGAGCTTTATGGCTTTGACAAGTCAAATCCCTCTGTGAATCAGTTATCCCATGTGTAGTCAGTTTCCCAATCTGTAACCAGGGTGGGGGATCACAGTCAGTAATGTCTGCAAAGCCCTTAGAGGCAGGGTCTGCCTCCTATATTCATGTCATAAAGGGCATCTTATCTGGTGTTGGTCTGACATCGTTTTTCAGGGCTGCCCATCTTGAAAAGGAGGCACCTTTATGCCAGGTTGAATATAAACACTTTGTAAAACCCAAGAATGCAGTTATTTACAGAAAAAGAAAGAGAAGACTCTTTTTAATTGCAGTCACGTTTATTTGCAGTTTCTATACACACTTTCTAGGTAATCAAACTTTTCTGATACAATTTTTGGAGAGGGGTTCACAAACTGTCACCATTTTTACTAAAAATAAATACAAGACTTAAAGTGTGGCACAGCTCTAAAATATACAAAGGCTTGGATTGAATGTAAACGTTGAAAACATCTTACAAAAGAAACCATCTTTGGAACAATTAAAAAAGTTCGTATTTACAAATATTACAAAAATACAAAATGGATGCAAGTCCATAAACCATTGTCTTTTCGGCCAGCATGAACTGGTTCTAGTACCAAAATAGTTACACTGTAACCTTCTAAATAGTTTTAAAATCTTTTGTTTTGATCTCTAAATCTGCCAACACTGCAGCAAATGTACTCACTGATCTTTGGCAAGAGCAAACAGTGTGTTTTGTTTGCTACCGCTAGTCCAATTCCTCTACTTAGCCAAAAAAGAAAGAAAAAAAGCGGACTCAAAAAGCAAGGTAAATAGATTTCCCACACAACATAGACATGGTTGGATCAACATAAAAGGGCAAATTAAAAATTCCCATCAGTGCAAATAACAGAAGAAAAGTTTGGATTCATGTTCTTCGTGATACCTAATGTGTGTATCTGGCTTCAAGACACCAGCGATGTTGACGGCTAGCCCTACATCTTGGTTTTCAGAGCTTGAAAGCCATGTAGAATATTTCAGATGACCAAGGAATTTCTTCTTTTCTTTTCTGTTTTAACTCAGTTTGTTGCTCAGTACTTCTTTTCCACAGTGAATTTTAAATCCATCTTTATTTGGGTTTTTTTTTTTAAACTATGAAATATAAAATAGAGAAACTCTGCTATAGATTTTTAGAGTAAACAAAATAAGTAAAACTATGTTATAAGGGTTAGTTCTGTGATCATTATATATAGAAGCTCTTATTGCCTCACAATTCAAGTCAATATGTATTTTAAAATATATATGGTACCATCACGTAAATTAATGTCAGTAATAAAAAGGTGACGTTTTTATTAAAGCCAATTCATGTTTTCACGATTTAGAATCAGTTTTACAGCCTACATACCTTTCTTTAAGCTTAAAAATCCCCTAACGACACAAAGCCACACTGCAAATGAACTGCTTTTATGAAAACTACAAAAGATCACCTATTGTGACTGGAAATGATTGTTTCTTACCACATTGATGTGTCTAAAAACTTTATTTTAAAAAAATTTTCCAAGCGTACTTTTCAAAGCATGAGGAAATAAAGTTACTCATGTTCCCATGTCATGACAAACCATGCTGGTTTTCTTAACTAATGGGTTCTAATGAGAAATGGTGGTCCAGTTTTTTCAAACCCCCAAACATTTTTATTTCATTAAAAATTATAACACTTTGTAAATGTTCAAACCCTCTACCAAATAGCTTATCTATCCCAGCACTCAAGCCCACACACACACACACACACACACACACACACACACACACACACCCTCCTCCTCTACCCCTCCACCCCCAGCACCCATTTTACATACAAGGATGACAAGAAATCAAGAAAACACAATTTGGTAGTGAAAAGAAGTAGAAGAAACCAGACATATTTTCTTTTCTTTACAAACAAACAAAAATCCAACAGCAATCAGATTCTCTAATACCTAATCTATAACATTTTAGAAAGTGTTTCTATTAAAAGACAGTATCTTCTTAGACCAGGCTTCCCCCCTTCATACTGCATGAATTAAAGCAAATCCACAAACCCCCCTTCACACATCCCATTTTCCCAAATACCACTTGCATAAGCTTAAAGCCTGTTGCTTGTCAACTTCTTGATAAACCCTGGTATGTTCTATCATTGTAACCACACTCTATCTAGACTTTTATAGGCCATATTTCTTCTTAGTTCTATTTTCTACCTCCTCCCATTCAAAATATACTCTAAGCACATAGCTGTTTATGCTTCTGACATACAGTTTCAAACATTAGTATCAGTTCATGTTAAAATCAGTTCTTGTGTAAAGACTACTTGCAGATTTCAACTTGTCACTACATTTTTCTTTCAGTTTTAAGACAAGAAAATTCAAGTAATTTCAAGTAATTCAGCTTGTTTCCCTGCCTTCATTTCGTCAGAGCATTTGCCCTGACATTTCCTTTCCCACCCACCACCCCTCCCCTTTTGCC
Source organism: Chrysochloris asiatica (assembly GCF_000296735.1). Lineage (NCBI taxonomy): Eukaryota > Metazoa > Chordata > Mammalia > Afrosoricida > Chrysochloridae > Chrysochloris > Chrysochloris asiatica. The sequence continues at coordinate 18,021,159 of NW_006408536.1, forward strand.
ATCAAGCAGATATAATAAAACCAGACAAAACTCAGTTGTATGTAGCATTGTGAATCAGAGCTGTTCCCCATTCCCAGTTTAACAGCAACTATAAATAACGCATATACACACCTACTTTTCCTAGCTACATTCTTCACAGTGTCATTTCTGTTCAATTTTAGGTAGCACGAATCTCGTCAACACAGAGAGAAAGCTTCACTGAACTCATTGCAGGTACTTACTGATAAATCAACAGCTCTGTGGCATGCTTAAACGTTTTGTTTCTGTTCATTTAAGAACCCGGAGTTAATTGCTAAACTGTCTCAGGAGTTTAAAGATTATAGCCATTAGATTATGACTGTGTATATCCCCAGTAGCCTAATATAAAATATAACCTAAAATGAACTACTGTTTCCCCTATTCATTCTCATTAAAGTAATCCACTGAAAAAATTAAAGTTGAAAGGACACTGTCAAATGCTGTTGTTCAGGGCTTTGTGTCAAGAGTGATGACATCTCTCGTTAATTAAGAAAAATCAGAAGCATGCTTTTCATTCTGCCCAAATTACCACATGGTAAATCACAACCATGCGTGGCTATTAGCTTGTTTGGTGCTGAAATTTGTCACAAGAAATGGTTAAGTCTGAATTATTATTTTAAATATATCACATTTCATTTCATGACCTCAAGATTTCCTTTTTTCACCAGTTTGATTCATAGTTGAAGTTTATCATCAGAAAATCATATTGGTGGACATTTAAGTATTTGATATGAAAATGGTATTCACAGAATACAATTATTACATATTTTTGTTGTTGTTTTCTATAAACAGTTGGTATGCGGTAAATAATTGGCCACATGTCCACTTGTCATTGATAAATCTATTTATACATTTTTATCAAAAATATGGTATTTACATATGTGTAGTTCTTTCTTCTAAATTTTGCTCTAGTTCATTTTAATGTAGAAAAATACCAAACCTCCACAGTAATTTCATCTCTTTAAAGAATCATGACAGTGAGGAGTTTTAGTTTCTGAATAGGCAGCTCTGGGAAAAGTTTTTCTGATATCATGAAAAGTAGGTGTTGTTTAACTCTACATTATCCAAAGGAATGGGATTGGGTCAATCAAAGGAAAAGAAAAACAGGAAACAGTGCAGCTACTGAAAAAAAATGTAAAATAACAAAGAATTAGTAAACAACCTACTGTTCCCCAGCATATATTTAGAAATTCATTGGTAAGCAGTGATGGTACCCCATGCTTTTCTGATTTCTCCCGAGTTCTCTGTTCCCTTCTGACATGTTTATATATACTGTCCAGGCCACCTAGGTTGAGCTCTGGGAGGATCGGTCATCATGTGGGCTCCCGTCCGAGTTTTCAGTCTCGCCTTCAGAGATAGCCTGCATGGGAGTGTTGTACAGTCGGCAGCGGACGCTGTAACGGCTGCTGCTGGCAACAGGGGGTGCCCGGGAACGTCCAACTCTTGCTGAAGCTGAGGTGGCAAAGTTCTTTGAGGAAAACCCCTCTGCATTCACTCGAGGGGAGCATGGAGAGATAGGGGACAGTGCCTCGGTCCCAGGTGATCCCTGATGGGCCTCATCTGGTACCTGAGGGGAATCCACTGTGAGCTCCCCAGGGGGCTTGGGCAGGATGGGGCTCTTCAGGATCTCCGTAGCAGACATGCGGTAACTGGAATCTGAGCGACTGCCTTTCTTGAGAAGTAACAGCTTAAACTCTTCATTGGATGTGTTGGATTTTTTGGCATTTCGGTAGATGAGCCCAGGAGACCTCTGGCTGGTTGGGGTTGTCACATTGCTGCTGGGTGAAGTGGTGGGACCAGCAGTGCTGCCAACGGAGACTCTGGCCTTGCTTCGAACAGACATGTCCCCAGAATCTTTTCTTCCAAGTACTTTCCTCTTGGATCTTTGGAGGAAAGGAAAAATAAGGCTGAAATCTCAGTCCATATGCATTGTTATGATACTAAACATACGCTAAAAGTATCCTTTTGAGTGCGTCCTTTATGATCAGACACTGAGCCTTGGGTGCTAGAGATGAGGAACAAGATGCATCCCTTGTCCTTGTAGCACTCACAGCCCCTGGGAAATTCTCTGATAGCCAGTGGACATAAATTCAGTTCTAGAAGTGACCATTTACAGTCACTAATAATGTGGAGGCTGCACATGCTACCAGAGTCCTGGTGTGGCACTTTAGGGTAAACGCTAGATCACTAACCACGAGGTTGATGGTTCAAATCTTAGAAACCCTATATTGGGTCACCATGAGTCAGAACTGACTTGATGGCACTTACCAGTAACAATAATTATAACAGACAATCTACAGGAGGCGTTATTGGGAAGTTTTGCAAGAGTAAAAGAAAATACTATTATCTGACTAGCAGTTTCAGTGTGGGGGTGAAGGACAGTATTTTGTCTTATTAAGTCTGTCTCCGTAACACACATGGATGCTCTGGTGTCTGGGATTGGCTTCCAAATAAGACAAGAGGAGGGAAGTGGATGGAGGTGTGGTACATTATACTATTCTGTCTACATTTTCATTGTTCCCTATATAAACTATTTTAAATGATTTTTAAAATAAATCAGTCCTTCTTTGGTTGCCAACACCATTTCCAGAGCTGCCTGAGAACATCAGTGTGTTAAGAGGTAAGCCAACGTTCTCTGAAGAATGTAAACACAGACAGTCTCTGGAGCTCTTAAATCTTTGTACACTGTAAGGTCTCAAGAAAACAACAATTCTTGTCAGTATAGTGCAGCTAAATAGGTGAATAAATACTACACAATGCAAATCTAAGATTACCAAACTCAGTATACTGAACCACTCTATTACCAAGCTTCTTTGGATAAATAAACAGAAGTAAATTCAATGAATCGTCAGTGTTGGCTGAAAACGTACCTGACTTCATTGCGAAGTCTTGGCAACATGCTCTCTTATCAACTGAAAACTCAGTAAGGTAGAGAGAAGGTAACCTTTGAAATTGGACCCAAACCTGTGTGGTTAATAGCTTGCATATGCCGGTGTCCAGCACTCTAGTAGGATAGAAATTACAAACTGACACTTACTTTTATCATCTAATCTATTTTTCATGCCACAATGTGATTTTATCATCAAAATCAAATATCCGAGCTATGTTGTTAAGTGCTGTCAAGTTGGTTCTGACTCAGCAACCCTGTCCAGGGTTTCCAAGATTGTAAATCTTTACAGGAACAAAAAGCCTCATCTTTCTCGTTCAGAGCAGCTGGTGGGTTTGAGCTGCCAACCTTGCTTATCCTACAGTGCCACCACATTCTCCCATTTATAGTCAGGGAATTAGATCCAGGGTTTTGAAAACTTGATGAAAGACTGCATAGAAAGTGACGTTAGTATTCAGATCCAGGTCTTTCTGACTCTCCTGCTTATGCTCGTTTCACTGTTCTAGCAGTGACATCTGTCTTTCGGGCAAGAACTTGGCTCTTACACTTGCGTGCTCGCTGCCTTATAACTACTGATGTTCAAGTGACTCTGACTCATAGTGACCCTATAGAACTGCTCCTTAGGGGTTCCAAGGTTGCAAACCTTTACTGCTGCATCTTTCTCCTGCGGAGCAGCTGGTAGATTCAAACTGCTGACCTTTTGATTAGCAACCCAATGCTTAACCCACTGTAGCACTAGGACTCTTTGTGTAGCATTTTAGTAATTTGTCCTCAGGATGAGGATAAAGTGGGAAGTGGTGATAGGGGAGAATCTAATTGGAGCTTAGACATGGGTACAAAGAAAAATAAAACAGTGACTCTCCATCCTCAAAGTGGAGAAATATGCCCGCTAGGGAATACACAGAAGGTGATTAATATTAGCTCCTTAAACACAAAAACACTGTTGTTCAAGAGTAATGCTCCTTCTTTATGAGAGAACCACGTTAACAGAAAGCAGAAGTTCCTTTAAAGAATAGGATCCCAGGAGAAAAGATTGTTAGCTGTTTGCAAAGAATTTGCTACAAAAATGAATACATAATGTGCGAGAAAAGATAGTCCCCAAATTTTGCGACTTGAGAGTGCCATCTAGGTCACCGAGACCTAGTGTAAGAAACAGATGAGGTACATCATGAGTCCATAGCTCAGTCTGATAAGGGTTCAGTTCCCAAGGGTTATTCTTTGGCTGTCCTTGTTACACTCACTGTAACAAATGTCCTTGGAAATATGGGCCATTGATCGTAAGGGTACACGTGAGGGGGCAGATGAAACTGTCAGTGGGTATCACTGATACAGGACAGTCCTGGAAAGCAACCCAGAGGACACCCCTATTTGGTGGGAGGACATGCCCATGAATTGTAGAGATGTAGGCCAGTACTATTACAGAAATATAAGTGTTAAGAGGAGACAAAAGGGAGTAATGAATTGTTCTGAGATATGGAATGGGTAGGTATATACAGTCTTGTTTCAAACTTGGTGCCCTGATTGTTTACTGAAACAACTTCTGTCTGCCTCTGCTTATGTATGATTATAGACACATTTCAGAATCACACGATTCCTCATGAATCATATGTTCAGAATACATATTCTGGGTTCAAGAAATGATTTTAAAATTAGAATTATGCTGGAGTTTGAGTTATTAAACAATTTGAGACACACATTGTTTTCAAATAAAAATTTGTTCCAGAATATCACACAAAGAGGGAGGAGGACATCTTCCTTTAGCAGTTCTTATAAAATTCCCTCATGGCAGGATTGTTGTTCTTAAGTTGTTAGGTGCCCTTGAGTTGGCCTTGGCTCCTATACCACCCTTACAGTTGTTGCTGTGTTTGCATTGTTGCAGCCACTATGTCGGTCTAGCTCACTGAGGGTCTTACTCTTGCACTGACCTTTTGCTTTACCAATCAACATGTCCTTCTGTAGGGACTGGTCCCTCCTGACACAGTGTCTAAATTGGGAGAGGCAAAGTCTTGCCAGTCACGCTTTCAAGGAGCATTCTGGCTGTACTTCCAACCCAGATTTGTTGGTTCTTCTGGTAGTCCATGGAATACTCAATATTCTTCACCAACACCGTGATTTAAATGAATCAATTCTTCTAAGTCTTCCTTTTTTGTTCAGCTTTTCAGCTTTCACGTATGTATGAGGTGATTGAAAATACCATAGCTTAGTTTAGGCACAACTTAGTCCTCAAGGTGACTGCTTTGCTTTTGAATATTTTAAAGAGACAGTGTCAATATTTTCTCCATTGATCAGGATGTTGTTTATTAGTCCACTTGTGAGGACTTTTGTTTTCTATTTCTTAAGAAAGCTGTAGTCTTTGATCTTCCATCACTAAGTGCTTAAAGTTATCTTGGTTCTATAATGTGTGTGATACTTAAGATTTTATGTCAACTTGACTGGGCCTGGATTCTCAGTGGCTTGGAGGTTAAGATGTAGTTATTCCTCATGATAAGATTAATATAATGTACTCAAATCTATGAGGAGGTCTGCTATGAGCAGCCAATCAATTGACATAAGGTTTCCTGGAGGGTGTGTCCTGATTCCAGTATATTAGACACTTTGGCAAAATTTGCTTGCTCTCTGTTGGGTCTGGATCTTGAATCTGGCTTGCCTTCTGCCCTCTGGTTCTTTGGACTATTATCTGCCAATCCTGGAAGTTGTCAGCAGTCTGCCTTCTTACCTGCTAAACCTGCCTGCCTGCCTGTCTTATGACTGGCCGATCTTGATCTTGTTTCATCAGCCCTGCAGGTACATAAGTCAGAAGCCTCCAGACTTAAATCTAAGCTAAGCCATGGATTTGGAATTGACTACCTCTCCAACTGTGTGAGCCATTTCCTTGATACAAATTTCTCTTTTTATATACATATACATACATACATACATATATGTTGTTGTTGTTGTTAGCTACCATCGAGTTAGTACCAACTCATAGGGTCTCTATGCACAACAGAACAAAACACTGCCCAGTCCTGGGCCAACCTCATAATTGTTGCCATGCTTGAGCCCATTGATGCTGTCACTTTACCAATCCACCTCACTGGGGGTCTTCCTCTTTTTCTCTGACCCACCACCTTACCAAACATGATATCCTTCTCCAGCAACTGGTCCCTTCTGACAATATGTCTGAAGTATGAGAGGCGAAGGTTGGCCATCC
>NW_006408536.1:18027500-18043125 GCF_000296735.1 Chrysochloris asiatica
TATATATACATACATATACACACACATACATATATAAAGCTTCTCATCAAAAGAGGAAGATCCCCAACTAAATGAATTGGCATAGTGGCAGCAGCAATGGGCTCAAACTTAAAAATTGTGAGGATGGTGTAGGACCTGGCAGTGTTTGTTTCTGTTGTGCGTCAGGTCGCTGTGAGTCAGAACTGACTTGATGGCTCTTAACAACAACAAAGCTTTGCTGGTTTTGTTTATCTAGAGAACACAGCCTAAGACAATGTGCAAATAGCAGGTTAATGCGTCTTCCACTAATCCTGATGCTGTTTACTTCTTCACAGACAAGCTTCTTGAATTATTTGCTCATCATTAACCCAAAAGCAAATCCACTGCCATCTATCAAGTTGATTTCAACTCACAGGGACTCCATAGGAGTTTTCTTCTTCATAGACAAGCTTCTTGAATTATTTGCTCATCATTAACCCAAAAGCAAATCCACTGCCATCTATCAAGTTGATTTCAACTCACAGGGACTCCATAGGATTCAGTAGAATGAACCCATAGGGTTTCCAAGACTGTAAATCTTTATAGACACAAACTGCCATGTCTTTCTTCCACTGAGTGGCTGGTGAGTTCCAACCACTGACCTCTTGGTTAGAGGTTTAGCGATTAAACCACTGTGCTACCAGGGCTTCTTTGCTAAACATATGGATTGAATAAGTATGGTGAAAGGATACAACCCTGGTGTACATCTTTCCTGATTTTAAACCACACAGAATCTTTTTGTTCTGTTCGAACAAGTGCTTCTTGGTCTATGTACAGATTACATATGAGTACAATCAAGTGTTCTAGAATTCCCATTTTTCACAATGTTATTCTTAATTACTTATGATCTACAACACAGTCAAATGATTTTGCATACTCAGTAAAAGTCTTTCTGGTATTCTCTGCTTTCAGCCAAGATCCATCTGGCGTCAGCAATGATATCCCTTGTTCTGCACCCAATTCTGAATCCAGCTTGAATTTCTGGCAGTTGCCTGTCAATGTACTGCTGCAACCTTTAAATTATATTCAGCAAACATGTATTTCCATTTGATATTAATGATTTTTTTTTATGATTTCCACATTCTTTGGATCATCTTTCTTTGGATATCTTCCAGTCAGTTGGCTGGGTAGCTGTCTTCCAAGCTTATTAGCATCTTCTCCAGCCACCCTTTGAAGTCTTCTGTTCAGCTCTTTTACTTCTCATTTCTTCCACTTTCTTTAGTGACTCTATATTCAAGAGCAAGTTTCAGAGTCTCCTCTGATATCCGTTTTGGTCTTTTCTTTCTTTCTTATTTATTTAATGACCTTTTGGTGTTTTCATGTACAGTGTTCTTGATGTCATCCCACAACTTGTATGGTCTTCAGTCATTAGTGTTCAGTGCATCAAATCTGGAAATTTTCTCTAAATCCAGGTGGCGTATACTTAAGGCCGCATTTAACTCTCATGGACTTGTTTTAATTTTCTTCAGGTTCAACTTGAATTTGAATATGAACAGTTTATGATCTGTTCCTTAGTTAGTCCCTGGCTTTGTTTTGATTGATATTGAGCTTCTACATCACCACTTTCCACAGATGTAGTTAATTTGATTCTTGTGTAGTCCATCCAGAGAGGTTCATGTGTATGTTGTTGTTAGGTGCCCCCGAGTCGGTACCAACTCATAGAGTGACCTTATGCACAGCGGAATGAAACACTGCCTGAACCTGGGCCAATCTCACTATCATTGCCACGCTGATGCTGCCACTTGGCCAATCCATCTCACTGGGGGTCTTCCTCTTTTTCTCTGACCCTCTACCCTACCAAACATGATATCCTTCTCCAGCGACTGGTACCTTCTGGCAATATGTCCGAAGTATGAGAGACAAAGTTTGGCCATCCTGCCCTCCAAGGAGCACTCTGGCTGCACTTCTTCCAACACAGATCTGTAGGTTCTTTTGGCAACCTATGGCACTTTCAATATTCTCCTCCAACAGCATAACTCAAAAGCATCATTTCTTCTATGGTCTTCCTTATTCACTGTCCAGCTTTTGCATGCATATGAGGTTATTGAAAATACCATGGCTTGGGCCAGGTGCACCTTAGTCTTATAGCTGACATCTTTGCTCTTCAACACTTTAAAAAAGTCTTGTGCAGCAGATTTGCCTAATGCAATATGTCATTTAATTTCTTGACTGCTGCTTCTATGAGTGTTGATAGTTGATCCAAGAAGAATGAAGTCCTTGACAACTTCAATCTGTTTTCCATTGATAAGAATGTTGTTTATTCATGTGTATGGTGGTGGTGGCTGTGTGCCATGGAGTCAGTTCTGACTCATAGCGACCCTGTACAGGGTTTCTGAGGCTGTAAATCTTTACGGGAAGAAGAATGCCTCATCTTCCTCCCGCGGACCAGCTGGTAGTTTCGAACTGCTGACCTTGTGGTTCGCAGCCCGATTTGTAACCACTACGTTACCAGAGCTCCTTATTCATGTGTATAGCTACTGTTAATGCTGTTGAAAAAGGTATTTGCAATGAATAACTCATTGGTTTCGTAAAATTCTGTCATGCAGTCTTCAGCATCATTTCTACCACTGAGAACATGTTTTCTAACTACTGATCATTTTCTTTGTTTCCAACTTTTGTATTCCAATCAGTAGTAATTATCAATGCATCTTGATAACATATTTAATCAATTTCAGACTGCAGAAGTTGGTAAAAGTCTTCATTTTCTTCATCTTTGGTATTAGTGGTTGGTGAGTAATTTATTAACTAGTACTCCTTGTAGATGTATAGATACTATTCTATCATTTACAGTATTGTACTTCACTATATATCTTGAAATGATCTCTTTGATGATCAATGTGATGCCATTCTTCTTCAATTTGTCATTCTTGGCATAGTAGACCAATATCAATCCATTTCAGTACACTGATGCCTAGGATATAGATTTCATTTGTGCATTCAATTTCATTTCTGATGACTTCCAATATTCCTAAATTCATAAGACATGTACCTAAATATATATACATATTCATTACCCAACTTGAATATCAATCTACCAAATTTGGAAAAAAAAATTGTCTTTGTCTGCTTTTGTTTTTGCTGAATGTATTATAAGTACAAAAAGCTTTCCTGTATTTGCTTCGATGATATATATATATATAGATACATACATGTTTTTTGGTGACCATTTTATTGTCATTTGGGTGAACATTTACACTGTTGATTAGTTTCACATTCAGCAATGTAGCCACACTTCCACACTTTATTTTGTGGCATTAGTTGCAGTCTCCTCAATGCACTCTCCTCACTTCCTCCCTGGCATCCCCATTTCCATTTGTTCTTCTCCTGAACCTTTCTGCCATCTGAATTTTGTTCTTGGGAAAATGCCACCCTCCTGGTCTTGGAGGGTTGATTGTTTTGAGAAGCACATGATTCATAGATGTCCTTCTTTACCCTATAGGGCTGTCTACTGCTTGGTTGAGAGATGATTCCCAAGGACAGGTTCAGGAATTCCATCTGTCTTTATTAGATCAGTATCTAATAGGTTTTTTATAATTTTGGATCTTTTTCTACATTTTTCTCCCACTCTGTCCTGGATCCTGTACTGAGATCCTGATCAGAGCAATCAGCAGTGGTAACCAGACACCATCTAGTTCCTCTGGTCTCAGGCTAGTGTAGGTTGTGGTTCATTTGTCCTTTGGACTGATTGTTTCCTTGAGTTTTTTACTTTCTTCATTCCTCCCTGCTCCAGGCAGGGAGAGACCAACAGTTGCATCCCAGATGACTGTTCATGAGCTTTATAAGACCCCAGTTATATTTATGTGGCGTATGTTACGCCAGTTAATCTAGATATCCCTTTAGACTATGGTCCAAAATCCTCAAGCCCAGTGACTCAGTCCTTCAAGGTATTTAGTTATGACTATGAAGTTTGCATTATATGTATATATTGTTGTTAAGTACCATCAAGTTTGTTCTGACTCACCCTGTATAGGGTGCCTGACCGGCTGGTGGGTTTAAACTGCCAAAGTTGCAGTTAGCAGTCCAGTGCTTATCCTACAGTGCCACACTAGGACTCCTATACACATACATGTACACATACATGTGCATGCCTTAGGCTGGGTTCTCTAGAGAACCAAAACCAGTGAAGTTTATATGTTGTTGTTGTTAAGTGCTGTCCAGTTGGTTCCAATGCATAGCAACCTTGTATAAGGTATCTAAGGAGGGGCTGGTAAGTTTGAACTGCCAACCTTATGTTGTTAAATGCCATCAAGCCGGCTCCGACTCATAGAGACCCTATAAAGAGTTTCCAAGGAGCAGCTGGTGAGTTTGAACCATCAACCTTGTGGTTCAAACCGATCTTGAAGTCCACCAGGATTCCTTCACTTTCTCTTCTCTCTCTCCACACACACACACACACACACACACACACAGTCCTGGTGTGGCACTGGCTTGGTGTGGCACTGCAGGATAATGCACTGGACCGCAAAGTCAATTTAAACTGTAAGGTGGTGGTTCAAACCCACTAGTTGCTCCTTGGAAACCCTATTCAGGGTTGCTATGAGTTGAGACTGAATCAATGGCACTGAACTATATATATATAGTGTGGTGGCTCTGTAAGATAAGCACTGGACTGTGAACCACAAGGTTGGTGATTTGAGCCCCATCAGCTACTCCAAGGGAGAAAGATGTAGCTTTCTGCTCCTGCAAAGATTAGCATCCTCGGAAACCCTATACAGGGGCGCTGTGAGTCAACCAACTCAATGGCACTTAACATCAATACACACATACACACATACATACACACAAAGACGAAGGCTAGAAGAGACATATTAAATAATATACACACACACATATATGTATGTATGTATTTGTGTGTGTATGTAGTGTAGTTAGTTATTTCGTATGTCTCTTCTAGCCTTAATCTTTGTAACTCCCACCAAATGACTCTTTTCCTGATGGATCTGTCTGGGTGAGAAAAGGTGGGAGAAGATGCTGATAGTATGCCATGATTCAGAAGTGGCTGTTAACTGAGTTAATTAAGACTGTAAAGACTTGAAACTCTAGCAGGGGTATAAACTGAGCCATCTTGGTGATGTGAGTAGGCTATGTGCTCCTTTGCTTGACTAATCAAACTTGCCTCTATCTGACCTGTGGTTCTTGGGACTTGAGCCAATAGCCTGACCTGATTTGCCAGATTCCACAACCTTGTTAGTCAACAGTCCAATTCTTTGTGAGATAGGAGAATACTCTAGTTTGATACCTGAACTGCAGATTTGGGACTTGACAGCCTCCACAACCATGTGAGCTATTTTCTTGATGACCCTTGAATTCTGTGAGCTGTTGCAGTGAATTGTGGAACCCTAGGATGTTCAAGAGCACACTGAGGGGAGGAATTGTGGTTGATATCAGAATTATGGAGTGCTATAACTTGTATGACATGACCACTTATTCTCTGTCAGTTTGTCCTACTGTGGTGGCTATCATGTTGCTGTGACGCTGGAAGCTATGCCACTGGTGTTTTAAATACCATCACCCATGATGGATACGCTTCAGTGAAACTTCCAGACTAAGGCAGATTAGGAAGAAGGAGAGGTGGAGCCCTTCTGAATGATTAGGCACTGCAAACTTTATGAATAGCAGCAGGACATTGTCAGATACAGTGCCAGAAGATGAGCCCCTTAGGTTGGAAGGCACTCAAAATACAACTGGGGAAGAGCTGCCTCCTCAAAGTAGAACTAACCATGATGGTGATAATAAGCTTCAGGACCTTTATTTGCTGATAGGGAGCAACTCAAAATGAACAGAAACAGCTGCAAATATCCATTAGTAATCAGAACATGGAATGTACAAAATATAAATGTAGGAAAATTGAAAATTGTCCAAAATGAAATGGAATGCATAAAGATCGACAGCCTAAGCATTAGTAAGTGGAAATAAACTGGTTTGGCCATTCTGAATCTGACAATGATATGATTTACTATGCCAGGAATGACAAATTCAAGAGGAATGACATCACATTCATCATCAAAAAGAACATTTCAAGATCTATCTTGATGTACACTGCTATATGCGATAGGATAATATCCATACACCTACAAGGAAGACTAGTTAATAGTATTATTATTCAAATGTATGCACCAACCACTAAGGCCTGTGAAGATGAAATTGAAGAATTCTACCAAATTCTTCAGTCTGAAATTGATCAAACATGCAACCAAGATGTATTGATCATTCCTGGTGATTGGAATGTGAAGGTTAGAAACAAAGAGAAGGCTCAACAGTTGGAAAATAGGGCACTGGTGATAGAAATGATAGAAAAGGAGATCATATGATAGAATTCCGCAATACCATGACTGTTCATTGCAAGTACCTTTTTTAAAGAACATACCTCACCAGGTTGACTACACAAGAATCAAATTGACTATATATGTGGGAAGAGATGGTGGAAATGTTCAATATCATTAGCCCAAAACAAGGCCAAGGGCAGACTGTGGAACAGGACATCAATTGCTTATATATGCCAATTCAGGCTGAAGCTGAAGAAAATTAAAACAAGCCCATGAGAGGGAAAATATGACCTTAAACGTATCTTGACAATTGAGAGACTATCTTGAAGACAGATTTGATGCATTATATATACATTAATGGCTGAAGACCAGAAGAGTTGTGGAATGACATCAAGAATGTCATACAGAAAGAAAGCAAAAGTCATTGAAAAGACAGGAAAGAAAGAAAAGACCAAAATAGGTGTCAGAAGAGGCTCTGAAACTTGCTCTTGAGCATGGAGAAGCTAAAGCAAATGGAAGAAATGAGGAAGTAAAATAGCTGAAGAGGAAATTTCAAAGGGCAGCTCAAGAAAACAAAGTCGAGTATTATAATGAAGTGTGCAATGACCTAGCTTTAGAAAACCAAAAGGAAGAACATGCTTAGCATTTCTCAAGGTGAAAGAACTGAAGAAAAATCTAAGCCTCAACTTGCATTATTGAAGGATTCTATAGGCAAAATATTGAATGATGCAGAAAACATACACAGAGTCACTGTATCAAAAAGAAGTGGTTAATGTTCAGCAGTTTTCAAAAGATAGCATATGATTAAGAATTAGTGGTACTGAAGGAAGAAGTCCAAGCTGCAATGAATGCACTGGTGAAGAACAAGGCTCCAGTAATTGACAAAATACAAAGTGAAATCATTCAACAAACTGATGAAGCCCTAGATGCACTTACTCATCTATGCCAAGATATTCGGAAGACAGCTCCCAGGCCACCTGATTGGAAAATACCCATATTTGTGCCCATTCCAAAGAAAGATGACCCAACAGAATGCAGAAATCATCAACCAATATTAATATCACATGCAAGTAAAATTTGACTGAAGATAATTTTAAATGGCTTCAACAGTACATTGACAGGGATCTGCCAAAAATTCAAGCTGGATTCCGAAGAGGATGTGGAATGAGGGATATCAATTCTGATGTCAGATGAATTTTGGCTGAAAACTAAGTGCTATTGAGTCAGTTCAGACTCATAGTAACCCTGCATAGGATTTCCAAGGAGTGTCTGGTGAGTTTGAACCACTGATCTTGTGGTTCAGACCGAACTTGTGGCCAAGCGTTTATCCTATAGTGCCACACCAGGCACCAGAAATATGTTGACTAGTGCTTTATTGACTGTGCAAAGGCTTTTGGTTGTGTGAATTACAAGCTTTGGATAACATTGTGAAGAATAGACATTCCAGAACACTTTACTGTGCTCATGAGAAACCTATACATAGACCAAGAGACAGTCATTAGAACAGAACAAAAAGGATTCTGTGGGCAAAATACTGAATGATGCAGAAAACATCTGAATGGTTTAAAATTGGAAACGGTGTGCACCTGAGTTGTATTCTTTCAGCATACTTATTCTGTGTGAATGCTGAGCAAATAATATGGGAAGCTGGATTATATGAAGAAGAATGTGGCATTGGGACTGGAGGAAGACTTACTAACAACCTGCCATATGCAGATGATACAACCTTGCTTGGTGCAAGGGGAAGAGGACTTAAAATACTTACTAATGAAGATCAAAGACTATATATATAGTCTTCAGTATGGATTGTGCCTCATTGTAAAGACAACAAAAATCCTCACTACTGGAGCAATAAATAATATCATGATAAATGGAGAAAAAGACTTAATTTTGCTACGATTCACAATGAACACTCATGAAAGCATCAGTCAAGAAGTCAAATGACTTATTGTATTAGGCAAATCTGCTATGCAAGACCCCGTTAAAATGTTCAAGAGCAAAGATATCAGTTTAAGGACTAAGGCGAGTCTGACCCAAGCCATGGTATTTTTAATGTATGTGAAAGTTGGACAATGAATAAGGACAACCATAGAAGAATTGACACATTTGAATTATGGTGTCCGTAAAGAAACCTTTGGAGTTCCAAAAAGCAATCACCATAAGTTACTGAACTGACCTTGATAGACCTCTCAGTCTTGAATTGAACTGGCCAGCAGAATCCCTTGCAAGTCACTGTTTTGATTGGACCTTTTGTTGTTGTTTTGAAGGCGCCTTAATAAGACTAAGTGTATCACTGAGAGAACTTGTCTGCAGCCAGCCACTGAAGGCAGAGGCTTGTTTAAAGTTGTTTTGTTTGGAAGAAACTACATATAGGGACTGGAACCCTGGTAGCAATACTTTTTAACTTACCCTTTTATATTCATGAGTGTACATTCCCACATGTGTTGCATGTTGTTGTTGTGTAGTGCCATCAAGTCGGTTCCGACCCATAGCGACCCTGTATAGGGTTTCCAAGGAGCATCTGGTGAGCTTGGACTGCAGTCTGGTGCATTAACCCACAGCACCACACCCGGACTCCACATGTGTTGCATATCTATTATATCCATTCAATCCACCTATGTGTCTACTCATATATTATTGTTTGCTATTAATGTTATTGCAGGATTGTATACATAATAATATTTACCACTGTTATTGTTTAGTCCTGTGTACCTCCCAGTGTTTTTCTTTGCTTCTTATGAGAAGCAAAACTTTTGTTGTACCTCTTGTTATTTGGGACTTGGTAATATTGACTTACCTGTGAATGACTGCAAATAAATCCTCAGTTGTTCGAGGTTTGTTTGGAGACACGAATGCACCTTCCACTTCAGCTTGAGAGTCTTCACTGAGTGGTGAAATGATGGAGTCATCACTTGGTGATGATTCTTAAAATAAGAACAGAAGCCCCTTTAAGAGGAAGTTACTAGCATACCACTGTGCTTCACCGATTTGGGGAACAAATAGGAGTTACTTTACTGCCACTTTTTAAATAAGGAGCTCTGGTACCATTATGGTTACGAGTTGGGCTGCTAACCTCAAGGTCAGTAGTTTGAACCTACCAGGTGTTTTGCGGGAGAAAGATGAGGCTTTCTGTTCCCATAAAGATTACAGCCTCGGAAACCCTATGCAGGGTCACTATGATTCGGAACTGACTCCACGGCACATCACCACCACCACGTATCTGTCAAAGCCTAATTCCCCAATAAGAAAAGCTTAAACCTTAACTTTTATAATAAGTGAAAAAGAATAGTGGAAGGAAACCAACATTCCGGGATGTGCAGTATCATGGAGAATGTAAAAAAAAAAAGAATTTCAGGAAGCATCATGAGACAAATATCTATTATGACAAAGGTATCAACAACTGACCTTTCAAAGAAGTCTCGTCCACATTTCCTTGGGTCTCCTCTGCTCTGCTGTTATCAGAGGCACTTTTGGGTGAAATAACTGAAGCAATATTTTCCTGCTTAGAACATTTGTCAGGGAATGAATTTACAGTTGATATCTCTGATTCATAACTGATATTCCCAGGCACTTTGTCATGGTGGTGGTTCAGAACAAGTTGATGTTTAAGTTGATTGCTTATGTCTGTTACTTTTGTTGGTGAGTTGGCTTGAGATGTGATTATATCCACAGATTCAGCTTGTGCAAGTTCCTCCCAATCTATGGAGGATGCCTTCTGTACCTGTTCTAGGGTCCCATCCAGACCAGCCCCATATTGTGTTATTTTACCATCAAAATCATTATTTGAGTGGGTAGCAGAGACCCTCTGAAATTCTTCTGGGGAAAAGTCATACTTTTTACTTGGTGTGTTTCCTGAAATAGGCTCGCTCTCTATATTTATTTGGTCTTTTGTGACATTTGAATCTAGACGATTGCTACCAGCTGAGGTTGCAATTTCTGGATCACAATGATTCTTCACATCAAGTGTAGCTTTTGTTTCTAAATGTATTTTATCTGGTCCCATCTCAACTGCAGTGGCATCTAAAAAGGACAGTATGGAGTCTTCGGTGGAGTACTGGCGTGATAATGATTTCTTAGTACTATGTTGCCTAATCTTCCCTGGAGACAAGGCAGCCATTGTGAGAGTGCTTTCCTCTAAGTAGGGGAGATCCGTATTGTCGCCTTCTTTTTGCTTAGCTTCTTCAGACTTACTGATGGATCTTAGGTTAACAGATTTCAGGACTGTTGGTGTAATTGCAAGGGATGGTGGAGGATTCGACCTTAGTGTATCTCCTACTGTGTTTTGTTTACTGTGACTGAAAACGTGCAATGGATGACGGTGGTGGAATGGTTTATTCAAGACATTATGAAGAGCACTTAGGTCAAGATGAGTAGGAGGTATAATTGGAAGTTCAAGGTCTTTACTCAATGATAGAGTTCCATCTTTTAAAGAGGGTTGCTGTAGTGAGGATTTCCTTTCTGGGACTTTAGGTTTTCTTTTGCTACCTCCAGGAGACAATGGGCCGGAAAAGAAAGCTGTAGGGAAAGAGGATGTTGGCGTTTCAGACTGGCTTGAATAGCCACTTGATGGAGATGCCAAGCCAGCCAGCTTCTCTGGTGAAACAAGTTTAAACTCATTGTCAACAGAAGGTAGGGATGGGGTAGTGGCTCTTGATTCTGATTGAGATGTTTGGGATTCAGAGCTCTCTGGAGATTTGATGCATTCGATTACTGTGGTACCTGTAGCCGTGCTTGAATTAGATAGAGATCTGTAGGGATCATTTGTTTTCAAGTCATTGAGAAGCCAGAGATCTGCATAATGAGTTGATTCAGCACCTTCATCTTTGAATGGTGGAATATCTGAACTGTCTAACTGGGGTTCCGTAATACCATGTTCACTCTGGTTCATCCAAGAAGGTTCTTGCTTGGTGGGAAGATTGGCATTTTCCATACGAGAAGGTGTGTTGGAGAAATCAAGAGGCAGCTTCATTTCCCTGGAACTATGAGGCAGGTGCTGACCACTACTTATCATTGGTTCTTTCTTCTCAGAAACCTCTGCATTTCCTTCAGTCTTCCTCAATGAAGAGCTACGTTTAGGTGGGGTAGGCTTTGCCTTTGGCTTTCTGAAAGAGATGCTTGGTCTCCCTTGCCTTCTGTGGTCTATATAGTCTGGCCAGGCACAGTCTGGAACACTAGGAGGAACCCCAACACTCTGGCCATTTTCAGGGCCCAGTGCTGCATAGTGACAGACATAATTCTTACTAGCTTTGAGACCACAGTCAAAATGCATGGAAGTATAGTACCCTTCTGTGTCCACCGAAAAGTGAGAGCTGGTGTCGGCTTTGTCTGATGGAGACTTTTCCAGAAAGCTGTCATAAGTGGCCATGCTCGTGAAGCTTGGGCAGCCCAGGCTGTCGGTCTTAGGACGCTCAGGACTAAAATCCTGGCGGCAGGAGGCATCGTGATGGTGGTGTAGGTAATTCCACTCACTGTCACTTGTGTTGCTGTTGTTAGGGTCATCCAGCAAATCTGCAACGGTGGAAGTAAAGGAGTTTGCCCGGTGGCCTCTCACTTTATCCACGTGGTCATTGTACTGCTCTGTCACGAAGACACTGGAGTCCTCATTAGCATGAGGGGCCGTGTTGAGTGACAGCTCTGAATCACAGTGTGAAGAGCCAGTGAGAGGAGGAGACGCAGCAGGAGGGATTGTCTCTGAGGTCTGTGAGGGGCATGTGGAGCTGCTCCCACTCCAGTTCCCACTAGATGACTGGTGGTCGTCTTTCTGGTCCATGTGGCTGCTGAGGAGGACGCCAGCTGTGGAGATGCAATGGATGGGGCTCCCAAAGGTGTCTGAGTTGGAGGAGATGTCACAGCTACCAGAGTCGGCAGCCATTCTGGACAGACGAGACCTCCCTCTCTCACTTAACTTGTGCTGGGGACTGTGAAGATGTTGAGAACAGGCCAGGCCTAAAGCAGGCTGGTCTTCCTGTGCACTTGGGCTGCTTGGGGCCTCACTGCAATCATTGGGAGCTCTTTCATGGTCACCTATGAAAGACTCCCCCTCTTCGTATGCTGAGGGCTTAGCACCAACTTTAGGCTCAGCAGCCCCACCTCTATTACCCTCCCGGGGCAGGCTCCGAGATCTTGTGCGGCTGCTGACTGCAGTGGTAAACATAGCATCGCCTTTGTCAGCCAGCGCAGAGATGTTGCCAGCGGAATGAGAAAGGGAAGCTGCAATGCTCTGACCCCTTTGAGCTCTGATTCTCCTTCTGGATGGAGCAGCAATCAGAATATCCTCAGTTTGGCACTCAGAGTCCCTGGTCCCGGACCTCCTATTGACAGCACTGGCAGGGTCTGGATTTGTGTGCACAATGACATTCCTTTCCCTGGCCACTGGTGATTCATCGGAATCTAGGGTACATGGAGAGCACAGTGAGGTCTTTTCTACATCAGCAGGTTAACAAACGGTTTGAGAGAAATCTACACATCTGTGTACCCATATATATAATTAGGAGAAAGTTAAAGATGCTCTGGAGAATTTATCTACTTATCTTACCTACCCATCTATCTTTATCTACCTACCTGCCTGCATACATACATACATTTTTAAAGAAGATATGCTTTTAGCTATTTTGTGAATTATTCCTCTATTCACTATCAAATTCCTTGGTCCTGATAAATGGACAAAGTAATTTTCTTTTCTCTCTTTCTTTTTTTAAACTAAGACATTTATTTTATCTTCTTGGCATCACTACAATATGCTTTTCATTTTTACTTTGTAATATAAGCATGGTGAAATAAAATCATAGTGTTCATTATAAGAAAGAAAAATCTTGTTTACAAGAGATGCTGCCATAGAGATTAAAAACCATAGAAAACAAAAAACCAAACCCACTGCCATCAAGTGGATCCTGACTCATAATGAGGCTTTCTGAGGCTGTAAATATGTATGGGAGTAGAAAACCTCATCTTTCTCCTGAGGAGTTTGAACTGTTGACCTTGCAGTTAGCAGTCCAATGCTTATTCCTACAGTGCCACTGGGCTCTTCATAAAGCAGAGCAGATATTCTGAAAAATTCCTATCTAAAAATTCCTATCTATGAGGAATGTGGTAGCTCTATAGGATAACCACTAGACTGTGAATCACAAGGTTGGCAGTTCGAGCCTACCAGTTGCTCTATGATAGAACTGAGGCTTTCTGCTCCACAATAATTTAAAAAGTCTTGGAAACCCTATACAGGGTCGCTGTGAGTCAGAACCAAATCAATGGCGCTTAACAACAACAACAAAGGCTATCTATTGTATTACCAATATTCAATATTTAATTGGATATACTTGAAATTTACCTTTGGAAATAATTAATGCCAAAAAGGATCTCTCTTCAAATAAAGTTACAATTTTACAAAAAAATCCTTCATTGAATCTTGCTTTTTAGTCACAATTTCCACCTTAATAAAACTTTTTCAAATTAGCAAATTTCAACCATAAAACCTGGACTTACATGCCTAAATCCATAAGGTCAAATTTCAAGGAACAGAGATTTAAAACACAATTCCCACCTTGCTTGCAGAATACTAAACAAATAAACACCATTTAAAAACTCTAACTTAGTGGTTACGAGTAGAGCTGCTAACCTCAAGATCAGCAGTTCGAAACTACCAGCTATTCTGTAGGAGAAAGATAAGACTTTCTGCTCCCGTAAAAATTTACAGCCTCAGAAACCCTATACAGGCTGGCTATGAGTTGAAACCGACTCCACAGCACATAACCACCACCACTTAAAACTGTTTAATATGATTAAGGAAGCTGGTTGAAGGGCAGTTTCCATTTCATCTCTTTATAACCTGCACTAGACAGAAGGATAACCAGGAACGATTTTTATACCATACCTATTTCTTGTTGAACTCTTCGGGGGATTCCCGAGATGGTTTTCCTCCTCCTCAATTTACGTCTCCGCTGTAGTACAGATTGTGAATGAACAAGAGAGCAGCGTATACTAGCCTCTCGGTCAAAACCAACTCCTGCAAACCACAAATAGGTCTCAGTAGTCTTTAGAAATGGCAAACAAATTTTCATTTGCTTGGAACACAGTGATATTTATTGATTGGAAGTAAGGGAAGGGTTTGGATTAAGCCTGTGAACAAGTATAAGGGAGCCCTTATTCAACTCTTATTTAAACCATGCTGCATGCAGTACATTAGGCTTTACAGCTAAATGCAGCTCTCCCTGCTTTACAGCTGAATGACAGCTTTCCCTGCCAAAAGTAACACAAAGGAGGAAAATCAAAAGAAAGAGAAGAGGAAAATAACATAAAAAATCACTTTCATCCACAGAAATGGCTCTGCGAGGACGTCAATAAAACCTTTAGTTACTACTATTTACTGGTCTATTTCTGGACTCTCCAAAGCTGATACCTTTGCAATAGTAGATCAGCAGTCAGGATGTTAATCAGAATTAGTTCAGCCAATGTAACCTGACCCATTTCTTAATTAAAAGTGCCTTTGTATTTGTTATGGTTTCCCCTCTACCTTCTGTGCCTAAACCTTTCCTTTCACACCACACACGCACATGCACACACCCCACCCCCATCTGTGAGGACAATCAACAGCCTAGAGATTTTTTTTTGTGTGTTGAATCATCACATAGTTCCTGCTGACTAAATTGGATAATTTCTGGTTTAGCACCAGGTGTCTTATCAATGTAAATTAAAAAAATAATAAATAAGGCAATCCCAAATCCTACACTTAAATGGGTCCAGCCTCTATAGCTACCATAAAGCTGCAGTTTCCATCTGTTTGGTTCTGTAAACATGGGACAAACCGCAATGCTTGTGAGTTTGACTTCTAGGTAAGAGTAATGACACTATGTATAGTCCTAGCAAAACTAGAAGGCTTGGCGGGGAGATGAGGAGCTCCAACTTTTGTCTGATACAGGTATACCACATGCACTTTCCAGAATACACTTTGCTTCAGAAAGCCATACTGGTGTGCTTTGGAATCTGGTCATCTCATTGTTTATCCTGATTGTTAAGTGTAGGGCAGGATGCCATGTTAAATCTTGGTTCAGCTATATAATGATGCAATTTGAGTTCAGCTGAGGATCACAGTGCCAATAGTTTTTAGATCTCATTTTGAAAACCTATGTAATATGCCACATGATGAATATATGGCAATATTATCATATTATCAGAGAGCTAGCACTAATGGCATTTTCCTTTCTTAGTTCTGACCCAAACTTATGATCCTTCATTAGAATCTAAATAAGAGTAATTATAGAACACATAGCAGGTAGACACAGATATTGGGTGTTATATGGACATTATTAACAACTTTCTCATTAAAATTCTTAAAACCATGGATAACA
>NW_006408536.1:18043225-18074253 GCF_000296735.1 Chrysochloris asiatica
AAAAAAAAAAAAAAAAAAAAAAAAAATCACAAAACAGTGACCTATAACCATAGTATCCAAAACAAAAATCATTGCCATCAAGTCAATTCCAACACCTAGCAACCCTACAGGACAAAGGAGAACTGCCCCAGAGGGTGTCCAGTCATTTCCTCCTACATTTTACTTATATTGTAGTTATTGAGAGTTACTGAGAGCACTCAATAGTTTCTCCATGGACAATTTAACAATTGTGCTTACATTCTCTGAGTTGTGTAACCATTCTCATCTCCCATTTCTGAGTTGTTCCTCCCTCATTAACATAAAATCCAAGCACCCTAAGGCTCCTATCTAATCTTTTGAGTTCCCTGTTGTCAATTTGATCCTGTATGGACAGTTTTAAAATGAGCACAATGCTCCAGGCAGACATTTTTTACTAGTTAAGTGAAACTACTGTTTGGTTTTAAGATGACTTCAGGGAATACTTTTGGTTTAAGATTTAAAGATTGTCTTAAGGCAATAGTTCTAGGGTTTCATTCAGGCTCCATGACTCCAGAAAGTCTAGAGTTCATGAAAATTTTTAATTCTATTCTGCGTTTTCTCCCTTTGGATCAGGATTCTTATATGGAATCATTTATAAAAATGTTCATTAATGGTAGCTGCGCACCATCCAGTTCCTCTGGTTTTATGGCAAAGAAGCCAGATGTTCATGAAGGCAATTAGGCACACATTTCATATCCTCCTCCTATTCCTGAATCTCCTCCTTCCTCTGTTGTGTCAGGTGACTAGAGGTCAATTGTGCCTTGGATGGCTACTTGCAAGCTTTTATGATCCTAGGTGTGCTGTTCAATGAACTAGAAGGTAGAATTGAAGCACTAAGCATGCTATTAAGCCACTGACCTGGGATGTCTTATGAAATCATGACCCTAAACCTTCAAACTAAGGAACAAAATCCCAGGAAACTTCTAGTAGTACACAAAAAGCCTCATCAGCTACTTTTTGTGTGTGTATTGTTGCTATTGTAAATATATATCTCACACAACTTTTGCCAATTCAACTTTTTCTATGTGTACAACTTACTGAAAGCAAAACAATAATTGTCTGCGCAACCCTACCCTTAATAAATGGGATTTTTCTATCACAATTAGCCCTTCTTTTCCCTCTCCCTCCTGCCCCTGGCAGGAAACGAGTAAACTTTGGCCTCTATACATTTGGTTTTACTTGTCTTTTCATATAAGTTCAAGGCTGTAATCTTTATGGTTGGAGACTGCCACAACCTTCTCCTGAGGATTGGTTAGTAGGGCATAAGAACTGACCTTTCAGCGCTTAACCAGCATGCCACAAGGACACCTTATAATCATGGTACTAAATTGGAAAACAAGATTTTACTGACAGTGCCCTCAAGAAAGCAGGTGCTGATGTTCCCACAGTTGAAAGTTAGTTTAAGAGGGTGTCAAAATGATATGTCTGGGCAGCTGAACTTCCTAATACATCCCGTTTCAATTATGGAAGTCAGATAAGTGAAGATCCTTAGAAAAATTTATCCTCCAAGTTGAATAAGTAATCAAAAAAATAAACTTCCAGCTCATGATCAACTAAACTCTCTTTTTTTCAGGAAGGAAATAATATCTGCCCCAGATACCTAATCACCATTGGCTTCTCTCTTTGTGTGAGAGAAATGTGAGCGAGGTTAATACTATCCATGTTCCAAACACATCTCAAGAGATAGATAATCATTAGTCACAGATTACCAGAATGAAAAAGACTCAAAATATGGCTGTTCTTAAAATGTCAATATATAAATAAAGTATAAATACTATAGATGTTTAAAGAAAGCCCAATGTATAGATCTGTTAATTTCTCTCTTGAACATCTGAGTGTTCCATAACACTATTTTACTTATAACTAAAGTTACCAGATTCAATTCTAGAATTTAAAATTGTTGCCAATATACACGGAAAGTACAATGCAAACAGGCTTTTATTCTACCTAGACTGATAAACTATTACTATACAGAAGGAGGAGTAGAAAATGAAAGACAAAAAGGCTTACTGGTTTTAGAATACAATACAGCCTTCATCTAGGCATCCATAAATTGTTAGCTTAAAAATCCTTAGAGTCAATCCTTAAAGTCTCCTTGATCTTTGTAAAAAAGCCTACCTTCATCCAAGGAAGCATGGAAACAAATTTTGTTGTTGGCCTATATGACCATTACTTGCAATTTTAGAAACCTGGGGCTTGTGGTTTTCTTTCTTGTAGTGCCACGCATTATCATGTGATTAATCACTGCCACTTTCTCCATTAGTTCAGTCAGCTATGGCCAGAGAGCTTTCAGTTAATTTTTTTTTTCTCTCACAAAGAAACTATCATTTACAAAAAAAATGGCACAGCACAGCATATGCAAATTATTGTTAAAAATCTAACTAAAGCATTGTACACATTTTTTGAGTTGTATAAGGAGCTCTGGTAGCGTAGTGGTTACGAATCAGGATGCAAACCACAAGGTCAGCAGTTCGAAACTACCAGCTGCTCTGTGGGAGAAAGATGAGGCTTTCTGCTCCCGTAAAGATTTACAGCCTCGGAAACCCTGTTCAGGGTCGCTATGGGTCGGAACCGACTCGATGGCACTTAACAACAACAACAATTTGGATGAAAAAGTTATTACCTGTTTATTAAGTGGTATCTTAATGGTAGTCCCAGCAACACAAATATTGGCTATATCTAACAGACAGAATATTCCAACCCAATTGCCCCTAAGAAAAGAACAGAACCATACCAGTGACATTGATGGGAATAATGCAAGAAGAAATCACTTGGGCATCTTGTTTCATCTTCTCCTCTGGTGTTGGGAGAGGTAGGGCTTTGCTCCAGTTGGTCTGCTTATCCAGTGTTGAGGGGATGTTGTGTATCGGGTTTTTCGGCCTCTGCCCTAACATGACATCTGTATCTTCATCCTCTGGGGGATGAGACTGCAAATGAAATATATACAGACTCAGCCTTCTTAGTTCACAAACACACATATAAGGCATTTCACAGTTTAGTTAAGAGACATGAAGTCAGAAATAAGTTTTCAGGACAAAGGAGAAATTTCTGAAGGTAGAACACACAACTAATTCAAAGTATGATTTCAATAGTCAAGAGACACAAAGGCAAAGGAAAAATAGGCTAAATAAACATGCTCTTTAGGTTAAGTGGATTCAGAAGAGAGATAAAGTAACCAGAAATCTCTAAACTTCAAAGTAAAAAGAAATATGAATCTCGAATCCAGTGGAAGCCAGGTCCACAGCTGGATATCTATGTCACCATAAATTCCTATCGAATGCTAGGTGGCTAGGATCAAAGGAAGGCGATGACTTAGATGCCTGTGTCAAAATTCAGAAAGCATGCCAGAAAACCTAGAGGCAGGAGTCATTCCAAAACCAAGTACCTGAAAGACAAGCCAACCAAATCCAAGGGGCCAGTTCATTTCACTGTAGGATTCCAGCATTAGTGAAAACCATTTCAGCAGCACCCTTTTATGGATACTGTATACACAGGGAAAAGCCAAAGTAACAGTCTTCCCCTCCCAACTCCAGTGGAAAATACAAATGCTGTTACTGAGAAAGATTCAAGTGTATTTTGTTTTCAAATCTGGGAGGCTATTTTCTGTGGGGTTTGCAGAAGTGTGAAGCTTTTCTCCCAGTTGTACAAGTTAGGGTGCTTTCACTTCTATACGGCATTTGAGAATTCTTTGATAAACATTAATCTTGTCTAACTTTTATTTCAGAGTTAGACTCCTAGCCCAGCTTATTAAAAAGACTCCATCCTGATTTTTATTTCCAAGTTGGCTTGCTACATCAGATTATTAAAAGACCCAGTTTTCATCACTGAACTGAGTGTTATTTGTTTACACAATTTAGAAGAAGGTGAACATTTGTTTAAAATTAATACTTTTCCTCTTATTTCATTAAGCTTTCTATAATATTCTATATTGAAGCCAGGCTCATTTAGCTTTCATTTCTCTTCTCACATTTAGCAATCTTATGTTGCTTCAAAGGATTTCACAGACTGTCAAATGAATGGTTCTCATGCCCTTAAGGAGCTGATTACAGAGCCTCTTGATTGAACACACAGCATTTGCTTACCTTGTCAGAGGTTCCTGCGCAGCCCCCCAACACACCCAAGAGGATATGATTCCCCCCCTTGAGAAAAATGTGTTCGCCATGAACATTTTAGTAAAAGACTGCCTGCAACCTTCTTTCTCTCTTCAGCTTTTGTGCAGATTCCCAGCGAAGTGAATAGCTCAAATAAAGTTCGGGCACAAAAGACTTTGTTTCCTAGGTAACTTCCAAAGAGAAAAAAAAAGTTTGGTGCATGCAAAAGGGACAGAAAGAGAGAGAGAGAGAGACCAAGAGCCAGTGTGCAAGTGAGCTAGAGCTGGAGCGACCCCCACCCTCCATTTTGTAGGTGATTCCTTCCTTGAATAACAATGGACTGGGGAACACAGAAAGAATGGGGACCTGACTACAGCCCAGACCCACAGAATCATTTTGTCCCACTCTTGGTTTTGATTTGAGAAGCTGAATCTAACACTTCTGATAAATATAGGGCAAGTCTGAATTTCTTTCCTGGAAATTACAAAGTCCAGGAACAGCATCAGATGATGCCCTTAATTGCAATTTAGCGGGGAGGGGACAGTAAATGGGCAAAAATCCAAAGGCATAGTTGTCTACATTATACTTGATTTAATTCAAGTTAGGAAAATACCGCTCTCTATGTTGATTGACAAGAAAACACCGTTAGTTAGAAAGAGAGTTTGCAGTAAAATTAAAGAGAAGAAAATGAAAGTTTGTGGAGAGAGTGGGGTAGGGCTGTGAAGGAAGGTTCTCAGAGCCAATACCTTTCTACTCCAAGGGGTCATGTGGCAACACTCAGTGGGGGAGGGCGAGCGGGTGCTGTTAAACTAAGAACATGAAATGCAAAAAAAGAAAAAAATTAAAAACATGCACACAGCACACAATATACTCCAGTTAAACCAAATTCATGATATGAATGAATGAATATGAATATACTGGGATAACTTCCTTCCTTTTAAATGAGTATATTTAGAGGTAGCTGAATTAGAAGGAACCCTGGTGATGCAGTGGTTAGGTTCTTGGCTGTTAACCAAAAGTCATTGGTTCAAACTTACTAGGCACTCTGAGGAAGAAAGACATGGCAGTCTGCTTCCTTAAAGCTTTACAGCCTTGGCATTGTAGGGTAAGTACTGGACTGTGAATCACAAGGTTGGCAGCTCAAACCTACCAGCTGCTCCTTGGAAACCCTGTACAGGATCTCTATGAATCGAAATTGATTCGACAGCACTCAACAACAGCAACAAAACCCTGGTGTGGTGCTGTAGGATAAGCACTTGACTACTAACCACAAGGTCGGTGGTTTAAACTCACCAGTCACTCCTCAGAAACACTATACAGGGTCACCATTAGAACTGACTCCATGGCACCTAACAACAACAACAAACTCTATGGTTTATAAACCCCAAACAAGATGGCTTTGCACAGTGACAGTAGCAGTGGGCGGCCGTGTTCCGTTCTGTTGTGCACAGTGTCGCTATGAGATGGAGCCAACTCCACAGCACTGAACAACAACAACCCCTATGGGGCAGTTCTACTCTTATAGGATCCTGTAAGTTGAAATAAACTCCAAGACACTGGGTTTGGTTTTATTTGGGGTTTAGCATAAACAGTGATTAAGAATATAGACCTAGAGCTAAACTGAGTCCAAATCCTGGCCCCAGGCACTTGCTTGCTGTGAGCAAATTATTTATTTGACCAGCGATAATTACTCAGCCTCTTTAAGGTCAGTTTTCTTATCTGTAAGATAGGTATAATAGAATCAAACTTCCAGAGCTGTTTTGCTGTTCTGAGGATGAACGGAGTAAATATACTTGGAATAATCCTGGCACATGATAAGCTCTGTGCATCAGTAAATGTACACCTTATTATTATTATCATCACCACGCTTACCTGGTGAGATTGTCTTTGGAAATTGTACTCTTTCTATATTTTATATCTCACCCCATTTGTTAATTTGGGAAAGACCAAATTATTTTCTTTTCATAGAATGATTGTATTTTCCTGTGAACTAGTTGGAAGACAACTTCCTGGATAATTCCCTCCCTTGAACTGCTCAAACTTTGCCTCCTCCTCATATTCAGAAACTAACTCTAGTTGGAGACAGGCCAGTTTCAGGTGTGTACAACCTGTGCAGTTGTACAAGGCCCACTTTTGGTTTAACTCTCTACTGTCACTGTCCTGAGATTCTTAAGTTCTCAACAGGGGGCCCTGCATTTTCACTTTGTACCGGGCTCCACAAATTATGTAGACAGTACTGTTTGGAGAATAATCTGGTAGCCCAAATCTTCTTTGTGAAATATACTGAGATAGACACTGAAACTCTCTTAAATACTAAGCCAGCTCAATTTGGGATTCAATTATACATTTATAATAGGACTTACTCTATATAGCACCATTTTAATGTAAAACAAATTATTCCTGTATGTGTGGGGTTTTTTTCTTCTTATTCTTCTTCTTCCATCTATTAGATGATAAATTCCTGGAGTCCAGGAGCCCTATTTATTTTTCTTTTACTCTTCCATAATGATAGCGAAGTGTCTCCCCCATTGTGAGACTTCAAAAAAGTATTTGTTGACTTGAATGACAGAAGCTCTGAGTGTTATAACAATGATGAGAGACCCAAAGGTACTTACCATCTTCGTTCAAATAGGTGATGACAATGATAGAAAAGGATTCCAACACTTGGTTCCAATACTGATGTATGCGGGGCCTAGTTATTCTTAAGTCTACAGCAGATATACATTTCTTTTGGGAACATTTGGGGACTAAATCCATTATCAATTTCTAAGTTTTAGCTGACAGATTTGCTCATTAATTTGTTAAAGTTAAGCAATGCTATCTCCTCAGCCCAGGTAATTTTGATATAGATCTATTTGCAACAAGTGATTCTGTAGGGTCAAACCCACCAGCTACTTCTTGGAAACCCTGTGAGTTGGAACTGACTCCAAACACTAAACAACACCAGCAGTGGCTCTACAAATAGAAAAGGTGGACTACTTCTGAATGTTTAGCCACTGAAAACCTTATGAGTACCAGCAAAACCTTGTCAGATATAGGGCCAGAAGAAGAGCCCCTAAGGTTGGAAGGCAATCAAAACATGACTGCCTCCTGAAAGTAAAGTTGACCATAATGACTTGAATGGAGCAATGAAATTGAAACCTGCATTTGCTGATGGAGCACAACTCAAAATGAGAAGAAACAGCTGCAAACATCCATTAATAATTGGAACACGGAATGTATGAAGTGTGAATCTAAGAAAATTGAAAGTTGTCAAAAATGAAATAGAACCACAAAGATCCCTATCCTAGGCGTTAGTGAGCTGAAATGGCCTGGCATTGCCATTTTGAATCAGACAATCATATGGTGGAGTATGCCAGGAATGTCAAATTTCAGAGGAATGATGTTGCATTCAGCATCAAAAAGAATATTTCAGGATATATCTTGAAGTACAGTACTGTCTGTAATAGGTTAATATCCATAAACCTATAAGGAAAAGCAGTTAATACCACTATTATTCAAATTTAAGCACCACTTACTAAAGCCAGTGATGATGAAATAGAAGAATTCTACAAACTTCTTCAGTATGAAATTGATCGAACATGCAATCAAGATGCATTAATAATTATTGGTGATTAGAATGTGAAACAAAGAGGAAGGATCTGTACTTGGAAAATATGGCCTTGGTGATAGAAATGATGCTGGAGATCCTATGATCAAATTTTGTAAGACTTATTCATTACAATTACCCTTTTAAAACAACATTAAAATCCAAAACAAAAATGGCAGTATGAATTGGCTACTACAAGAACAAGTTGTTCACTGGGAAGCCATCAAGTCCCTTCAGAACAAACCCCCCTCCAAGACTGAAACTCAAAGGGAACACATAAGCAGCCATGTAAGCTTGCTGGCGACCATGTTGGTCTAGTGGTGAGTGGAAGAGAGGGAAAGGCAGCAATGAAGAAATGGGCTGAGTTCAGTCACGCTCCATAGACTACTGCTGATCTGAAGAGGAGAGAAAGAGGAAGGGCTGGTTGGTCCGAAGTGCGGTTAGACCTGGGGATTCCTGAGCTGAGATTGAAGCATCCAGCTGATATCAAGTGAGGGGAAATGCACAAGAATGTCCAAACTTGCAGATAGTACCCATTTGACCTAGCCTTGATGGCTTGATAATAAAAACTCAACTAGAGGAAGATTTAAAAAAACAAAACAAAACCCAACAATTTTTGATAAAGCAAACGAGTGTAAATTGCTACAATTTGATGAACTTGACCTATACTTACAGATGTAGTAGCTCAAATACCAACTGAGAGGGAAAGAGTCTTCACATCAAGTATCAATGGTATTCCTTCAATAGGGATGGGCAACTTAGGCATTGGCTACCTAAAATGAGGGGGTGATAAAGGTACAAAGTGACGAGCTTGCAAGTTTTCAAGAGGGAGTTCAATTTAAGAGTGTGCAGGGGAAGGTAGAATCCCCACTGAA
The DNA here is from genome assembly GCF_000296735.1 of Chrysochloris asiatica. Classification (NCBI taxonomy): domain Eukaryota; kingdom Metazoa; phylum Chordata; class Mammalia; order Afrosoricida; family Chrysochloridae; genus Chrysochloris; species Chrysochloris asiatica. Next base: position 18,051,799 of record NW_006408536.1, read on the forward strand.
TAGTTTTCATCTTGTCTAGACGGGTCTGGTGAAAAGAGATGGGGATGAGATTCTTATGATTCAATAGTGAGTAATTGTTATCATGACTAATTGCAACTGTCACAACTGTAAAGGTAGAAGTTGTGTACCAAAAGGGGCGGGGGGGATAGTTAATCTTACAGTCCAAGAACAGAGGACCCTAGGACCATCAAGGGAGAAGAGCATGAACAGAATGTGGGGCCCTATCCGGAGAAGCAGCGACACCAGAGATGAAGGCAGAGATGATGACATTGAGAAATAGAGCAGCTGAGGACTCTAGACTCATGGAAAGAGAGGGACTGGGTGCTGGCGGCCAGGTGCTGGCAGGCTGGAGGCAGGCTTGCAGAATGTGCCCATTGGTTGTTTAAATTATTATATGTTCCTGAGTCTTTCTCTGTACATCTCCCCCTGCCTCCCCCCAAAAAACCCCACAAAAACCGGGAATGAAAGCAAATACTGTTGAATGATGATGCACGGAGGAGACCTGTAATCATTGCAGTGAAACTATGGTGTGAAGCCAATGTTTTCCCATGTAAACTAGCACTCAGTTCACAATAAACACTTATTTAAATAATAAAAAAAAACATTAAAGCTGACTATACACAGGATCTCATGGAGCTCTGGTAGCATAGTGGTTATGAGTTGGGCTGCTAACCTCAAGGTCTAGCAGTTCAAAATTACCAGCTGTTCTGGGGGAGAAAGATGAGGCTTTTTGCTCCCATCAAGATTTACAAGCTTGGAAACCCTATACAGGGTTGTTATGAGTTGGAACCAACTCCATGGCATACCACCACCATACACAGGACCTCACCAGATGGAATACACAGGGATCAAATTGACTACATCTGTGGAAAGAGACAGTGGAAAAGCTCAATATCGTCAGCCAAAACAAGGTCAGGGCAGACTGTGGAACAGACCATCAATTGCTTATATGCAAGTTTAGGCTGAAGCTGAAGAAAATGAAAACAAGTCCATGAGAGCCAAAATATGACCTTGAACATGTCCCACCTAAACTTAGAGACCATTTCAAGAACAGATTTGATGTATTAGACTGAAGACCAGAAGAGTTGTGGGATGACATGAAGAACATCATCCATGAAAAATACATAAGGTTTTTAAAAAGACAGGAAAGAAATAAAAGACCAAATGGATTTCAGGAGAGACTCTGAAACTTGCTTTTAAGTGTAGGTGGTGGTGGTTATGTGCCGTGAACTCAGTTCTGACTCATAGTGACCCTTTATAGGGTTTCCAAGGCTGTAAATCTTTATGGGAGAAGAAAACCTAATCTTTCTCCCATGGAATGGCTGGTAGTTTCAAATTGTTGACCTTGAGGTTAGCAGTCCGACTTGTAACCACTACGCTACCAGAGCTGTAGAGAAGCTAAAGTGAGTAGAAGAAATGAGGAAATAAAAGCTGAATGGAAAATTTCAAAGGGCAGCTAAAGAAGACAACATATAATGAAATGTGCAAAGGCTTGGAGTTAGAGAACCAAAAGGGAAGAACAGCTTGAACATTTCTCAAGCTGAAAGAACTGAAGACAAAAAGTCAAGACTTGACTTGAAATATTGACAGATTCTGTGTAGGGTAAGCACTAGTCTGCTAACCACAGGTTTGGCAGATCAGATGCACCAGATGCTCCTTGGAAACCCTATACAGGGTCACTATGGATTGGAACTGACTTGATGGCACTTAACAAAAACAAGGGCAAAATACTGAATGGTACAGAAAGCATCAAAAGAAGATGGACACAGAGTCACTGTAACAAAAATAAATGGTCAATGTTCAACTATTTCAAGAGGTCACGTGACTAAGAACCGATGGTATTGAAGGAAGAAGTCCAAGCTGCACTGAAGGCATGGGTGTAAAACAAAGCTCCAGTAAGTGATGGACTGCAAATGGAAGCCTTTGAACAAAGTGATGCAGCTCTGGAGGCGCTCACTCATCTGTGCCAAGATATTTGAACAATAGCTACCCGGCCAACAGATTGAACGAGATGCATGTTTGTGCTCATTTCAAAGAGAGGTGATCCAACAGAATGAACAAATCATCTAATATATCACTAGTATCACATGCAAGTAAAATTTTTCTGAAGATAATCCAAAAATGGTTGCAACAGTACCAGAGTTACCAGAAATTCAAGCAGGACTCAGAACAGGCCGTGGAGCCAGGGATAGCATTGCTGATGGCAGCTGAATCTTGGCTAAAAGCATAGAATACGAGAAAAAATGTTTACTTATGCTCTATTGATTATGCAAGGCTTTCCACTTTGTTGATCATAACAGATTTATGAATCATAACAAATTAACATTGCAAAAAAATGGGTATTCCAGAACACTTAATTGTGCTCATGAGGAACCTGTATAAAGACCAAGAGGTAGTCATTAGAGAGCAACAAAGGAATACTGAATGGTTTAAAATCAGGAAAAGTGTGTTACAGAGTTGTATCCTTTGACCGTATTTATTCAATCTGTATGCTGAGCGCAAGTAATCTGAGGAACTGGATTATATGAAGAAGAACACGGCATCAGGATTGGAGGAAAGATTCATTAACAACCTAACGACCTGCCATATATGATTCAATCTTGGTTGCTGAAAGCAAAGAGGACTTAAAATACTTACTATTGAAATTCAAAGACTACAGCCTTCAGTATGGATTGCATCTCAGTGTAAAGAAAACAAAAATCCTCACAACTGGACCAATAGGTAATATCATGATAAATGGAGAAAAGATTGAAATTGGCTTCATTTTGCTTGGATCCACAATCAATACTCATGGAAGCAGCAGTCAAGAAATCAAACAAGATATTGCAATAGGAAAATCTGCTGTAAAAGACCTCTTTAAAGTGCTGAAGAGCTAATTTATCAGTTTGAGGACTAAGATGCGCCAGACCCAAGCACATCTTATTTTCAGTCGCCTCATATGCATGTTGGATGGTGAATAAGAAAGACTGTAGACGAAATGATGCGTTTGCATTATGGTGTTGGAGAAGAATATTAAATGTCCCATGGACTGCCAAAACAAATCTGTTTTGGAAAAAGTGCAGCCAGATTGCTCCTTAGAAGCAAGAATGGTGAGACCTCATGTCCTGTATTTTGAACATGTTATCAGGAAGGACCAATCCGTGGAGGACATCATGTTTTGAAAAGTGAAGGGTCAGCAAAAAAGAGGATGCTCCCCAATGGAATGGACTGCCACAGGGTAGCCACAGTGGGCTCAGACCTAACTATTGTGGCGGTGGTACAGGACCAAGGCAGTGTTTCATTCTATCCTGTGTACGGTTGCTATGAGTTGGAACCAACTCTAGGGCATTCACTCAGAGTGACCATTTTGACAGATATGGTGGGTATGAATTCAGACATTTACCTGGTTCTGCCCACCTCATTAAACAAGCATGAGTAACACCTAGAAATGACTAAGGATGACAAATCCAGAGAGTTAGCTCAGACTATTAAATTTTGGTCACCATGATCAGGTCAAAGTCTCCTTGGTTTACACCCCACATGTTGGATTCAACCCTCACATGCTGGAGGTTGGAACTACTATCAACATAGCAGAAAGGCCGATTTCTCTTCAACTGATCAGCCTCTCTGCTATGTTGATAGCTCCAACCTCTAGTTTGTGAAGGCTGAAACTAGGCACTCTTGGCTTAGAATGTGGAAGAATTGTGTTCTTTGGTTTCTCTCCATAGACATAAGCACTCAAGTTCCTGCAGATGGTGTGTGGATTTCCAGTATTCAAGCTTATAATATTAAAATGGGTGATGTTTTTATTTCTATTGATTTAGTAACTGCCTTAGTGTAGTGTTCTTTAAAACAAAACAAAAAAAAACCACCTTTATTTGTGAATTGAGTGAAGGTTTACAGAGAAGATCATCAGTTTTACATTAAACAAATCTTGCACTTTGTTTCATCTCAATGATTACAATCCCCTCCATGCAACAATTATCTTACTTCCTCCCTGTGGTTCTTATTTCCCATCCACCCTCCTTCCCAGCCCTTCTCAACTTTGTCATTAGATAAATGTTGCCCTTTTGATTTTGAATGGTTGACAATTCCATGGTGAGCATACCTAACTAGTATTGTTGTCTCCCCTACCTCTTAGCTGAAAATTGAACCAGGAGGGTGAGTTTCTTTCTAGATTTGAAGGGTGGCTGAGGGCCCTAGTCTCATGTTCTTCCACTCTTCTTCTGACCAGTAATCCTGCTCTTAAAAAAAAAAAAAAAAAAAAAAAAAGATGAATTTTGTTTCACACTCTATCCGGGTCCTTCTAATATGATCTCTTTCAGAGCAGTTGGTAGTGGTAGCTAGGCACCATCCACGATTTCTGGTCTCAGGATCATGGAAACTGACGTTCACATGTTCCATTGAACTAATTGATTCCAAGCCTTTTCAATTCTTAACACTCTTTCTTCACATATGGAGAGACCTACAGCTGCACCTTAAATGACCGCAGACACTACCTACCAAAGTTGAATGTAGAACATTGTCTTTGTGAACTATGTTATGATAGTTGATCATGCTGTCCCCTGAGACTATGGTCCTGAGCCCCCAGCCCAGCAACTCACTGCCTTAAGATGTTTGGTAATATCTAAGACGTTTTCATGAGTTTGCCTGCTGTGTGCTCCACCACATTCATAGGTGTATTTGCAGCAAAGATAAACACCCACGTACACATATTCTCTGTCAAACTCATATATTTGTGGGTATACTCCCACTCTCCCTCCCATACACATGTCAGCCTGTGTATCTGTCCATGTATAATACTGATGTTGCATGTTAGTGTGTATAACAATATTTACCTCTATCCCTTTTAATTCTTGCATGTACCCTGCGTTTTCACCTGCCTTCATCATTCTTATGCCACACTCCTTCTTCTTGTATATTGCCCTCCCCATCACCTGAGCTAAAATGTGTCCATCCTCTAGTTAGTGAATTACTCTTACTTCCCTCCAATCTCTGGTAACCATAAAAGAATGCTTCTTTAACAAGAAAACCTTTTCTCAAGTTTTTACAATAGTGTTCTTATGTAATACTTGCACTTTAGTGACGGACTTCACTCAGCATAATATCCTCCAGGTTCATCCATGGTATGAAGTGTTTTGCAGATTCATCATTCTTCTTCAGCATTGCATAGTATTCCATTTTGTGTATATACCAAAGTTTGTTTATCCATTGTTTCATTGATTGACATTTAAACCATCTCCATCATTTTGCTATTGTGAATAGTTCTGTGATGAACATGAGTGTGCATATATCTACTTGTGTCCTGGCTCATATTCCTTGGGGATCTATATCAAATAGAGGGATGGCTGGGTCTTGTGGTATTGCTATTTCCAACTTTTTGAGGAAGCACCACACCATTTTCCACAGTGGATGCACCATTTTATAAGCCTGCCAACAAGGTAGGAGGGTCCCAGTCTATTTGGGTAATGTTTTAAAGCATTATTTTCCCTAGATGTTTGGAAGGCCCATTTAAATGAATCCTATTGCTTATTCAGAGTAATGTTTATAACGACAGGAACTGTTTCTGTTTACAACTGTATTATTCCTACCACTTCAATATTGTTGTTAAGTGGTAGAGAGTCAATTCTGATTCATAGCGACCCTGTATAGAGTTTTCAAGGAGCAGCTGGTGGGTTTGAACCACTGATTTTGTGGTCAGCAGTCCAGTGCTTATTCTACAGCGGCACACCAGGACTCCACTTCAATATTGTTTTTGTTGTTAAGTGCTTTCAAATTGGTTCCAACTCATAGCAACCCTGTATAGTTTCCAAGGGATAGCTGGTGAGCTTGAACCACTGACCTTGTTGTTCAAGTAGCACAGAGCATTAACCTACAGCAACACACCAGGACTCCACTTCAACGGTGCTCAATAAATATCTGTTGGATTGTGAGTGCCCCCAGGTGCCTAGCATAAACAAACAGAACTCCTCTTCTACAGAAATGACATCAAATTATTTACACACTCAGTTTTTCAATATAAATAACATCTAGCACAAAACAACAAGGAACAGGAGGAGCTAAAACAGCATCAACAAGAAGCATCCAAAATACCAGGCCCGAGGAGACGACCTTCAGGGACTCCTGATTTGGGAATTCTCCCTCAGTGCAGAAATGACATTGAACGATGTTGGTTTTCCTAGCAGTGTATGGGAAGAGTAAGAGACCACCCATGCATTCACTCAAGAGCATTTCTTTGAAGAGAGTAAAATCAGCCCCAGTGGAAACAAATATCAAATTAAAAATAATTTCCCCATCGTGAGTATATGGGTGTTCACTCTATAATTCTTTAGACTTTTTTGTACTTTTGACAATTATGCAATAAAACATTGGGTAAAAATGACAAGAAATCAAAGTAATTTCCCCCTCTTTTTCCAAGCTCCCATTCTGGTCCTCCTAGCACTGGTTTTGAGAAGCCTCCAAGTCCAAGCTGTGCCATTTTAGAATCAGCTACTACCACTAATGCCCCATCTTGTCTGTCCCTGACAAAAGATGTTTTTTTGATGTTTCCATCCCATTTCCGTCCCTGCTGACTCTTATCAGTTAGAGCCTCAAATTCTTTCCCTAGCTTTCCATGAGGCTGTTTCAACAAAAGTTAGAGTTATACTTATGACCAGTGTTCATAGCAAAAAATAAGACATTATGCTCAAACGCACTCAAAGAAATTTTTTGGTGAATACTGAAAGAATATTTTTCAAATTCAAATCTTTCTTGTGGTATGTGTGTGTGAGAAAGAGAAAAATTCATTTATTCACTCCAAAGTTCTCAAGATTTTACCCAATCTTTCTCTTACTGCCAAAAGAAAATAATAATCCCTCAGCCCCGTATTTTACTTTCTTTTAGGTCTTATTTTATATGCTGATGGGGCCTATTTTGCTTTAAAACTTTCCCAAAAGACATCTGTTAAAATGTTGTGGGTATTCCAGCAGGAAATGTTTTTAAAATTGGCTTTGGTTTGTGATCTAACTGATACCACATGGCATTTACAGCAGTCAACTTCCAGAGCTGATTTATTACCATCATGCTGCCTTAAACATGAGAAATATTTACTGCAAACTGCATTTGAATGCAGGAATAAAATACTAGGATGAAAATGTCATTGTGAACCTCACTGGGTTCCTAGTGAGGTAATCTTGGCTTTATTCTTGCTCTTTCATAGGATTTATTTGTCCTTAAGCTCAGTCGCCAAATTTCTGTGATATTATGGTCTGTCTGTGAGATGGAAGGTAGCTTGTTTGCCTCCAATTTTCTTTACAATAATGTGTATGTCTTGTCCATTTTCATGAAGTGCTTTGATCTCTATGAAGAAAGCTAACAATGCCTCCTTCATATATCATTTGCTTCCATTATAGTTACATAGCACTTTTATTCCCTTGAGATGTCCCTCAAAGTCTTCCACTGGCTAGTATTAGATTCTTTTTTTAAAAGATGTTTTTATTGTGAATTATGTGATAGTTTACATGGGAGAACATTAGCTTTACATTCATCCTATAGTATATCATTACATTGCCATGGTTACAATCCCCTCCATACATCATCAACCAACCAAATGGTACACCCCGCAAGCCTGTTCCCTGTTTGTCAGCACTCAACCCCTCTGCCTCTCTGGGTCTAGAGTTTCCCAGCTGCTCCATCTCTCCGTGTCATCGCCTCTGCCTTCATTTCAGGTGTCACTGTTTCTCTGGGTAGGGTCCCACACTCTACTCTTCTACCTTGATGGTCCCAGGGCCCTCCATTCCTGGACTGCAAAGTCAACCACTCCCCTCCTTTTGCTACAAAAGTCTACCTTTACATTTCCAACCCTCACAGTCAGTCCCGACAGTAATTATTCACTATTGTACCTCATGAGTGCTATCCCAATCTCCTTTCATCTGCCCTGCCCAGACAGGGAGTTAGGCTCCCTCTTGAAAGCATGTAAGCCAGTCACTTCTTGCCTTTGTAGCCCCCCAACCCCAATTTGGGTAGCCAATGTCCAAGCTGCCCATCCATCCCTTTCTACCCTGTGTATTGAGGGAGTGGGAATGATCCTCACTGTAAAGATTTGTTCCCTCTTTTGAGCTACTGTATCAAAAGTTCATCAAATTGTATCAGATTACTCTTTTTTTCTTCTTTCTTTTTCTAGTTGAGCTCTGATCATCCAGCCATTGAAGCCAGGGTAAGTGGGTATTATCTGTTAAGTGTGGGTCTTCTTATGTATATGCCCTCTCTTCTTATCAGCTGGATGCTTCATTATCCACTCTAGTCACTGTGGCTATGTCACTGACTTTGGCCCCAGGAGTCCCAGGTCTTGCCAAATTGCTGGCCAACCAGGTCTCCACCTGGGTTCACAGGAGTCTATTGAACGTGGTTGGACTTAGCTTGCAGCTTCACTGCTGTTTTTCCCTCACTTCCCCTTATTAGTGACCAGCGTGGTCACCAGTCAGAGCATGTGTCTGCTCATGTATTCCCATTGAGTCTCACACTTGGAAGGGGGTTTGCCCTGATGGGACCCGACTGCTTGCTTTGATGTCTCCTGGGCGAGATGTCTGCTTGTTCTTGTAGTAGTAGTCAGTTGGACTGCCGTTAGTTTTTTGTATTTTCCTGTCGGTCTTTCTTTCAAGAAGTATCTTCTGTTCTTTCAGCCACTCCAGGCTGGTCTGCATGTCCTTTCCAGTAGAAATTTCCCACCTCAGTAGATTCTGGAGCGTCCTTCACTGGGCATGTTGTAGCCTCATTTTAGGTATTCCAATAAGTTATAGGCAGAAAACAGACTTACAAAGCTTTCTATGGTGATATTTCTAGCTATTCCTTTTCTCCTCAAGTGTCTATTTTATAATGGCATGCCAGGGAAACCAAGATTCAAAAGACAGCCAACCATCTTAACATTATTTTCCCCCTTTTGCCCATTCCAAGCTTGTCTCAATCCCCGTATTCCAGAGCCCTGTTTTTCCAAGGTTGTGCATATATCATTATTTACCTCTGTCCCACTTAGCCCATGCAAACCTGCCTAATTGTTTTCCCATCTGCTTTGTTCTTCCATTCCCCTCCCCCTTCTTGTGTATTGCCCCTCTCCCTGACACCCAAACTATCCTGTGTCTATTCCCTACTTTGTGCTCCACCTTCCCGTTCTTCCCCTCACCCTACCCCACAAATCACGGTAACCAGCAAAGAATCCCCGCCCCCTCCCCTTTAGTATGGGTTCTTAGTCTTTTACAGTGGTGATCCTATGCAGTATTTCTCCTTTTGTGACTGACTAATTTCACTCAACATAATGTCCTGAAGGTTCATCCATGTTATGTGATAGCTTGCAGCTTCCTTGTTGTTCTTCAAGGTAGCATAGTATTCCACTGTGTGAATGTACCGCAGTTTGTGTATCCATCCTTCCGTTGATGGGCACTTAGGCTGTCTCCATCTTTTTGCTATTGTAAATAGTGCTGCTATGAACATTGGTGTGCATATATCAACTAATGTTATGGCTCATATTTCTTGTGGGTAAATACCAAGTAGAGGAATTGCTGAATCATAAGGTATTTCCATTTCCAGCCTTCTGAGGAAGTTTCCAGAGAGGTTGGACCAGTTTGCAATCCCACCAACAATGCAGCAGCATCCCAGTCTCTCCACATCCTCGCCAGCATTTATTGTCCTCTACTTTTTTTGAATTTTGCTGTTATTGCTGGTGTGAGATGGTATCTCATTGTTGTTTTGATTTGCATCTCTCTGATGGCTAGTGATCGTGAAAATTTCTTCATATGTTTGCTGGCTACCTGGATCTCCTCCTTGGTGAAGTGTCTGTTCATGTCCTGTGCCCATTTTTTAACTGGGTTATTTGTCTTTTTCTTGTAGAGGTGTTGTAGTTCCCTATATATTGTAGAAAAGAGTCCCTTGTCTGATGTGTCATTGCAAAAGATTTTTTTCCCATTCTGTGGGTCCCCTTTTTACTCTTCTGTTGAAGTGTTTTGATGCACATACGTTTTTAATTTTTAGTATGTCCCAGTCATCTATTTTGTCTACTTTTGTGTACTTTTCAAAATGTTTGGTAATCTGTGTATTCCCTGAATTAGTGCCCTCACATTTGTCCCTATTTTTTCATTGATGGCCTTTGATTGATGGTTTTTGTATAAGGTGTGGGTGAGGGAAAGGTCTTGTTTCAATCTTTTGCATATTGCTTTGCCAGTACCATCTGTTGAAGAGACTATCCCCTCCCCATGCGATATATTTATGTACTTTGTCGAAAATCATTTGGCTGTATGTGGATGGGTTAATTTCTGGATTCATGATTCTGTTCTATTGATCAATGTATCTTTCATTGTACCAGAACCAGACTGTTTTGACCACTGTAGCTGTGTAATAAATTTTGAAGTCAGGGAGTGAGAGGTTTCCAACCTTATTCTTCTTAAGCAGTGCTTTGCTTATCCTGGGTTTATTTCCTTTCCATATAAAGTTTGTAATTGTTTTTCCCATCTCTTTGAAGAATGTCGTTGGAATCTGAATTGGGATTGCATTATGTGTATAAATTGCTTTGGGTAGTGTTGACAGTTTCACAATGTAAGTCTTCCTATCCAGGAGCATGGTATATTCTTCCATTTTTGTAAGTCTCTTTTGGTTTCTTGTAGTAGTGTTTTATAGTTTTCTTTGTATAAGTCCTTTGTTTCTCTGGTTACATTTATTCCTAGATATCTCATCCTTTGGGCGGCTTAGTACTAGACTCTTTATCTTTCAAATATGTTTGATAGCATCACTTTAAATTCATACTGTGCTTCCCTACCTTGTCCCTCAATTCCACCATTTACCAAGGTAAACACTATGGGAAAGCAAAATGGTGAGGTAGATAGAAGTTAAGGGAACATGCTAGTTTTTTTTGCTTTTCTAATCCTTTCCTAAGGAGCTCTGGTAGCGTAGCGGTTACTAGTCGGGCTGCCAACTTCAAGGTCAGCAGTTGGAAACTACCAGCGGTTCTGCGGGAGAAATATGAGGCACATTCTCATAAAGATTTACAGCCTCGGAAACCCTGTGCAGGGTGGGTCACTATGAGTCAGAACCGACTCCATGGTTTATCCTTCAGCACCATTCCCTTCCAGGTACACAGGAAGGATGTCGTGGTTTCCGAAAGAGCCCATCATGCTTTCTCTCTAAATTCTCCTTATCACACTGCTTTCTGAGCCAATTGTGAGGCTAGAAAGAAGCCCACAGACACACTCTCATTGCAGTACTGAAAATCTCTACTGCTAAACCCAAGGGAATACATTTCTAAAGCAGAATTATGGACAATGATGGTAAGCTGGAGAGGGAGATATTTGGGAACAGGTGCCAACAGGGTTCTTCTTTTTCTCATTACTATGCAGTAATATCTATTTAAAACACTAACAAGTATAAATATTTAGGACTGGGGAAAGTCCCCTTATCATTGATAAATCTGCTTTCCAAAATCATACTTTTACTTCTTTTCCTTGACAGATATAGTCACCATCATGCTTTCAATTCTCTTAAGAGGCAATCTGCAAAATAAAATATACAAAGGCACGTGCACTCAATATCATTACTCATTGAGAGCATCCAAATGAAAACCACCATGATGCATTGTTGTATAATGTTACTGTTGTTAGGTGCCATCAAGATGGTTCCCACTCATAGCGACCTTATGCAAAGTGAACGAAACAGTGCCTGGTCCTACACCCTCATCACAATTGGGATATTTAAACCCACCGTTGCTACCACTGTGTCAATCAATCTCATTGAGAGTCTGCCTCTGTACTGGCTATATGATGACCTTCTCCAAGATCTGGTCCTTCCTGACAACATGTCCAAAGTACAAGACACAAAGTCTCACCATCCTCACTTCTAATGAGGATTTTGGTTGTACTTTTTCCAAGACAGATTATTTGTTCTCTGGTAGTCCATGGTACTATCAATATTCTTTGCCAACACCCTAACTCAAATGTTTCAATTCTTCTATTGTCTCTGTTATTCACTGTCCAGCATTCACATGCATATGAGGTGACTGAAAATACCATAGTTTGGGTCAGGTGCACCTTAGTCCTCAAAATGACACCTTAGCTCTTTAACAATAGGTCGTTTGCAGCAGATTTTCCTGATGCAATCACATTTGATTTCTTGATTTATCCTTTACTATGGATTGCCCCAGTTGTCAAGCTTTTCATTTTCTTTACATTGAGGGGCAATCCATACTAAAGGTTGTAGTCTTTAATCTTCCTCAGTAAGTAGTTCAAGTCCTCTTCTCTTTGAGCAAGCAAGGTTGTGTCATCAGCATATTGTAGGTTGTTAATGAGCCTTCCTCCAATCCTAATGCTATATTATTCTTCTTCATATAATCCAGATTCCCAGGTAATTTGCTCAGCATACAGACTGAATAAGTGTAGTGAAAGTATACAATCCTACTGCATACCTTTCCTGATTTTAAACCATTCAGTATCCCTTGTTCTGTTCAAATGACTGCCTCTTGGTTACTCATGAGCACAGGTTACTCATGAACACAATCAAGTATTCTGGTATTCCTATTCTTCATAATACTTGTTGTGATCCACAAAGTTGAATGTCTTTGCAAAGTCAATAAAGTAACAGTAAACATCCTTTTAGTATCTTGGTTCAACCAAGATCTGTCTGATATCAGCAATGATATGCATTGTTCCATATTCTCTTCTGAATCTAGATTGAATTTCTGGCAGCCTCCTGTCAATGTACTACTGCAATTGTTTTTAAATTCTCTTTAGCAGAATTTTACTTGCAGGTGATACTAATGATATTGTTTGATGATTTTTGCATTCTGTTGGGTCACTTCTCTTTGGAATAGGCATACATATGGATCTCTTCCAATTGGTTGGCCGGATTGCTGTCTTCCAAATTTCTCAGCATAGATGAGTGAGCTCCTCCAGGGCTGCATCAGTTTGTTGAAAGATTTCAATATGTATCCCATCAATTCCTGGAGCCCTGTTTTCTCTGATGCCTCCTTTTAATTTCCAACTTTTGCATAACAATGTCCAGTAATTATAAATGCATCTTAATTACAAGTTTGATCAATTTCAGAATGAATAAGTCGGTAGAATTCTTTAATTTCATTAACATTGGTTTTAGTGATTGGTGTATAAATGTGTCCAATCATATTAACTGGTCTTTCTTGTAGGGCTTTAGGTAATATCCTGTCACAGACATCCTTGTACTTCAAGATAAGTCTTGAAATGCCTTTTTTGATAATTGTGAAGCCATTCTTTTTTTTTCATTCGTTTTTAATTTGTTGTTCCCAGCATAGTAAACCATGATTGTCTGATTCACCATGGCCAGTACCAGTCTATTTCAGCTCACCGATGCCTATAATATCAATCTTTATGCGTTTCATTTCATTTTTGATGACTTCCAGTTTTCCTAGATTCATACTTTGTACAGTCTGGTTTCTGATTATTAATGGATGCTTGCAGTTTCTCTTCTCATTTTGAGTTGTGCCCCATCAGCAAATGAAGGTCCCAATAGCTTTGCTCCATGCACTTCATTAAGGTCAACTCTACTTTGAGAGGGAGAAAGATGAGGCTTTTTGCTCCCGTAAAGATTTACAGCCTCAGAAATGCTATGCAGGATGGCTATGATTTGTAACCAACTCAGTGGCACCTAATAACAACTACTTTGAGGAGGCAGCTTCCAAGTCATATTTTGAGTATTTTCCAACCCAAGGGATTCATCTTCCGGCACTGTATCAGACACTGCTCCACTGCTATTCACAAGGGTTTCAGTGGCTAACCTTTCACAAGTGGTCCATCTCTCTCTCCTTCTTCTTAGGCTGTTTATCTGGAAACTCCAGTAAAACCTGTCCACCCTAGGTGACCCTGCTGCTACTGAAAATGCCAGTGGTATAGCTTCCAGCATCACAGCAACACACAACTCATCACAGTATGTTAATGTATAATGTTACTGCTAGTGCTAGCCCAGTGGTTATGACTCATAGCAACCCGATATAATGTTTCTAAGGCTTTAAATCTTTGAGAGAGCAGAAAACCTCATCTTTCTTCCACAGAGCAGCTGCTGACCTTGTAAAAAGTTGGTTCGTAGTCCAGTGCTTATCCTATAGACCCACTACTCTCCTCTTATATAATGGTGGTGGTGGTATGCCATGGAGTCAATTCTGATTCATGAGCGACCCTACATAGGGTTTCCGAGGCTGTAAATCTTTATGGGAGCAGAAAGCCTCATCTTTCTCCTGCAGAACCGCTGGTAGTTTCAAACTGCTGACCATGAGGTTAGCAACCCGATTCATAACCACTACGCTACCAGAGCTCCTTTAATATATAATAGGGAAACTAAAATTTAAAAGATTGATAATATTCAGTACTGGCAAAGATGTGGAACAACTAGAACTCATAAACTGCTGATGGGAGTGTAAAAGAACACAGTGACTAGAAACTGCTTGGTAATTTCTAATAATTATGCCTATTCCTTAATTCCCTCCTGAGTATATAGAGTATGTCCACAAAATGTCAAACAAACAAACAAACAAACCTAGAAACAACTCAATGTTCATCAATAGCAGAATGGATAAATAATTTGTGGAATACTACACTCATACCATGAAATACTACATAGTAATAAAAAATAACACACTTTTGGTATATGGACGAGGGTGAGTAAAAAACTATCTGCAGTCTGGTTATATTAAAACACCCATCCACATCCACAGCTGATGACAACATTGAGTGTGCACGTGAAATGATTCTGTCGAACAGACGAGTGGCAGTGGATTATGTGGCAAATCATTTGCAAATCAGCATGGCTCTGCCTATGATATAATCCACAACAGACTTGGGTATCAAAAAGTCTGTGCAAGACAGGTACCGAACACCTCATGGAAGAGCAGAAACAGAAGCATTTGGATATCTGCAAACACAATTTGGACCAATATGCAAAGGAAGCTAAAAGTTTCTTTTAAAAAGCTCATTACTGGTGAAACGACATGGATTCATCACTATGAGCTGGAGAGTAAATGTCAGAGTATGGAATAGAAACATCCTTAATTGCTGGCCAAGAGAAAGTTCAAAAGTCAACCATCAGATGAAAACTTTATGCTTAGAGTTTTCTGGGACTCTCAAAGGCATTAGAACACTATCAGGAAAAAGATCTAGCAATCATCAGTGCTCATTATAGTGAGATGCTCACTGAAGAGTTGAAGCTGAAGCTTCTGATTAAACACAGAGAATTGCTATCCAAGGGTGCTGAGATCTTGCCTGATAATATACATCCACACACTTCTGCTCACACTGTTGGCACTTTGCAGAAACTTCGTTTTGAGGTGTTAAAGCATCCTCCCCATAGTCCTGATCTTGTCCCACCACACTGTCACCTGTTTGGTCCCCTGAAAGCAGCCCTTCGAGGACAAAGATCGCCTCCAATGAATAAGTGAAGATAGTGGTGCACTTGTGGCTCACAGCACAGCCTAAAACATTTTTTAATAAAACGTTTTTAACAAAAGCTGGTTGACAAATGGACAAAGTATATCGAAGGCAAGGAGATTATGTCAAACAATGATGTATTTATCTTTTCTAAAAGTTGATTAAAATAAATTCTACAGCCAGAATGCAGATAATTTTTGACTCATCGTCATAATATGGGTCTCCAAAAAAATAGGTGGAGCAAAAGAAGCCAGACACAAAAAGAGTACATCCTCATTCACTTTCGAATCCCATCAAAATGGTGGACATTCTGTGGTACAAGATTTGTCCCTAGTGAGTAAAGCTTTTCAAATGACAATGGCAATGGTGCAGTTTTCAACCACAGAGATGCTGTGTGAAAGACAGAGAGCCACAAAGAGGACCGCTCTCCTTCTGATCTCAGCTGGAACCGAGCAAACCTTTTTAGTGTGATTGAATATAAAATAATGTATGTATTTTAAAATCCAGGAGCACTTTGTTTAATAACGCTCTGTTAATGAAGCATTTAAAATGTGCAGAGCATAACCAATTATATTTTGAGGCGATTATGGAAAGTAGCGCCAACATGAATGGATGGAAAACAGCGGTACAGGGAACCCAGGTTGGAAAACACATCCTGTCTGTGGCCAGTTCAGTCACTTATTCACAGAAACTGTCCTGTATTGTCAAGGACACAAAACAAGGCCCACTGAATCAGGATTTCTATGATGTTTATGCCAGTATCTTCCTTATTCATCCCCTGTGGTCAAATCACGGGCCATTACCAAGGGCCATTCAGCTCCATCAATCCTCAAAATCCTAAAGGACATGAGCAGAGAAAAGGCAGACCAGACTTCGAGTTGCAAGGAAGAAAGAGTCCTTGAATTGCTATAAACAGCACACAGAGCCTCATCCAAAGCAGAGGAGCTGGCAGAATAGCCCAGAAGTGGGAGAGAAATTCTCCAACAGTCTCCATGCCTTGTCCTTAGCTCTGGGGTTCAGAGGCGTTGACACTGCACATTCAGTCCCCCTCCAAGTTCCATTTCTCATTGGTAATTCAAGCCAGATGCGACAAAAGCACAATAGGGTCAGACTTGATCTCACCACAGCAATTAAAAAATAAAAATAAAAAAGATAAGATCTTATGTGCAAGTCATATACATTCTGCTTTTACTTTCCCCCCTCTGTGTGTGTGTGTGTTTAGTGCAGTTCTATAAATTTTATCACATGCATTGAGTGATGTAACCGCTAACATAATCCAGACCCTTTACCCAAAATAACACTTTTGTGCTATCCACTTTATAAGCCACATTCTTCTGCTACCCCTCACCCCTGGGAACCACTAGTCTGTTCTCTAGCACTCCAGTTTCTGTCTTTTTGAGAATGTTATTAACATGAAGGGTAAGCACTGGACTGTGAACCACAAGGTCGTCAGTTCGAGCCCACTTTCAATATTCTCCTCCAACACCATAACTCAAAAGCATCAATTCTTCTACAGTCTTCCTTATTCACTGTCCAGCTTTCGCATGCATATGAGGTTATTGAAAATACCATGGCTTGGGTCAGGTACACCTTAGTCCTCAAGCTGACATCTTTGCTCTTCAACACTTTAAAAAGGTCTTGTTGTACTGTGGTGGCTTGTGAGTTGCTGTAATTCTGGAAGCTATGCCACGGGTATTTTAAATACCAGCAGGGTCACCATGGTGGACAGGTTTCAGATGAGCTTCCAGACAAAGACAGACTAAGACAGGAAGGAGTGACGAACTACTTCCAAATACATAGTCACTGAAAACTTCATGAATAGAAGAGAAACACTGTTAGATCTAGTGCTGGAAAATGAGCCCCTCAGGTTGGAAGGCACTCAAAATGCAACTGGGGAAGAGCTGCCTCCTCAAAGCAGAGTTGACCGTGATGACGGGAATGGAGTAAAGCCCACGGGAGTAAAGCCCGCAGAAACTTCATTTGCTGATGGGGCACAACTCAAAATGAAGAGAAACAGCTATAAACATCCATTAATAATTGGAACATGGAATGTATGAAGTATGAATCTAGGAAAATTGGAAATTGTTAAAAAATAAAATGGAACACATAAACATTGGTATCTTAGACATTACAAGCTGAAATGGGCTGGTATTGGCCATTTTGAATCTGACAACCACAAGGTTTACTATGCTGGGAATGACAAATTGAAGAGGAATGGTGTTGTGTTCATTGTCAAAAAGAACATATCCAGATCAATCATGAGGTACAACACTGTCTGTGATAGGATAATATCCATGTGTCTACAGGGAAGATCAGTTAATACCACTATTATTCAAATTTACACACCAACCACTAAAACCAGTGAGGATGAAATAGAAGAATTCTGCCAACGTTTTCAATCTGAAATTGATCAAACATGCAATCAAGATGTATTAATTATTACTGGTGATTGCAATGCAAAGGTTGAGAACAAAGATCAGTAGTCGGAAAATATGACCTTGGTGATAGAAATGATGCTGGAGAATGCATGACAGAATTCTGCAAAACTAATGATTTGTTCATTTCAAATACCTTCTTTAGACAGCAGAAGAGACAACTATACACATGGACCTCCCCAGATGGAATACACAGAAAGGAAATTGTGCTGGTTACTAGGCTATTTACTGGCTCTCAGCTTCAAACATATTTTACCTTCTGCTCTGTGATGCAGGGACTCTAAACATTTCTCCTTTACCGGCAGCTGCTCCCTGTGAGGTTCTGCCAGTGAGGGTGACTAGAAGACGGGCTGAGGAAGACGGGGCTACTTCTTCCTGTTGCTGTCAGTACCGGCCATTCTGTGCCCCTTTCTCATAGGTCTAAATACCCACTCTGTGGGCCCTTCTTTTGAGCTCCTAATGTATTAGCACCTGTCAGGTAGTTCCCCTTACTTAGAGGTCTGGGTCCCACCTCTGCAGAGAACTGCTACTGAGCTCCTAAGACACCAGCATCAGCCAGGTCATGGCGCCTCTAAGCTTCTGGGTTCTAATAACACCAATATTTTCTTTTGTTCCCCCAGCCCTCGAAGTGGCAGCTGCTTTCTGTAGTTACTATCTCTGTGTGACCTCAGTTTTACATTTTGCCTCTTCATTCTGACAACAACTTCCCTATATGAAATTCTCTCTGTTCAAATAACTGATGTCGTTTCTTCCTGAATGGACTCTAACAAAGTACCTGGTACTAGGAATGAAGTTTATCTCTTACCCTCTGGCTTGCTTGTGTCCAAGAGTTGAAAGTACTTTTTAAATCATTTCATATTCATGAGAAAGCTGGACAATGAGTGAGGAAGACCTAAGAAGAATTTGCACATTTGAATTCTGATGTTGGTGAAGAATATTGAATATATCATGGATTTCCAGGAAAACAAACAAATCTGTCTAGGAAGAAGTACAGTTGAACTGCTTCTTAGAAGCAGGGATGGAGAGACTTCATCTCACACACTGTGGACATGTTATCAGGAGGGACTAGTCCCTGGAGAAGGACATCATGCTTGGTAAAGTAGAGGGTTAGCAAAAAAGAGGAAGACCTTTAATGGGATGGATGACACAGTGGCAGCAACAGTGGGCTCAAACATAACAATTGTGAGGCTGCCATGGGAGCAGGCAGTGTTGTATTCTGTTTTATGTAGGGTCACTATGAGTCGGAACCAAATCTACAACATCTCACAACAACATTGTGCAACTTAAAGGTGATCTCTGGGAGTGGGTTCAGTTTCCGGTTTGAAAGATGTCTTAGGGCCACAATATCAGGACTTCCACCTAAGTCTCTAAACTGAACTCATTGTAGTCATGTTGCTCCTGACTCATCACAACCCTGTATAGGGTTTCCGAGGCTATACTTTTTTATGGGAGCAGAAAGCCTCATCTTTCTTCCAAAGAGTGACTAGTGGGTTTAAACTGCTGATGTTGGGGTTAGCAGTCCAATGCTTATCCTACAGAGCTACCAAGAGCTCCTTCTATCAGTTTATCAGACCAGTAAGTCTAATCTTCTCTAGGATTGAGTTTTGTTCTGCAGTTGTCTCTCCTGCTGCCCAGGACCTCCTCTCATGATTTCTGTCAGAAGGTTGGTGGTGGTAGTAGCAGGGTACTATCTAGTTCTTCTGGTCTCAGGCTAGTGGAGCCTGTGGTTCATCCGATGGTTCCTTGAATCTTTGGTTTCCTTTGTTCTTCTTTGCTCCAGATGGGAAGTGACCAATAGCTCTACCTTAGATGGCTGTTAGCATTTTTTAAGGTTCAGTCACTACACACCAAAGTAGGATGTAGAAGGTTGTCTTAACAGACTATGTTATGCCAGTAGACCTAGAAGGTCCCTGAAACTATGGTCCTAGACCCTCAAGTCCTCAACTCAGACTCTCAAGGTATTTGGCTATGGCTAAGAAGTTTTCGTAACTTGATTCTCATATGCTCTATTATATACAACACATACAAATAGGTTTCAAAAAGTCCAAGGAAAAAAATCCATTGTATTTTAATTCCATTTTTCCATGAATTTTTTGAAGCCCTCTCATACGTTTGTAGAAATATCTGTGCCAAATCTATATACTCTTATGGGTATACTGTCAATCACTACCTCACTCCTGTTCAACTTACATATCTACCTATGAATCCACACACACATTCTTGTTTTCCTTTTATTTATTGTTATTACAAGTTGTGTTTGTAATAGCATTTTATGTTGTTGTCTTTGACTCTTATGTACCTCCCAAGTTTTTCCTTTGCCTTGGTCATGTTGTGCTGACCTCCCTCTTATTATATATTGCCTTTCCCTTCTCCCAAGTTAATGTCTGTCTATTATCTAGTTAGCAGTTTCCCCTCTTGCATCCTTCAATCCCTGTTAACCATCAAAGAATATTTCTTTCTGTGTGTAATAGTGGTCTCATATAATATTTTTCCTTTGTGATTGACTTATTTCACTCAGCATAATGCCCTCCAGGTTCATCCATATGATGAGACATTTTGTGGGTTCATCATTATTCTTTAATGTTGTGTAGTATTCCATTGTATGTATTTTCCATAGCTTGCTTATCCTTTCATGCATCTGTTTGCTATTGTGAATAATGCTGTGGTGAACATGGGTGTGCATGGCTCCTATTTCTCTTGGCTATATACCTAGTTGCTCCGTGGGAGAAAGATGAGGCTTTCTACTCCCGTAAAGATTTACACCCTCGGAAACCCTGTACAGGGTCGCTATGGGTTGGAACCGACTTGACGGCACTTAACAACAACAACAACAAATATACCTAGTAGTGGGATTACTGAATCACAGAGTTTCTGTATTTCTGACTTTTTAAGGGAGCATCATAGTGTTCTTCACATTAGAAACGCTGTTTTCCACATTTTACACATTAGCCAGCAATGTCTGAGAGTTTCAGCCTTCTTACACTGTCACCAGCATTTGCTTTGTTTTATCATTATGTATTATTGCCTGGCTAAGATGATGTCTCATTGTTGTTTTGATTTGTATATACATATTTCTAATGGATAATGGAGTCCTGGTGTGGCCCTGTAGGATAAGCACTGGATTGCTAACCTAAAGGTTGGCAGTTCAAATCCACCAGCTGCTCTTTGGAAATCATATACCTGGTCTATGAGTCAGAACCAACTTGACAGCACTTAACAACAACAATGGCTAATGGAGAGTGCGGTGGTTCTGTAGGATAAGCACTGGACTGTGAATCACAATGTCGACAGTTTGAGTCCAGGAGAAAGGTGAGGCCTTCTTCTCCCGTAAAGATTTACATCCTCGGAAACCCTATCCAGGGTTGCTATGGGTTGGAACCAGCTCGACAGCACTTAACAACAATAACCACCACCACTAATGATTTCAAGAATTGCTTCATTATTTCCTGGGCACCTGTTTGTTTTTCTTTGGTGTCTGTTCATATTCTCTGCTCAGTTTTTAAGTAGGCTCTTTGTCTTTCTGTTGTTGAAGTATTGAAGTTTCCTATAAACTTTAGAGATTTGTCTCTTGTTGGATATTTTTTTTGCCAATTTCCCCCCAGGTTCTTTTTTAAATTCGTTTGGAGGAGTCTTTTGATGTGCATCAGTGTTTAATTTTTAGAAGTTTCCAGTCATCTAGTTTATCTTATACTGTCTGTGCATGTTTAGTTGTGTTTCATAGACTATTTATGCCATAAATTAGAGCTCCAAAGTTTGCCCTTATTTTCTTCCATAACCTTTATAGTTTTAGGTTCCACATTTCACTCTTTATTATTATTTAAACACTTCCTTGCTTTCCTACCCCACAAAATATTCCAAGCTTATTTTGCATTTTCCCTGCCACAGTCTTGTAACAAACCACTTCTCCAAGGAACCCTGGTTTCTTTTCACTAGAGAATGGTGTTTAGAAACAGGATATGGGTACTAGGTATGCGCAGTGTTACTAGGATGCCATTGTTTCTAAGACCTTTTCAGCTGATAGAGGTGGTGCTATGGGTTAATGCACTGGACTTCAAAGTTGATTGAACTGCAAGGTTGGCAGTTCAAGACCACCAATCGCTCCTTGGAAACCCTATATAGAGTTGCTCTGGGTCGAAACCGACTCAACAACAACAACATATAAATGTATCTTTATTTTATATTTATATATTCTGTATTTATCCATCTTCATATATTTATGTCTACACAGGATTCCTGGTGTGGTACTGTAGGATAAGCACTAGGCTGCTAACCACAAGGTTGACAGTTCAAACCCACCAGATGCTCCTTGGAAACCATATACAGGGTAGCTATGAGTTGAAACCAACTTGACAGCACTTAACAACTGTCTGTACAAAGAGGCTTCAAAAAGTTCATTGAAAAAATCCATTATATTTTAATTCCATTTTTCCACAAACTTTTTGAAGCCTTCTCATAGAAGCGTGTGCATATATTCATATATATGAATTTATACTGATATCCTTGAAGATGGCGGATCGGGTGGATGTGTAATGAGGAGCTCGGTCAACAACAACACGGAATACCGGGTCAGGAGGACTCATGAGTTGGTGTTGGAACTCTGTAACAAATATAAAGGTATGTTTGGAGGTTCGGAG
>NW_006408536.1:18078028-18100137 GCF_000296735.1 Chrysochloris asiatica
CTCCTTTCCTTTTGAAAAACAATTTTACTGACTGGAGTCTAATAAAGGTGTGGACATTCTTTTTTTTTTTTTTTTTTTTTTTTTTTTTTTTTGGTCTTTAGCCTACACCATCATAAGACTGCATCAGATACTCCTGTTTCCAGAAGAGTTCTGAGTTTGAAAATGGGGTCTTGGTCCTCCAGGTCACTGCAGGAAGAAGAGCTCAAGGAGATCAGGCTTGAGACTGGCTTTTCCCACAATCAAATTATCCGACTCCATAGTCGGTTCATTAGTCTAGACAAAAGAAAGACTGGGACTCTCTGCTGGGAAGATTTTCAGCAGATTCCAGAACTGGCCACCAACCCACTCAAAGAACGGATCATCGGTGCCTTCTTTCCAGAAGGAGAAGACCAGATAAACTTCCGTAGATTTATAAGAATTTTGGCTTATTTCAGACCCATTGACCATAGTAACGAGAACAAAGATGCAAATGGACCAGAACCACTCAATAGCAGAATCAACAAACTGCGCTTTGCTTTTCAACTATATGATTTGGATAAAGATGGCAAGATTTCCCATGATGAGCTGTTAGAGGTGCTACGTATGATGTTTGGAGTGAATATCTCAGAGGAGCAGCTGGAGAACATCACATCCAAAACCATTCAGGAGGCTGATACGGATGGGGACAACGCCATATCTTTCTCAGAATTTGTTAATGTTCTGGAAGAGGTAGATGTAGAACAGAAAATGAGCATCAACTCTCTTAGCTAAAAGACTGAGACCAGTCGTTTACAAAGAACAATGTTCTTTATTCCGTATTATTTAAGAACTAGAGAGTCCTCCTATCCACAGGCTTCACTTACAACCCATCACCCCCTTTTCCAAAAAGTGCATGCAACACCAGATATGTTCTCCCAACACAAACCTGCCTTGGGTATAACAGGGCATTACAGTATAGTACATACATTCTATAAATACCTTCTCCCCTGTTCTACTGATAAATGCCACAAGCCCATCCAGTCTGAGCAAGCAAGAGAAGGAATGAGGCCAAGTACCAGCCAGCAAGCTCTTTCAATGGGTGGAGATGGTAGCCAATATGGCTTCCCTCCAGCATGCACCTTCAACCATTTTCACATGGGCTTGACTTTCTATTTCTCCATCACCCAGCATTCCTTTCACTTGGTCTTTCAGCCTCCTTGCTTTTAATGAAGCCTCTAAACCCTCTCTGTTCTCCTTGGCACCCCAAACTATGGCTATTAAATATGTTTCTGACTTGGCCGGATAATCTGGTGGTCTGGCAGTTTTTAAGTTACCGTCCCTCTTAAATGGGTTTGAGGGATGTTCCCCTCCAGGAGCTTGTTGGTAACCACCACTTCTCTCAGAAGAAGGTGACCATCTCTTGGCCCCCTGCACTCCTCTGTCATCACACCGCTGCTCGATGGAGTTGTTTTTGACAGATGAGCGGTGCAGAGTCACATCTTCTAGGTGGTTGGCCCAGGTCACTTGTCTAGCCTCTGATTCTCAACATACACTTCAACATGGTGACTCTTCAGAAAACAATTATATATATATATACATACATACATACATATACATACACATACATATATGCCTGGAGGTGTGCTTAGTTTGGGGATACCACCACTACCAAAATGGTTGCTATGACAGTATGTTGGGGGACATTCCATGGCTTTTTGTATAAGGAGGCTGGACATCCTATAAAGCCTCCTGTAATCACACCTATATAGCAAGATTTATGTCTCAGCATTATGTGCACTGGAAGGCTTGTCACTTCATATTTCCAGGTAGAAAGATTAATATTAATGAAGTGCCTAAGTTACCCAGTCCAAGAGATTTAAAGATTGTCCACACTTGTGGTATATACCCTTTGGTTGGTTGATGATGCATGGAGGGGATTGTAACCATGGCAATGAAATGATATACAATAGGATGTATGTAAAACTAATGTTCTCCCATGTAAACTATCATATAATTCACAATAAAACATAAAAAAAAAGTATTACTCAGAAATGGCTGGATCACAGAAAGTTGAAGACATAGGTCTAGATATTTTATGTTTAAAGATTAAGCACTTTATGTCTTCCAAGTTTAAAAGCAAAGCTTTACCTTCCACTTTCATAGAATATACAAATAATTTAAAAATTACAAGTATTAAAATGTTCTTTGCCTTTAAAATGCAATAAAAATCTCACTTTCATGAAAAAAAAAAAAAGATTGTCCACAATGTCTTGAGGTTTGACACAGAATTCTCTATGAATTTTACACTTGGCAGATGTTTTTGCTGGAAGCTATAGTCAGTTCTGAATATAGGTACAAAGCAATGAATACATATTAGCTGCTGATGACATTGGCTTGTTGATCCTTTCGGTGGTGGTGGTGGTGGTGTGCCATGGACTCAATTCCATCTCAGAGTGACACTGTATAGAGTTTCCTAGGCTATAAAATCTTTATGGGAGCAGACCACTTCATCTTTCGCCTAAGGACTGCCTAGTGGACTTGAACTGCTGACCTATGATTAGCAGCCCAACGCATAACCCATGACACTACCAGGACTTGGAGTCTTCTATAGACCACTGTTAATCCCTTAGAAACATGGGGTCTGGCATTGGTGGCAAAAGCTGAAGTGGCATTTGAAACCTTTGAGCAAGCCAGAGCAACTTCTCTGCCAAAGTCAGCTTACTTTAGACCTCATTGAATCAGGCTGTTGCCATTGCAGTGTTTGTCTGTATGAGCCTATTCATTCATATATTGAGCCCTTGGCTGCCTTTCTCTAACTCATTGCTTGTTGCTTGCTTGCTTCCTAGCTTCTTTGCTTAACTCTCTCCAAGATGTGCACACTATGCTTTAGGAAGGGAATTACTACACAACATCACTGCAGAGGGATGGAGGAGGGGTGGGGCACAGGGAAGCGGTCAGAATGGATGGCTCAGGTATAATGACGAGTCCTTGGGAAGAGCATTTTAACTATAAACTCTTTACATTTGGTTCCCAGTTGTGCCCAAACAACTCACTCTTAAAGCCCTTTATCAGTTAAAACTATGTTTTGGGGGGAGGATTAAAAGAAAAGGCTGAATTGTTACATAAAAATGTGGATTAGGAAGGTTTTTTTCTCTCTTCACCCTTGAGCCACATTGGCCTCATGTACCAAATAAATGTTCAATACCTAATATATTACCACCAAGGGTAAAGATCCTGCAAGGTTTATCTCCCTTCTAACAGGAACTAAATGCATATGTCTCTGGCTATAGAATTTTAGAATCCAGAAGCAGAAAGGGAGAGGTTTTATCTTCTAAGGGGTCCTGTGGTGCAGTGAATTATTTAATATCACTTCTAGCCATAGTCTTTGTAAACTCCCACTAAACAACTTTTCCCTGATGGGTCTGGGGAACAGAAGGTGGGGGAGGACACTGATGGACTCTATGGTTCAGTTGTGAGTGATTGTTAACAGGGCTAATTGTGATTGGCCAATCTTGCCATCCTGCTGGGTATAAAATGAGCCATCTCAGAAGCCAAGGGGGATTTCTCTACCATCAAGGAAGTTGAGCCATGGGTTGAACACATTCTTTAGATCCCACTATCCCTGTGACGCTGGAGGCAGCACACAAGTGGCAGAGGCCCAGTCCAGGGAGCAAGTAGAGTGCCTTTGGGAAGGAGGCTCACTTGTGCAGTGGGATGCCTCCAGGCACTAAATTGATAATGTAGGTTTGCAGACCCACAAGCTAGAAGCAAGGGCTATTGGGTTGAGGTTGATGGTTTATAGGAGGAAGTATAAATTGTTCCACCCTTTCTGGAGGGCAATTATAAGTGTCCTTTGGGCATTTACCAGCAGCTCTAAAAGAGCTGGGTCTCATTGCCGGAGCAGAGCAGAGGCCAAGGGGCAGTGGCTGAGAGGCCAAGGAACAGAGAGAGCTCTACCTGCAGGCATGGCTGAGGACAGACTGTCCAATTGGGAGGAACTGGGCCCTGGGCAGTTGGTTTTTACCCTGAATTGTAACCTGTTAACTTCCCTAATAAATCCCATCACTGTGAGTATGGTGGCTGGGTTCTGTGTGGCCACTGCAGTGAATGAATGAACCCAGCTGAGTAGAGTGTGCTATGGGAGAGGTGGTTGACGCCATTTTTTTTTTACAGGTCCTTTCTCTGAACTCACCTCCCCTGCCATCCTGATGAATGAGGAGGGCTCATATGTGGACTTTAATTAGGAAACACTCTTGAACTTTCAAACGAAGAGGGCTTTGTTAAGCTAAATTGGCTTGTCCAATTTCCTATGAGTTCCCCATGGATAACTTTTGGTATAAACTAAATGTCAACAAACCAAGTACTCACTTGTAGGTGCTACAAGGTTACTTTGGAGCCATCACCAGATGTCACCAGAGCGATGACATTTTTTCCTTTGAACATTTCAAATATCTTTCAGTGCTCTTGTGATTTTGCTGCAGTGCCCTGGGGTATCTCAGCACACAGTTTGGGGAGCACAAGTATATAGCCATTCAGCTATATATACTCAGCCATTCAGACATATATACTGAGGTTTTTTTTTTTTTATATCATACTATGCACAGCTTTATACACTGCTTTACAAACTCCCAATGGTAAAGCATATACATTTTCCATGTCATTAAATATTCATCTATAATGCTATTTTAAAAAATATTCTATGGTTCTATCAAGAGTAACTAAACTAAGGCCCTATTATTAGACATTTAGGATTTTTATACTTTACTTTTCCTATTGTACATAGTGTTTTGAAGACAGTCCTAGTGAATAAACCCATGAACACACTCTGATTATTGACTAAGGGTAAATTCTTAGACATAGACATGTTGAATCAAAGGGTTTGAATAGCCTAGCATTTTGGTAATTGCCCTCCAGAAAGGGTGTAACACTTTATATTTCCTCTGGCCTCTATGTGAGTATATATTATAGGCTTTCATTTGAGAGGAAAAGTTTTAGCAGAAGTGATTACATTCAGAAATGCTGCTGTTTCCGGCACTGGACTGGACCTGTTCACACACACATAATCTTGTTTCCATAACACCATATTAAGCCTTTTAAATTACCTTGTAGAGTTGAAACTATTACCTCCCTAATACAGATAAAGAAAGTGGGCCTCAGAAAGATAACTTTTTTCCCCAAATCACACAGCCAAGAAATTGTACAGCTGGGATTTAAATCTAGTTATACCTATGATCTTATCACTGTATCACAGATGCCTTAGGGACGTGATTGCCTAACAAGGATAATAATAATGTCTAACACTTATTAAGTGCTTATCATGAATCAGGTACTATTTACATGTATTAACACATTCAGTACTCCTGTCAACTCTTTGAGAATGCTCCTGCTCTCTCTGACACACTGATATCATTCCCTGGTTCAGAGTTACACAGCTAGTAAGTGGTAGAGCTAGTGCTCCATCCAGGCAGTTTGGCTTCACGGAACATGCCATTAAAGACTAAATATGGCATGAAAGCCTGCAGAGTTGTGGAAGATTATATATCACAATCTCATTAGAAAGCCTTTTATAAAAGGAAAGAAAAAAATGGCATAACTAAGTCTCTTAGATGACCGGAGTAGAGTTGCTGTGTAACAAAATGTCTCGCAAATGATCTGGCCGTAAATTTCCTGTCTATACCTGAAGCACTAACTACTAAAGCAGTGATGATGAAATGGAAGAATTCTACCAATTTTTTCAGTCTGAAATTGGTCAAACATGCAATCAAGATAATTACTGGTGATTGGAATGTGAATATTGGAAACAATGAGGAAGGATCAGTAGTTGGAAAATATGGTCTTGGTGACAGAAATGATGCTGGAGACTGAATGATAATGTTTTTCAAGACCAATGACTTATTCATTGCAAATACCTCTTTATAAACACTATAAAAGGTGACATGAACTTTACCAGATGGAATACATAAGAATCAAATTGACTTCTTCTGTGTGTAAAGCTCAATATCATTGTTGTTGTTGTTGTTGTTAAGTGCCTTCGAGTCGGTTCCGACCCATAGCGACCCTGTACAGGGTTTCCGAGGGTGTAAATCCTTACGGGAGTAGAAAGCCTCATCTTTCTCCCGCAGAGCAGCTGGTAGTTTCGAACTGCTGACCTTATGGTTCGCAGCCCATAACAATGTCTACGTCTGTGGAAAAGCTCCATCTCATCAGCCAAAACAATGCTAGGAGCAAACTGTGAAATAGACCATCAATTCCTCATATGCAACTTCAAGCTAAAGCTGAAAAAAATTGAAACAAGTTCACAAGAGCCAAAATATGACCTTGAATACGTCCCACCAGAATTTAGAGACCATCATCTCAATAACAGATTTGATACATTTGACCCTAATGATCAAAGACCAGAAGACTTACAGGATAACATCAAAAACATCATACAGGAAGAAAGCAAGAAGTCATTAAAAAGACAGGAAAGAAAGAAAAGATCAAGAGGAGATTTGGAAATTTGCTCTTAAGCATTGAGAAGATAAAGCAAATGGATGAAATGAGGGAGTAAAAGAGCTGAACATAAAGTTTCAAAGGGCAATTCAAGAAGACAAAGTCAAGTATTAACAATAAAATGTGCAAAGACCTGGAGTTAGAAAACCAAAAGAGAAGAACATACACTCAGCATTTCTCAAATGGAAAGAACTGAATAAAAAATTCAAGCCTCAACTTGCAATATTGAAGGATGGTATGGGTAACCTGGGGGGTTCCTGATGTGGCACTATAGGATAAGCACTAGACAACAAGGCTGGTTTGAAACACAAGGCCAGAGGTTCAAACCTACCAGCAGATACTCGAAAATCCTATACAGGATCACTGTGAGTCAGAACAGACTCAATGGCACGTAACAGTAACAACAATAACATGGACAAATTATTGAATGATGCAGAAAGCATCAAAAGACGATGGAATGAATACACAGAGTCATTGTACCAAAAAGCAATGGTCTATGTTCAACCATTTCAAGAGGTAGCAAAAGATGAAGAACCAATGGTACTAACCACAGGGAGGAAGCAGGTAACTGTTGCATGGAGCGGATTGCAATCATTGAGATGAAACCAAGTGTATGATTTGTTGACTGTAAAGCTTGTCTGTAAACCTTCACCGAATTCACAATAAAAAGTTTTTAAAAAAAAGAACCAATTATACTGAAGGAAGAAATCCAAGTTGTACTGAAGGCATTTGTGAAAAACAAGACTCCAGAAATTGACAAAAACTGAAATCTTTCAACAAACTGATACAGCCTCTGGAGGTACTCACTGATCTATACCACGAAATTTGGAAGACAGCTATCTGGCCAACTGATTGGAAGAGATCCATATTTGTGCCCATTCCAAAGAGAGGAGATCCAATGCGGAAATCATCCAGCAATATCATTAATGTCATATTTAAGTAAAATTTTGCTGAAGATAATTCAAGAATGACTGCAACATTACATCAACAGGGAGCTGCCAAAAATTCAAGCAAGATTCAGAAAAGGAAATGGAATGAAGTATATATTGCTGATGTCAGATAAATCTTGGCTGAAAGCAGAGAATATCAGAAAGATGTTTACTTGTGCTTCATTGACTATGCAAAGGCTTTTGACTGTGTGGATCATGACAAACTATGGATAACATTGTGAAAAATGGGTATTCCAGAACACTCCATTGTGCTTATTGAGGAACCTGTACAGAGAACAAATGATAGTCAATAGAACAGACCAAGGGGGTACTTAAATGGTATAAACTCAGGAAGGCTATACACCAGAGTTGTACCCTTTCACAATACTTATTCAATCTGTATGCTGAGCAAATAATCCAAGAATTTGGATTCTATGAAGAACATGCCATCAGGATTGGAGAAGACTCATTAAACTCATATCTACAATATGTAGATGATATAACTTTGCTTGCTGAAAGCAAACAGGACTTAAAATACTGATGAAGATCTTCACTATGGATTGCCTCTCATATAAAGAAAACAAACGTCTTTACAACTGTACCAATAAATAACATCATGATAAGTGGAGAAAAGACTGAAGCTGTTAGAAACTTCATTTTGCAATGATCCACAATGAACACTCATGGAAGCAACAGTCATGAAATCAAACAATGTGTTACATTAGGAAAATCTGCTGCACAAGACTTCTGTAAAGTGTTAAAGAGCAAAAGATATCAGTTTGAGGACTAAGATGATCCTGACCCAAGCCATGGCATTTTCAGTCACCTCATATGCATGTTTCAAGCTCACCAGCTGCTCCTCGGAAACCCTATCCAGGGTCGCTATGGGTCGGAACCGACTCGATGGCACTAAACAACAACATATGCATGTGGAAATTGAATAATGAATAAAGAATATTGTAGAAGAATTGAAAGATTTGGAGGATAATATTAAAAGTACCATTGACTGCCAAAAAAAAGCACACAAATAAATCTGTGTTGGAAGAAGTACAGCCAGAATGTTCCTTAGAAGCCAGAAAGGCCAGATTTTGTCTCTCATCATTCTGACATATTATCAGAAGGGATCAGTTCCTGGACAAGGATATCATGCTTGGTAAAGTGGAGGGTTGGCGAAAAAGAGGAGGACTCTCAATGAAAAGGACTGACACTGTGGCAGCAGCAATAGGCTCAAATGTAACAACTGTGAGGCTGGCCCAGGACCAGACAGTGCTTTGTTCTGTTGTGCACAGGGTCGCTATGAGTCAGAACTGACTCGATGGCACCTAAAAACAAAGACAGCATACCTAACAACAACAGTATACAGAGTTTATAAGGGTACTGCATAGATCCATGCTCTAGTCTGAGGGATCATCTGGATGGATCCCTCATTTACTCAACTCAATTGAGTAAGTGAAACAGTTAAAAATTTCCCCAAAGTTATCATCTGAGGGACACTTTCCAAAGTTTATATGAATAAATGTGATCTAGAGTTCTCTTTTCTTTGATGTTTGTTGGGTAAATGAAGCACCCTCATTCTTTGTTTATTTTTTGACCTGTCCTACATTCTTTTATTTTCATAGCACTGTTATTGTTAAGTGACATCCAGTCGGTTCCGACTCATAGCGACCCTGTATAGGGTTTCCAAGGTTTTAAATCTTTACAGGAGCAGAAAGCCTCATGTTTCTCTCACAGAAGAGCACAGGATATGAAGAGTTGATTCTGTTTTTTTCTTTTTTTTTTTTTTAGTTTTTATTGTGATTTGAGTGAAAGTTATAGGGCAGATCATCAGTTCTATGTACCATCAGTTAACGGTATTTCTCTCTATTAATTTTAGCTTTTTTTAAAAACACTTAGGCATATATAGTAATTTATACCACCAAAGGGCACATTCTGCAAGCCTGCGTCCTGGCCACCAACACACAGCCTTTCTCTTTCCATGAGTCTAGAGTCCTCAGCTGCTCCCTCTCTCTCCATGTCCCCATCTCTACCTCCATCTCTGGTGTCACTGCTTCTCTGGATAGGGTCCGGCATTCTACTTGTGCTCTTCTCCCTTGATGGTCCTAGGGTCCTGTTTCTGGACTGTAAGATTAACTACTCCCCCATTTTTGTTATAAAACTTCTACCTTTACAATTGAGACAGTCACAATTAGTCATGATAATTACTCAGTATTGAATCATAAAAATCTTATTCCCATCTCTTTTCACCACACCCATCTAGATAAGATGAAAAGTATTCAGTAGGGACTCTTTCTTCCCACACACACTGTTAAACTAAACTCCCTCTTGAAACCTTTGTAAGCCACTCACTTCGTGCCTTTATCACCCTCTCATTTTAGGTAGCCAATGTCTAAGTTGCTTGCCCCAATCTACCCTGTGTACAGAGGGGATAGCATTGATACTTGATTTGAAGACTCCTTCCCTCTCTGGTGGTATTTTGACCTAAGGATTTATAACCTTGGAACCCTGTACAGGGTCGCTATGGGTCAGAACAGACTCGACGGCACTTAACAACAACAACAATAACCTCCATGAGTATAGGTTAAGTTCATCAAATTGTAGCAATTTACCCTCATTTCCTTTATCAAAAACTTTTTTTTAAAAAATATCTCCTCTAGTTGAATTTTGATTATCAAGCCATCAATGCTAGGTCAAATGGGTACTATCTGCAAGTTTGGGTGTTCTTGTGCGACTCCCCTCACTTCATATCAGCTGGATGTTTCACTCTCAGCTCTAGCCCTTAGTGGCTATGTCCTTGTTCATGGGCTCAGGTGTCCCCAGGTCTCACCACACTTTGGACCAACCAGCCCTTCCTCTTCTCACTCTCATCTCCAGGTCAACAGGAGTCTATATAGAACGTGGTTGAACTCAGCCCATTTCTTCATTGCTGCCTTTCCCCCACTTCCACTCACCAGTAGACCAATGTGGTCACCAGCAAGCTTACATGCCAAGCACCCTCATTCTTATTCATAATTTTAAGCCTTTCCTGCAGTCTGACATTGGTGGTGGTTGTTAGTTGCTGTCTGGTTGATTCCTCTGGTGAAGTATAACTATGCTCCATGGGGGTTTCAAGGCTGCGACCTTTTGGAAGCAGACTGCCAGTCCTGTTTTTTAAGGTCCTTCTTAGTGGGTTTGAACTGCCAAGCTTTTGGATATGAGTTGAGCACTTAACTGTTTGTGCTACCCCACCTCCCCAAGGACTAGATAGATATTATTTAAAATTATGCCGATTATAACAAAAGGATTATTTGTATATCATCACTGTAAGAGCTCCAAATTCTTCTAACTTTATAAACCCTAAGTTTATAAACGACAAAATATGAACAGGAAAACTATTTTAGCAGTTTTATGCAGAAAGTGCCTCATTAAAAACAAATTAGAAAACAGATTTGAGATTACAAAGAATTTGTGTTGAGTAGGGACCTTTATGAAAAATCACTGGCTCTATGTAAAGAACTAAAAATTCTTCAGAGGCTCTTACCCTTTTCTTATCTTTGGGCTGCCCACACTGCAGCAATGTCGTGACTGCAGCCTGGTACATCTAGTATACATTTGGTGATCAGGAAAGGATATTGTACTTACCATCCAGATGCAACTAGAAACTATGTCCATCGGATGAGGCTTCAAAAAGGTTGTGGGAAAATTCCATAATCTTTTCATTCCATTTTTGTAGCCAGTTCATATATTATCCAATATGGCTCAATGCTTGATCGAATATGTTGAATCATGCCAATTCAGTTAGATGAATTCATCTGTTTTCAGCCGGATGTTTGGCAACATGGGACCCAAATATTTGTCACATAGTTTGCATATGTAAAAGTCATAAGGGTGGAGGTTTTGTCATTATATGTTTTTGTTGTTAAGTGCTGTTGAGTTGACTCTGACTCATAGCGACCCTGTATAGAGTTTCCAAGGAGCAACTGGTGAGCTTGAACCGCCACCTTGCAGTTCAAATGGCTTTGCAGTCTGGTGCTTTAACCCACAGTGCCACATTTAATTTCAAATTAAAACCTCAACTTGTACTCCCACTGGTGTAACGTCTTTAGATTCTGGGCTTCATACTAGATTGACAGCAGAGCCGGAGTGCAGGCATTCAGGAAGGTAGTGTGGGCTGATTTGGTCACAGAAACCATAGCCCCTCACTTCACCACCCTAATCAGATGCACTAAGGACTCACTGCTCCACGGAGACCCCAGAAGGCAAACCGGTGCTAATGTGTTTGCAGGAGTCCCCAGTTAGGCGCAGCTTCATCCCCCGTGATCCTTACTCGAGGGCTCTGGTAAAGTTACAGCCACAGCCACCAGTGATGAGTATCTCTGTGGCCCTACGTCTCCCTGCAGAACTAGCCTTCTGTATAGAATGGGAACGTCTGGAACAATGAGATGATTCTTCCTAAAATGGAATTTCCTTACATCATTGAAATACATCCATAACTGCTGTCAAGAGATTTCCCGGTGACACAATGAGTCAGCCACCTCTGTCACTTGAGTAGTAATAATCGTAGTCTGCCTAGTTGTTAACAGTTAGTTATTGAAGTTAACCATTGCACCAACCAGGGCTCCTTCTATTTTGGGGTCTTGGTACCCTGTGCTAAATTCTTCACTTTCTTTTTATCTCAATTGGTCTTCAAGCTCTTTCATTATTATTATTACCCCCATATTACAAATGAGGGAACTGAGGGCAAAAAAGGGTAAGGTGATTAGTTCAAACCTAGCAGCTGCTCTGCTTCTGTAAAGATGACAGCTTTGAAAACCTTATGGAGCAGTTCGACTCCTTCTTATAGGGGCGCCATGTGTTGGAATTGACTAGATGGCAATTAGTTGTTTTTATTGTGATGTGCCGTGGAGTTGGTTCTGACGCATAGCGACCCAGTACAGGGTTTCTGAGGCTGTAAATCTTTACGGGAGCAGAAAGCCTCATCTTTCTCCAGTGGAACAGCTGGTAGTTTCGAACTGCTGACCTTAACGTTTGCAGCCCGATTCATAACCACTACGCTACCAGAGCTCCTTAGATGGCAATTAGTAACCTACCCTAAATCTTTCAGCTTGTATGCAGAAGAGCTAGGATTTGAAGCTACATTTCCATCCCGGCCCCCAATTTTAGAGTCCTTAAGTATGACTACTTTATTGTGTAACTAAAAAATGTCTGCATCTCCATTTTTTTTTTTTTTTTTTTTTAAGCAGACATTCCTCTCAGGAACAAAAAGGGAAAAGATAATTTTGTTTCTACATGCCCATGACATAGTCTCTCAGCTGATCCAGCGTCCGTTACTGTGAGGGAGGAAATTGACTCCCAAGACAAAAATCATGTGACAATGGGGGCAGAGTTCCTGATAAGCCAAGTACAGGGCTATCAGGTGACCACTGAGCTTACCGTTAAGAAGTGTCGGTCCTTAGCTTCGCGCCTTCTCTGGCTGTGGGCAGGCGGGTAGGCCGGCAGTGGAGGAGCAGCCGCGGAAAGAGGAGCAGCGGTTTTCTGTTCACGGCGATCACTCCGGCTCCGGTGTTCTGGACGTCAAAGGGGGCAAAAATATACTTGTCATTTTCAATGTCTCTTTCTCCCCCTTGGGAGTCTTAGCAAAAGGCTATAAAAAAGTGAGTTTTCACTTATTTAGCTTTACTTGTATACCAAATAATATTTTCAGAATGGTTTCTAACAGCTGTGACTTAATATTAAGTTGAACAAATACACTTTCAGTGGATTAATCTCATAATCTTTGCATGAGATAACTCACATCTGAGTTTCAGAAAAAGTATATTTCTCAATGTGCCTCATTTCAAAGCAACATAAGCAAGGAAATGAAGAAGAAAGAACCTAAGAGAGAGAAAGAAGGAGACAGGAACAAAGAGTAAAACATTCCAGAACAACTAGATTGACTTCAGTGCTGGAGTGCAACATAGTTCCAACTGCTCCAGAGCTGCCCAGGAAACCCGAGAGCAATGTCCACAGGCATCCAATGGGGCTTTGGAGCCAGCTCACACTGGGTCCTGAGAGCTGATTGCTCTGCATTCAAGAATTTTGTCAATCAGTTGTTAAACTGTTGCTAGCTTGAAATCAGTCATAGTGGAATGATATGCAGCAGGACTTTAATTAATTTTTTTGGAGA
This sequence comes from Chrysochloris asiatica, assembly GCF_000296735.1. Lineage (NCBI taxonomy): Eukaryota > Metazoa > Chordata > Mammalia > Afrosoricida > Chrysochloridae > Chrysochloris > Chrysochloris asiatica. Next base: position 18,091,550 of record NW_006408536.1, read on the forward strand.
GCTGATTGGTCAACACACCACTACAACTACCTAAACTCTGCCACCCAAGAAACTCCAAGGACCCTGAAATCCTGGGATCCTAGAGGAAGTAAAAATCAAGTCAACCCAATGACAACAGTTGTCTGATTTAGGAACAAAGCTCCCTCCAGGCAACAGCTAAGAGATATCTATATGCGAAGAAGTGGTCATGACTTCCCAACAACCACTGAGACTCCAGGAACACGATGTGGCATTCTGAGTGTCTCAGTGAACCCCAAGGAGTACCCTTCCTAACACACTGGCCATACCAAAAGTCATTTTACCTGCCAGAATCCAACCCAAACACATGCCCAGAGCCTGAAATCTCTAGCGACCCCCTCATGACCATGGTACAGATTTGTGCAGCAGATCTGCAAATCTGTCCTTCTGTCATTTAAAATCAGTATTACTCAGCATGGCTACAATAATCATCATAAATGTTCCATATATTTTGAGCACTTGGGATGTGCCAAAGAGAATTTTTTGCTGAAAATCTGAAGTGCATCATTGCAACCACCTCACAAAGCAGGTGCTGATGCTGCCTTTCTTTTGTAGATGCCTAGACAAACACAGAAGTCCCGGTGTGGTGCTGTAGGACAACGCACTGGATTGCAAGGTTGGTTTGAACCACAGGTTGGTGGTTCAAGCCCACCAGCCACTCCTTGGAAACTCTATCCAGGACCACTATGAGTCAAAACAAATTCAACAGTACTTAGCAACAAACAAACTCAAGGAGAGTCACTTGTTGAGGTCATCAGTGGCATGTACTTGTCTGCAGTGTGGGGCTGTTGCTACTGCTCCTGCCTCGAGGCACTGTAAAGGCTGACATACCTTCTCACTCATCAGAGCATGACTGCCTTGGTTGGATATTATTTGACTACAGTTGTATTTTGGTGTTACTGTTAGGTGCTGCAGGCTGGTTCCGACTCATAGCTACCCTATGGGAAACAGAATGAAACACTGCCCAGTCCTATGGCACCTTTACGGCTGCTTTGTTGAGCTCATTGTTGCAGCCAATGCGTCAATTTGTTGGCTTCCTCTTTTTTGCAAACATTCTGCTTTAACAAGCACCATGTCCTTTCCCAGGAACTGATTCCTCCTGATAAAACAGGCCCAAAGTACATGAGGCAAAGTCTGACCATCCTCACTTCTAAGGCTGTGCTTCTTCCAAGACAGACTGGTTTATTCTTCTGGCCTGGTATATTTCAATATTCTTCACTAACACCATGACTCAAAGGCATCAATTCTTCTTGGGTCTTCTTTATTCACTGTCCAGCTTTCACATGCATATCAGGCAACTGAAAATGCCACGGCTTAGGTTGTTGTTAAGTGCCATCAAGTCAGTTCAGACTTAGAGTGACCCTGTATAGAAGGGGGTGGGGAATGTGTGGCCTTTGGGTCATATTATTGTTGTTGTTAGGTGCCAGAAAGTCAGTACCGACTCATAGCGACCCTACGCACCACAGAACGAACCACTGCCCGGTCCTGCACCAACCTCACAATCATTGCTACATTTGAGCCCATTGCTGCTGCCACTGTGCCAGTCCATCTCTTTGGGGGGGTCTTCTTTTTCTCTGATCCTCCATTTTACCGAACGAACACATCCTTCTCCAGTGACTGGTCCCTCCTGACAATATGTCCCAAGTATGAGCAATGAAATCTGGGCATTCTGGCTTCCAGGGAGCATTCTGGCTGTACTTCTAACACAGACTGGTTTGTTCTTTTGGCAGTCCATGGTACTTTTAATATTCTCCTCCAACATAGCTCAAATGCATCAATTCTTCTACGGTCTTCCTTATTTACTTTGCAACTTTCACATGATTACGAGGTTACTGAAAAGACCATGACTTGGGTCAGGCACACCTTAGTCCTCAAGCTGACATCTTTGCTCTTGAACACTTTAAAGAGGTCTTGTGCAGCACATTTGCCTAATGCAGTACATCTTTGATTCTTGACTGCTGCTTTCATGAGTGTTGTTGGTTGAGCCGAGCAAAATGAAGTCTTTGACAACTTCAATAATTTTTCCATTTATTGTGATATTATTTACTGGTCCAGTGGTGAGGATTTTTGTTTTCTTTACATTGAGGTGCAGCCCATACCTAAAGCAGTGGTCTTTGACCTTCATCAGTAAGTATTTTAAGTTCTCTATGCTTTCAACAAGCAAGGTTATATCATTGGCATATCACAGGTTGTTAATGAGTCTTCTTCCAATCCTGATGCCACTTCCCCCCCTCCCCCATATAATCCAGCTTCTCAGATTATTTGCTCAGCATACCGACTGAATAAGCATGGTGAAAGAATACAACCATGGCACACACATTTTCTAATTTTAAACCATTCAGTGTTCCCTTGTTCTGTTTGAACAACTACCTCTTGGTCCATGTACAGGTTCCTCATGAGCACAATTAAGTGCTCCAGAATACTCATTCTCTGCAATGTTGTCCATAGTTTGTCATGATCTACACAATCAAAAGCTTTTGCATAGTCAATAAAGCACAAATGAACATTCTTCTGATATTCTCTGCTTTTAGGCAAGATCCATCTGGTATCAGCAATGATATCTCTGATTCCACATCCTCTTCTGAATCCAGCTTGAACCTCTGGAACTTCTCTGTCAATGTATGGTAGCAGCTGCTTTTGAATTATCTTTAGCAAAATTTTGCTTGCATGGGATATTAACAGTGCTATCCGATGATTTCCATATTCCATTGGGTCACGCTTTTTGGAATATGCACAAATATGGATCTCTTCCAATCAGTTGGGCAAGTAGTTGCCTTTCAAATTCTTGGCATAGATGAGCAAGTGCCTCCAGTGCTTCATCATTTTATTGAAAGTTTTCAATGTGTATTCCATCAATTCCTGGAGCCTGTTCTTTGGCAATGCCTTCAAGTGTACCTTGGACTTCTTCCTTCAGTACCATTGGCTCTTGATCATATGCTACCTCTTGAAATGGTTGAACATCAGCCATTTCCTTTTGGTACAGTGACTCTGTGTATTCCTTCCATCTTCTTTTGATGCTTTCTGCATCATTCAATATCTTGTTCATAGAATCCTTCAATATTTCAAGTCAAGGCTTGAATTTTCCCTTCAGTTCTCTCAGCTTAAGGAATGCTGAGTGTGACTTTTCCCTTTTGGTTTATCTAACTCCACGTCTGCAAATTTCATTATAAATATTTGACTTTGTCCTCTTGACCTGCCTTTGAAATTTTCTATTCAGCTCTTTTACCTCCTCCATTTGCTTTTGCCTCCATTAAATTTAGCATCTCTATGCTGGAAGCAAGTTTGAGAGTCTCTTCTGAAGTAATTTCCTTCTTTCTTGTCTTCTTAATGACCTTTTCCTTTTTCCCTGAATGATGTTCTTGATGTTATCCCATAACTCTTCTAGTCTTTGGTCTTGAGTGTATAATACATCAAATCTGTTCCTGAGATGATCTCTAAATTCAGGTGGGATTTTTTTCAAGGTCATATTTTGGCTCTCGTGGACTTGATCTTCAGCCTGAACTTGCATATCAGCAATTGATGGTCTGTTCCACAATTTACCCCTGGCTTTGTTTTGGCTGATTATATGGAGCTTTTCCACCATCTCTTTCCACAGATGTATTTAATTTGACGTCTGTGTATTCTATCTGGTGAGGTTCATATTTATAATTGTCTTTTGTGTTGTTTAAAAAAACTATTTGCAATGAAGAAGTCATTGTCCTTGCAAAATTCTATCATGCCATCTCTAGCATCGTTTCTATCACCAAGGTCATATTTTCAAATACTGATTCTTCCTCTTTGTTTCCAACCTATGCATTTTAATCAGTAATTATCAGTACATCTTGATTTCATGTTTGATCAATTTCAGACTGAAGAAATTGGTAGAATTCTTTATAGCTTCACTGGCTTTAGTGATTGGTGCATACATTTGAATAATAGTTGTATTAACTAGTTTTCTTTGTAGGCTTGTTGATATTATCCTATCATAGACTGCATTCTACTTCAAGGCAGATCTTGATATATTTTTGATGAATGCGATGCCATTCGTCCTCAATTTCTTATTCCCACCATAGTAAATCATGTGATTGTCCGATTTCCGATTCAAAATGGCCAATAACCAGTTCATTTCAGGTCACGAATGCCTAGGATATAAAGCCTACAAAATCACTTGGTCTGACCCTGCCAAGGCAACCAGAGTTCCAGCTATCACATTGGAGGTGAACTTAATTAAATGTTTGACCAAATATAGCAGGCTAATTTTTAAGTTGATAATTTTATATGGCCTGTGAAGGTTGCTATAAATTTTGGCAGAAAAAAATGTTCCCCACCCCTGCTGTATAGGGTTTCCAAGGAGCAGCTGGTAGATTTGAACCTCTAACCTTGCTTTAAGCAGTTTTCTGCTTATTCTACAGTGCCACACCAGGACGCTATGGTTTTGGTTAGGAGCACCTTAGTCCTCAAAGTGACATCTTTCCTTGTTAGACCTTACATAAATCTTTTGCAGCAGATTTGTCCAGTGCATTATGTCATTTTATTTCTTAAATGCTTGCTTTCATTGGTGTTGATTGTGGATCCAAGTAAAATGAAATCCTTGACTACTTCAGTATTTTATCGATGTTATATTTTTATCTCGTTCTAATTCCTTGAACATTGACAATACACAGAATATGTATTAACTACAAGCCAGAGATTTGGCAATTCATATGACACTACATTTCTTACCCAAGCTAGTAAACAACTTCCTACACTGACCCTCACAGGTAAAGTCCCCATTACATCCAGGATCCATATCCTTGTACTGATAAAAATAGCCTTCTCCTGGAGGATGTTGTTTGCTGTGAAATCGGTTCCGACTTATAGTGACCCCATCTAGCCTTTCTGAGAGCTACTGATGCCAACTTTGCTGTTGCCATTGCCCTGCTTATCTTAGGCCAGAAACTAGATTTTGTTCAGCTTTTGGTCGTAGTCACTAGCAGTGAATTCTCCATAAATTTCTGTTGAGTGAATGAAGGAATGGATTTATGTTTGTGTTAATGACTAATCTTTCAGAATTAGAATACATTCCATATTTCTAATGGGCTGCATTGTCTGTGTCCTAGCTGCTGTTCGGTCCTTCCCTTGTTTTTGACTGTCCTCCCCAGGGCTGACTCCTTTCCTCTGGACTTTACTCAGTGTGCAGTCCCCTAAATTATAACTGAGTACTTGAGAGCTTACCGGTTACTCTCCATGTCTGATCTGTCTGCCTGACCTTTGTGGACTTCTTGAGACAAATATCCTCCTTGTCAAAATGCCAGCATATGGCCTATGTCCAAGGCCACCCTCATTTTTTTTTTCCTCTGAAAGCAAACAGTGGGCTTTTCTAATGGGCATGAAAAGTAAAAGCTGTCTTATTCTTACATGCAGAAAGAAAAGCGGAATACAGGTGCCTGCTGGTCAGAATGAAGTGGAAGGAAGGGAACTATCAGCTCAATTTCCTATTCAATTGTTTTCCTCCTACACTACCTCAAATACACGAGGGGGCTTCAAAAAGTTTGTGGAAAAATATCATTATCTTTTAATTCCATTTTTCCAAGAACTTTTTTGAAGCTCCCTCATTTGCACTAATCCTGGTGTGGCGTTGTGGGCTAATGTGTCAGACTGCGAAGCCATTTGAACTGCAAGGTTGGTGGTTCAAGCTCACCAGCTGCTCCTTGGAAACCCTATACAAGGTTGCTATGGGTCGGAATTGACTCGACGGCACTTAACAACAACAATAAACCACAAGCAGAAGAAGTTAATGGCTCCCTAATGTATTTTTCCTCATGCTGGTGGGATGGTGGAACATTGGCCTACTCAAATCCAGAACTTCAGTAGTATTTTGGTCCTTATTTAATTGGACCAAGGAAACATAAATTCTAGTCCTGAAACTTGAAAGGAAATATAAAAGATAACTCTTTACTGTCACTTATTAATCTCTCTCTTTCTGCCTTACAAACAGACATGAACGATGATCACATGTAAAGGCGTTCGTTATTAGCTCTACCCACTAAAGAACTGCTAGGAAAAGGAAGAAATAAAAAAAGGGCAGAAAGAATCAGATTATAAATCCAGTTCAGTGCTGCTTCAAGGGACTTTTTCTGAAATTCCATTCAATGTTTAGGTACCTGTCCTCTGTAGCCCCTTATTGCTATCTTGAAATCATCTGATTACTTGTCTGTCTCCATCACTAAATAGACCAGGAATTCCTTATGGGCAGGGGTAAAATTTGGTTCCTCTTTGAATTATGGGTCTAGACTGACCCTCAGTACAGTCTGTTGAGGGGTGTGCTATTGAGCAGATCTTGAAGGCAGCCAATTTCTAGACTCCTTCCTTGGAGCCTCATTTCTAAAAGGAACACAGAGCTGCTGCCACTGAGCCCTACATGTCTGTGTTTCATTGTCTTCCCTCCAAGTGGAGGCCGGTACTTCCCAGCTGTCCAAATAGGCAGCTCACAGGGACGCTTACTGCGGCATTTGCTGAACAAGGCAGTTGAATAGTAACCCGAACCAAATAAATCAACCTCACTGCTGTCCAGTTGATTCCTACTCAGAGCAATGCTATAGGACAGAGTAGAACTGCCCATAGCATTTCCAAGGCTCTCATCTTCCTCTCACCGAGCAGTTGATGAGTTCTAACCTCCAACCTTCCAGTTAGCAGCCCAGCTCTCCTAACCACCAGGATTCCTCAGTTGAATGATTGGTGGTGTTAAGTGCCTTCCAGTCAATTCTGACTTATAGCCACCCTGTATAGGGTTTCTCAGGAGCCAGATGTTGTTGTTAGGTGCCATTGAGTCGGTACCGACCCATAGTGACCTTATGTACAGAATGAAACACTGTCCAATCCTGGGCCAACCTCACTACTGTTGAAACATTTGAGTCCATCGATGCTGCCACTTGGCCAATCCCTCTCGTTGGGGGTCTTCCTCTTTTTCTCTGACCCTCCACCTTACAAACATGATAGCCTTCTCCAGCGACTGGTCTCTCCTGACAATACGTCCGGAGTATGAGACACAAAGTTTGGCCATTTTGGCCTCCAAGGAGCACTCTGGCTGCACTGCTTCCAAAACAGATCTATTGGTTCTTTTGGCAGCACATGGCACTTTCAATATTCTCCTCCAACACCATAACTCAAAAGCATCAATTCTTCTACAGTCTTCCTTATTCACTGTCCAGCTTTCACATGCATATGAGGTTATTGAAAATACCATGGCTTGGGTCAGGTGCACCTTAGTCCGCAAGCTGACATCTCTGCTCTTCAACACTTAAAAAAAAAAAAAAGTCTTGTGCAGATGATTTGCCTAATGCAATACACAGCCAGATAGGCCAGTATTATTCATGGCCGCCAGATGGCAGAAGTGGCTTATTCTGAGGCATGCACTGCTAAACTGCTGTGTTTCTTAGACAAGGTTAAAAAAAAAAAAAAATCACTTTCTAATTTTAATTCTACACTGGCTGTTTTTAATTCTGTGATGCCCATAATTCCTGTTTATGGCTCTCTGCAGTGGTATTAAAACTACTACACCCAAATTTTGCTATTGAGCTAACCACAAGCTAGTTAGTATGTGCAGGGCAAGACTTTAAGCTCCACTATCTTCTTTCCAAACACCAGGAGACCCTGTGTCCCTCTCTCAGCCCCAGGAGAAAGTTCAAGGAAAATTGATATTGGCACTTGTTGCTCTGCCATTAAGGTCAAACCTGACAACGCAGTGAAATATGACAGTCTATGAGCAGATTGCTATGATCTGGATGAATCTCTAAAAACCTAATTAGGGATGACTTATTACTAATAACAACGGGATAAAAAGAATTATGTCTAAAGGGCTATCATTGCTCAAGCTCTCTAATGTTGGGATAAGACAAAGCATTTTGTGAGAATGATCAGATTCCTCTGGAGTCATCTGGTTCCCTCAGTGTTCAACCAGTTTTCTGCAGTATTGCCTTCAGTTCTACAAACAGTCCTTGAAGACCTACTATGTGTCAGGTTCATGCTAAGTGCTTTTGGGGGGAAAAAGTGATAAGATAGAACTCTTGCTTTTGAGTTGCTCCTGGATTCATGGTGGGAAAGAGGACCATCAATGGTTAGTTACAAGGAAGCTCATAAGATTCTGGGAAGGGCACCTGATCCAGGCTATTAAGGAAGATTTCTGGGAGGAGGTCTATACTATCAGTTTGTTAAAGAAGAATAAAGCCACGTCTAAAATTAATAGGGCCAATAAGCGTGCTGGAGTCCTAGTGATGCTGTAGGGTAAGTGTTGGACTGCTAGCCACAGGGTAGACACTGCAAACCCATCAGAGAAATATGAGGCTTTTTGCTTCTGTAAAGATTTATAGCCCTGGAAACAGGGTCACTATGAGCTGAAAGCCAACACAATGGCACTTAACAACAGTGGTTTCTAAGGGCCTGACTGCTAACTGAAAGGTTGTTGTTGTTGTTGTTGTTGTTAGGTGCCATCGAGTCGGCACCGACTCATAGTGACCTTATGCACAGCAGAACAAACCACTGCCCAATCCTGGGCCAATCTCACTACTGTTGCCACACTTGAGTCCATCGATGCTGCCACTTGGCCAATCCAT
>NW_006408536.1:18100784-18101751 GCF_000296735.1 Chrysochloris asiatica
AGAACCCAGCTTCTCGGATTATTTGCTGAAAGGTAGGTGGTACAAATCCATCATGGGAGAAAGATGACGCAATCTTCTGCCATGAAGAGTCACAGCTTTGGAAAGCTTATGGGGCAGTTCTACTCTAGCCTACAGCATTACTGTGAATAAGAATCAACTCTGTGGCAACGGGTTTGGGTTTGATTTTAACTTCTAGGGAATACAGATCATAATTTTTCATTTTAGCAGCACAGTGTTTGCCATTATAACCAAGGAAAATGTTTTAGAGAGTTGTTTAAGTGATATTAGTAACTGAGCACTTGCATTGAAAGGGCATAGACTAGGTATAGGGCTAAGGCAGAAGTCATACATATGTGCAAGAAAAGAAAAGGAAAACAACATTGATCATTTTATTTATCTTGATAATGAAATTTGAATATTTTATTTGAGTCTTAATACTTTTGCAAAAATATTTCTTAAAAGAGTATAGGAAGTTTGGAACAAAGACCTGAAATGGACAGGCACCATTTGGCTTCATAGCAAAAAACCTGAAGGCCCAAATAGTTGGTATGCCAATTTCTGATACCCAATTCAGCAGGCACAAAAAAAATTATTTTAATTTTTAATCATCTTGTCCTAATTAAATTTTTTTAAAAAATGTGAATTGGTTGAAAGTTTACAGAGCAAATTGGTTTTCCATTGAGCAATCCATACACACTGATCCCTACAATGTACCAACGTCATACTTCCTGCTTCCTCCTGTGTTCACCATTTCCTTTCAGCCTTCATTCCCAATTGCTGCTGTTGCTGTTCTTAGGTGTCATCAAGTCGGATCTGACTCATAGCGACCCTGTACACAACAGAACAAAAAATTGCCCAATCCTGCGTCAACCTCGCCATCATTGCTACTGCCACTTCGTGACAGTACATCTCTTTGGGGGGCTTCCTCTTTTTCTCCACCCCACCACTTACCAAACTTTACCTTCTC
>NW_006408536.1:18104203-18105287 GCF_000296735.1 Chrysochloris asiatica
CAGGAAATTTGCCCAATTCATTATTATTTTCCTTGGACACATTGTGAGGTGAGGAGGAAAAGACCTCTGACTGGGAGTTGGGAGGCTTGGATCTGGGTCCTGGTACTGTACCTAAAGTGCTGTGTGTGTCCTTGAGCAAGTTTCTTAAGCTACCTCTTCTAGTCCTCTGTAGAATGGGAATGTTGTACTACATTGCTTATTTTCAGTAGTAGCAGCAGAACCCTTCCCCCCGTCAGGTATTTTGGATTGTTAGAATGATTGGTTGGAGCCAAGGACAGGAGCCATCCTCCCACAATGCACAGGATGGTCTTGAATAATCAAGTATCCCAGACCCACATAATAGTCACATGGCCTATCAGACATTCATGTGTGGGAAAAACCTAGCATTCCATTCAGAGTCAAAGCTAATTCCCTTTTAATTATAAACCAGATATTTCTTGCTGCTTGGGGTCAATATATGCCCACCTATCAGTTGTTACGGCTGTGTCCTCCTACCCTCGGGTTCCTTCATTTCCTTACGCTTACTCAGTCTTCACATCTTAACCCTATTGTTGATAGGTGTAAACCCTTAACTGCTTTATTATGTCTTTTAGTGTAGCTGTGCTGAGGCATTTGCATATTGAAATGCTATTATTTTGTAAATAATTTTCCTTACAACTTCTCTTTATTACCATATTCAGCCATTTTGTTGCTGAGTGCCATCAAGTTGGTTCTGACTCATAGTGACCCTGTATAGGGTTTCCAAGGAGCAACTGGTGAGTTTGAACCATCGACCTTGTGGTCCAAACCAACCTTGCAGTCCAGTGCTTTATTCCACAGCACCACATCAGGACTCAATATTCAACCATAATACTATTTTAAATTATTTATATTTGTTGTTGTTAAGTGCTGTTGAGTCAGTTCTGACTCACAGTAATCCTGTATAGGGCTTCTGAGGAGCAGCTGGTGAGTTTGAACTGCCAATCTTATGATTCAAACTGGCCTTGGGGGTCAGTGCTTATTCTATAGTGATGTTTATTATTAAACAGCACTTAATAACAACAACATATTTAGATATGGAACCCTAGTGTGGCACTGCACAGCA
>NW_006408536.1:18105387-18119373 GCF_000296735.1 Chrysochloris asiatica
TAATAAGTACAGTGTTAACCATGAAACAAGAAGATTACAATACAGTCCTTGAATTTGAGGACATGGAAACCAACACTAACAGTACAATGTGACAAGCCACTTCTTGTGGGTAGTTGAATTACAGCACCCTAAAATAGTCATGTCCTAATCCCTAGACTTAAAACTTGATGGTACTTAAAAACAACAGTATTTATATATAATCTATATATGTTGTTGTTGGTATATGCTGTTGAGTCATTTCCAACTCATAGTGATTCTGTATAGGGTTTCCTAGAAGCGGCTGGTGGGTTTGAACCACCCACCTTATGGTTAGCATTCCACTGCTTATCCTCCAGCACCACATCAGGACTCCTACCATATATAAATATATACAATATGAAGTATTTATATACAATATGACTCCTACCATTTATAAATATATACAAAAGTATTTCTACTAGTGGTCTAGTCATACATGCATGGGTTTATTCCAAAATGTTTCTCAACATGTTTCTGTAATTAGTGGATGGCTGCAGACACATTCTTTCAGTGATACATACACTTGTCTGAGTCTCATTAGGCTGCTTTCCTAAAAAGGTCCAATCAAAACCGTGGCTTCGGCTGGATCAGTTCAATTCAAGGTTCAGAAAGTTATTGCAATTAATTTTTAAAATTCCAAAGGGGTCACATCTTGATAGATTTTCCCAAAGGACACAAACAATCATGGGGATTTATTAGGAACAAGTTTTAATAAAATGGAAGACTACATTATGAGACAACCACTGCAAGAGTGCATCTGCTCATTCTTCGAGGGTCGCAAGGGCTGCCCTATGAGAATTTCATTTGTAAATTTTATCCCATCCACCTTCCAGCCCTGATCTTGGCCCTCAGACTTCTTTTTGCTCCTCCAAATCAAAGAACATTTAAAAGGAACACGATCTGTATCCCTAGAGGATGTGCCTGGCCCAAGCCATGGTATTTTCAATCACCTCATATGCATGCAAAAGCTGGACAGTGAATAAGGAAGACCGTAGAAGAATTGATGCTTTTGATGCTGGAGAAGGATATCATGTTTGGTAGGGTGGAGGGTCAGAGAAAAAGAGGAAGACCCTCAGTGAGATGGATTGGCAAAGTGGCAGCGTCAATGGGCTCAAGTGTGGCGGCAATGGTGGGGTTGGTCCAGGACCGGCAGTATTTTGTTCTACTGTGCCTAAGGTCGCTATGAGTCGGTACTGACTCAATGGCACCTACCAACAACAACAACAACAACAGAGGATGCCCAAACTGCCTTTTTGACGTGGTGTCACTGAAGAGCAACGGATTCTTCAGGAAAGGGAGATGGAAACACCACTTTCAGAAGTGTAGAGACCTAGATGGAGGACATGTCAAGAAACAATTTCACATCTTGATATCCTGTTTAATAAAGATGTCTATGGTTTTATAGCAATACTTTCAGACTTCTTCTCTATACCTAAAACCAGAAAAGCGCGCCCACTGCCACTGAGTCAATGCTGACTCATAGACACCAGCCTCATGGGGTTTCTCAGGTGGTACATCTTTATAGGGACAGACCACCTCATGTTTCTCTTACAGAGTAGCTGCTGGGTTCGAAATGCTGACGTAACTTACGTAACCTGCTAATGCCACCAGGGCTCCACCCTGGTCTATAGGCAGGTTAGGTTAGCCATGCTTTATAATATCCAGGTAGAAAGGGAGTGTTTCAACGTCCTTGCTGGACCAGAGGGGGGTAGGGGACATTGGGACTTATGGGACAGAGAGCCTCTGAAGGAGACCAGCCTTTAGCAAAGCCCACCCAGCCCAAGGTCAGTCACCTCTGCGCAGGGCTTGCAGGCTCTGCCGGGCGTGGCGATGCAGCTCCTCCACGCAGGGAGGCCTGGTGGCCGGGAGGAAGATGTTTCTCTGCTGGTGCCACGGTGCTCGGTAGTACATACTCAGCTTACTCTCGACGTCCAGGTTGGAGACGGCTGTGTAAGAGAGAGGGAGAACAAGTATTATACATCAGTGGCTTTAAGCTGTACTGTTGGCATACCCCAGGGTGGGGTGGGGTGGGATGGGAGAGGAGTCTGGGTGACAAGGAAGTTTAGAGTGCTACATTCCCATTACGAACTAAATCCTGGGTGAAGAAAGGTGTGAACTTCACAATATAGATCTCGACAACCTCTGCTCAGAGCTAACTTGGGAGAGCCTAGAACACCAGCCATCTACCTGTGACCCACTAACTTCCTTTCTCCCTCCACTTCTTACCCCCTCTGGTGAACTCATCAACCTGGAGAAGTCCTTGGCCAAGCATGCCTGGGGAGGAGGGGCCCCTGCCTTCCACGAAAGCAGAGAAGAACTCGGGGACGAGTCCAAAGGGCTGCTCTAGCTCCAGTCCTCAGGCAGCGGGCTCTCGGGAGCCCATTCCATGCCTTCTCTGACTCTTCTGGCCCTTGGCTCCTGACCTAGATGTTTTTCCTTATATTGCCATCCACCTAACAACTCTATTGCCTGCCATCTTTCAAAGCATTGCCTCACACACCCTGATTTCACCCAGGGGGAGCAGAGGCATTGAGGAGACCATTGTAGGGGTGATGGGTGCTAAGGGAGAAGAAGCACAGATGGTGTGGGGCCTCCTCCTCCCAAAGTGCAGTCATCTCACTGACACAGTGAGCCAAACCATTCTAAGACAGAGACGACTCCAGGAGTCGAAGATCCAATCCTAGGAACACCAGCTCTTAGAAACCAGGAGGCTTCTGTTGGGAAACTACCACACAGAGGAACTCATTAGCCCCTGGACAATCTGTCAGCCGCTGACAAGAGAAGTGTCCAGTGTGCTGTGTCCTCCAGACCCACTCTGATGGCAGAACTAAGCCACCCTGTTACTCCACCTCATCACCTCTTATTGCTTCTTTTCTGCTTCTATGAAGTGTGTGATTTTAGGGTGTTCTGTCAACCTGGGTGCCCCTGTGCCTCCTATAGGCTTTTGGCTGTTTTCTTCCCTTTTCTTTTTGAAGTCTCATCTACCATTTCACTTAGTCTGAGAAGCTCTACAAGGAAGATGAGCATCTACAGATAAAGGAGAACAACAAAAGGAAAACAAGGGAGAATACTTTCATAGAAGGGGGATAGAAGAAAGAAAACTGGGAAAAAAATCCCACCTTTTGATAAGTAATCCCCCTCTGCAACTACTGCATTGTTGTTGTTGTTGTTGTTGAGTGCCATCGAGTCGGGTCCGACCCATAGCGACCCTGTACAGGGTTTCCGAGGGTGTAAATCTTTACGGGAGTAGAAAGCCTCATCTTTCTCCCGCGGAGCGGCTGGTAGTTTCGAACCACTGACCTTAAGGTTCGCAGCCCGATTCGTAACCACTACGCTACCAGAGCTCTGCATTAATAACTAGTTATTTTTGGTTTAGGTTTTGAACACAACCTTCAGTGGTGTTTTTCCCCCCTAGAAATAATTAATTATAACTACAAAAATTAATAATAGGAACAAAGATGTATTTCCATTGTGAACCAGAGAAACAAGCCCCTGAATAGAGTCAGGCTCCTACTTTGGCCTAAATTTTATCCCCTGCCCACTGCAGTTTCCCATAATCCAACTCAACAGTGCTACTCCAAGGTTCCTCCACCCTGGCACTTTTGACATTTGGGGCTGCATGATTCTTTTGTTGTGGAGAACTGTACTGCCCGTTGTCTAGCAGTATCTCTGGCCTCTACCAACTAGATACCAGTAGGACATAGGTGCAGTTAACTAACAACCAAAAATGTTTCCAGACATTGCCAGATGTCCTCTAGGGACAAAACTGTTCCTGGTTGAAAATCATTTTGCTAACCAGAAGGATATACAAACTTGATCTTTAGCTTTACAACTCTGTGATTCTCCTCCTATCTATCAGAAGGGTACCCATAATACATGTATTCTGAAGTTAAACAATTCAGCCTATTAGACATTAATAAGTACAGTGTTAACCATGAAACAAGAAGATTACAATACAGTCCTTGAATTTGAGGACATGGAAACCAACACTAACAGTACAATGTGACAAACCACTTCTTGTGGGTAGTTGAATTACAGCACCCTAAAATAGTCATGTCCTAATCCCTAGACTTAAAATACCCATGAAGAACAAAGATTACAGCCTTCGGTATGGATTGCACCTCAATGTAAAGAAAACAAAAATCCTCACAACTGGACTAATAAATAACATCATGTTAAATGGAGAAAAATAATTAAAGTTGTCAAAGTCTTCGTTTTTCTTGGATCCACAATCAGCACACATGGAAGTGGCAATCAGAAAGAAAACCACATATGGCATTAGGAAAACCTGCTGCATAAGTCCTCTTTAAAGTGTTCAAGAACAAAGATCTCAATTTGATGACTTACTCACGCCACGCATGTGAAAGTTGGACAATGAATAAAGAAGAAAGTAGAAGAATTGATGCATTTGAGTTATGGTGTTAGAGGAGAATATTAAAAGTACCATGGACTACCAGAAGAACAAACAGATCTGTGTTGGAAGAAGTGCAGTCAGAATGCTCCTCAGAAGTCAGGATAGTGAGACTTTGTCTCTCATACTTCAGACATATTATCAAGAGATAAGGACATCATGCTTGATAAACTGGAGGGTCGGTGAAAAAGAGGAAGACCACCCAAAAGATGGATAGGCAGAGTGGCAGCAGCAATGGGTTCAAGTGTTAAAAATTGTGAGGATGGTGCAGTACCGGGCAGTGTTTTGTTCTGCCCGGTACCGCATAAGTTGGAACTGACTTGATGGCACTTAAAAACATCAACAATCCCAAGCACCTGTGAATGGTCTTTTATATGAGAAAAAAGGACTCTGCAGATACATGTAAATTTAGGATCGTGAGCTGGGACGAGTACCCCCAAATTATCTGGGTTGTTGTTAAATGATGTCAAGTCGGTTCAGACTCCTAGTGACTCAGGGTAGGGTTCCTGAGGCTATAAATCTTTGAGGGAGCAGAAGGCCTCATCTTTCTCCTGCAGAGTGGCTGGTAGGCCCAAACAGCTGACCTTGTGGGGCCTGATGTAATCACAGTGGTCCTGTAGGAGGGACACAGGAGGAGTAAGAGTTAGACTGAAAGTGCTGGGACAATAGAAGCAGAGGGATAGAAAGAGATCCCAAAGGGCTAGGCTGCTGGAAAAGACAAGGAAACAGATTTTTCCCTAGAGTCTCCAGAAGAAGCCAGCCCTGCCAACACCTTGATGTTTGCTCAGTGAAACTGATTTCAGACTTTTGGCCTCCAAAACTGGGAGGGAATAAATATGCGTTGTTTTAAGCCACACGCCTGTCATATTTTGTTATAGGAAACAAATCCATGTATAGTGGTTATAAGGTCAGACCTGAAGTCAGGCCTGATAATCAGAAGGGTACCAGAGAGCACCAGAGGAGGTATCCCAAGGAAGGAGACTTCTGATGCTGGAACTTGAAAGAAGGATAGGGGTTCCCAAGGAGGAAACTACATGTTCAAAGACACAAAGAGAGGGGTGTGTGAAGCTTGCACAACCATGTGATGCAGCTCTGTGGGCAGACCAGGTCGTTGGAGCCAGAGATAAAACGGATCTTGTCTTAGAATGCATATCATGTATCGTGATATGCTGTGGAGTCGGTTCTGACTCATAGTGACTCTGTACAGGGTTTCCAAGGTTGTAAATCTTTACAGGAGCAGAAAGCCTCATCTTTCTCCCGCGGAACAGCTGGTAGTTTCGAACTGCTGACCTCAAGGTTTGCAGCCCGATTCATGACCACTACACTACCAGAGCCCCTTTAAAATGCATAGCTCAGATGGCAGAAGGCAGAATCTCCAGAAGGTACTATTCAATCTGTCTGGGCAGAACTGATGAAAGGAGATACAGATGGGTAACTCGTGATACTGTAGTGAATAATGCTTATCAGGACAGATTATGAGGGTTGGAAATGCAAAGGTAGAAGTTTTGTAACAAGGAAGGGAGTGATTGATTCTCCAGGATAGGAGCGGAGGCCTCTGGGACCATCAACGGAGAAGAGCCGAGAGCGGGACCCTACCCAGAGAAAGAGAGATGCCTGAGATAAAGACAGAGATGATGACGTGGAGTGATGAAGCGATTGGGGACTTTGGACCCAGAGAGGGAAAGGGACTGTGGGCCGAAAACTAGGGGGAGGAGGGGGAAGTGTAGGGGGCTGGTTTCTGGGATATACCTACCCTTTGTGTGGTTGAGGATGCATGGAGGGGATTGGAACCATGGCAGTGAGATGATATACGATGGAATGAATGTAAAACTAAAGTTCTCCCATGTAAACTATCATATAATTCACAATAAAACATTTAAAAAAAATGCATAGCTCAGGACAAAGATGCTGAGGAAACATCACATGGACAGACAGAGTCAAGGGGAAAGCCCCACACCTCTAAAACAGCACTGTCCAATAGAACTTTCTGAGATGATGGAAGTCCTCTATAGCTGTGCTAGCCACTACCTCACCACTAGCAAGTAATGAGCTGAGTTTCTCATTTGATTTCATTTTAATTAAAATGAAAAATGTAAATAGCTAGATTTAGCTAGCCGTCATTATATTGGACAGCATTCGCCCTTTAGCCCAGTCAGACTCACGGCTCTCCCATGTGTGCAGAGTGCTTAACCATGTGCGCCACCCAGGTCTGTTATAGTCTCTCCCCTTCAGCTATAGGGCAGGTTGTTCCCTTGGACCGAGTTTTCTTTTTCCTGAATGTTCAATCTCTAGGAAGAATTCAAACTCAAGATTATAAATCCCAGGATTATCTCCCTGGGCAGGGGAGAGTATTCTTATGGGAGGAGTCTGATATCAATTTTTCTTTCTCAAACTACTCTATAACGTCAACCCTCTCCTTGGAAACCATAAGTGTTTGATGACTCAGTCGTGGGTCACTGAATATTAGGAGCAAAAGCGTCTAGGAGGAATTGGTGAGGGAGAAGGCAACCTCTTCAGACTCAGACCAGGTGGGAAAGTTTAGGCGTAGAAAGGATTGTGGAGTAGAAAGATAGGGTTCCATGTGTAAAGCCTGGGGGCCATTCTCAAGAGAGTGTCTTTGTTTAGTCGCTCTCATAGGAATGCTCTGGGATTGACAAAAGTCAATCTCTTCCTGAACACACAGGTCAACTCCTGCCCAGTAGGACTGAGGTCGCTGTTGAATCCAACAGAGGTGGCCGTGAATTCATGTGCTGGTGACAACTGGGAGAAGGGACAGAACAGCAAGCTTGTCTAGTGGAAAGGTGGGGCCAGAGTTCAGTGGGCAGTCCCTGAAATAGAGGAGGTTCTGAGCAGCCAACGAGGATGTCAAGCTGGTCCCAGGTGACTCTGAGGTTAACCAGAAGACTCTTCTAGGGACCTTATATCCTCAGCACTGCTGACCTTTAGAAGCTCAGGGTGGTCACTGTTAACAGACCCTCAAACACCAGGTCAAGTAGACGCCATTCCTGGGTTCCAAGTCAGACTTCCTGAACCAGAATTTCGAGCAGAGACCTGGTAGTCTGTATGTTAGAAGAGTATTTTCATTTTTATCATCCATCAGGTACATTTGAGAAGCATAAAACATGATCTAATGATGCTTTGGGAGTTTGATGAGAAGAGACGGGAGAAGATGGGGTAGGGAAAAGAAGGCTGGAAATGGAAACAGCCAGCCACCCATGGCCTGTTTTACAAGTAGTTTTACGACCCAGGCACAGTGCTAGGTGCTAGGGTAGGGCACAGTACACAACACAAAAATCCCTGTCCTCAAGGGATGTCTGTTCTTTGGTTCTGTGAAAAGATGGCTTGGATGCGATCGTCCCTAGGAGCCATGGATTGGGAGAGATGCTCTGCAGCAGGCGCTTTCTGTCTTGTTTCTGTATGATTCCCGAAGAGTGGGCTAAGACCTCTATACTTGAATGATCCCAACCACTCAAGACTGTTGTTGTTAAGGGCCATGGAGTCGGTTCGGACCCATAACAACCCTATACAGGGTTTCCAAAGAGCAGCTGGTGAACTTGAACCACTGACCTTGTGGTTCAAACCAACTTGGAAGTTCGGTACATTCTCTGTCTTTCTGTCATAGGTAACTCCAAATTAAACACTAAATTAGCATCCCATGAGGTAAGTGTGAAAGAGTTCAGCAAAATTCTTTCATCATTAAATATATCAGTTTATTTGGGAAAAAAATTACTTTTTGGTGCCCATCCTAAACACATTTCTACTGTGCCAGTTGGGCCATCCAATGCTGCGAGTCTGGGCTGTTAAACCCTGCCTGCTACTCAGGACTGTGGATTCTCAGGTACAAAGATTGACAACATGCATTCCAACATGAGCAGCCAAGTCATAGTGCCTGGGAGGACCCAGCTCTCACAGCGACAGCCTCGTAGAGTGAGAGGAATCCTCACCTCTCCCCATCCCAAAGATTTTTCTTGATCTGCTTAGCATCTAAAATGGATTTCTGCCATGCATTAGCAGATGAACATTTCATTCATCAGTTGCCACAATAGTGTTTATCTCTTAGGCAGGGAAGGAAAGGAAAATGCTGTAACGCCTTTGCTCCTTTGGTTACAGAGCATAAACCAGTATTATGTGTCTACTGGAGGCAGACAGACAGGCATGGATGGAGCTTTTCCAGGGAAAACCATCCCATTTTCCTTCTCCAAAAGAAAATGACTTCTTTTCCTAAATAACAGCTCAAGCAAAGATGAAGCCTCTCACTCCGAAACTCGTGACACCACGGCCATTGCAAGGTTGCCTCAGATCCTCAGATTCACTCTGCCCCCTTTGTTTTCTCTTTTTAAACAACTTCACAGCACACTAGCAGGCTGCGTGCCCCCGGTCACGTTTGTTCTCATAAAATGGCATGGGGGGCAAGCAAAGAGATTTCTTCTCTGCTTATTAGGATCCAATCAAGATTCCCTCTGTGGTAGGCAGAATTCTAAAATGTTTCCCAAGATTCCTGCCCCTTTGTATATGCACCCTGTATAATCCCCTCCTCTTGAGTATGTGTGTTGTTGTTAGGTGCCATCGAGTTAGTATCGATTCATAGTGACCCTATGCACAACAGAACAAAACACTGCCCGATCCTGGGTCAACCTCACAATTATTGCCACACTTGAGCCCATTGACGCTGCCACTTTGCCAATCCATCTCTCTTTTTCTCTGACCCTCCACCTTACCAAACATGATATCCCTCTCCAGTGACTGGTCCTTTCTGACACTATGTCCGAAGTATGAGAGACAAAGTTTGGCCATCTTGGCCTCCAAGGAGCACTCTGGCTGCACTTCTTCCAACACAGATCTGTTGGTTCTTTTGGCAGCCCATGGCACTTACAATAGTCTCCTCTAATACCATGACTCAAAAGCATCAGTTCTTCTACGGTCTTCCTTATTCACTGTCCAGCTTTCACATGCATATGAGGTTATTGAAAATACCATGGCTTGGGTCAGGTACACCTTAGTCCTTAAGCTGACATCTTTGCTCTTCAACACTTTAAAAAGGTCTTGTGCAGCAGATTTGCTTAATGCAATACGTCGTCTGATTTCTTGGCCACTGCTTGCATGAGTATTGGACCTGTGAATTGTGTTATGTCATGAGGCAAAAGGGATTTTGAGGTTCCTACTCAACTGACTTTGAGTGAATCAAAAAGGAGCTTATTATCCTGGGTGGGTTTGGCCTAATCAGGTGAGCACTTAAAAGAGACAAGAAGTAGCAGAGAGAAACATTTTCCTGTTGGTCTTGAACAAGCAAACTGCAATGCTGTAGACAGGATCATGCAGTGGGATTAACAGCAGGTAACATTTAAGGACTGACCACTTCATCTACAACCTCAAGGGAGAGAATGACACCAACAATCAATGAGCTTGGAAGAGGACCCCAGGACTCACATGGCTTCACAACCAACACTTGGATTTAAGCCCAGTGGGACCCTGAGCAGGATGACCCAGCTAACCCACGCCCAGACTCTTGACCCATAGACACAGCAAGATAACAAATAGGATAAAACATCAGACCATAAGGTCGGCAGTTCAAACCCACTAGCTGCTCCTCAGAAACCCTATACAGGGTAGCTATGAGTTGCATGTTGACTCGATGCAACAACAACATTGTTTGAAGCTGCTAACTAACTAATGTACTCTCCTGTTTTACCTATTTCCCTAGAATCAATAGCTTGCCTTGCCTGGTATTTGGCATCTTCTCCCCTGTGTCACTGCTCCCCAAAGAAGGGGCAGATGACACCAGGGGATGGATACAATGGGATATAGAGGTACCCTTCTCCTTTTTATCCTCCACAGCAAAAAAAAAAAAAAAAAAAAGGTGATGTATGCATATCACCTCTCCCCTTCTAGCCTTCAAACTTTCGGAGAGGCCAGGTGCATTGTATTTATAATACCAAGACAACCTCATACAACCCCAGAAGGAAAGGAATTATTCCCATTTCTATAGCGTAGGAAATAGAGACTCAGAGAAAGTAAGCAAATTTCCAAAATTACACATGTGGTGAGTAGGTCTGGGATAAAAACCATTCTGCTCTTGCCCCAATCAATATTGAAATGAGTGCCATATCTCACAGAAAACGTTTTTGTTGGTGGTGGGTGCTGTTAAGTCAATTTCAACTCATAATAACCCCATGTGACAGACTAGAGCTGTCCAATAAGATTTCCTAGGCTGTCATCTTTACGGCAGGACTGAGCAGTGTTTCTGTTGGGTCAGCCGGAACTGACTGGCCAGCACTGGACGACAATCTTTGTACAGGAGTGGGTCACCAGGTCTTTCTCCTGCCATCGGGAAGGGTTTCACTCACCAACCTTTTGGTTAGCAGCTGAGAATGTAACCATTGCACCTAAAGAGTTCTTTCTTACTCTATTAGAGCCCTACTAGCCGTGTTGTTGTCAAGTGCCGTCGACTACATTCCAACTCAGCGTACCTGTATAGGGTTTCTGAGGAGTGGCTGGTGAGTTTGAACTGCCGACTTTGCGGTTCAAATCGGCCTTAGGTTTGAGGGCTTATCCTACAGCGCCACACCAGGACTACTAGCTTTAGAAGGAGTGAAAATGCCTGTTCTTAGTCTCCTTTCCTAGAAAGCCTTGGACCTTGCCTCCACCCCTGCTGCTGGCTGCCTCCCCAAGCTGCTCCTTTGTCCTCCCAGGTCTTCAGGAATTTGAGAGGGGGAAGATGACAGCTGAAATCAAAGTCTGAATGATGCCTGTGATGAAAAATTCCAAACCATGTGCGAGGTGACTCAGAAATGGAATTCCTACCTCCTCATCGAACAGAAGGAATTTGTTTAACACTGTTCTTAGAGTGCCTACATGCAGGAGAGACTTTCTCACATACTCCTGCCCAGATTCCTGCCATGTCCACCCCATCACACATCTTCCTTGCCCAAAAGACATCCCTCCGAAAACCATCCATGCTAATGCCCCGTGAGAGAAAGTACTGAGGAGTGTATTCACACATTAAGACAGGAATGAGCATCTGAAGTGGTATCACAGCTATATATAGATGGTTGGCTCTCTGGTCCTCAGCAGCAACCAGCTTGGTAAGCAAAATGAAATCCACTCAGTCTCTGTGGCTGCTGCCAGAGTTCTCAGATCCGTTGGGAGGAAACATCCTGCCCTTCCTTCCTTGAAGAGTAGCCCCTGGCCTGTTTGGCAGCCTGGAAGAGGAAGCAGGGTAGATAGAATACAGCACAGACCACCAAGATCGCTGCTTCCTGTGGAACAGGCCAAAGCCAGAATCAGACTCCTACAAGACTATCTCTACTGGGCCTCCTTTTCTATAGAACTATAATTAAGTTGAAGAGCAAAAATGTCAGCGTGGGGACTAAGGTGCGCCTGACCCAAGCCATGGTATTTTCAACAACCTCGTATGGATGCGAAAGCTGGACAGTGAATAAGGAAGATCGTAGAAGAATTGATGCCTTTGAATTGTGGTGTTGGAGGAGAATACTAAAAGTTCCATGAGCTGCCAAAAGAACCAACAGATCGGTTTTGGAAGAAGTGCAGCCAGAGTGCTCCTTGGAAGCCAAGACGGCCAAACTTCGACTCTCATACTTTGAACATATTGTCAGGAGGGAACAGTCGCTGGAGAAGGATGTCATGCTGGGTAAGATGGAGGGTCGGAAAAAAAGAGGAAGACCCCCAATGAGATGGATCGGCCAGGTGGCATCATTGATGGCGTCAAGTGTGGCAGTGGTAGTGAGGTTGGCCCAGGATCGGACATTGTTTCGTTCAGCTGTGCATGGGGTCGCTATGAGTTGGTTCCGACTCGATGGCACCTGACAACAACAACATAATTAATTCAGATTTATTCCCCACTATGGAGTCCTGCTCTGGTAGCATAGTGGTTACGAATCGGGCTGCTAACCTCAGGATCAGCAGTTCGAAACTACCAGCTGTTCCGTGGGAGAAAGAGGAGGCTTTCTGCTCCCGTAAAGATTTATAGCCTCGGAAATCCTGTACAGGGTCGCTATGAGTCGGAACCGACTCCACGGTACTTCACAACTATAAATGGAGTCCTGCTGTGGCGCTGTAGGATAAACACTCAACCATAAAGTTGGTTTGAAATGCAGGTCGGTGGTTCAAACTCACCAGCTGCTCCTTAGAAAGCCTACACAGGGTCGCTATGAGTTGGAACCGACTTCACAGCACTTAACAACAATAACAATGAACAATGTATCTAATGGTGACCCCTCAGCATGAGAAAAATCTAGTGGCTACCAGAACAGGAAAGCATGACTGTATTTATTTACACACTAAAAGAATCTAGAGTATTTTTTTGCTTAGGAATATTTTTTCAGTTTCTAAAACAAAATGATACCTCATACCAGAAGGACTGGTTTGCTATTATTGTTGTTGTTGTTAGGTGCCCTAGAGTCAGTTCAGAGTCATGGTGACCTTATGCACAATACAATGAAATACTGCCCTGGCTTGCGCCAACCTCACAATCATTGTTACACTTGAGGTCATTGCTACAGCCACTGTGTCAGTCCATCTCATTGGGCATCTTACTCTTTCACCATGAGTGATGTCCTTCTCCAGGGACGGGTCCTTCCTGATAATATGCCCGGAGTCTGAGAAACAAAAGTCTCACCATCCTCGCTTCTAAGGAGTATTGTGCCTGTACTTCTTCCAACACAACGCAGATTGGTTTGTTCTTCAATCAGCTGAGTGGGCGCCTCCAATGCTGTATCAGTTTGTTGAAATATTTCAATTTGTATTGTATTCCATCAATTTCTAGAGACTGTTCTTTGCCAATGCCTTCAGTGTACCTTGGACTTCTTCCTTCAGTACCATTGGCTCTTGAAATAGTTGAACATTGACCATTTCTTTTTCATACAGTGACTCTTTGTATTCCTTCCATCTTCTTTACTGCTTTCAGCATCATTCAATATTTTGTCCATAGAATCCTTCAATATTACAAATCAAGTTCTTTAATTTTCTCTTCAGTTCTTTCAGCTGGAGAAATGCTGAGGGGGTTCTTCCCTTCTGGTTTTCTGACTCCGGTCTTTGCACATTTCATTATAGTACTTGACTTTGTCTTCTTGAGCAGCCCTTTGAAAATTTCTGTTCAGCTTGTTGACTTCTTCATGTCTTCCATTTGCTTTAGCATCTTTATGCGGGTAGAGCAAGTTTTAGAGTATCTTCTGACATCCATGTTGGTCTTTTCCTTCTTTCTTGTCTTCTTAATGACTTTTTGCTTCCTTCCAGTATGATGTTCTTGATGTCATCCCACAACTCTTCTGGTTTTCAGCCATTACATGTCTAATGCATTGAATCTGTTCTTGAGATGATCTCTAAATTCAGATGAGATATGGCCAAGGTCATATTTTGACACTGGTGGATTTGTTTTAATTTTCTTCAGCTAGCCTGAACTTGCATATGAGCAGTTGATGATGTCTTCCACAGCCTACCCCTGATCTTGTTTTGGCAGATGATATGGTGCTTTTCCACAGTCTCTTTCCACAAATGTAGTCAATTTGATTTCTGTGTATTCCATTTGGTGAGGTCCATGT
>NW_006408536.1:18119660-18181880 GCF_000296735.1 Chrysochloris asiatica
TAAATTTGAATAATAGTGGGATTAACTGGTCTGCCTTGTAGGAGTATGGATATTATCCTATCACAGACAGCGTTATACTTCAAGATAGATCTTGAAATGTTCTTTTTGATGATGAGAGCTATGCTACTCCTCTTCAATTTTTCATTCCCTACACATAGTAATCCACGTGATTATCAGATTCAAAATGGCCACCACAAGTCCATTTTAGCTCACTAATGCCTAGGACATCTATCTTTATGGGTTCCATTTCATTTTTGACAACTTCCAATTTTCCTAGATTGATACTTTGTACATTCAATGTTCCAATTATTAATGGAGGTTTGAGGCTTTTCTCCTCATTTTGAGTTGTACCCCATCAGCAAATTAAGTTCCCGAAAGCATTACTCCATTTCTGTCATCAGGGTCAACTCTACACAGTCATATTTTAAGTGCCTTCCAACCTGAGAGGCTCATCTTCCAGCACTGTATCTACCGATATTCTGGTGATACTCATAATGTTTCAATATTCTGGTGCTAGCTGACGGTGTCCCACTGCTATTTGTAAGGTTTTCACTGACTAAATATTCAGAAGTAGTCAACCTCTCCTTTTTCCTAGTCTGTCTTAGTCTGGACACTCAGCTGAAACCTGTCCACCATGCGTGATCCTGTTGGTATGTAAAATACCGGCGGCACAGCTTCCAGTATTACAGCAACAAGCAAGCCACCACAGTACGACAAACTGACAGACGCACGGTGGTTGTTATTATTATCAAGTCTCAGGTCTTGTCACAGTTCTTTCTACCAGTCACCAAAATCAAGTACAGTGGCAATGTCAAGTTATAACACAATGGGGTGGTGGGAAGACCCTGGGTTCTAGGACCCAAAAGATGGAGATACATTCACAGCGGGTCCAGGACAAGTGACTGAATTCTTTGGGTATGTAGTTTTCTCTGTAAAATACGAATCACTGAGCCTCTGCAAAGTGATTCTGGGGATTGGATGAAATGTTAATGCCCTTGGCATGTTAACATGCCTAGACCGAGAACAAAAGAAGACAAAGAGACCAGAATTTGGATTGAAGGCCAAAGGATGAAAGTTTGGCGCTCTGTACATTTCATTTTATGGTTTATTTCTCCTATCGTCTTAGTAACTGAAACGTAACAAAGAGGAAGCCATTAGAGATTATGCTTTGAGGGGAGTCTTGCAATCTGGAAACGGGAAAGAGAGCTGCCCACATCTTGGAGCCTATGGCCTCTCTCTGACAGGTCAGACATCCCCAATCTCTGATGTCACTTGACTAGCAGAGCATTCAGTGTAATGATTTGGAGATGCTAACTCTCAGCCACTGTACTAATTGCAGGACATTTGTAATTTACTTGTTTATCTTCAGGTTCCTCCACCATCCTGCCCTACACCATGCACTTCCTGAAGAATATGAGCACATAGTCGTCTGTGACAGCCCAGCTATTATTTTAAGAAAATTCCTTTAGGCATCTAGCAGAGTCACTGGGTTCTACTGCTGTGAGGAACCTAAGAAATGAGGGAGTTCAGTGTTTGTTTCAAACTGCAGGGCATGACCCATGAGTGGATTGTGAAATCCATTTAGCAGGTCAAGACTAGCATTTTTCAAACAATGAAACAGAATAGAGTAGATGAGAAAATAGCAAAGTGTGTTGCCCATAGTGAGTACTGCTTTGTGGTGAAGTTACTGTTTCTGCTACATGTGTTCATGTAGAATATGTACTCTGTAGCTAGGTATGTATTCTGGGTTGTTGTTGTTGTCGTCATCAGGTGCCATCGAGTCGGAACCGACTTATAGCGACCCCATGCACAGCAGAACGAAACAATGTCTGATCCTGGGCCAACCTCACTACCGCTGCCACACTTGAGTCCATCAATGATGCCACCTGGCCAATCCAGGAAGATCGTAGATGAATTGATGCCTTTGAGTTGTGGTGTTGGAGGAGAATACTGAAAGTGCCATGGACTGCCAAAAGAACCAATAGATCTATTTTGGAAGAAGTGCAGCCAGAGTGCTCCTTGGAGGCCAGGATGGCTAAGCTTTGTCTCTCCTACTTTGGACATATTGTCCGGAGGAAACAATCGTTGGAGAAGGATGTCACGCTGGGTAAGGTGGAGGGTCAGTATTCTGGGTAGTGATGTCAAAATGTCTCTCTTACTCCAAGTAGCAGTCAATCTACTGTGAAAACAACTGCTTTAGGTCACACCTTTCATGTGCTGATGAGGAAACTGAGATTCAAAGAGATTGATCCAACATCCCAGAGCTGAGCTTGTGGGGAGCACAGTCTCCTGACTTAGCACTTTCCTTAGCAGTCTCTTCTGCCCATGGCAATTAGCAGTGTGGCTTCTGACCCGTGGTTCCTCTTGGTCGTCGTTCTAAACCTGTCTCACCCATTTATTTTAGGGTTTCCAAAGCCCAAGCTGACTCAACTCCATTTAACAGCAATGCCTTATATGTTGACCTTTACACATTCCGTTTTTTACATTTTTCATTTTCCTAGATTTATTTTCCATTCCAATTATTAATGGATGTTTCTACTCATTTTGAGTTGTGCTCCATCAGCAAATGAAGGTTCTGAAAGCCTTGCTCCATCCAGGTCATTATGGTCAACTTTGAGTCGCATTTTGAGCACCTTTCAACCGGAACTGCTCATGTTTCTGCACTATATTAAACACTGGTTCACTACTTTTTATAACATTTTCAGTGTCTAGCCACTCAGAAGTGACCTGCCTCTCCTTTGTTCTAGTCTGTCTTAGTCTGGAAGCTTCACTGAAACCTGTCCACCATGAGTGACTCTGCTGCTATTAGAATTATTGGTGGCATAGCTTTCAACATCACAGCAACACACAAGCCAACCACCAGAGTAGGACAGCTGAGTGGCAGATTCTGGACTTGGGGTCTCTGCACTGAGACCCTCCTAGACTCAGGGGAAGATTGATGCGAAGATAATGAAGCTCTCCAATGAACAGCAGGCCCCCAAATGTTGAAAGGAGAGAAGGCCCTTCTCCAGAACTGGAAGCAAGAAAGTCTTCCCTTAGAGCTAGAGCCCTGAACTCAGACGTGTAGCCTCCAAAGCTGGGAGACAATCCATGTGCTTGCTACAGTCATCCACTTGTGCTATATCTGTTATAGCAGCATGAGAGAACAAAGACATAGCCATTTCAAAGAAAGGCAATCCAACAGAAATGATTGAACAATAGCACTTATGAGATACAAGTAACCTTTTGCTGGAGAAATTTTTAAATGGTTGCAATAGTACATTGACTACATCTTGCATTATACCTCAACATAAAGCAAACAAAAATCCTCAAAACTAGACCAATAAACAACATCATGATAAATGGAGAAAATATTGAAGTTGTCAAGGATTTCATTTGACTTGCATCCATAATCAATGCCCATGGAAGCAGCATTCCAGAGATCAAATGACAGTGTATCACACACTGGGCAAAGCTACTGCAAAAGACCCCTTTTAAGTGTTCAACAAAAGCAGAGGTGTCTCTTTAAGGACTAAGGTGTGCCTGACCCAAGGCGCACCTTTCCAATCATCTCTTTTCAATCATCTCAGATGCCTGTGAAAGCTGGACAATAAATAAGGAAGACCAAAGAAGAACGGATGCATTTGAATTATGGTATTGGTAAAGAATATTAACTACACCACGCACGTCCAGAGAAATGAACAAATCTGTTTTGGAAGAAGTACACTTCTACATCCTCCCAAGAAGCAAGGATGGCAAGACTTTGTCTCATGTACTTCGAATGGGCACAATGATCATGAACAAGAGGAGCCCCTTCAGTGAGATGCACTGGCACAAAAGCTGCATCATGGGCTCAAACACGATTATGATTGCAAAGATGGTATAGGACCAGGCAGGGAATGGGTATCCAGATCCTTCAGACTGCTACACATATCAACTTTATCTGCTTAAAAAGCAAGTTCGTACTAAATCAGTGCGGCCTATAAATCAGAGCACCTTTTCTAAAATATCTTTAGATCTAAGACCATATCCCTCCCTTACTTTCCCTATCCCTTCACTTTTTGAATCCAAATTTCCTCTATTCTATGGATAAATAAAACCCATAGTTGGTACTAAGCCTGGCTTGAGCTATTTATGCAAATTTGATTTCCCTGCCAAACTTTATCAGAGGCATTAACAAGCATGAAAGCAATCAAACACATTTCCTATAAGCCTTTCCTTGGTACAGTGCCCAGTATTGCCAGGGATATAAAGGAGTATAAAACATCACCCCTCTTGTCAGGGGTCTCTGGATGTGGTTGTAGAGCTAAGGTACATGTACATTAGCAATCTGAAGCCATCCGCAATGACCACAAACAAGTGGCTTGGAGGGAGGTCTGGGGTGACAGGTGTGTGTGGGGTGGAACTGGGCCTGGAAGAATGGATAGATGTTGAGTGACGGAGACAATCTAGGTGCAAAGGTCAACCAGCCTAATTACGTTGAGCGCTTCTGGTCCTGTGAACCCATTTTTTTCTGGTTGCTTAATCTGGGAAGTTCAGAATGTGGAAGGGACAGAAAACAGGAGAGGAAAGGAACCCAGATATTTCATATATTGAACACCAGTGTGTCACCCAGCTTTAGATCTTTAATACGAAAGGAGAGAGGGGAGTGAGTGTTTTCTCACGGCTGAAGTAAAGTTTTTCCAACAATGACAGTTTTCCATGATGACATGGATACTCTAAGATTCAAAGCAGTTCATTTATTATTCTGGTGAACTAGACAGGACCCTCTCTTGCAGCCAGGGTACCCCCAGAGCAGCTCTTAGCAGGTGTATACTTTAGGTGCCCAGACTTCTGTGGCTGGGTCATGCCAAAGTTTGCTGCCTGGGCTGAAGTGCTTCTGAAATCCTAATGAGGTGAGAAGTGGTTGTCCTAAAGACAATTTGATAAGCATGACAGGTTTATAATGACCAAGAGAGACTTCGGGGTGCAGAAGCCAGGCTGCTAATTGCCATGGGCAGAAAAGACTGCTAAGGGAAGAGCAGTGATCCACAGTCAGGAGACTTTGTGCCTCCCCCAAAACTCAGCTCTGGGAACTTGAATCATTCTCTTTGAATCTCAGTTTCCTCATCAGCACATGAGAGGAGTGACCCCAAACAGTTGTTTTCACAGTAGATTGACTGCTACCCACAGTAAGAGAGACATTTTGACATCAACACCCAGAATACATACATATCTACAGAATACACATATCTACAAATACATGCACACATGTAGCAGAAACAGTGGCTTCACCACAAAGCAGCACTCACTATGTGCAACACACTTTGCTATTTTCTCGTCTACTCCGTTATTTTTCATTGTTTGAAAAATGCTAGTCTGGACCTGCTAAATGGATTTGACAATCCACTCATGGGTCATGCCCTGCAGTTCTGACCCAGTGGCCCTGTATAGGGTTTCCAAGGAGTGGCTGGTGGGTTTGAACCACCAAACTTGTGGTTAGTAGTGCAATGGTGATCCTTCAGTGCTACACCAGGACTCCATACTAAGCACTGATGAGTTGAAATGGATAGGTACTGGCCATTTTGAATCAGATAATCCTATTTTACTGTCGGAAATGACAAATTGAAGAGGAATAGCATTACACTGGTCATCTAAAAGAGTATTTCAAGATCTGTCTTGAAGTATAATGCTGTCTGTTACAGGACGATATCCATACACCTAAAAGGAAGACCAGTTAACAGCACAATTTACACACCAACCACTAGAGCCAGTGATGAAAAAAATGTAAGAATTCTACCAACTTCTTCAGCCTGAAATTGATCAAACATGGTGACTGGAATGTGAAAGTTGGAAACAAAAAGGATCAGTAGTTGGAAAATACTTTCTTGGTCACAGAAATGATGCTGGAGATCAATCACATGATCGAATTTTGCAAATCCCTTTTTTAAACAACATAAAAGGTGATGGTACATACAGGTGAATATCACCAGTTTGGAGACACAGGAATCAAATTGACTACATCTGTGGGAAGAGAGGATGGAGACGCTCACTATCATCAGCCAAAACAAGGTCAGAGGCCCACTGTGGAACAGGCCATCAATTGCTCATATGCAAGTTCAGGCTGAAGCTCAACAAAACGAAAACAAGTCCATCAGAGCCAAAAGATGTCCTTGAGAAGATCCCACCTGAATTTAGAGACCATCTCAAGAAATTATTTGATAGCTACTAACAACTGAAGACTAGAGGAATTGTGGGATGATACCAAGAACATCATCTATGAAGAAAGCAAAAGGTCATTAAAAAGACAGGAAAGAAAGAAAAGACCAAATTAGATGTCAGAAGAGACTCGGACACTTGTTCTTGACCATAGAGAAGCTAAAGCAACTGGAAGAAATGAGGAAGCAAAAGAATTGAACAGAAATTTTCAAATGGCAGCTCGAGAAAGCAAAGTCAAGTATGAAATGTGCAAAGACCTGGAGTTAGGAAACCAAAAGGGAAGAACACACTCAGCATTTCTCAAGCTGAAAGAACTGAAGAAAAATTTCAAGCCTCAAAAACAAGTTTCCAGGAACTGATGGAATACCTACCTGTTGAAATGTTTCAACAAACTGAAGGAGCACTGAAACACTCACTCATCCATGCCAAGAAATTTGGAAAGCAGTTAGTTACCTGGTCTACTGATTGGAACGGATTCATATTTGTGCCCTTTGAGATAAAGATGACATAATAGGTTGTGGAAACCATGGACCAATATCGTTAATATCACATGCAAATAATATTTTTCTGAAGATAATTTAAAAAGAATTGCAACTGTTATTTTTAACTGCAACAGGGAGTTGCCAGAAATTCTAGCTGGATTCAGAAAAGGACATGGAACGCGGGCTATCATTACTGATGTCAAATGGACTTTGGCTAAAAGAGAATACCAGAAAGATGTTTACTTGTACTTTATTGACTATGCAAAAGGCATTCAACTGTGTGGATCATAACAAACTGTAGATAACATTGTGGAGAATGGGTATTCCAGAACACTTAATTGCATTCATCAGGATCCTGTACATGGACCAAGAAGCAGTTGTTCAATCAAAACAAAGGGATACTGAATGGCTTAAAAAATCAGCAAAGGTATGTGTCAGAGTTGCATCTTTTCACCATACTTATCCAATCTACATGCTGAGCAAATCATCTGAGAGCAAAGACGAGTAAAGAAAATCAAGGATTCAAAGAAACAATTCACTCAAAAGAACAATGGATCACGTGGACCACAACCTCCACTAGCTTGAAACCTGAAGAACTAGATGGTGCTTGCCTACCACTATAGACCACTTTGGGATCACAATGGGAGGCTCTGGATAAAGTGGGAGGAAAATGTAGAGCAAAATTCAAAATCATAATAAGACTAGACTTACTGGTCTCATAGAGACTTGCAAGTTGGGATCTTTGAGACTATGGCTTAGACAGTGAACCCCCTCCTAGAGATCACCTTTCAGTCAAACGACAGGCGTATAAAATGAACAATACATCTGTGAGGAATGTGCTCCTCAGAACAAGCAGCCATATGAGACCAAAAGGGCAGCATTTGACCAGAACCAAAGTTCAGAAGGCAAGAAGGACAGGAAACAAATGTGTAGCAATTGTTGAATTGGGAGAAAAATCTGCTCTATAAACTTTCACCAAAAATCACAATAAAATTTCAAAAATTAAATAAATCAAATGACATATCACATTGAGCGAATCTGCTGGAAAAGACCTCTTTAAAGTGTTACAGAGCAAAGCTGGTACTTTGAGAACTAAAGTGTACCTGGCCCAAACCACAGTATTTTCAATGACCTCATATGTTTGTAAAAAATAAAACAAAACTGGACAATAAGGAGTACCCCAAAAGAAATGATGCATTAGAATTATAGTGCTGGCAAAGAGTATGGAATGCACCATTGAATATACCAGAAGCAGTATATCTAGAATGTTTCTTAGAAGCTGGGGATGGTGAAACTTCATTCTTCTCAAGTACTTTGCACATGTTATCCGGAGGGACCAGTCCCTGGAGAAGAACATCATGCTTGGTAAAGAAGAGGGTCAGTGAAAAAAGAGGAAGACCCTGAACAAGATGGGCTGACGCAGAGGCTGCAACAATGGGCTCAAGAATAGCAAGGAAGGGAAGGCTGGTGCAGGACCAAGAAGCGTTTCTTCTGCTGTACAGAGGGGCACTATGAACCAGACAGAATCAACTAGAAGGCACTTAACAAGTTGAAGAGTGCTGCGCAAACTCAAACACACATCAGAATCGCTTCGAGAGCATATGGAAAACTCAGACTCTTACCGCACAAGGAACCCTGGTAGCGTAGTGGATTGTGAGCTGGGCTGCTCACCGGTAAGGCCATCAGTTCAAATGTACCAGTTGTTCCTCCGGACAAAGATGAGGCTTTCTACTCCCGTAAAGATTTACAGCATTGGAAACCCTATATAGGCTGGCTATGAGTTGGAACCAACTAGGCGGCACCCACTCCCAGAGATTCTGATTGAGAAGGTCTGGGGTTGGACTTGAGAATTTGCATTTCTAACACGCCACAGGGGATGCTGATGCTTCCAATCAGTGGATGACTAGTAACACTAGTTTACAGAACTTAAGAACAAGGTAGGTATTAGATTGAACTATTTTAAACTACCGATAGTCAACCGCTTGACCTATAAAAAAAAACAAAAAACACACACACACACACACACAAAATTATTTGGTTCAAACTAATAAAGCATCTAATGCTTCCATAATTAACTTTGCCACCTGGACCCTTATGGTTTTAGTGGTAAAGTGTGTGTTCTCCAGCAACCTGAGCTGAAAAAGTCATCAAATATTTGTGTTACTTTTCAAGGCTCTCATGCCTGAGCTTCAAGCAGAGCAGGAGGAATGGGAGTTTGGCTCAACTCTTGCTTCCTCATTCCCACATCCCTCAAAGAGATCTGTCTGTAACGAGATCAGAGTAAAGATAATATGATGAGAAAAAGGAAAATTAATCTTTCTAAAGAGCAGAATGGAGATCATTAAAAAATATTCCCAAGATTCAGAAAAGGGGTTAAATTTGTGACTCTCACCAGTTTGCTTTCATTATCTGCTAAGCATTAGATGTAGTTGGTTAGATAGGAAACACCAGGAGGACCATCCTTGAGTACTCTTGGTTCCTTGAAAGCAGGTTCTTCTTCTGTCAAATTAGAGGGGAAAGTAGGCATTCTGTCAACAAAGATAGCTATGGTATTTTAAAGTTCCTTTACTCTTGCTCAAACTACAGATGTGATGTCATAAACATGGGCAACTATGAAATTTCAGGGAATTCAGTGGAGCTGCAGTGGGAGAGGCAGATTAGGAAGAAAAAATTGAAAATCTTTCTATTTAGGAAACAATGCACGCAGTTGCTGGATGTAAGAAGAAAAGGGTTCTGCTTGCCAATATGGCGCATAGTGCCTCTTTGGTCCTCTTGGATGGATGCCCTTGGTTTGGTTAAATTGTGAAGCAGTAACACAATTAGCATATGATATTCAATTATATATGCTAATAAATATCTTCTCCTAGGTAGAGGTTATTCTCTTAAAATTTACTTGGAGATCATCAGTGACAATGGGAAAAATTAAATACTTACTAAAGGTCCTATGTACCACCTCCACTGCACTTACTGAGAATTATGACTTGCTAATTAGTATCTTCATAGGTAGAGAAGTGATGCCCTTTATTGGGCCAACAAAAAAGCTATAAATACATGAACCTATGGGCCAAAAGGCATTCTTTTCTAAGGACCTTGCCACCTCGAAAGCCTGATATTTATAATGAGTTCTGTGCTCTCTCTACAAGGCACAGCATGAGCTACATGAGTGGGGAGTATGTAACTCACTGGCATGCTGAAGCTAGAGTAAGAAAAGATGGCTTCTCCCGTGCCTCTGCTAGCCTGAGGCTGGTGGAGCCTGCAGTGATGCTGAGGTGGGCCTGCTCTCCAGGGCAGAGATGCTTTCTTTCCCTTTCCATCTGCCCACAGAAGGCAGCCTCACAGACTGAAAAGAAGAGTTTGGGTTTTCCCAGCACAGGCACTGAAGCAAAGATTTCAGTACAAATGATTTATTTAGGAGGAGATGCTGGGTACCAGTAGAGGGAGTGGGAAAGTGAGAAGGCGGAGGGCAGCCAGCCAGTAAGGGTGTGCTTGTAGTTGTTAATTGCTGTCCAGGTCGCCTTGGACTCAAGGCAATCAGATCAGAACAAAAGGCTGTTAGGTCTCGTGCCATCTTCACGATGACTCGTACGATTGAGTCCATTGTTGTGGCTAGTGTGTCAAACCATCTCACTGAGGGTTTCCCTCATTTTTGCTGACCCTCTACTGACCATGATGTTCTAGTCTCGGGGCTGGTCCCTCTGTGATGATGTGTCTAAAGAACTGAGCTAAAGCCTAGCCATCCTGTCTGCTAAGGAGCATTCTAGTTACATTTCTTCTAGGGCTGATTCGTTCATTCTTTTGATTTTGATTTGTTTGTTCTTTTCTCCAACATCACAATTCAAATGCATCCGTTCTTCTGCCTTCCGACTTTTATATGCATATGAAGCAATTGAGAAGACCATGGGTAGTGTCAGGCACACCTTAGTCATCAAAGTTAAATCACTGTCCAATTCAATACATGTTTGAGTTCTGGATTGCTGCTTCCATGGACATACTAATGACCATGTTATCATTGTGGGCAACTGGAATTGCTACAGGGGATCTTATTGGAAGCCAGTGTAGAACACACACCTCAGAAGGAGTTGGAATAGTTATCTACCACATCCTATTACCCATTGGTCAAGGGCTGCTGAGGCATGGGTGTGATACTTCCTGGACACTTCTAGAAAAGCAAGCCCCAACGCCAGAGAAAGCCCTCAGACAAAGAATGCAGGTACTGGCAGGTGTTTCAGGCTGCTGCACACTGAAATAATATGGAAGAGGGAATACAGGAAGGGCACTTACAGATTGGGGGTTTTATGAATGTAACTCTTATGCATGCATTTCAAATTGGAATTTCTTGATTGTGCAATTGACTAATCTTTAAAGTTCCCCAACATGAAAGTGGTGTAAACTGGATTTGTTGTCAAGATCCACCAAGTGGGGCAGTGAAGAATCTTGGTCAGACAGCTCTGGATCCTGGTTGGAACGTAGCTGGGAGGGCCGTGGCTGAGCCAAGACCACATCCTGCAGGGGCATTCTGGCTGTTCCTCAGCCCTGCCCCCATTGTGGCATTCAGCAAGTCACTGATCCTCTTGAGGTGTTTTTCCCCTCCTGGGGGAGTTTCACACATGATCAGACATCCCAAATTCATCATGAACATTTCCTGCCCAGTTCCTTTCAGAGAGAAACAGTTTTTAGAGACCACAAGCTGCATACTAGAGTAATCATTGTTACTAGGTTGTCACTGATAGTAGACTTTCTTAGTAGACAGAGCTGGAAAAGTTTTAGAAGGTGAAAATACATCATCAGCTCAAAATGCTATTTCCAATTCCAAGAGAAGATTATAGGTTTTACTTTAACGTCTTTGATTTTTAGATTTGATCTCATTTTTCTTATGCTGAAAATTTTGGTGCCTAATGACAGTAACATAATTATTTATTTGAATAGTTTCAGATGACTACAATACAGCCCCTGAACTCCGTTTTACATTTCTTTGTTTGTTTGTTTTTTTTGTCTTTAGGATATTTTCTACTAGAAATGGACAGGGATGTGTAAAGTCACGTGATATGCCTGAAGGTGTTGATAGGACAATTGCTAAGGTCCTGAGTATTCCTTTGAGAATGTAAACTGAGAGATCTATGAGAGGCTGCAGGCCATCCCATTCAGGTATATCTAGTTCATAAATAATGAAAATCTCCAGTTAAAGAGTTCCTAAAGGCCTTATTTACAGACTTCATACCCTTCCCACTCATCTGCCTCACATGCTGTAATATTTAGAAAACGAAGAGTTCCTCCAGCTACCCTCCATCTCTCTTGTGAACTCTGCCACGGGCCCTCTGAGAAGCTGGCTTGACTCTGTTGTAAGAGCGCAGGGAAGCCCACACAGCGAGGAGGAGAGTCTTTGATCTCCAGAAGACTTGAAAACTCAAACCTGGAGGTCTTGGCATTTATCCCAGAGACCAAACACATATGTTGCCACCTGCAGGGAAAAGGGAAATTGAACTGGCCTTCTTGAACCCAGAGTCTCTGATGGAAAGGCCACAAGCAGGCAGAGATGAGGGAAGAAGAGAGGAAAATGCTACAGCTGGCAACTGATTCTAAAAGGTTGCACTACAGAACAATGCTGCCTGGCATGGTTCAGAGACTCGCCAGCAGAGCCCAACTCCAAACCTTCTGAGGGTACCACAGCCCTGAATCAGATAGACAGGAGTCACCGATCAACTATTATGGGAGTCCTGGTATGGCGCTGTGGGATAAGCACTGGGCTGAAAGGTCGATTTGAACTGCAAGGTCGGCAGTTCAAACTCACCAACTGTTCTTCGGGAACCCTATACAGGGTCCCTATGAGTCGAAACCGACACTCCAGGGCACTTAACAACAACAACAATGAGTAGGAAGTGACTCAATGGCACTTAACAACAAAAAAATCACCTATTATTATGTTCAAGATACTATGCAGATGTACTTGAAGGAGAAATGAAACGCCATCAGTATCCTCAAGGAATTGATAACTTGGTGGCTGCATTTGGCAATTCAAGGTGGGATCAAATAAGCAGTTTAAGAGAGGCACAAAGGCAACGCTCTCTGGACTGGGAAGGGGTGTAGGGAAGACGCAGCGCTGAAGGGAGAAGAGGGTTGATGGATGGCCAGCAGTGACTAGGGAACTGCGGGAGGAGAGAACAGCAGATGGTAAACCTTAGATTGAACCACGTGCAACTTCCGTTTTTCAGATAAAAAAGAGTTGACTATTGTCATTTTCCTATGAGCCAACCTAATACAAAAATTAAAGAGTCTGAAAGTACAGCGACACAGAAGGAGTTTGCTGCTGCTGGACAGGCGCTGTGTGAGGCCGATGGGGGGCAGGTTAGGGGACCCTGAAGGCAGAAGGCACATAGCACTTAGGAAGTGCATCTGTGGACCAGGCACCCTTGACAGATAGCCTCATCTGGTTCCCACATTAAATCCCTGAGGGACATGTTATTAGCTCACATTTACTGAATAGGCAAAGAGAGGTTAAGTAATTTGCTCAAGGGCCCCCAAATTGTAAGCACTAGAGTCAAGCCTTGAAGGAAGCCACTAATCCCAAAGCCCAGATTCTTTCTACCTAACTCCACTACCCCACAAAGAGCAGATATCTGTGGGGATCCTGTGACCACCCTCAAAAGGAAAAATGAAGTGATTCAGTTGAGGGGCTTAGTGACTGGAACATGGAACTCAGGCCTAATGCGCTATACAAAGGAATGTCCCAATCACAAGCTGTCTGAAGATAGAGATGGGCTTTTTTGGTTTATATTTTGCCAAGCAATAGTCTAGAACAATGACTTACAGGTTAGATGTGCTCAAGTATGGATGTGCCTCAACTCTATGAACGATCCAATCCATACATCTTGTAGTTTTTTTTTTTTTTGCCTCCGCTTAATCAACCTCCTCTTCTATCATGTCTCCTCCCAATCAGTTTCTATTCAATACTCCTCCATGCACCAATTCCAGTTCCCCAGTGCCCAACTGGTTTATCCATTCATTGTGCAATTTGTTATTAAGGCCCTACCATGTACCAGCATGGCCTCCACAATTCTTGCCCTCAAGGAGTTTACCTGTAGATAGGAAAAAGGCCAGTAAGTCAACTGATTGATAAGAAATGATGTATTATTCAGCACTTGGATGAAATTAAACAGGGAGATGTGAAAGAGAGCTAGGTTAGTGGGAGGCTCAGCACCAAGGGATAACACTGGAGGCCCAAGGACCAGGAAGGCCTGGAGATTCAGAACTAGACACCACATCTAGCTAACCTCTCGTGGCATGGCCTCTTCTTTTAGCTCAGGGTGTCAGTCTGGCCTAACTGGTCTGGCCACCAAAGTCATTTCCTCTTTTCCGGAGCACACAGCTGTGCTACATTCCCAGTCTTCCTTGAAGCCGGTTCTGGCCACATGCTAAATTCTAATCTGTGGAATGTAAGTGGTGGACCACTTCCTAGCTGTCCCATAAAATGTGCCCACACATTCTCCTTCCTATGCTTGAAAAAGATGAGTATGGCTACCTTAGAGGCCATTTACGAAAGATGGTAGATTCATAAAATGAATCTTGAATTCTGACTTGGAGAAGAGCTATTCATGAATGAAGAAAAACCTGTTTTGGACATTATGCAAGTGAGGAATCAGCCTAAATATTATTAGGCCACGGATGGTGGCGTTTCTTTCTTATAGCAGTTGGCATAACACACAATAATTCACCGAACTCACTGTAGCATTGCCATTGCTATTGTCATGGCCTCTGCTTAGCCTAGCGCACGGCTCCCTTTCACTTTGTACTTCTAGTCATCTTTTCTGGCCTGTAGGTTCCATCCCCTCAACTTGGATGTCCAGAGTGCATTCTGAGGCTGGTTCTTCTTAGGCGAGTGGTTCGGTCGCTTGTCTGCTCATTAAAGCGGACTTCTGCTTGTATTGCTGTGATAACATGTGTGGTGTTGTGGGTTAATGCGCTGGACTGCAATGCTGGTTTGAACCTCAAGGTCGGAGGTCCCAGTTCACCGGTGGCTCCTCGGAAACCCTATACAGGGTTCACTATGAGTTGGAACTGATTCAAAGGGCTGCACAACTTAACAACAACCCCCTCTTGAAGCCATGTGTCCTCTTGGGCAAGGGAATGACCAATGCTTTATTTTTTCTCTTTTAGTTTACTTAGTAGACACATTTTCTAGACTACCACAAATGCAATGCTTAATTCAACCCTTCCCCAAATTATGATCAAGTCTCAACTGGGAGAGCCACTGTTTGCTTCTATGGCTAATTTCCTTGTCAGATCATTTGCTCTTTTGGAACAAGGAGTATTTCTTCTCCTTCTACCCGAGTCCTGGTGTGGTACTGTAGGATAAACACTAGGACGCTAACCAT
Source organism: Chrysochloris asiatica (assembly GCF_000296735.1). Taxonomy (NCBI): domain Eukaryota; kingdom Metazoa; phylum Chordata; class Mammalia; order Afrosoricida; family Chrysochloridae; genus Chrysochloris; species Chrysochloris asiatica. The sequence continues at coordinate 18,134,689 of NW_006408536.1, forward strand.
GAAGTCAGTGGTTCAAACCCTGTATAAGGCCCCGAGGAAACCTTATACAGGATTGCTATGAGTTGGAACTGACTCTACTGCACTTAACAACAACAACATCCCAGTATCAAACACAGTGCTGGACACATAGTTGTTGTTGTTAAATGCTGTCGAGTCGGTACCGACCCATAGAGACCCTGTATAGGGTTTCCGAGGACCAGCTGGTGAGATTGAACCACCAACCTTGCAGTTGAAACTGACTTTGCAGTTTAACCCACAGCGCCACACCAGGACTCTGGACACATAGTAGGTGCCATAGAGTAGGCGCTTGATAAATATTTGCTGGATGAATGCATAAGGTTAGTTCATGTTGCCAAATATGCTCTTACTCTATGGAAACAATCTGCAAAATTTTTTTGTTCTTCAGAAAGCATCTCTAAAGCCACCCCCTCAATTTACAGTCAGCACTAACACAGAAGCTTTTCCTTGAAAAACAGATGCATAGAAGTCAGGCTGCATTACAAGTCGCTCGCTCCGGGGCATCCACTGAAACGCTGGGAGGACTCAGCTTTTCTGCTGTAGCTCTGCTAACTGTTGGCTCTTTTTTCTCGTTTGCTTTTTCTTCCCAATCTCCCTCTTCAAATTGCCTCTAGGATCTAGCAGTCACACCTCTACTCCCTAAGCCAGCTCTTTAGTCTACCAAGCCCAAGCCACTGAGCTCCATTTCTCTTTGGGGCCAATAGCCAGGCGCAGACAGCTAGGAGGGCTTGTAGGCTGGCCCCAACTGTGTTGCCTTCCCTGTGTACCTCCCGAAACCTCTGGAGCTTCAGATCTCAACTTTCGTTGAGAGCCACAAATGCAGAGTCTCACTGCTCAGATCCCAAGGCCAGACCAACTGGAAAAAAGAACAAGATCTATCTGCTTGCAGAGTAAGGGCATTCTGGGTTGTGGCTGTTTGTTTTTCACAGCCTTAGACCCACACAGCAATAGGAATCAACTCTAAAATGCAAGCGCCACCAACTTGAGAAACAAATGCAATGGGTCAATGACATCAACCCCAGAGACCTGTTTGGAGTCCAAGCAATGGTCCACCTTACATGTTCTGACAGCAGGTCAACTTAAGGAAGAGACGTTTGGGGCAGAATTTTGCCCTGCAAAAACAGTTGGCGAATCTGGTTTTTCCAGTAATTCATTAATGGGACTCATTAAATATTTCCTTGTGCTCATACTATCATCTAATTTTGTTTCCCAAAAGTCCTCAGTGAATTCAGTCAAAGGTGTAGGTTCAGTCCTGTGCAGACAGGGCAGTGCTCTTTGAGTGAGCTGTTATAGCGCTTTCTTCTGTCAGTTCGATAGCAGATTAAATGTTAGGGCAAGGATGTTTCCATGAAGAGAAGGGTGAAGATGTTAGTGAGAAGGCAACTGGGACGGAAGCACAAGTTGAGACTCTCATTGTATTGTGACCTGGTGTGAGAGAACCTAGACAAAAGATAGGTAGTTAAGGAAGACTTCTATGCAAAGGAGTCATTTGAGCCGATGCCTGATCCAGTGAAGGAATGAGCTAGGTGAAAAAGCTGGAGGAAGAGAATTCCAGGTAGGGAGAACCACAAACGCAAAGAGGCCCCTGGGTGGGATCAGCTCTGATTGCTTGAGGAATAGTAAAATCAGCAAGCAGGAACAGAATGAGGGAGGGAAGGGAGGGAAAGGTCAAGAGAAAACATCTTCCTTACTTTCCTCATCTGCTTACAATGTCTCCTTTAATCCTTCCTCTCACCATTTCCTCCAACTAGCTCACTTTTCATTTCTCTAAGGGCTCATTATCTGAGAGTTCTGCCATTTTACTTGTATTCTTGATTTCATTCTATGTAAATATGTCTCTTAAAGGAACAAATAATAGAGCAGAAAACCCCATACAGAACTACCAATTGGTGCAGGGGAGCAGGCCATTGCTCAAGGAGGCAGCCTGAGGGAGGGGGTGGTGTGGGGAAAGCTCAGGTTCTGCATGGGCACCCCCAACATTTTAAATGAGGCTGGTGACATCACGTTCTCCTCCCCCATTGCCATCATCATAAACGTCATCTCCAGAGAGCATACTGTGGGCAAAGCTCTATGCTATTTGCTCGGCTCTCATCATCACTGAGTATCACTCTAGTGCTTCAAACCAAACAAGAACTGCAGCCCAGCGGAGGGAGGGAGGTAACCTGCTTCCTTATCTTTGGCCCTCCTGTGGTAGATGAGGTGTTTCCCCTTACACCTCTGAGTACACCCCAGAGCACTCGCTGTGTACTGTGGGCTCTGCTGCGGCAGCTGCTTTGATTCTGCCCCGGAGTCTCCAGATCACAGAGGCTGTGGAGTTCTCTTTTGGCAGCTGGCATGAGCTTCCACAGATGTCTCCCAGAGCAGGACTGCTTTGCTGACTCCTGGGAGGTTCATCATCAAAACTGCCTGCCCTGACCCACATTGTACCTCTCTCCATTTGTGTTTCTGGCTGGAGTTACAGGGTAACCGATGGCAAAGTCTATTAGTGCCTCATTCTGCTCACAGTTCCTAGTGGAAGAGTTGGCTTCTAAAAATTGGTTTTGGCAAAAAGTGAACCCTGAGGTGATAAATATTATGGCCTAAAAGACAGGCCAGAAAGGCCAAGACCTATTGGCCAAACAGGTCTATGGTCCATGTGGGGGAGTCTTAGCTAGAGCTTCGGTTTTTCCCAGGCTGGCAGCAATAATACATAGTTCTCATTGTTTTTCTTAGTGCTTACCAAATGTTAGTGTTCCTCAATATTTTCCAGCTTCCTACACAGTTATATTAAGGAGCTCTGGTAGCGTAGTGGTTACGAATTGGGCTGCGAACCTTAAGGTCAGCGGTTCGAAACTACCAGCAGCTCCGCGGGAGAAAGATGAGGCTTTCTACTCCCGTAAAGATTTACACCCTCGGAAACCCTGTACAGGGTCGCTATGGGTCGGAACCGACTCAACGGCACTTAACAACAACAAGGAGCTCTGGTAGTGTAGTGGTTATGAATCGGGCTGCTAATTTCACGGTCAACAGTTCGAAGCTACCAGCTGTTCCATGGGGGAAAGATGAGGTTTCTGCTCCCGTAAAGATTTACAACCTCAGAAACCCTGTACAGGGTCGCTATGAGTCAAAACTGACTCCATGGCACATAACAACAACAACAACACAGTTATATTAGAACCAAATGACTGCGTTCTGGCTAATGAGATGTGAGCAGACGTGATATGCACCACTTGTAGACATGACCCTTCTAACATCTCCCAAGAGCCTCGGTGCTCTTTCTTCTTAGGGGTTACACGTTCCAGATTTATATCGAACTTTTTGTGAGGAAGAAAAAGAACTTTGATTGTGTTAAGCCACTGAGCCTTGTTATTTTATCTGGTAGCATAGCCTATTCGGACTAATAAGGAGCCCTGATAGCATTACACATTGGGCTACTAACTGAGAGAAAGATGAGGCTCTGTGCTCCTGGAAAGGTTTACAGCCTCAGAAACCCTATACAGGGGCCCTAGGAGTCGGAACTGCCTTAGTGGCACACCCCCATCCTGATGAAGACAGTTTTCCTTTATTTTACCTGTCACTCACACCTTCAGTATTCACTCATTCACTGAGTAGTAACTTAAATCTCTGTGGCAGTGGTTCTTTAGCATCAGTAAACCTTTGTCTCTTCCGCTGGAGGAGTTGGAGGTCTCAGTGAGGAGATGGAGATGGGAAGAGAGACAAAAGAGAGTGTGTTAAGTGCATAACACCATGTTACGTACACAGAAATAAATAGTCAGAGGCCTTTCCCATTGGAAAGCGTCAAGCAGTGTACTCTGTTTCAGCCTTCCTCTTTGTCCACTCCTTTCACTGAGTCAGTGCTCAATGCTGCCTACAACACTAGCTCTGAATGAACTGCATTTACCTCTGCTCTCCCATTTCCACCAATCTGTCATTCCAAAGTCAATCTTCCTGAAGTACCATTTATACAAGCCAGGGCTTTGAAAATCATCCAGAGATTTTAATTTCCTACCTAAAGTCCAGACCCCTCAATTTGCCATTGATCTGCTTCTGAGCTATCTTTCTAACATCAGTTTCCTTTTCTTTACCGAAACCTTCCCCCTCAACCAGACTGGCATAGTCTGTATCCAATAAACCACACCATTGGCTATCCTTCTTCCAGGCCTTTCCTCACACGAGTTTTGCCATTCCAGGACTCCTTCTCTGCAGTTATTGAAGTTCCTTCTAGTCATCCAAGTTCAACCTCAAACAATGTCTTTGGTCTTTTTTTCCCCACTGCAGTCTATAGTGTCAACACATTGAACGATTTCGATGAAATGGACAAATTCCCAGGGCAGGAAGCAGAGGAGGGGAACTTAGCAAAAAGAACCAAGAGAAATAGAAAACCAAAGTCATCCTGTATCTCCAAAAGAAATCTGAATTCTTAATCAAAACCTCACAAAGCAACTCCCAGGCCCAGATGGCATCACCAATTAATTCCATCAGATACTTAAGGAAGAAATTTAATACAGAGTCACACAAACTATTTCAGAAAATAGACAAGGAGGAAACACTTCCCAACTCATTGTATGAAGCCTGAACAACCCTGATACCCAAATCTGATAAAGAACAGATCTCAGAATTGTGACACAAACATCATACTTAATGGTGGCACATTCAGTGTTTTACCCTAAGATTGAGAAGAAGGCAAAGACATTCACATTCACGAGTGTAATAATACACAGAGGTGATAAAGAAATAGTGTGATTTTTCACAAGGAGCCCTGATGGAGCTGTAGGGTAAGCACTGGACTACTAACCACAAAGTCGGCAATTCAAACCTACCAGGGGCTCCACAAGCAATAATAGATGATGCTTACTATTCCAGTAAAGATGTACAGTCTCCAAAACCCTATACAGGGTCAATATGAGTCAGAAGCTACTCGATAGCTTTTTTGGGGTCATTTTTCACAAACATTTTTTCACCCAAACCTTATACAATCTATGAAAAATCACTAGAAGTAAAAGGTGAATTTAGAAAAGTAGCTGGATACTAGGTTAACATGTAAAATAACATTTGTTTTTTCTAAGTGTTATTGTTGTTGTTAGCTGCCATAGAGTAGCATCCAGTGACCTGAGTGAGGTATGCAGAGTAGAACTGCACCATAGGATGTTCAAGGCTGTGACTTTTTGGAAGCAGAGCTCTAGACCTTACTTCTGAGATGCCGTTTGGTGGGTTTGGACCACCAACCTTTCAGTTAGTAGTACGGTCCATTTGTGCCCCTCATGGACGTCTGTATTTCCATATACTAGTAATAAAAAACTAGGGAGTGAAATAAGAGGTAAGAGCATTCATAATAGCATCGAAATATCAAATGGTGGTGGTGGCGGCTGTGTGCCGTGGAGTCGGTTCTGACTCATAGCGACCCTGTACAGGGTTTCCAAGGCTGTAAATCTTTACGGGAGCAGAACACCTCATCTTTCTCCTGCGGAAGAGATGGTAGTTTCGAACTGCTGACCTTGAGGTTTGCAGCCCGATTCATAACCATTACACTACCAGAGCTCCTCAGAGGGATAAATCTAACAAAATGTGTGAACTTCTCTGTGCTGAAAAATTAGTGCTGAGAAAAATTAAATAAGACCTAAATCATCAAATGAGCTCTGGTAGCACATAACCAACCAACCAACCAAATGATCAAAATCTATACTGCATTAAAAGTTACTAGCAGAGCCAACACTGTTAAAATGTCTATTTCCCCCAAGTAAATCTCCACATTAAACTCAATCCCAATCAAAGTCCCAGCATGCTTATTTGAAGAATTTGACAAGTTAATTATAAAATGCATATGAAAATGAATAAGTTTTAGAATCTTGAAAAATAACAAATTTGGAGGACTTATACTACCTGATTTCAAGACTTACCATAAATCTACAGAGGTCAAGACAGGGTGGTTTTGGAAGGAGAGTTGACATATTGACCAGTAAAGCAGAACAGAACGTAGAGAAATAGATCCACACGCATACAGTTGATTTTTCACAGAGGCATTAAGTCAATTCAACGGGGAAGAAGAAAACTATCTTACAAACGGTTTTGGAACAACTGAATACATATATGGAAAATAAACATAATTTTGACCCCTACCTCACTCCATATATAAGAAGTAACTAGAGAAGGATCTAGATCTAAATATAAGCATCTAGAAGAAAATGCATGAGGAAATCTTCGTGAACTTGAGAGAAGCGGACTTGTTTGATAGTACACAAAAAGGATTAACCATAAAATATTGATGAATTGGACTTGGTCAAAATTCAAAAAAAATTCTGCTTATCAAAAGACCACCATTAAAAATGAACAAACAAGGCACAGAATAGGAGTAAATATTTACAATACATATATCTGACATGAATTTGTATTCAGAATTTATAAAGAACTACTACAAATCAATAATAAAAAGACAAAGAACCCAATTAAAAACGGCAAAAGACTTAACTAGACACTTCACAAAAGAAGATATATGAATGTCTAGTAAGCACATGAAAAGCTGTTCAACATTATTTATCATCAGAGAAATGTAAATTACAAGCACAATGCGGTACCATTTCACACCCACTAGGATGGCTCCTGAGCTACCAAGTGTTGTTGGCAAGGATGCAGCACAACTGAACTCTTGAACATTGCTGGTGGGCGTGTAAAATGGTACAACAGTTTTGGAAAAGTCTTTCCAGTTTTTTATACAACTAAACATATACTTATCCTATGACTAAGCAATTTCATTCCTCGATATTTACCCAAGAGAAATGAAAACATAAATCCACGAAAATTCTTGTACAAGAATATTCTTAGCAGCTTTATTCATAAGAGCACCAAACTGGAAACAGCCCCCAAAATATGGATAAACAAATGTGGTGTATTCTTACACTGGGATTCCTACTCAGCAACAAAGAGGAATGGACTACTTACAACAAAATGGGTAAATTTCAGAAATATTATGCTGAATGAAAGAGGTCAGACATTTTTCCAAAAACGAGGCTGTATGAATCAGTGGAATAATAGTTGCTCCGGGGGGTGGGGTGGGGGTGGGGGTGGAAGAGTGACTGGAAAGGGATATAAATGAACTCTTGGGATGATGGGCTGTATTCTATTTTGTTTCAGGAGGTGGTTACATGGATCTCCATGGCAAAACTCATTCAACGCCACACTTAAAACCTGTGCATAACTTAACTGCATACCAAAGGATACCTCAATTTAAAAAGTAGACACAAAACAGCATTATCCCACTTCCCTCCCATCCCAGCAAACAAGCATGTTGGGCACCGCTGTCTTGCATTGTTGGTTTGGATTTCCCTTTTTCAAACTTTCACAGGTTGCTTAGCAGGACCTGTACAATACAAAATCCCGCTGCTGTCGAGTCGGTTCCAACTCACAGCGACCCTATAGGGAAGGCAAGAACTGCTCCATAGGGTTTCCCAGGCGGTCCGTCTTCATGGAAGAAGACTGCCTCATCTTCCTCCAGTGGAGGGGCTGGTGGGTTCCAGCTGCCGACCTTTCCGGTTAGCAGCCCAATGCTTTACCCACGGTGCCACCAAGGCTCCCAGACGATACAAGAAACACCATATTTGTTGACTGAACACACGCATAATAAACAGAATAAAAGGAAATGTGAACGTAAAGAAAAATTAGAATATGGCATAATAAAAAATCCCACTGTTTCGATTTTCCTGGGAGTCAGCACCATTACAAACACAGGTTCCAATCTCCTGACAAGGGAGATAAGAGAAAGCTTTTGTCCCCTAGATTTTGAGGTAACACCACATAATTATGACTGTATTTCTTAACTCCTATGAGATAGAGCAGAAGACATCTGATGAGTCACCTTTTCATTCATAATGCCCTGCTTGTATCTTGCATTGCTCCCCCCACCCCCACCAGAATAATAGCAGAGAAACAGTACTTGATGGGCCTGCATTATCAGATGCTATTGGAAAGGTCTAGATAAGAGTGCTGAACCATCTGTTAGTATTCTGAATGCAAACCCTTCTCTATAACCCAGAGTCATCCGTATCCTGGCAACCCTCAAAATTTCATTCTCATTGAATTGCTAGATCTTTTATCAAAATATAATTATAGCCTTAATTTGAAAGATAAATTTTGATTGCCAGTGCCATGCCCAAAGGAAGAAATAAGCAGGTGGGAGAGTGCTTAGGCACAATTGTTAACCATATAATCAATGTCAGGCATCACCCATCCCCTAAAACAAATAACTTTGGAGGAAGTTGTAAGGGGTAGAATGAGGAGGGAAAAATCATTGAGGCATCCGATTTACTTAAGTCAGTTACATTCTATTTACTTATCTTTTCATGTTGTTGCTTACATGTTTGCCATCTCTTCTCACCTGGAAGAGCCTGGCGAAGGCCCTGCTTCTATGTGTGCCCACAGTGGCCCAGGCCGCAACAGAACAGCTAACCCAGTCCTATGTCCCTACCACAGGTCAGGCTCCCTGGAAGTAGACGCTGATATAGACAGGAGGGTGTGGGAAGTTTGTTGGGAAATTCTCCTGGATCAGGATCTATGGGGACTGAAAGAAGGACTGGCTGATAGTTGGGCTGTGATCCAGGCACCACAAAAGCCTCAGCCCATCTCCTGGGGAGCCCTGGAGCTGGGATGGCTCTGCAGATTGTCCTGAATTGAGGCAAGGAGTCAGGCCTTTAGAGTCCTGCACAGACCCATCATTGGATGTGGGCTGCCCTGGAAAGGGGTGTGACCTTGGATGAGATGGCTCTCTTCAGCCAAGGACAGCTCCTAAAGAGGGACTCCCCCGAGGGAGCTGCCTTCCATCAGCACCGAGCTTTGGCAACTGCATGCTTGGGGAGTAAGTGCTTAGCCTTGATGGGGAGGGGGGAATGTGGGTAGTACAGCCAAGTATCCACTGCACCCCACTTGCTCCAATGACTCAGCAGCCTGGAGAAGATGATCAGAAACGGAAGTCTGATGGACTGAGCCCATTAGCCCATTTCTGCAGGAAATCAGGTCGACTGCCTGTTGTGCATGCTAAGACACCTAGGAATGTGTGACTTGCTAGGAAAAGGCAGGTGGAGTTCAAAAATAGTCCCATCTCCTCTTCCAATTGCTATGCTCTTGAGTTTTCAGAAACGATCCTTGGTTTTATGTCTGAGAGTAGGTACTGGCTGCCTTTGAGACACAGTCTGTGAGGGGCAGGAAAGCAGAAGTCACACACTTCAGGCCGTTTTCAGCTTAGGCTTGTCTATAGGGCATTTCATGGTTCTTTCATTTGGGGATGGAGGAAGAACTATGCATAGATACAGTCTTTCTCTATTGGAGTTGAAGGAATGGACCTTATTTCATCTACATTTTCATGTACAGTAAACTCCTCCTGAGCCCTTTGGGAATTCTCAAATTTGTAAAGAAAGATGTTTCAGGCTTCACTGCTGTTCCTATGACTCCTGGTATTCATACCCTTGGTTAATTCCCTCCCCTGGAATCTAGGCTGGGCCTGTGCCTTCTTCACCAACAAAATGAAGAAAACTCACGGGCTCAGCCTTAGAAGACCTAGAACCTTCCGAAGTCTTGGAACCCTGAGCTGACAAGTAAGAAGTCCGGTTACCCTGCCGGAAAGACTACGCAGAGAGCCACCTGGAGAGGCTGTTTGGAGAGGGAGACACCCAGAGATTACACAGAAAGACGCAGAAGTCAAGTCACCCCAACATCCCATCTGTGCCTAGTCCCCAGCAACACACTAACGGCCTGACCACCAGCAAGACTAGCAGAACTGCCCAGTTGAGCTCATCCCAGAATGCAGAATGCATCCGGAACCAATAGAGGGGCTGCTGTTTCTTAGCTAGTAAGTCGTGCGGTGCTTTGTTGTGCAGCAAGAGACAGCCCAAACAAGAGCCAAGTGACAAGGCTTGCCTCACCCCATCCCCACCTCACACACCAAAGAGTCTTTCTTCATTTGATGGCAAGTTGGCACAAATAAAGCAAAAATGACAGTACTTTGTGATAGTTATTGTCTACACAATGATGAGCAGACCAAACATTTTTGATGGGAATAAAAGGCAACCTCACAAGCCTGTAGAGGTGGAGGTTGGGGGTTGGGTTCCCTCACTAGCTAAGTAGCTCAAGTCTATGTATTAATTTCATAAGCTTGGGGCTCAAATCCATGCCTCAGCACATTTAAAGACGACTCCCTGTCATGGATCTTCAAGGTCACTCACCAAGAGAGGAAACTGAGAATTTTAAACCCTGAGCATCAGTTTCTCCATGTATTAGGCAACCCAGATCAGAGACGCAGCGAGGTAAGGTCATCCAGAACTGGATTTTGGCGTCAGACTCCCTGGAATCAAATCCTGGATCGGCCACTCGTTAGCTGTGCAATCTTGGGCAAGTTCCTTGAATTCTGTGTGCCTCCATTTCCTGGTTTGTAAAATGGGGATAATAATAACTCCTAGTTCTCAGAATCATTGTGAGATTGTGAGTCTCAGAATCATGAATTAAAATATTTATAGGACATAGGCAAGTACCTGGCTATAAATGATTACACATTGTATTGTTAGGTGCCATTGAGTCAGTTCTGACTCATAGTGACCCTATGTACAACAGAACAAAACACTGCCCGGCCCTGCGCTAGCCTCACAATTGTTTATATATTCTGAGTTCAAAAAATTCTCACATGGGTTTTAAATAATATTAATAACTGTTTTGAGTGACTATGCACTGTAAAAGGGCATCTTTTCTGAAACTATATCAAATTGTTTTATAAGAAGACAGGGCCAACGCACATGGTACAAGGACCACCAAGCCAAGACAAGGGGAATCTGGATCCCGACTCTAGCCCTACCATAAATTAGTTGTTTGACCGTGGACAAGTCATCTATAAAACAGGGCTGATGATACTGATGTTGTCTAAAGAGGTTGAAGCAAATGGTCTCTTTAAGAGTCTTTTTTATCTCTAGACCTTTCCTAATAACTGTGAGACAGTTAGTTGTAATTAGCACCACTTGTAAAATGGAGACCTGTATTTGGCTACGTGACTTGTCCAGAGGTACACAGAAAGCCCAAGATAGAACCAAGGAGAGCTTTCTCTATGCCAGAGAGTTGACTGCCATGGCCAAGATCGTACACATTTCCCAGCTTCCCTTGTTAGATGTAGCCATGCAATTGAGTTCTGGCTAGTATGCTACTTTCAGAACAATCACCCATGCTCTCTCTGTCCCCTTCTGCTGACCAGATGCAGATGGACCTAGCAAGAACTCTGAGGCTGTAGGGCAGGGGTGGAGAGCATCTGGTCCGCGGGCCATATAAGGCCTGCAAAATCATTTGGTCTGGCCATCACATTGGTGTTGTTGTTAAGTGCCATTAAGTCAGTTCTGACCCATAGCAAACCTGTATAGGGTTTCCAAAGAGCGGCTGGTGAGTTTGAACCACTTGCTTATCCTACAGCGCCACACCAAGACTCCAGCCATCACATTGTTGCTGTTGAAGTACCGTCGAGTCAGTTCCGACCCATAGCGACCCTGCACAGGGTTTCCGAGGCTTCAGCTCTTTATGGGAGCAGAACGCCTCATCTTTCTCCCGCGGAACAGCTGGTAGTTTCAAACTGCCGACCTTGAGGTTAGCAGCCCGATTCGTAACCACTCCTTCCAGCCATCACATTAGGGGTGAGTTAATTGTTTGACCAAATGTAGCAGGCTAATTTTTGAGATGATTATTTTGTATGGCCTGCAAATGATGTTATAAATATCCAAATGGTCCTTAGCAAAAAAAAAGATCCCCCACCCCTGCTCTAGGGGATGGTAGAGCCACAAGAGAGAAAAAGACTGGGTTCTTTATCACCAAAAGTTCCTAATGTGTTAAACCCCTTGAGATTTGGGGTATATTTGTTATAGTAGTCCTCCTTCCTAACCAATACACTTAATGTGGCTCCCTAGTGAACTACTGATTCTGGGTTCTGAGCTTCAAGAGGGATTAGCTCTTTTCTGTTTAAAAGCAAGGGATCCTTGACACCTTATTTGCTATGGGCAGGGCCAAGTCGGTGGTGACCTCATGAAATGTGAATCCCAACTCATGGCTTTCTCATCTACTTTTCTAAGTTGACCAAAGTCATCTAATGTCATGCTGCGCCCTTTGACTATATAGATTGAGTCATCATTAGTCTTGCGTCTTCTGTGGACTGACTACACAAGATGGGGGACATTTTAAAGATATAAACAACAACCATTTCAAAGTTTCTACTAAAGACTAAGAAGAAGGGTGGATTTCTGTTTCCTAGTATCTTCCTTCCCCCAAATTGAGATCTCTGTTTTAATATATGTCTACAAATTATATTAAGGAGCTCTGGTAACATAGTGGTTATGAGTCAGGCTGCTAATCTCATGGTAAGCAGTTCGAAAATACCAGGGGTTCCACGGGAGAAAGATGAGGCTTTCTGCTTCCATACAGATTTACAGCCTCGGAAACCCTATACAGGGTCACTATGAGTCCGAACCGACTCCACGGCACATAACTACTACCCCCACCAGTAATTATATTTGGGAATGCGGCGGTCTCTGTAGGATAGGCACTGGACTATGAGCCACAAGCTTGGCAGTTTGAGCCCACCAGCCGCTCCGAGGAAAAAGATGAGGTTTTTCTGCTCCCACAAAGATGCACAGCTTCGGAAACCCTATAAAGGGTCACTATGAGTCGGAACCGGCTTGACGGTACTTAACAGCAACAATTGTATTTATGATATACAGAAAATACAGGTAAAAATGATTAAATCAGAATTCACTTTGAAACAGGAGAAAATTGCCAAGTAGGCTCTGTATTGTTTCACATACTGCTAACCCCCCTTCCCATTCCTTTGCTCTTTACTTTGTTTCTTTCACTTGACAAAAATGAGGCATTTGCATTTGTTTCATTAAGTACCAATGCATTTTTGTAAAAAACACAAAACAAATTTCCCATCATTCAACCAAATCAGGGACAGAGGATGCTTCTTTTTCCTTTGCTACCATTGCCACCAAGAAGAGGGGAACATGGGAGAAATAAAGCCTTTTGAAAATAAAGAAAAGGTGAGGCCTAGCTGGGTGACTGGATCCGGAGCCCACAGATGGAGACTGGGACTCCCTGCCATCTAATACCATCACTACAAAGTCCTCAACCCCGGTGTCTCAGGGCTGCTTTCCATGTGGCATGTCCCCTGTCAGCTGGGGTCTGCTGTGCTTCAGAGAGGCCTGCTCCCTCGCCCTAACTGGGAAGCCTTCTCCTCCATCTGGAAAGGATAGCAGCAGTTCAGCTCCTCTCTTCATATGAAGCTGCTGCCCTGGACTCCTTGGGCCCTCAAAATTTGGGGCCAAATTCCTTTGAGGGTAGTAGCCTGTTGGCCCCTGGAAAGCAGAGAAGGCAGCTCCATCTATATGACTGGGTATGACTAGGTATTGGGTGGGACTCAAAGGGGATCTAAAGCTGCAGATGCTTCTGCTTGGCTGTGGGGGAGGGGTCCCTGTCCAGGCTCCCATCCCCCAATCTTGCAGCCTAGTTGCTTTGGGCCTCATGCAGGGATGGACGAGACTCCCTTTGGCTGCTGGCACCCCTGCCCTGCCCTGAGACCTAAGGTTGAACTGCTCAGAAGACTATCCCGGGACCCACGTCTGGGTTCCCCTCAGACAGCTGGGAGAGGAGACCCCATCGGTTTCAAAGTAGGGTCAAGTCAAGCTGCATCTCCAGCCGCAGGGCTATTTTTAGATGCTGTTATCTTTGCTTTGCTCACAAGCAGCTGTGAAAAACAAACTGGTGACCAAGAGACACAAAACTGCACAATCCAAAGCCTACAGAGCTGCGCTCCAGAACTCCAGAGCAGACCGTGCTGTGGTTAAGGCAGCGCTAACGGTGCACCAACATGGCCGGGCCTGCTGAGCCTTTGCTCTGCCTGCCCACACACCTCTGGCCTGCCATGCCCCCAGCCCTGGCATGGCTAGTCTGCCAGGCAGCTTTGCTTAGGCCCACAGATGGTGCCCACAAGATGCAAAGCTCCAGCTCACCGCAACAGTCCATTCGCCTTACAGCTCCATGACAGTGAAACCCCTGCACAGGCAAAATGTCACCCAGCACCAACCAGCAGGACAGGAAAACAGGATGGGCCACCAAGGGGATCCCCGACGTATCCCCAGTCCTCACGGGGCCTTAGCGTGTCCTTCCACTCGCAGTTCCCTCAAGACCTCCTGTCCCTTGCAGGAAGCCCACCACCAGACACCGCAACCCCTGCAGATTCTTGCACCTGACTGGCAGGAGCCTGGGCAACCGCGTGGAAAAGTGCTGCCCCGCCCCAGAACCCGGCCTGGGGGCTGGGAGGAGGCGGCAAACTTCAAAGCTGCAGCTGCAATATGCTTAAAAAAAAAAAAAAAAGACCCCGGAAAGCCAGCGCTGCTCCCCTCACCCCACAGAGCTGTGCGCGGTCCACCTTGACCAGCAGCTAAGCCTCCCTAGGCTCTACCATAGGGACCTGGCGCCGAGAACTCGGCCGGGGGCTCCCCTTTCCGAATGCAGCTCTTGCCCTCCCCCCCACTCCCAAGTTCACCCACCACCCAGAGGTGCGAGAAATTAGTTAAAAATTATGCCCCTGCCAATCCCACCCCTCCCCCCAAGTCGGTCCCATCTCACACACACCCGCGTGGCCTGGGCTGCGCGTCCCGGAGCATCCCGGGGGGTTGCGGTGGGGCGCCGCGCCGAGGCTGGCCTCTCCGGGCCCGCGCTCAGCTTCAGGCTCGGCCCTGGGCAGCCCTCCCGCGCTTCGGTCCCCTGCTGCAGGAATCCTCCCGCCAGTGCGCCCTGGGCGCGCCGCCGGGCCGCGAGCCGGCTCCCCGGGTCTTCGGCCGTCAGGTGAGGTAGGCATGCGTGCCGGCTCCGCAGCGAAGCAGCAGCGGACTGGGTGCCGGGTTCGGGGCTCCTCGTATCCTTCGCCCCGCACTCGAGAGGCCGCTCGGGCAGCTTCCAGCGCCTTGTTGCGTTAGGACCGCATTCCCCCTTTCACTCCTCTTTTATCTTAGTTTCTCCTTCAGATGCCAAAAGGGTGAACGCAGGAGTCCATGCCCAGCGCCTGCCTAACTCGGTCCACAGGCGGGGAAAGAATTATGAATGGATGCTGCCTTCTGATGAGGAAGTCGGCTGGGGAGGTCTCTGCGCACGGCGCGCTCCATCAAAGCCGGGGCATTGGCCCCCTCCACTGCTTCAACGCTGCAGGCTGAGACACCTAATTGACCAGTGGGAAATCAGGTGCCGGGAGACCTGGGCGGGACGTAGCCCAGGGCCACGCCGGATCGAGCGCTTGGCCGGTGGAGACAGCTTCGATTTACAGCCCAGTGAATGGAGGGGACTGCGGCAGCCAAACCTCCCGGGCAGCAGGAACGGCTGCACCAACGCTCTGCAGACAGCCGCCCGATTCCGCGAACATCGCTGGCTCCACCGAGCTAAGGGGGACCTGCTAAAAATAATCCGTCCCCTGCCGCCAGCCGCAGTGAGCTGCAGGACTCAGCCCCGGGTCCCAAAGTCGGCAGCGCGCGGGAGCCGGCTGCCTAGCAGGGCCTGGCGCTTAGACAAGCGGGGGGCTGCGGAGAAGCTGGGATACGGATTTCTTGATCTGTGCGTTTCCTTCTCTGGGAGCAATGCTGCTGGTGCTGCGCCTTACCCATGCCCGGAGTGGCGGCGGGCTCGGCGCATCACCAACAGGCTGGAAGAGCGCGCTGCTCAGCACCGCACCCCCGTGGCTCCCTTCTGGAGCCAACAGCAGAGCACTCTGAAATGCTGGCGGCGTCGACCCCTCCAGCCCCGGCAAGAGCGAGGCCAGCAGCCAGCATGGAGCATGTGCCCGCTTGTAACACGACTAGAGCGGCCTGGGAAAGGAGGACCCTGTGACATTGTGTCCCTTCCCCCCATCCATCTCTGGCCACTGAGCATCGCATCCTATACGCCAGTCACCTTTTCCAGACTGAGGAACACAGCAAGGGCCATACCTTCGCGGGAATCCAGCTCTGAGGTTGAGCAGGGTTTAAACCCACGGCAGTGTGTGTCCATGCCTAAGATCAACAGGCTCTGTGTAACAGCCAAATGCGACAGGCAGAGAACCATTTCGAGCCGCTTAAGACATAACACTTATGCACTATGCCCTAATCTATAAGGGGGTGTTGGTGCAGTGAATGAAATTATCCAAAGATGCCTTGTGGGATGCAGTTTTCTGTCATTTGTCTTTATACCTTTGAAATCCATTTCATGAAAACTTGACTGTTTTCTGATGGGGCCAATAAGAAGGTTGATTCCAGGGGCCAATAAGAAGGTTGTTTTGTTGTTGTTGTTGTTTTCCAATAAGAAGGTTGATTCCAGGGGCCGATTTGCATGCGTAAGCAATAGTGCATCTCTGTGCCCTGTGGCTTCTCCATAATTCACAATTTTGGTGAAACACTCTACAAGGGAACCACTAGCCAAGGTCACAAGAAACCGTGGGGTCTGCACCATGACCAATAGAGAATCTGTCTTTAGTGGCATTGCTATTAATTAGTGATTGTAGTCACATTAAGTATCACATCAAACCCAAGTGAGTCTGGGCTGGCTGCTTTCCTCCTACCCCACTCACGCCAACCTCTTGGGAGAGCTGCCAGCCACCAGCAAGGACATCCAATCTGGCAGGAGTCCCCAGGAGAAAACAGTGTGGCTAGGACAAGAAGGATGGGGAAGGAGATGACAGCAGCTCTCCGACACAATCCAGGAGCCCCAAGGTGGGTGAAGGGAGAAAGCACAGGACTAGTCAGAGAGGCGGGAGGTGCTACAGCAGAGGGAGGAGGACTCCATCTCAGCAACAAGGCAAGGAATGGATTTCTAGAAGAATACCACAGGTCACCAAGAGGTCAGTGGGAGGAGCCCTGCCAGCAAAGGGCAGGCCTGGGTACCCTCTTCCTTGAAGGAAGGCCTGCTGGAGTGGACACCAATTGGAGGTGGATGTGAAGCCCAGGTGGAGGTTCTTGCCCTTAGCCTTGCTGCTCCATGGAGTAGCAGCTGCAGTAGACTCCTCTGGGAGCTTATTTTGTTGTTATTGTTGTTAGGTGCCATCGAGTTGATGCCGACTCATAGTGACCCTATTTACAACAGAATGAAACACTGCCTGGTCCTGGGCCACCCTCACAATTGTTGCCACGCCTGAGCCCACTGATTCTGCCACTTTGCCAATCCATCTTGCTGAGGTTCTTTAGAGATACTCATTCTCAGACCCCACCCAACCAACGCCCAAACCAACCCTGCCCGGGGAGTCAATTTCAACTCACGGTGACTCAGTGTGTGTCAGAGTAGAATTGTGTTCTGTAGGGTTAGCAGTGGCTGTAATCTTACAGAAGTAGATCACCAGACCTTTCTTCCACACCACCCCTGAGTGGATTTGAACCACCAGCCATTTGGTTAGTTGTTGTTGTTACGTGTCGTGGAATCGGTCCCAACTCACAGCGACCCTGTACAGGGTTTCCGAGGTTGTAAATCTTTACGGGAGCAGAAAGCCTCATCTTTCTCCCGCGGAACAGCTGGTAGTTTCGAACTGCTGACCTTGGTGGTTCGCAGCCCAATTCGTAACCACTACGCTACCAGAGCTCCTTTTTGGTTAGTAGTTGAATGTAAACTGTGCTACATGGAGATCCTTGTGAATCAGACTCTGGGGTGGAGCTTCCCAGGAGATTCTGATGCAGGCTCATCTAGACTTCCTCTTGGTCCCCTAATGGAGGGATCCAGTTTGCCTGCCTTATGGGGGGGGGGGGAGGTCACTGTATCCCATTCATCTGGGGAGACCAGTGTGGGCATTCATAGCCAATGTGTTCATTGTCTCCTGAAATATAGTCATTGGCAGGTTGTTTCCAAAAGGGTGATTGATGGGAGGTTCTATGTTATTGCATTATTGGTCTGGGGAGGTACCAATGCTGTGTTCTCGTGGAATGGGTAGTAGGACTGTAGTGGTGGGTGGGCAGGTGGGAATGCAAAGTCCTTTCTAACCTGTGGCCCTCCTCTGCCCATAAGCCTGCTGCAGGGCTTGAGATTCAATGCCTTATAAGTTGCTGTTGTTAGCGGCTGTGTAATCAATCCCTGAATCATGGCAACCCTAGTCAAGCCACGATTGGTTTAAGATTGGACTCTTGTGATCCAGTTTTCATTGGCTGATTTCTGGAAGCTCCTTCACCTTGTTCATAGTAACACGAAAGCCTCCACTGACAGACAAGTGGTGGCTAGACCTGAGGTGCATTGGCCAGAAATTTAACCCAGCTCTCCTGCTTGGAAGGAGCTCTGGTAGCATAGTGGTTATGAATCGGGCTGCGAACCTTAGGGTCAGCAGTTCGAAACTACCAGCTGTTCTGCAGGAGAAAGATGAGGCTTTCTGCTCCCTTAAAGATGTACAGCCTCGGAAACCCTGTACAGGGTCACTATGAGTCGGAACCGACACCACAGTACATTACAACAACTCTTGCTTGGAAGGCAAAGATTCTACCACTGGGCACCACTGCTCACTTATAAGATTATAAAACCAAAAAGGCATTATACTCAAAGTCAAATTCCCTCAAACCTTTGATAATTTGGTCAATGAAGTTAAGGCAGCGTGCCTAGCACGGTACCTGGCAAGCAGCTGTCACTCAAAATGTTGAGATGGAAAAGCAAACCAGACAGCTATTGAGTTTTGGCAGAAGTTACCACACCATCCTAAGCCTTTCACCGGAGCAAATCATTTAGTCAGTGCTTTATATTTTATATTCCAAATACTGCGTCACCGGAATAAGAGCATGTGGAGGAGGGGAGGCGGCCTCACCACATACGGATTCCGACCTCTAAGGCCTTGCAATGGGAATTTATGGTAGAGCAAGCAGAATGACTGCTCTCTCTAGCCGTCACTGGCAGGCACATCACCGCTAGCTGGTGGCCAAGACACTAATCACACATCCCAAGGAGGCGAACTATGTTGCTCAGGGTTTTCAGGGCTGCTTCATCAAGGGAGAGTCTTGGCAAAGAGACTTGCAGAACTCCATAAAGCAGTGAAACTTGTCAAGTCTTCCCCTTGATACTGATCATTACAATAATAAGGTTGTTGTTATCACTACTAATAAAAATAATGATGCAACTCTATTGCTTACTTTGTATACAGTTTTAGCAAGTCCCCTGAGGTAGAGGAATAAAAAACAAGGGCTTTGGATTCAAAAAAGACCTGTGTTAGAATCCTAG
This sequence comes from Chrysochloris asiatica, assembly GCF_000296735.1. NCBI lineage: Eukaryota > Metazoa > Chordata > Mammalia > Afrosoricida > Chrysochloridae > Chrysochloris > Chrysochloris asiatica. The sequence continues at coordinate 18,153,898 of NW_006408536.1, forward strand.
CTTTTCCAGTTCTTAACAGTGTAGCCTTGGGGAAATGATTTAACCTCTCAGAACCCCAGTTTTCTCCTTTGGAAAAGGGAAACCGATCTTAATAACAACCTCATTCATAAGGTTGTTGGTGGTGGTGGCATGCCATGGACTCAGTTCCAACTCATAGAGACCCTGCATGGGGTTTCCGAGGTTGTAAATCTTTACTGGAGCAGAAAGCCTCATCTTTCTTCTGTGGTAGTTTCAAACTGTTGACCTTGAGGTTAGCAGCCCGACTCATAACTACTATGCTACCAAGAGCTCTTTCAGGTTGTTAGGAAAGGTAAACAAAATAGAGGCAAAGCACCTAGGTGGTGCATGATACATAATAAAAGCCCAGGGCAGGTAGTTCCCTCTGCTTTTGTTTCAGGTGTTCACACATACAATTGTTATTCTGGGGTCCTCCCCTGGGGGCACAAACAGTTGTGATTTGAATGATACCCAGAGGTACCTCTGAAGAAAGGATGGACAATCTGCTTCTGGAAGATTACAGTTCTACTCGGACACACATGGGTGGCCATGACTTGGAAATGACTGGATGGCAACTGTTTCTTTAAAATATAATAAATAAAGAAAAGCCCTCTCTGTGGGACTTTCCAGGCAGTGCAAATAGTAATGTGCTCAACTGGTAACTGAACTGAAAGGTTGGCTATTTGAAACTACCTAGAGGCTCTGCAGCATAGTGGTTACGAATCGGGCTGCGAACCTTAAGGTCGGCGGTTCGAAACTACCAGCTGCTCCGCAGGAGAAAGATCAGGCTTTCTACTCCCGTAAAGATTTACACCCTTGGAAACCCTGTACAGGGTTGCTATGGGTTGGAACCGACTCGGCGGCACTTAACAACAACAAGAAGAGGCTCTGCAGAACAAAGACCTAGAGGTCTACCTCCCCCAAACAGCCACTGAATCCCCTATGGAGCACTGTCCTATCATGACGCATGGAGTCACTCGATGGCTGGCTTATCATCCGTCTGGCACTTGGGTACTTGACTCTTCCTTTGGCTCCAGGATTCAAACTGTAGCACTAGATGCCAGGTACCGTGCTGGTGCTGGTGGAGATACAACCGAGTCTGGGGTACTTATGTTCTAAGGGCATCCCAGTGTACACGCATGTGCTGATTTTTACTGGGACCCAAGGCTACCAGGCCTCAGTAGGAACACAAGTCCAAATGTACCCTCCATAAACATACACAATGCATAGATGAATGAACATGGCTGTGTTCCAATTTAACTTCCTTTATAAAAACAGCTAATGGGTTGGATTGGACCTGCTGGCTGTAGCTTGCCAGCCTCCAATCCACAATTTGGCTCAGGAAATAACTATTCCTTCTACCTGGCATAGCTAGGAAATGTGAGTGTCTACATAGGTGATTTTCCATACTGCTAAATTTTACCCATTCAAAAATAAGTTTCTCAAGCCCTTGATTGATGGGAATTGTTTGTTCTAAGGCACAGACTGTATATGGAGACAATGCCATGCTGCTTCAGACCTCCTCTGACTTCCCCAGGGGAAGGAGAATCACCATTAGCATCAGCCCAAGGCTGATTCCTATGAAGCTGAGGTCAGACATGCCTCCACCTTCCAGCCTTTCTAACCAATTCTGACACCAACAATTCCTCCCACAGCACTCTACTTCTCAACTGGGTCTCATCATTCATTGCAATGGCCACAGAGAACTCAGAGACAATACTCAGGATTATGGGGTTTACTAGGGAGGTTGTTATTGTTGTTGTTAAGTGCCATCGAGTCGATTCTGACTAATAGTGATCCTGTATAGGTTTTCCAAGGAATGGCTGGTGGGTTTGACCTTGAGGTTAGCAATCTAGTGCTCATCCTACAGTGTAAAACCAGGAATACTATTAAGGAGCTTGTTGTTGTGAAGTGCCGTCAAGTTGATTCTGACCCACAGCAACCCTGTATAGTGTTTCCGAGGAGCAGCTGGTGAGCTTGAACCACCGACCTTGTAGTCCAGTGCATTAACCAGTGCACTACCAGGACTACATTAGGGAGGTGGTTGTTGTTGTTAGGTGCCATCGAGTCAGTGCCGACTCATAGCGACCCTATGCACAGCAGAATGAAACACTGCCCGATCCTGGGCCAACCTCACTACAGTTGCCAGGCTTGAGCCCATTGATGCTGCCACTTGGCCAATCCATCTGGCTGGGGGTCTTCCTCTTTTTCTCTGACCCTCCACCTTACCAAACATGATATCCTTCTCCAGCGACTGGTCCCTCCTGACAATATGTCCCAAGTATGAGAGACGAAGTTTGGCCATCCTGGCCTCCAAGGAGCACTCTGGCTGCACTTTTTCCAACACAGATCTGTTGGTTCTATAGGCAGCCCATGGTACTTTCAATATTTGCCTCCAACACCATAACAAAAAAGCATCAATTCTTCTACACTCTTCCTTATTCACTGTCCAGCTTTCTCATGCATATGAGGTTATTGAAAATACCATGGCTTGGGTCAGGTGCACCTTAGTCCTCCAGCTGACATCTTTGCTCGTCAACACTTTAAACAGGTCTTGTGCAGGAGGTTAGCAGGTTATAATTCAGGGTCAGAAATGCTCAAGGCACAGGTCTTTGGTCAGAACAACCTCTGCTCAGCCATGCCCGAAGGCAGGCGTCTCTGGCCCTTGGCCCCTTGGCCTGGCCTCTGTCTTGCTCCTGCAATGTTACAAAGCTCTTTTAGGGCTGCTGATAAATGCCCAAAGGACACCCCATTCTGCCTTAAGTCGCAACCTTCTGGCTTTACCTGACAGAAGACTACATTTCCCAGCATTCCATGCAGTGAGGTGCAGCCATGTGACTAGTCCTGGCCAATGGAATGTGGACACAAATGATTGTACTTTCAAGACAGACCCATAAAAACTTCTGCGCATCCCCCCACTGTTCTTCTGATTGAAAACAGAGGCTCCGTGGAATGGTAAATCCCCATGATGGACGGAACCTGAGTGCCTAGATGACTGTATGCTGACCTGCATTAGACTGCTTGTTGTTCCGACTCATGTTGTTAAGTGCCGTCGAGTCGGTTCCGACCCATAGCGACCCTGTACAGGGTTTCCAAGGGTGTAAATCCTTACGGGAGTAGAAAGCCTCATCTTTCTCCCGCGGAGCGGCTGGTAGTTTCGAACCGCTGACCGTAAGGTTCGCAGCCCGATTCGTAACCACTACGCTACCAGAGCTCCTTAGCAAGGAGTTTCCTTGGGTTTCCAAGGAGTGGCTGGTGAGTTTGAACTGCCAACCCTGTAGTTCAAACCTACCTTGCAGTCCAGTGCTTTATCCAGAACTGACTTGGCACTTAACAACAACAACAACAGTAATCTTTTGGAAAGACTACCAGCTAAATACTTAGCCCTCGTGACACCGGGGCTCCTCGCAAGAGAAATAATCCACTGACCCTTGTGCTGTTGAGTCGGTTCCTACCCACAGCAACCCTATATAGGGTTTCCAAGGAGTGACTGGTGAGCTTGAACCACCAACCTTGCAGTTCAAACCGATTTTGCAGTCCAGAGCATTAACCCATAGCGCCACACCAGGACCGACACTTGGTGGAGGTTATTACCAGAATTAGCCTACCTTGAACAATTCACTCTCCTATCTTTTTCATCAGATGATATAAAATACAATTTAATGCTTTGCTGATTACTTAGGGTCTTTATTGAGAATGCTTATGATTGGTCTCTATGGTAACACATTTCTAAGACTTCTTTTGGATTTCCAAGTTCTTTCCTTGATATTAAATCATCTACTGTCATTTCTCTCTGCCTTCTTCTAGCTCCTTCACCACAGTTATAATCCACAGTGAACTGAGAAACAGACACCCATGGCTGGTTTACAGCTGCCCATTAAACAGTTACTAATGCGAAAGGAGCTCTGGGAGTGTAGTGGTTACGAATCGGGCTGTGAACTGCAAGGTCAGCAGTTCGAAACTACCAGCGGTTCCGCGGGAGAAAGATGAGGCATTCTGTTCCCGTAAAGATTTACAGCCTCGGAAACCCTGTGCAGGGTCGCTATGGGTCGGAACCGACTCCACGGCACTTAACAACAAAGAACAATGCACCTTGAGAAGCTCTTTTCACTGACTTCAGGCTTAATGCAGTGCTCCAGAGGACTGAGGTTAGTGGAAGATTAGCATCTCTGCAAAGAGTTTCGTATTATGGTATCATTAAGCCTACACAGTTTCAAAGCTTTAATTCTTCTGGTAGATATCTGGGGGGAGTCCGCAGTAAAGGTTCGAGTTTTGTCCCTTGGCATTTATAGTCATTCAACATTCAGAATACAGTCTGATTTTCTGCATCTAGATCATACTTGTTACATAACCCCAATCTGTTTTAAAGTCACCGCTTCTGGTTAATTATTTTGTTGACTGCATCTTAGAGTTGCTGGAAACATTAGTTCTGAAACCCTGAAAATCTTATTCCAGTTCTACAGGTGGTGCATTATGTTTATCTCTTGGGGCGGTTTACCAAGATTAAGATTTAGACCAGTCCTTCGAACGACTGTAATAGGTAGGAATATCCTTTCCCAGCACGAGGTGGGAAGCAAGAGAGGAATTGGTTGTGTAGATCCAGGGAAGATTGGAGGAGGCCAAGGAAATCTAAAAATCTTGACACTCTGACTTTCTTTTTCTTAATTTTAAAGAGCCATGATGACCCCATTTAAATGCTCCTCTTCCTTAACTTAGTCTATAAAAATGAAGCGAGTGATGATCTGTAAGGTTTTCTCCAAATCACTTACTCTATTCATTGTCCTAGGAAGTCCGGGGCTCAAAATACCTTTACAAATGATTTCTGATCCTCAGTGCTTAGTTTCTCTTCCCATATGTGCAGATCTCCCAGAACTGACCATTCATTCTACACAGGAAGACCCCCAGTGAGATGCATTGGCAAAATGGCAGCATCAATGGGCTCAACCGTGGCAACAATTGAGAGGCTGGCCCAGGACCGGGCAGTGTTTCGTTCTGTTGTGCATAGGGTTGCTATGAGTTGGTACCAACTCGATGGCACCTAACAACAACAACTATGTGATAACCCCAGGGCAGGGCAACCTTTTTTGGCCTAGTTGACCTTGTTGGTGACCCTGGGAATCCTAACATCAGTTCCACTCTACTCTCTTCCCACCACACACCGCCCTCCTTAGGTTTACCTTTGGTGGCTACCCTACTTTAATCTTTTTAGCTCCAGCATTACTGAGACTTGGTGATGGAAACCTAATCCTGTCTCTCTCAGAGACTTACTTCCCTGAATTAAGTAGACTGTCCCCTCCATATCTCTGGGTTGGCTGAGCTTTTCTTTGTAAGTATCCTAGGGACAGCACGTGACTACTGAGTCTGCCCCATCACTGCTCACAAGAGACCCACGATTTCCGGAAGAAATTACTGCTATAAAATGGATCACTTGTTCATAAGGAACTATGTGTTTATTCATATTTTTTTATATCATAACAAATGTAAATTAATTTAGGGGAGTGTCTACCCCAGCTAGGATCTATATGATTGCCTGTATAAAATTTCTCTCTCAAAATTCTCCATACCATCTGGCATAAACTACTGTATTGTGACCTGTTAAAATAAGTAACAGCTGTGATAATCCCTCTCGATTTATAGCAAGCTATAAAGCTTTGCATATACTGGCAATGCATATAAAATAATAAATAAAACCATTATCATTCTGTGCTGTGTTGGTGGGCATTATGATGATTTAGCCAAAATGGAGCCCTATGGAATGGATCAGAGAAGTATAGTAAGCAGAGGTTTTGCCCAAGCTAGTCCTCTCTTAGCTCCAGAGAACAGCCTCATGACTCGGAGCTCCAGAACATGTTTGAAAACCTTCCCTAGCACAAACACATCCTGTCTGAAAGAACAAAGTTCCCAAGTGTTGTTGTCCTGTGCAATGTCCCCAGTGCTGTCACTCACGATCACTCCTCCCCCTAGGGACCGCCTCCCGTATCGGACCATACAGAATCCTTAGTCATGTTTATTACCGATTTTACTCATAAAATAATACGTAATACATAGATTTTAAATTGCTTACATGTAATATTCCTTGGATGATACGAATACTGACAACACAGTTGTTTTACAAAATCTTTCTACACAGCATTAACATCATTAGTTATAGCACGGTTAGTAACTGAGCAGAAGCCTGTTTTGATTTTTCTCCCTTTCCTTTAATTACAACTTCATTCTCAAAATAGTGATTGATACAGGTTTAGAAATATTAGTTACCACAATATTATAGCTAAAACACCAAGAAATTTGACAAAATCAGCAACTATCAAAACACTAGTAGTGATGAAAACAACAGTACATGCTTGCAGCCTGAGCAGACAAAAACGGTGTGATTTGAAGTGTCATTGTAATTGGATAATGATGATAGTTCTGACCGGAGCGCATTAGAAAGTTCAGAAAGTAAATTAGCATACAGTTTTAGCCCTGTGGGTACACTGGTACATTTAAGCTGGGCTTTAAAAAAAATGCTTTTGTTGTTCTAACTAACTACAGGAATATTTTTATTCAAAATATCAAATTTCTCTTGAAACACTGCACTGCACAGACAGTCATTTTGACGTCATCCCCCCCCCCCGTCAGTGTCACCCAGTACAATCCTCACTCCCTACATCCCCTTAGTGACGCCACTGAATACAGACACAGAAACAAGCCCCGCAGAGATCAACCGAGCCAGCCCAGACCAGAAGAACCACCCACTAAATTGTAAGCCACTAAATATTGGGGTGGTTTATTGTGCAGAAAAAGCTAACTGATGCGGTTCTTTAAAATAAATTTCTGTTCACCTGTCAGAGCACATACTAATGGCTGAGAATTGCTGGTTTGAGCACAACAATCATAAACTCAAGCCTTCTTAAATGCAAGACGAATCCTTTCTGATGGCTTAGAATATTGCCTTAGCTCAAGGCTTTCATATTATCTCCATGACGCCCCAAAGTGCCAGTTCAGAATGGTTTCTTCTGAATGCAATCCCAGAAACCCACCTTCCCTCCTCTAATCCTGGTCTCCTCAGCCCAGTGACACCTTCAAGAAACAATCAGTGAATGGAAGGAAAGAAGAGAAGGGAAGAGGTTGTGTTTAAAGATGAGGAATGTCAATGCATCACCCCCGAGTCCCCCAGGGAAATAGAAGACTAATGCCATGGAACAAGAACCACAACTTGTCTCAGAATGCTCAATGTCATTGCCGAGGTAGCCAAGGACACAGATGGGAATCGGGGAAAGGAATGCCCCTTCCTCTCCCCCACACATGGGAAACTTCCCTTCACAGGGAAGAAAGGAATTATATGAGAAGCAAAAATGAATGATCTTTGAAAGGAAGAAATAATGGCCACAACTACATACGTAGAGGAGTCCTGGTGTGGCTCTGTGGGATAAGCACTGGACCACAAGGTCAGCAGTTCAAACTCACCAGCCGCTCCTTAGAAATCCTATACAGGGTCACTGTGAGTTGGACCTGACTAGACAGCACTTAACAACATACCTAGGGCCGCACTTCTCAATGTTGGTTGCACATTAGAATTTCAGTGTTGTGGAATCAAATCCCAAGCTGGCATTCTTAACCATCACCTTATTTTACTAACTTTATCTAACAGGAAAAAAATGTTCTACATTTGGGGTTCCCACAGGTTTCTACAAAAAACATTTCTTTGAAAGGAAATGCTGGTGGTAACAATTTTGTTGATTGTTCAACTGTCTTTTTATTTCCTTCATATATCTGAGAACCTTTGAACTTTGAATAATCTTTTTCTTTCTCTCAGTGACCGCTAGTTACACAAACATAAAAATTAGAGAGTCAATATTTACATCTATGGACTCCCGGGTGTGGTACTGTAGAATAATCCGCAGTTCAAACCCACCAGCCATTCTTTGGAAACCCTATAAGGGTCAATATGAGTCAGAACTGACTTGACGGCACTTGACGACGACAACAACAACAACAACAACATTTACATCTATAGGGCTATGGCCTTTTCAGTTTGTATTTACAGTGCTGAGTGAATGAATTCATTTAGTTCATTTTGCTTCTTGAGAAAAAGGGTATTCAGTGACTCTGGCAAGGTCTTAAAAGGAGCAGATAAAGGAGAAAGAAACAAACCTTGGTGGTCCTGAGAAAATATATTGGTATCTACCCTAAATAATCATTTTTATATGCGCTTGACGGCAAAATCTGTTTGAACTGCAAGACTGGTGGTTCAAGCTCACCAGTTGCTCCTCGGAAACCCTATACAGGGTCGCTATGGGTCGGAACCGACTCGATAGCACTTAACAACAACAATTGTGCTCAAGTTCTGGTGTGGCACTGTGGGTTAATGTGCTGGACTGCAAAGTCGGTTTGAACTGCAAGGTCAGCAGTTCAAGCTCACCAGCTGCTCCTGGGAAGCCCTATACAGGGTCACTATGGGTTGGAACCGACTTGATGGCACTTAACAACAATAATAATAACAAACACCCTCTCTATTGGGATTTGCATTCTCTCCCAATTCAAACTCTGTACATTTTACTTCCCAGCAGCTCATCCCAGTCGGCATACAGGGCTGCTACGTTGGATTCAGGCTCACAGCTGGAATCTCCACAGTTGACTTCTAGGTAGACACTGAAATGAGATTTCCAGAGCAGAGTTGATATGAAAACATTGTCGTGTGTCTAGTTTAGAGGACAGGTTTCATCATTTGAGGACAGGATGTGGGGAGAATCAAAGGTCCCTAGGACTTGCCAGAATTGATGCTACGGAAGCCAGGAAGAGAAGTCTACCTTTAGGACAAAACCATTTATACATGTTTTACCACCTGAGGGTAGAGAATCAGGCGTGGTGTGGCCTGTGTTTGAAGAGTTTCAGGGCAAGAATTTGGAAGTTTCCTATGAATAATTTCCTAGTAAATGGATTATGTTCTAGAAAGTTGCTTTGCATGTAAGCACTCTTCTCCTAGATATACATATTTCTAGATAAACTTAAGATTTTTTAAAAAAGGAGAGACAACATATGGGCCAGGTGTTCACATGTCTCAGAGAGGGAACAGTTTTAGGATGGTAGCCATGCAAATCACAGTAGAAGTGATAAGAAATAATTCTTTAGGCTTCATGTGAGGGTTAGTAAGTATCCAAGGCGGCCTAGTGGTGATGCTTGGAGAACTCTGCTAGAGCAAAGTGGCTTGGGGATGTCACTTTGTGCCTGTAAGCAGTAAGGTGTCTGGAATGGAGCTGCAAGGTGTGGCGTGTGGATGCTGGAACACAGTCCCCAGCCTTGCAAATTGGTTATGTTCTAAAAATTCATTTGTAAATCAGGTTTTCTTTGTAATTCGTGACACATTTTCCCATGGAAAAGAAATTATAAATGGTGTTCAGAGTTTCAGGTTTGCCTGAAACTATTTATTTCAGCCACGAAATTGCTGAAAACTTTGCATTTGCAACGACAGAAGATGGAAACAATACTGTATGCACATGGCAGTGAGTACACAACATTAATGTAATTCGAGAAGATGGTTTTAAAACTTAATCTTAAATGCCCATGGCCAATGAAATACAAGAGTAAATAGAGCAAGAGCAGCCAGCTGATGGAGACCTTGGGGTCTACAAATGGAATTCCTGTCTCTTTGGCAATTAACGGCACTGGTTCACACTGGTTCTTTATCATACGCACATTACTTGAAAGTTTCACTAATCTAAAAGAATTTGAGTCTCTAAAATTTGTTGTTGTTACGTGCTGTCAAGTCGATTCCAACCCATAGCGACCCTGTATAGGGTTTTCATGGAGCAGCTGGTGAGCTTGAACCGCCAACCTTGCAGTTCAAAGGGCTTTGCAGTCTGGCACATTAACCCACAGCGCCACACCAGGAGTCCTGGGAGTAGTACTAGTATTGTTGTTGTTGTTGTGTGCTGTGGAGTCGATTCTGACTCATAGGGACCCTGTCCAGGGTTTCCGAGGCTGTAAATCTTTACAGGAACAGAAAGCCTCATCTTTCTCCTGTGGAGCAGCTGGTAGTTTCGAACTGCTGACCTTGCGGTTCGCAACCCAATTCGTAACCACTAGGCTATCAGAGCTACCAGAGCTTCTTAGCAGAGATGCAAGACCAAGCCCTTACTCTGAAGAAGCCCATAGAAATGGCTGGCTAGAGGTACTCTGGTATAACATGGTTTTCAAAAGGACTTACACATACTCCCAAAGTCCACTATGCTGTGCTTGGGAGTTCAAGAAGCCCCAGTATAGATGTGGGGAGACCTTCCTGGACCACTGCCTTTACTCAATAATTATTTGGGGGCAGATTATTTTATGTTAAACAATTTAGAGAATAGTACTTGTTGTTGTTGTTGTTGTTAAGTGCCGTCAAGTTGGTTCCGACCCATAGCAACCCTGTACAGGGTTTCCGAGGCTGTAAATCTTTACGGAAGCAGAAAGCCTCATCTTTCTCCCGCAGAACAGCTGGTAGTTTCGAACTAATTGTATAGAAATTGATGAGGCATCCGAAACATACACAATCCTATTTTGTATGTCGACTGTGATTTGGAAGTTTCATTTCTGATTCTTCCTGGAAGGCAGCTAATGGAGGTATCAGCCCTGAGGCAGCCTCCATGTCCCAGTCACGTTAGCCTACTGGGACAAGCTGTGGGGAAGCAAAGGAATTTTAAGAAGATTGTATGGAAGGCTGTTTGGTGCTATATCCTACTTGCCCCCACCCCCACCCCCCCCACTCCCTGGCTCAAATCCTCTTACGAGGAGTGACTTATCCTCTGCCCTTGGACTCACTGATGCCCATTAAAATATAGGGCTGCACAGCATACAGACTCCGAACGAGGGATAGCTAAATCAACCTGGAAGATTGCAGGCAAGGCTTTCCAGAGGTAATGCTTACACTAAGGCTTCCAAACAGATTAAGAGTTAGCCAGGTGAAATAGGTCATAAAAGTATTTTATTTTCAGACACAGGTCTGAAAAGAGCGCGGTATGATGGGAAAAGACAAGCAGGATTGAAACATCTAGCTAGTGTCAAGCAGTTCAGAGACACATTATCCCCACTAGTATGCATTATTATATATATAATGCATTATTATCGCCAAGTATAGGAGCCCTGGTAGCATAGTGGGTTATAAGATCAGCAGTTAGAATCTACTAGCTGCTCTGAGGGAGAAAGTTGAGGCTTTTCTGCTCCCGTCAAGATTTACAGCCTCAGAAACCCTATACAGTATCGTTATGAGTTGGAACAGACTCGATGGCACACAACCACCATCCCCATCCCCACGCGCAAGAAAGGAGGAGGCAGGAAAAGCATATTGAGTCCAAAAGCTCTCTGTTCCAGACAATAGGTGGCATTGTTGTCCCAGGGCAGCTTGGTGGCTGTCTTGAGCAAGAGGCCTTGGGAAACTTGGGAAAGCAGAAGGTGGCATGAAGATGGCTAGCTGAAAAAAATTTGTAGGTCCAAAGAGCTTTCATCATATCTACTACTTATCACTTTGCTCAGAAACTCTGTATAATCCCTGTAAGCATCTTCACTAGGGATGCTGAAGTTAAGAAATTAGAAGACAAACTACTTCTTTCTCACCCCCGGTACACCATCTCTTCCCGCTGAACTGCAAACACATCCAAGCTGGGATGTAGCAAATTCTGCATTGTCACTTCTTGACCTGCTGCAACCTCCAGCACTTGTTAATCCATCACCTTTTATGATCCCAGAAGACGTTTACAACCCTCTCGTAGGAAATGGATATTTGAACAATATGGCATTGATAAACAATGCTGGGTAATAAATATATCAGTTACAGGCAGTCAAGTTAATTAGAAAAAAGTTCCAGAGTCATTCTAGGAAATGAAAGAGAAAGTAACAGGTTTTAACCACCTCTCTCCCTTTTCTCAACCCACAAGACACTATTATTTCTATCCCTTGTCTAAGTGACACCTCTTCTCAGCCCATGAACAATCTCATTTGGGGGTGGGGTGTCTCTTCTGATTATTTTTTTCTCCTTTACATCAGAACAGGTCCCTTCCACGTTGGATGACCTAGACAGGACTTTTCAAACAGGACAAAGCACATCTTCTAGCTCTTCACCTCACTGTGAGCTCCTTGAGATGGTGTATGGTAACCGGAAGTACGCCACCCTCACATTTCACTTGCAGGTTATTATTTTCAAACACTCGCAGGCAGTAGTATGGTGGCAAAATGTATAGGCTTTGGATTCAGAGAGACCTGGTTCAAATCCTGGCTCTGTAACAACCTAGCAAGTTATACAAACTCTAAGCCTCAGTTTCTTCATTTAGGAAATGGGCATAAAAATTGAACCCAAAACAGAGGAATGTGATGAGGATTACTTGTGACAGAGAAATTCGCATAGTCCTGCTAGATGCATAATGTTGTTGTTACGTGCCGTCGAGTTGGTTCTGACCCATAGCAACCCTGTATAGGGTTTCCATGGAGCAGTTAGTGAGCTTGAACTGCCGACCTTGCCGTTCAAACCAACTTTGCAATCCAGTGCTTTAACCCACAGCGCCAAAGCAGGAGTCCAGATATATATGAAAGGATCATTAAATGACTTGTACGGAGTCCTCTTGTGCAGTGGTTCAGTTCATGGTAGAAAGATGTAGCAGTCTGCTTCTCTGGAAATTTCCAGCCTTGTAAACCCTACGGAGCAATTCTACTCTGTCCTCTAGGGTGGAGTTGGAATGGACTCTATGGCAATGGATGGAAAATCACTTTTAATACTAACATCTTGGTTTTCCCCAACGATGAGAACACAAAGTTTCCTCAGCCCTGACGTCATTGGGCAGGCCTCACTCAGATACAGTATTCTGATTTTTTAGCATGTTTAGAATTTTTTAGAATGTTTACCTTTACATTGTAACTGCCAAACGTTTGAAGAAATAAGTTTCATTGCTTCTTTGTAGAAATACTTTTCCTTTATGACCCAAATGAAACCGCTGAAGGATAAACAGATTAGAAGGGGGGGGGGGGAAAGGCAAAAGAAAACCTGAGTGAATATTTTTTGAAATTGCTAATACAAGTTGTTGAAAACAAGGGCCCAGGAGAAATGATACTGTAAGTTATTGGTTTTATATTTACACCTTCAATCAAATATGTACCCCCCACTGAAATAGTAAGCCAGTGTACAAGATGTTATATTAGAAAATGGAATGGTATTAAAAAAAATATTTGGATACTTGGTTGGATCTGTTTTTACTTTTACCTTGTCAGAGGTGAACTGACAATTACATAAAGTATATAAAGATATAAATGCTGAAAGTCAACCTCTGAGAGAAATGGGGTAAGATTAGGGGGAAACAGGCATTTATCAGACCTCCGAAGATTTCGCTCATAAATTTCCTAAAGATAATAATGTTGTTAAGTGCTGTCGAGTCAGCTCTGACTCACAGCGACCTTGTATAAGGTTCCCAAGGAGTTGCTGGTGGGTTTGAACAGCCAACCTTTCAGTTATCCGTCCACAGGCTTATCCTACAGTGCCACACCAAGATAACAACAAAACAAAAACCAAACATTTATTCAGTCCTTATCATGTTTTATGTGCTTGATTTTCATTACATCATTTAATCATCACAACAGCTCTACACGATTTAACTCAAGAAATAAAAGGTAACAGTGGTATGGCCCCAGAATGTGTCTCCTGGCTAACCAATTCTTACCAGTCTATAAGGAGCTCTGGTAGCGTAGTGGCTACGAATCGGGCTGCGAACCTTAAGGTCAGTGGTTCGAAACTACCAGCCGCTCCGCGGGAGAACGATGAGGCTTTCTATTCCCGTAAAGATTTACACCCTCGGAAACCCTGTACTGGGTCGCTATGGGTCGGAACCAACTCGACGGCACTTAACAACAACAACAACATCAAAGCCTTGCTCAAATATCACCTTTGTCAGGAAGCTTCCTTCTCCTTCCATGGTCAGCTCCTAAATTGTCCATTCTCTTTTTCCTTTCCCCAGTCATTGCGACGTCTGTGCTGATTGTAATTATGTTTCTTTGTTTAACGGGCACATGTCGAGACCAACTCACGAATCCTGGTTTAGCTTGACTGTTATTTTCATTGAGTGTTGGATGGATTGGGTCTCTAGATGTGACTGTGGTACTTGGAAGATAGGATTTGCCCTACGTAGATGGGAGAGTCTAGAGATGGGAGAGTCTAGGGAAGATTCTGTAGGTGTATGTAGAATCTATCCTAGGCCTAGACATTTATCAAATTGCAATGAGTGGGATTTTTGCCTTTCTTCCAAGTTTCAGTATTCATAACTATTTTTCTGCTTAATACTTTGGACCAAGGGCAAAGGAATGTCATTGTCCTACATAGAACTCCAGCCACAAGAATGCTGTGCAACAGGAAAGGAAGTCACTTTGTATCATTGAACTCAAAAGATTCCCTTCTTATATGACTCAAAAGTGTATCTTATCTCCCAGTTATTTATTCGGAGACCATCAGTGGCTGGGGCTGCCACCCTCTTATAAAAGGAGAGTAGACAAAGAGAAGCAGAATGCGATTTGGTGGCAAAGGACATTTTTCCTTGGCAGAAAATGGAGTGACTTTTAGCTTATCTGCTGTCACCTTGTTAATGTGATCATTGCTCTTCAAAATAAAATCTCCTCTTCTTACCCATGATGTCTTTGGTGTTTAAAAAAAAAAAAAAAAAACCCAAAGGAGAGGAGAAGAAGGAGAAAACGAAAAGCTTTATCAAGAGACGCTACGAATCAACTTCCCAAAGAAAAACCCTCACACAAAATTATCTAAATTCTCCCAGGTGGCCATTTTGCTTGTTTTCCTAAGTAGGTGTAGAAAGCAGTAGAAACCCATGGCCCCTGTCATCGCCCTGGTTTTCAGCACATGATCACAGTCCTGCATTAGTTGGGACACATAATTTATTGTCCATCTAAGCCTAGGGTTCGTTCTGTGGTTGTTGATGTGTGCCCCTGGCCTGTTCTCAAGCACATCCTTATTTCAAAATTAATCACCCAGCACTAACATGCTAGTGAAGGTTTCCAGGGGGAAAAATTAAGACGGAGGGGTCCTGGTTGTTAATGGCCAAATGCCATCCATGGCAAGCAAAACACACAGACAAGGCGGTGAGGGCAGAGTGATTTACTCTACCTTAAAGAATAAATCTAAACTTCCTTCTTGCTCAGTTGTGCAGTGGGGGCAAGAAGAGAGTAAAGCAAACATTCCTGGGAGGCCTCAGTTCTTGGAAGTCAAGGAACCGTTTGTATCTTTCCCCTTATTGGACTTGTATGTTTGACTTCAGCTCGGTGAGTCTATAGTTGAGATTCATTCTCCTTGCCGTCTCCTTTCTGCCATTTCAGGAGCCCGTGGTCGTAGACGTGTTTACGATCACTCCGTTGTAGCTAAATGCAAGGCCAAGAGACACAAAGTCCCTGAGGTGAGTAGAGTTTCCCAATATTCCTGCTGACCCTGAAAGAGGTACCCAAGAGGAAGGGAGCCTTCCTGCCCAATGGTATTCAGAGCACAAGATGGCTTTCTGAGAATACTAGAAGATTTTGCTTTAACACAGACAATAACTTCCACCTCAGCTTAGCTCTACATACAATGGTGAAGAGCAGATTACAGTTGTTTATAATTCACCAGCTGCTCCTTGGAAACGCTATACACAAGGTCACTCTGAGACAAAACCAACTCCACACAGCACTTAACAACAACAATAGCTTTCTAAAAGAAAACCCTCCTGGAGGCATAATGATGAAGTACTCAGCTGGTCCGTGGGAGAAAAGATCTAGTTATCTTCTCCCAGAAAGATTGATTTGTTGGTTGGTTGGTTCTGTGCCACCGCGTTTATTCCGACTCATAGCAACCCTGTACAGGGTTTCTGAGGCTGTAAATCTTTACGGGGGCAGAAAGCTTCATCTTTCTCTCGTGAAGCAGCTGGTAGATTCAAACTGCTGACCTTGAGGTTAGCAGCCCAACTTGTCATCCAGTACAGCCTATGAAACCCTAGGTGGCGGTCCTACTCTGGCATATAATCATTCTGAGTTGGAATTGACCCATTTGCTCACAACAACAACATAGCTTTCTGTAGCTTTGGTGGTGGTGGTAGAGTGCCGTGGAGTCAGTTCTCACTCATAGTGACCCTGTATAAGGGTTTCCGAGGCTATAAATCTTTATGGGAGCAGATAGCCTCGTCTTTCTCCCACGGAATAGCTGGTAGTTTCGAACTGCTGACCTTGAGGTTCGTAGCCCACCTTGTAACCACTACGCTACCAGCCTTATCTCTTCCTAATTCTTGCCATGTCCTACATACACATGGTCCTTCCTCATGCCAATTAGCCCCAGACTCAAAAAAGGCAAGAATCAATCGCAGATAGGCTTTAATCTTCTGCAATGTAGCTTTTGTTTTTTGTTTTCAGTTTTGAGACTATTCATCATGTTGTTGTTGTTCAGTGCGATTGAGTCAATTCTGACTCCAGCAACCCTGTAGAGGGTTTCTGAGGAGCAGCTGGTGGGTTTGAACTGCTGACCTGGAGGTTCACAGTCCAGTGCTGATCCTACAGCGCCACACCAGGAGACCCTGAGACCATCATAATGAGTGAGCCTCATTCTACTGTCTTCTAAAACACAAAACCAAAATGAAACAAATTACAAATTTACAAGCCTAAATCCACCCAAAATCAGATACACTGTAACCTATTTCTCTTAAAGGAGTCTGTTCATAGACTCAATTCCTAATTTGAAAGGCCCTCTTCCATAAACCTCACTTGACTTCCCATCACCCCCTTCGAGAGCTGGTCACTCCTTCATTGGATGGGCCCTAAGGTACTCTATCTGATGTCAAGGGTCTGTGTCCCCCTGGTCTGGAAATCCTCAGAGGCAAGACTGGGTCTTAGCTGTGTCTCTATGCTGAGAGTTGAGCCCAGTGCCCAGCACAAAAGGCTATTGTGCTTCCCAAATGGCCCCCTCCTTCAAGACCCTGGCCCTGATAAGTTGTAAGGCTCTGCAGAGTGGGAAGCAGCCCAGTTGAGCAGCCAGGAAAAGAGGCCCGGTCTGGGAGAAAGCAGCTTACATAGTCTATCGAGGGACACTGCACAGCAGAGAGAGACAGCAAGAAACTTTGGAGGAATGTTTGAATGGCGAGTTTACAAAAAAAATTTTTTTTTTTTTGGCTTGCCTTGGCATGCTCAACTCAGTGTGATATTTGGCTGCATTCCCTCCCGTAGGCACACTGTTGGCATTTCCATGTCCCATCTGCCAGTGCCTCTGGAGGACATTAGAGTAAATGGGTTGATCCAGAAAGGACACCCACTGTACTGGCCTTCTGCCTAAGACATGCAAATGGAGTGCAGCTGCCCAATCACAAAGCTTTTGCCTGTGCCAGTGATGTGTTATTTTGAATATTATCATTACTCATAGCTACTATAAGCACTGTGCTAGGTGCTCAGCTTGCGTTCTTTTATTTCATCCTTCTTTAAACAATCTACAAGGCAGCTATTATCATCTTCATGTTTATAAATTAGGAATTGAGGTCACATAAATTGCCCAAAGTCATCCAACTGATAAATGGCTGAAGGAAGGATCCAAACCCAGATCTGGCAGACGTCAGGCCTATGGTCTTTCCTCCTGCCATGCTGCCTCACCACAACCTAGCAATTTAGAGGGTGAAAGCAACAATAAGCCCACATAGTAAAACTTAACGTAAATTGCCAAAGCTGTGCTCTGAGGTAAATTTATAGCTTTAAATGCTCATACATTTAAAAAACAAGCAAACAAACCTAAGCATTCAAGTTAAGAACTTTTAAAACTTTTAAAAGCACTAATAAATAAATATGAAAAGCCAAATTAAGTAAAAAACGGAAAACACCAATAAAATGGACATAACAGGCTTTGCAGTGTATACCTCAATCCCCCTGAATGTGGGGCTCCCAGGAGTGTACTAAGGGGTCTGAGCTGGTGTTGGTACCAATCTGAAAGCTTTCTTCTGAAAAGATGAGTCCCCAAAGATCTGGGCAGTATGAGAGGGCTTCAAAAAGTCTGTGGGGGAAATTCCATTATCTTTTAATTCCATTTTACCACAGATTTTTGGAGGTCCCCTTACGGTAGTTCTGGGGCCCCTAGTCCCTGATTATGGTTGGTATAGGGTCTGGTCCTCTGAGAGTTTTCCTGTTCAACTTACATTGTTCTCACACCTGCCAAAGCCACCAGGACAATCCCCTAGACTGTATGCAAAAAGCTCCTCAAATGTTAGTCATACACTCCACTTTCTCAAAGAGCAGACTAGTCCTTTTAGGCCTATTCCAAATATATTCTATCAGATACACAATCTAACATTGTCAGCATGTGTCTGTGCCTTCCTCCAAGTTGGGGAGATTTAGTAGGAGATGAGGAGGAAAGAAAGAGAATTCTCTTTTACCCTGAACTATTCCTATGCTTATAAGGCAATTGTATTAAACAATTGTTTCATGGCTTTAAATATAGTAAATAAAACTCCCTATGAGTCTCAAGTTTGAAAGATGATGATCAGAGGACCTACATGGTTTGTGTAATAAGCACACACCTAAAAGTCTAACAGCTTTATAATGAAACCTGGTGTAATAAAATTTCTGTTGAAGCAAAAAGCAGTCATTTTCAAACCTTCAGATTTTACTGTGCAGTATGCAATATATTCTGAGTCCTACTCGGAGGCATACTTGATGAAGGGTCTGATGTCCCCCT
This sequence comes from Chrysochloris asiatica, assembly GCF_000296735.1. Taxonomy (NCBI): domain Eukaryota; kingdom Metazoa; phylum Chordata; class Mammalia; order Afrosoricida; family Chrysochloridae; genus Chrysochloris; species Chrysochloris asiatica. The sequence goes on from NW_006408536.1 coordinate 18,172,574, forward strand.
ACTTGTGAGCTCTACAGAATAGATGGGCATACCATGCCTTTGCTGAGATTAATGCCAGAAAATAGCCAAACTCATAAAATGCCAGCAGCTCCAAGAAAGGCAAGCAACCTGCCAAGTAGCCTCTCTGTCCTACTCTCTCTCTGTCCCCGGCCTGTCAGCCACCTCTATGTCTTGCCTCTTCACATCTAAAGGTGATTTCCTCATCCTTCTCCAGCTAAAGCTGAAAACTTTTTGCAGACACCTGGAGAGGTCTGGTTTCTTTGCTACTCCCTCTCCCTCCCATTACTTAGTTTTTCACATACAGTAAATGCCACCTGGCTGTTGAAAATGCTGCCCAGAATCCACTGATCTTTATAAAAATGTGTGAACTAAAGTCTTTGTCTCCATTAGTTCTCTGAGGGAAATTGGGGGTTAAGGTGGGAGTTGACTTCTTACCTTTTGTCTTAGTAGTGATTCTCCTTGTTGGCTGCACCTGAGACCTACCTGAGGCACTTTAAAAATATATACTGATGTTTAGAGATTCGGATTTCACTGGTCTAAGGTGTGGTCTGAGCACCTACAAAAATAGCCCCCAGTTATTTTAATGCACAGCCAGATGTGAGGACTCTATCCTTTTCTTTCCTTATCTTGGCATATCGGTGCCCTAGCTACATTCCAAATAATAGCTAATCATCTGAAGTCTATGTGCTATTAAAAAAGCTGGATTGAAACAACTTCTTCAGCTAAAAATTTGGAAACTGAAATGTCTTGAAAACAAAATATGATAGAAGTTCAGTGGCACCTGTGGGAATCTGCTTGGTCCATTCAAACCCAAACCCACTCCCATCCAAGCAATTTGAATTTATAGCAACTTTATACAGGGGTTTCCAAGACTGAGCAGCATTACAGCTGCAGACAGCCTCATCTTTCACCTGCAGAGTGGCTGGTGGCTTTGAACAGCCAACTTTTTGGCTAGCAGTCCAATTCTAAACCCACAGTACCACCAGGGTGAAACAAACAAAGGTTCCCTTCCACTCCCAAAAGATGGGGGTCTTATAGTGCTCCCTAGCCAGTACCTACCTGTTACACAGAGGGCTTGTTCTCAGACTGGGTGGAACAACATGTCATTGAGAGGGACTACAAATGACCGTGTTGGTAGTGTTAGGTTAACACACGGTCCTTGAAAGCTTGGACCTTTCAGATTCCACAGAGGCAGCTAAGGCAAGTGTACAATGAGGTGGATTACCTGACATGAGGTGAGGAGTCAGTTTCAAATCTGACATTGCTCACGCCCTACATGCTCAGCCCTGAGCTGGAGGGGTGGAGCTATGAAGAAATTCAGGGTACTGACCCAGACATTAAGGAGTCTCCGTCAAAATGGAAGCATTTAGCCCAATACAGGAAGAATACTGTGAACAGTCCAACACTTCAAATAGGATTCTACTGTGTGGCCAACCTTGCATGATAAAGAAATATCTTGAAGGAGAATTTAGAGGGCTAAGAAAGTCAGAACAAGCCCCCAAATGGTTTGAAGAGGCGAACTATGTCTATTTAGGATGGTGTTGGATGGCCGAGTGATTCAGTGGTAGCATTCTGGTCTTCCAGGTGGGAGACAGCCAATATACCTCATGCACAGCTACCACCTGGCTGTCACTGGAGGCACACATGTTGTTGTGATGTTGAAAAGGGTGTCAGTGAAGCTTCCAGACTAAGACAGACCAAGAAGAAAAGCCTGGCAATCTGCTTCTGAAAATCAGTCACTGGAAAGTCTATAGAGCGTTCGGATCCTATTGTGCATGGGTCGCCAAGATTCAGGATGATTCGCCGGTAGCTAACAACAACATGGAACAGAAATTAGAATTAAAATTTGGGGAACTTGAGGCTGGAGATTCCCACTTCAGGGCCATTTGGGAGCCACAGAGAGATATATTTCTTTTAATAATCTCAGAAGAAGGTAAGATAACTGAGGAATTCCAGGGACATAGGAGTAGTGGTTGGAAGGAGCTACAGAAGAGAAGAAAGGCAACCAAGCTCCAGAATGAGCTGACATACGCCTGGACCTGCAGTGGCCTTGTCCTGGCAGCTCTGAGCTCCAACTACTACCACTGCCCTGGAATCTCCACTTGGGCTATCCTTTTGGTCCTCTTTCAAGACATTCCTATGTCAGAGCAGAAGAAGAAGAGAGAGAACGCGTAGTCCAACATATTACAGAGAGCGCATAGTTGAAAACTTGGGCTGGCCAGTATGAACAACCAACCCAAGGTCCCCAAAGCCTATAGGCTGCTGACCCCAAGTGCCAAAGGCAGCCATGAAGGTCAGACCTAGTCTCCCTTCCTCACATCTATTCCTATGAAAGGGCTCACTTTCTTCGACTTCTCTTCTCCCCCAAATAGGAAGTGGCCACAACAAAAGCCCCCTCCACTAGGTCCAAGTCCTCTTCCCTCTTTCCCGTGCCAAGGAAATTCTGCAAACCCCAGATGCCTGCCTTCTTGGCCAGGCAGCAACCGAGAGAATCATGCATGGTGGGATTCCAGTAACTGAGAGTTGCAGGTGGTAGGAGGGCCAGAGGAGCAAGCTCTGGCCAGGGGATGGGAAATCTGCAGACAGCACTGCCCGCTCGACCTCTGGGACCCTTCTGGAGGGGAGGATAATTTCACCTAAATGCAAAGCCGGCTGCTTATCCCTCTGTATCACTGAGCTGTTCCTGCCATAGCAGGTCTCTGGTAATCGGACTCAGCACCTTCCTCCTCCAACCCTGGGAGAATTTAGACCGTCGTGGTCCTCTGGTTCAGTCAGGAGGTGTGGCTTCATGTCCAACAACCTGGGAGCTTGTTGGACACGAAGCATCTCAGGCCCCATCAGTGTAAGCAGCTCAGCCAACTGCCACGTGACTATGGAAACAATCATCACACTGCCAGGAACCAGGAGGCTGGACAAATACTACAACGCAGGGCGCCCCAGCAGCCTAGCCCACTGCCAGCCATGAGGAGGAACACATTCCATTCCAGCATGCCGTGGCTGCCCAAGGTTTCCTCCCAGGCTCCTGAGCACCACGGGGTGGCTCACCTGGTGGTGAAATGTGAGCTGGGTTGCGGAGGGGGAGTGCACTGTTCAACAGGTCTGCAAATATTTGTATATACCTGGAAAGATGGAGGCAGCACCACGATGGTAATTTACTCTTCGCAGGTCATAAATCCATTTTGGATCCCCACCCCCAGCACACACAGACACACCACCTGGATCAACATACTAGACTCTTAGGATGTTGGTAACAAATAATAGTACAGGCTATAAAGAATCAAAGCTGTTCACAAATATCCAGTGCTTTGGAGCCTGGACCCAGCTTTCCTTTTGTAGCCTGTATGTGACCATGGGGTCAGTGTTGCTTCCCAGCTGATCCCATCAAGTGGATCCATCGCAAAAGCTGGAAGGAGGAGAGCAGGGCAGGAGAGAAGCTGATGGGTAGGAGGAGAAGTCCCTAGACAATGTTGGGGTAACTGACAGAGAGATAGTTGCCCTTGATGCCTTCTCCGATCATTGCCAAGTCTCGGCTGAGGGCCTGGACTCCCAGCATTGGCTGCTTCTGGCTGCTTGGAGCACAAGCCACACTGATGATTTCATTTCTGAAGAGGAATGGAATGGGGCTGAGTTCTTGGATGCCTTTAGACATCCAAGGGTCTGGCAGGACCCTTGGAGAAGTGACCCAGATAGAAACTTCAGTCTACCCGACTTCTGTCAGTGGCATGAGTGGAGGGCTGGGCCATTTCCTAAAATACTGCTAATTTCGGAGCTCCCTCTTGCAGTCCTCTCCTGTGAGCAGGGTGTTAGGGCCCTGCTGAAGGGAAGATATCGGAAGAGCTGGAGAGAAGGCAGAAGGAACTTCAGCCAGGCTTGAAGACGGAGGGGAGAGAAAGCAGAGAGGGGAGGCTCTGGGATGCATTTATGTGGGTTCTTAGAAGCATTCGTGGTGGGCTTTAGAATAGAAAACCAAGTTAAAATATTATTTCAAAATCTTCTTAGATCCCATCTTGCCTCAAACAATAAACATTCATCAAAAGAATCCAGCAAATGGAAGGAAATGATGCCTTGTTTTATTTTCTATGGGAAGTCATCATAGATTTTAAAAGGTTAATCTTTCTCGCAGTACTTTTTTTCCCCTTCTACTGACCCCAAGCTGAAAAGGAAAAATATTTGCACTTGGTGTTTAGAAACCACAGTGAATTAACCTTGTTGTTCATGGCAAAGCTACTATTTAGCTGCACAGAATCAAACCAGATGTCAGGGAAAAAAGAAGGCCCGGTATCCCATGAACTTGCCTTTTACCTTTGCAGAAGGGCCCAGGGGATGGTTGGGCTGGCCTGACAAAATGGAGGGAGTTTGGTGGTTAGCAAATCAGATGTGCAGTTTTCATGCAAACCGCTCATTAGCACTTGGAGGGCTGTGTGGGACTAGAAGCCATCAACTCTAAGACCCCACACACACATTGTCTCTTGACTTGCACGGCGGCACTAGGAAGCAGAGATCAAGGCAAGCAATAGCAAAGCAAGGAGGATAGAATTAGGGGACAGGACCACACACACACACACACACACACACACACACGATGTCAGCAGAGCTGGCAGGAATACTAAATCTATCAGAGAGGGTGAAAAACAGAAACCCTGTAAAGAAAAAGGATAGATTTTTTTCTTTCTGTGGCCTTTCAGGAGACTATGAGGAATAGATTATTTAATCCTGTTTTTATATAGCACCCTACCCACCCAAACTCACAGTTTAAATTAGCCAGAAGTCCTCTCTACATTGATAGCCATTTTGCCCACTCAACAAACATATACTAAGCCCTTACTTGGGGGACCAAGTGGATATTACTTGGATATTATTTCTGATCATGAAACTTTTATAGCCTAAAGGAGTAGACTGTTGTTATTAAGTGCTTTCGAGTCGATTCTGACTCATAGCGACTCAGTGTAAAGTTTCAGAGGAGTGTCTAGTGAGTTTGAACCACTGACCTTGCAGTTCAAACCAACTTTGCAGTCGAGTGTATTATCCTGAACATGTTCATAATAATACTAATAGTACCTGAAATCAAACCTACTGCCCTTGAGTTGATGCCGACTCATAGCAACCCTGTATAGACTTTCTGAGGCTGCAAATTTTTACAGGAACAGACAGCCTCTTTCTCCTGCAGACTGCAACCTTGTGGATATCAGTCTAATGTTTATCCTACAGCGCCACCAGAGCTCCTTAATACTACTCATAATGCTATAATATATTATATATTATAATAGGTATCATTTTTCAGAAAGTCATCATGTACCAGTGACTTCATCTTACATGCATTATCCTACAACAATTGTTGTTGGTGTTGATAGCAACCCTTTGCACAACAGAATGAAACACTGCATGGGCCTGGGTCAACTTCACAATCCTTTCTGTACCTCAGCCCATTGCTGCCACCACTGTGCCAATCCATCTCATTGGGGGTCTTCCTCTTTTTCTCTAACCCTCCACTTTATCGAACATCATATCCATCTCTAGTGACTTGTCCCTCCCTATAATATCTCCGAAGTATGAGAGATGAAGTCTGGCCATCCTGGCCTCCAAGGAGCACTCTGGCTGCACTTCTTCCAACACAGATCTGTAGGTTCTTTTGGCAGCCCGTGGCACTTTCAATATTCTCCTCCAACACCATAACTCAAAAGCATCAATTCTTCTACAGTCTCCCTTATTCACTGTCCAGCTTTCGCATGCATGAGGTTATTGAAAATACCATGGCTTGGGTCAGGCGCATCTTAGTCCTCAAGCTGACATCTTTGCTCTTCAACACTATAAAGAGGGCTTGTGTAGCAGACACGTCATTTGATTTCTTGACTGCTGCTTCCATGAGTTTTGATGGTTGATCCAAGCAAAATGAAGTCTTTGACAACTTCAATCTTTTCTCCATTTATACAGATGTTGTTTATTGGACCAGTGGTGAGGATCTTTGTTTTCTTTACATTGAGATGTAATCGATACCGAAGGCTGTGCTCTTTGATCTTCATCAGTAAGTATTTTAAGTCCTCTTCGCTTTCAGCACGCAAGGTTAATGAGTCTTCCTCTAATCCTGATGCCACCATACAGCAATTATGTGAAGTGAATTTTACAGAAGAGGAAATTGAGGTTCAGAAAGCTCAAGCAACTTGACTAAGGTCACTCAGCTATTAAGCTTACAGGGATCTTGGTCTATTTTCCTCACCGTTATATACCAAATGCCTAGAACAGTACTCAGTTGTAGTTGTTGTTAAGTGCCATTGAATCAGGTCCGACTCATAGCGACCCTGCATAGGGTTTCTGAGGAGTGGCTGGTGGGTTTGAACTGCCAACCTTGCTACACCAGGACAAAATTCACCTCTAGGGAACTGGTCCTGGTGTGGCACTGTGTGTTAATGCGCTGGACTGCAAAGTTGATTTGAACTGCAAGGTTGGCAGTTTAAGCTCACCAGCTGCTCCTCAGAAACTCTATACAGAGTTGCTATGGGTCAGAACCAACTCGACGGCTCTCAACAACAACAAGGGAACAGGTGTGGCACTGTAGGATAAGCACTGGCCTGCTCCTTGGAAACCCTATACAGGGTCGCCATGAGTCTGAACTATGACTTATATGATTATGAGTGTGGACCTAGAGTCTTGGTGTTGTGCTGCAGGATAATGCGCTTGACCACAAGGTCAGTTTGAGCCACAAGGGTGGCAGTTCAAGCCCACCAACCGCTCCTGAGAAAGCCTACACAGGATCACTATGAGTCGGAACCAACTCGATGGCACTTAATAACAACAACATGAGTCTGAACCTACTCAATGACACTTGGAACAACAGGGAAAGAAAATGCGTTACAAAACAGCAAAAATTGCAAACAAGGAAAAGTAGTTAAAAGTGGGATGCGCAAGTCAAAGAGACTTGGGTCCAACTATGGCTCTGCCACCTGCGCGCTGTATGAACTGGATCAGGTCACTCTATCTTTCACTGTCCCGGTTTCCTTATCTGAAAAATGGGGATCAAAATATTACCTACTGTGGCAGAAACTTAATTTTTTAAACTTCCATTCTCTCCTCTTTGAAATTGATAAAGCTTCATTTAAAAAAAAAATTTTTTTTTAAACTGTCCTATCATTACATCTCTAGGCCTCCCTTGCAGCAAGACTTAGCCATGTGACCAGTGAGACAAAAGCACACTGTGGTGTGACATTTCTATTCAAGTCTCCTTAGAAGACAAGGGGCATGCTCCTTCTTTCATCTTGCAGTTTGAGCCAATGATGTGATGACTGGTGCTTTAGCATCCATCTTGGGCCATGAAGATGAGGAGCACAATCTAGGGATGGTGGAAGAGAGAGCTAGAAGGCTCCTAATTACCACTGAGTGTCCATATCCACTCTAGACTTCTTTTATGTAAACTAGACATAAAGCACTGTATTTTTAATACCTCTTTTAATCCTAATACACATATATTAACCCCAATGAGAGACTTAAATAAAATAATGTAGATCAAGTAACTAATGCAGGATCTTACACATAGCAAACACTCAAATCTTAGCAATCATTTTTGGTTGGTATTCTTATCATCAAGAAGCTCTGGTAGCGTAGTGGTTACGAATTGGGCTGCTAACCTCAAGGTCGGCAGTTTGAAACTACCAGCTGTTCTGCCAGAGAAAGAGGAGGCTTTGCAGCCTCGGAAACCCTGTGCGGGGTCACTATGAGTCGGAACCGACTCCGCGGTACTTAATAACAACAACATTCTTATCACTATTACCATCATTATCATTACAAAATCCAGAATACGTCCTTATTCTACTTTTGGCTGAATCACCTTCTTTGTTTAATCAATTTGATTAAATAGTCCTAGGATTGTCTTTCATGTGACCTATTTATTATTCTTCCTACACCAAGATCTCTTCTGATAACAGAACAAAATATTTCTCTTCAAATTTCATCACCAAAGCATCCACATAACCAATGATATTGGAGGGCTCGGCCTACTAGTGAAAAGGGGTGTTAGTAGGTTAGCACTTCTGAACATGGATTCTGGAAAGCATTAATTAGGTCCTAGTCCTAGTGGGGGCACTCTAGGATAAGCATTGGACCACAAGGCCAACTTGAACCTCAAGTTTAACAGTTCAAACTCACCAGCCGCTCCTCGGAAACCCTATACAGCATGGGTGGGGAACCTTTTTTTCTGTAAAAATTTGCAACATCATTTGTGGGCCATGCAAAATTATCAACTTAAAAATGAGCCTGCTATATTTGATCAAACATTTAAATTAACTCATCCCTAATGTGATGGCTCTGGTAGCGTAGTGGTTACGAATCGGGCTGCAAACCTTAAGGTCAGCGGTTCGAAACTACCAGCCGCTCCGCGGGAGAAAGATGAGGCTTTCTACTCCCGTAAAGATTTACACCCTCGGAAACCCTGTACAGGGTCGCTATGGGTCGGAACCGACTCGACGGCACTTAACAACAACAACAACAATGTGATGGCTAAGGAGCTCTGGTAGCGTAGTGGTTACAAATCGGGCTGCGAACCACAAGGTCAGCGGTCAGCAGTTCGAAACTCCACGGGAGAAAGATAAAGCTTTCTGCTCCTGTGAAGATTTACAGCCTCAGAAACCCTGTTCAGGGCCGCTATGGGTCGGAACTGACTCGACGGCACTTAACAACAATGTGATGGCTGGAACTGAGGTTGCCTTGGCAGGGCCAGACCAAATGATTTTGAAGGCCTTACATGGTCTGTGGGCTGGACATTCCCCACCCTTGCTATACAGGGTAGCTATGAGTCGGAACCGACTCGACAGCACTTAACAACAACAAGAAGAATTTTCATCAAATATCCCTTTTTTGAAAACATTTGATGCCTCAAAAGAGTTTTCCTTTTCCCAACCAGACAGACTTTAATATTTCAAGACATACACACACACACATACTTAAAACTGTTATATGCCATTGGGTTAATTCCGACTCATCCAGTCTAGGAACCCTATGATAGGGCAGCTTTACTCTGTCATATAGGAATGGACTCAACAGCATCCAACAAAAAAATCTTTATGGTGGGGGTGGAAGAACAAGGTAGATATGGGAACACTGAGACAGGTTTGCATGGGCCAAGTGGGACAGAGGTAAATAGTGATGCATGCTCAACCATGGAACAACAGGGCTCTGTGACACAGGGATGGAGGCATAGTCTGAAGAAGGGAAATCATACTAAGATGCTTGATTGTCTTATGTATATTGGTTTCCCTTGCCTACTATTGTAAAATTGAAACTTGAGTTGGATAGAAAGGAATGTTGGGAAACATGATTA
>NW_006408536.1:18183457-18196076 GCF_000296735.1 Chrysochloris asiatica
TGTAATGAAACAAGGTGTATGATTTGTTGAATGTAAAACTGATGATCTGCCCTGTAAACTTTCACTCAATCCACAATAAAAACCTTAAAAAAAATCTTTATGGTAGCATATCAACAAGTCATTCTTTCTCAAAGCCACTAAAGTAGATTCAACCCAAAAGGTTAGCAGCTGATCATTTAACCATTACATTCTCAAGGGTCCTTACACTTTGTTTTCAAGATTCTGTGGATCAGCAGACCATGTTGGACTTCAAGAAAGATTTTCCAACACCTGTAGATCCATTTACTTAAATCTCTGGTTCTTAGTGTCTTTGAGAAATTGTGGTATTTGTGTCTGAACTTGATCAATGACTGCTTTCTAAAGGCTCTAACAAGGAAATAACAACAATGGACTAGGTTCAGTAGTTCCCACTGGTCAAAGGACTGGCTGCATTCCAGTGACCAAACGTAAAATTACACACTTAAAAAAGCTTCAGACTCTCAGGTCCTACCCTAGATGCACTGAATATGGACCTCTGGAGGTAGACCCTGGGAATCTATATTCTTAAAATGCCCAGGTGATTCTGATGCAAAGTCTGCTTTGGGACTGTCATTGAATGAATTGTGCTCCCCCCAAAACAAAATATGTGTTTTTGTAAAGATTACCTTCTACCTGTAAAGATGCCCTTGTTTAGAAATAGAGATTTTCTTTTGTTATGTGAATGAGGTCATACCAGAGTAGGGTGAGTCCTAGAGCTAATCCTTTCTGAGTGATAAAAAGAGTAGACTAGATACAGAGACACACAAGGGGAAGAGAGATGCCAAGGCTCACCAAGGAAGGCCAAGATCACCAAAGATCATTAGCAGACATCGGAAAGGAGGAGAGAAGCCTGCAGAAAGAATGGACACAGCTGAGGCCCTGATTTGGACTTTTAGCCTCCAAGACTGGGGAAATCCATTTCTATTCTTGAAAGTCATTCACTTAGACGTTTCTGTTTTGTCGGCACTAGCAAACTCAGAAAGGGCTGGTTTCAAAAGTCTTCTCCAACTCCGTCTTAGGTTGGGTTCACAAGACGCAAAGTCCAAGATGGAGAGTCTTGCTCGAGTGATGTATGGAGGGGTACTCTCAGTAGAAGAGGCATAAAGGAAGTGGGAGACAGCAGGGGAGATGGCTCAGCCAGGATGTGGACTCAACCAGAGATCTGATTTCAGTCTAATCCCACCGGGTGCTCGGCTGGACAAATTGTACCACAGAGCTCTCTTCACCTTGAAGCAAGAGGGTTGGCACGGCTGGCATTTGGCTGAATAGAATTCTTTGAGGAAGATGGTGAAGGAGAACAACATCCACTTCAAACTCCCAACCTGCTGGGCTCTAGCGGAGCTGGCCTCAGGTTTTTGGTACTTTGATGTCACTGGAGCCCTAATGCCTACAACTTTCTTTGCTGAGTTGGTGTGAGATCGCCTTTTACAGCAGCGTCTTGCAGAAGAGTTTAACCTTTTAGGAAGGTTTTCAGAATTCGACATGGTCCTTTTATGAGAACAGTGACTAGGGCCACTGAGTTGGCACACACCAGATTACCACCACATCTGCTAGGGTTTTCATTTGCATGCTAAATTGTGCCAGCATGCAATATAACAATGTGCATGTTATATGGTTTTTGCAAACCACACAACCCTCTTGCACATTAGTTTCCTAGGTGCTATGCACACTACACACCTTATATGTGTCTATTATTTATGTGGGTGCGTTGTTGTTCTCATTGTTAAGTGCCGTCAAGTCAATTCCGACCCACAGCAACCCTGCATAGGTTTCCAAGGAGCACCTGGTGAGCTTGAACCGCCGACCTTGCAGTTTAAAAGACTTTGCAGTCCAGCGCATTAACCCACAGCACCACACCAGGATATTATGTGGAGGAAAATATGGTGGGTCAAACTGCTGAGGAGGGTGGCCAGAAGTTAATTTGGTATTCCCAGAATGCTTCTCCTGAGGCCCAGCTATATGTATTTTCATGCTTCCTAACCAGTGACCCAGATCCCTGATATGGCGCTGTAGGATTGGACTCCGAACCACAAGGTCGACAGTTCAAACCCACCAGCTGCTCCTCAGAACCCCTATACAGAGTCACTATGAGTTGTAACCTACTCAATGGTAGTTAGCAGCAACAGCAACCAGTGACCCGGGGGATTCAGCAGCTTCTCTCTCGTCCCTTAAAATCCACCTCCTCTCTCTTTTCCCTTGAAACATCAACACGCAGGTTACTGAGTTTCCTTTGGCTTCTTCTTGACAACTCCTAAATAGGTCAAGTCGCTTTGGAGGGTGTCCAGAAGCTAATTTCGTATTCACCACTGACCTGTTTTACTTCTCTGGCATTTCAGGAAAAAGTTGGGCAAAGGCCTTTTCTCCTACTTTGCCTGTATGCCCATCTCTTGGAGCTAAATTCACTGCCCAGTTCCCTGTGATTTAGTCCAAGCTACTGCAGTGGATTGCTGCCCACACTTGCTTGATGCCCATCTGCTGTGTTCCTGTACACATGTGAACATGTGTGGGAAATTACAGGCCCAGCAGGCCCTGACCTGGAGCTGACTTGCTCCGCAGCTGCTCCAGCCCCTCCCCCCACAAGCCTAATGTCAGTGTCCTGTCTGCAGAAGCAGTCCTCACCACGTGGTCAAGAAGTGGGGAGGGTCAATGAGAAAGCAAGGCACTTGCTTTTCATCATCCGTAGGAACAATGGATTTAAAAGACCATGGAATTTTTCCACGAACTTTTTGAAGCCCCCTTGTATAAGCCAAGTAAAGTTTACATAGCTAAGCAAGCTAGGCCATACTCTCCATACCAAAGCGCCCCAGAGCTACTGCATCTCTACTGTAATCAAGGAAGTGCCACCATTTTGGTTTCTTCAACCAGAGCAGAGACCTGGGAAAGGAAGGCAAGAAGGAAAAGTGTAAACTCTAGAGTTGGAAGAGTCCAGTCCTGGTTTGACTCTCTCTCCAGAAGTTTCTCTGTGGCAATGGTTTTATTTAATTGAAAGGTGGTAACCCCCTTCTCCTCCTCACTCCACCTCATGTTTCATTATTTGTTTTAGTGCATTTTGTTGTTGTTTTTCCTTCACAAACTTAGAAGTCTCCATAGATGAGTCTGCAGGGCAACCGAGACCTACCATAAGAACAGAAGTCATGGGCTGTTTTCTATACATTTCAAATTAATTATGTATTAGGAAGCTTTAACTTAAAAACCAATAGTAAAAAGATACATTATCTCTAGTCACGGTAGACAGATTTCAAAAGATACTTCCTTTTAAATGTACTGTCAGTATATAATCCTTTATAAAAGTTGCATACAGTTTTTTCTGTCGATACTTCATTACATTTATAAATACAGGATTTACACAGCACTCTATCCAAAAATTTAAAACACCCCTTACAAATATCTACCTATATTTTATACCTATGAAACTTTCAAAGGAATGCTCTGTTAAAGGTAGGCCTGATTTAATACCCATTTACGGGTGCAGCAAAGACACATATAAATCCATAAAATTGTCTTCGTCCCCAAAGTAACTAAAAAAATTATCAAGACACTGTGAAAGTGAACTTCACTAACCACCATATTTTGGGAAGAAATTTGATGATGTCCACATTTCCATGATATTCTAAAGTGAGATAAACAGATTGAAATGAAGATTATGGTTTTTCTAAATGCATATTTTGGAGAAAAATCGAAGCAGGAGTGTGATGAATAGGAAAAATTATTTGAGAAGTCAGACATGGGAAAGTACAAATAGTAAGGATGAATTCCGTGAGCCTAAACTTGAATAAGGTAGCGTAGTGGTTACGAATCAGGCTGTGAACCGCAAGGTCAGCAGTTCGAAACTACCAGCTGCTCCACGGGAGAAAGATGTGGCTTTCTACTCTCATAAAGATTTACAGCCTTGGAAATCCTGTTCAGGGTCGCTATGGGTCGGAACTGACTCAACGGCACTTAACAACAACAAAAACAACAGCAAACTTGAATATAAACTACACTGGTATCCAGTTACTAATTTATATTGACACGTAAGGATGTTCACACTGGTAGAAACCATTTTTAGACGCATCCTCCAATTTCTATGTTACCACCAGAATGCATTTTTCGTCTGTAAAATCACTATGGATTCGACCAAAATACTAGATCCAGGAATTTGAGTTTGTAGTGCTACATGATTTATGTTTTACGACAACTTTTCTTCATCTGGTAAAGATAATCCCCGTTTATATGTATAACTAAACTCAAGGCATATATGCGGAATTTCATGCTACACAAGAACAGAAAATATGAAGAATGAAACGAAAGTAAAACAAAGTTTTCTTTGGACCTTTAAACCAAAGCAATAGACCCATGATACTGAGTGAGAGATTCTTAGAGTGGGCCCTCGTAAACACTTCTGGGCTCTGCAGGCATGTGTGCAGAGAAGCTGGGAGAACTAAAAGAAGGGGTTCTTTAGCTGGAATCTTGCCATTATAACCCTACACATTCTGTTGTAAAGGGTTTGGAAAGACTGGTCACTGGTACTCTGGAGCTCCCCTTTCTCTTAGAGATCTGAGAAGTCATGATTCTTAATAACCGTCTCCTCACTTATCCCATGAAATCTGAGGCCATCATGTAATGGGTTTCCTCCTGATCATACAATAATGATCAAAATTAATATTTTATTTAGTCCACACATATTAATTGAGCACCTGCTTTGTATCGGGTATTGATTGTGTTTTTGGTGAAGGATTACACAGCGATTGAAAACAGTTCCCGTTGGTGATATGGCCTCATTATTTCTTGTTTAGTCAAGTCTTGCTGTCAAGTCTATTCCGACTCATAGTGACCCAATGTGAAGGGCAGAAGTGCCCCCATAAGCTTTTGTAATGCCGTTGGCAGGCACAGTGGTTAAGTGCTGGACTGCTAACTGAGTGGGCAGCACTTTTAAACCCTCTGGCCACTCCACAGAGAGACACATGTAGCAGTCTGCTTCCTTAAAGATTGTTGTTGTCGGCTCTGACTCACAGTGACCCAGTATAGGGTTTCCGAGAGGCGCTGGTGAGTTTGAACCAGTTCAAACTGGCCTTGTGGGCTAGTGCTTATCGTTCAGCACCACACCAGAACTTCCCATAAACTTTATAGCCTTGGGAACCTTAGGGGCAGTTCTTCTTGGTCCTATAGGATTTCTATGAGTCAGAATTTATTGGAGGACAACAGGTTTAGCTGGTTTGGTAATCTTTATAGGAGCAGATTGCCGGGTTTTCTCCCGTGGAGATGCTGACAGTTCAATCACCAGCTGTTCAGTCAGCAACTGAGTGCCTGACCATTGCACCACATGAGCTATTTCAGTTCATTCTGACAAAAGCTCTTTGAGTTAGAAAATAGTATTTCCTCCATTTTACAGATCAGGAAACTGATGTGCAGAGAGGCGAAATAACTTTCCCAAGGCATTGGAAGTTGAAAATAGTGGACAGAGCTTGGGTTCACCCATCCCAAGAAAACACACAATCAGACAAGACCAGATTGAAATTCAAGCTACCTTGAGGCAATGCTTGTTGCTTATTTTTCTGGGAGTTGAGTCCATGTGTACACGCATGTGTGTGTGTATGAGTGACTATATCTACTTCTTACACAGTGCTCTGCTTGGAATCTGGATAAGATGAAATAGAAGATTCTAGCCTCTCCACCTTGCACAGCGCCCCATTGCTGTTTGCACAAACTGGGATGGAAAAGGCATTCACATACCTCTTAGCAGGCCTAGGTCTAGAATCTTCTATCTGGAGGAGACTCCAGTTTGGGCAAGAACAATGATCAAACAATCACTACAAGGAGTTCAAAGGCCAATTCATAGAAATACAGGGGGAGGAGGAAGGGAGGGGGAGGGGGAGGGGGTATGTTGAGCCTCCAAGTTACCTAGTCAGGATTTTCTGCACTTGATGCTGGTATTCTTTCTTTTTCACTTCAATCCCCTGGTCTCACAGTCGCAGAATTTTTATTCCATTACATCTTAATTTGACCTTTCACACCAAAGTGAAAACAACTAATAATGGTTTAAGTGTCAATGTTTTCTAGGAGATTTGCATTTTAATGCAATTTAGCCTAAAGCTAAAAGAATGAACCTGGAATGGTAGAAATAAAGACTTCCACCAGCAGGGAGAGGAGTCCTGGTGTGGCGCTGTGGGTTAATGCGCCAGACTGCAAAGCAGTTTGAACTGTAAGGTCGGCAGTTCAAGCTCACCAGCTGCTCTTCAGAAACCCTATACAGGGTCGCTATGGGTTGGAACCGACTCGGCACTTCAAAACAACAACCAGCAGGGAGAAAAGGATTCAGGCATGGAGAGGGAGGAGGAACCATGGAATAGTTCTTCAATAACTAACTCTTCACTTAAGACTCCAGGAAAAAGCACAATTACTTTTTATCTAGAAGAAGAAAGAACTGTAAAATGATAGGAAGTACAAGACCATTCAGGGTCAGAGAGACCGCATGACACGGCTTCCACAGTCGCTAATAGTTCTAACATTCTATGATGTAACATTTGAAAACAACCAACTTTGGTGCCTTTTAATGTGAATGCTAGAGAAAAGGCATGACTACCCCCAATCCAAATGGATTCAAGATGGCGGCACAATTGTTGTAAATCTCACTTATGTAATTCCTGAGTTTAAAAGATGACTATGTTAATTGGAAGACATTATCAAGGGAGAAAAGATTGAAGTTGTCAAGGACTTGATTCTTCTTGGATCAACTATCAACATTCGCGGAAATAGCAGTCAAGAGATCAGACGACGTATTACATTGGGCAAATTCTGCTGTACAGAAACTTTTTAAAGTGTTGAAGAGCAGAGATGTCAGCTTGAGGACTAAGGTGCGCCTGACCCAAGCCATGCATGGTATTTTCAATAAGCTCATATGGATGTGAAAGCTGGACAGTGAATAAAGAAGATTGTAGGAGAATTGATGCCTTTGAGTTGTGGCGTTGGAGGAGAATACTAAAAGTACCATGGACTGCCAAAAGAACCAATAGATCTATTTTGGAAGAAGTGCAGCCAGAGTGCTCCTTGGAGGCCAGGATGGCTAAACTTCGTCTCTCATACTTTGGACATATTGTCAGGAGCGAACAGTCGCTAGAGAAGGATGTCATGCTGGGTAAGATGGAGGGTCAGAGAAAAAGAGGAAGACCCCCAACGAGATGGATCGGCCAGGTGGCATCATTGATGGTGTCAAGTGTGGCAGCGGTAATGAGGTTGGCCCAGGATTGGACATTGTTTCGTTCGGTTCCGACACGATGGCACCTGACAACAACAACAGTATCAGGTGGTAATGACTTCTCTGACAGCCAGCACCATGAACCTAGAAACAAAAATGTTACGGTATCTAGTTCAACAAGGATCCCAGGAAAACCATGGTCTTAACATGCCATTTAGCATGATATCACTTAAACCAGAATGGTGCTAGCCTTCACGGAGCTCCTGATGGATGAGAATTCAGTATATTTAGTTTGCCTATCTCAGATAAGGACATTCCAGATGCTTTCCCATTCCTTTTAGATTTATTTGAAATGACATCATGCCTTTGGATACAGATTCTTTCATGAGTCTAACATTAGGAGAATCAATATGATTGAATGATAAGACTAGGTAAAAGCTTAAACTCAAAGAAGGGAGAACATTTGAGGGAGATAAAAGTCATTTTTCTCATTTGCTCTCTCAATGACAAGGAACAAACAATTGGCCAGCCCAAAGCCTACAGCAATTGGACCAAATGGTTAAAATTCCAGTTCTATTCATTTTTGGGGATGCACATAAAAGATCCCCCCAATGTGTAAAATGGGATAGCTTTTCTTTCTCCTGTATTTGAAATGGTTTGAAGGTGATGCGATTCACAAACAGAACAAAGTCTAAATAACATTGTATAGGCTTTCTTGGTCTCCTTCCTAGAAAACATATTCAATTCTTTTGCTGTCTTTAAGTTCTAAAATGGCTAAGTTCTGATTATTCTAAAACTTCATTCCATTGCTTCCCTTTACCTGTTGGAAGAGTTCCTGGGTGGCATGAATGGTAAAGCATTGGACTACTAGCCAGTAGATTGGTGGTGTGAACACACGCAGAGGTACCTCAGAGTACAGGCCTGGGAATCTGCTTCCAATGGTCATAACCATGTCCATCCCATGGAATCCTGCACACTAGCGATAGTTGTCATACATAAGAAACCCTGTACAGGGTTGCTATGAGTGGGAACAGACTCCACAGCACACCAACAACAACAACCACATGTGGTTCTCTAGCACTTAAAATGTGGCTACAGCAAATGAGGAACTGAAGCTTTAGTTTCATTTAATTTTAATTAATTTTTGTTTTAATGTGAAAGCTGATACTCTATTCAGCTATTGGAAAATGTTTATGTTTGGAAGACTTTGTTATTTCAAATGTCATGAAATTTTGTAAAATCTAAAGACAAATCAAGTATTTCTGATGAAAATTTAACATCTCATTTGAGACATGGAGTCCTGGTGTGGCGCTGTGGGTTAATGCGCCAGACTGCAGAACCATTCGAACTGCAAGGTCGTTGGTTCAAGCTCACCACCTGCTCTTCAGAAACCCTATATAGGGTCACTATGGGTCGGAATCGACTCGACGGCACTTAACAACAACATAAATGAAAATAAGGAGCCCTGGTATCGCAGTGGGTTACACATTGGGCTGCTGACCACAAGGTCAGTAGTTCGATTCCACAAGTCAATCTTTGGGAGAAAGATGAGACTTTCTGCCTCTGTAAAGATTGACAGCCACGGAAATAATATGCGGGATTGCTATCAGTCAAAACCAACATGACAACACACAGCAAGAGCAGCATACAGGAAAATGCACATTGAATTCTGAAGACTTAGTCTGAAAAAACTGTAAAGTTTTCCATCAATAATTTATAGTTTTACATTGGTGTCAGGTGCCTTTGGCTCAGTTCTGACTCATAGAGACCTCTCGTGCACGCCAAAAGGAAACACTGCCTGATCCTGTGCCTTCCCCACAATTATTGTTACGCTTGAGCCCATTGCTGCTGCCACTGGGCCAAGCCATCTCGTTAGGGACCTTCTTTTTCGCTGACCCTTCACTTTATCAAGCATGATGTTCTTCAGGGACTGGTCCTTCTTGATAACATGTCTGAGGTATGAGAGACAAAGTTTCACCACCCTGGCTTGTACGGAGCATTTTGGCTGTACTTCTTTTAGCTATCCACAGATTTGTTTGTGCTTCTGTTAGTCCTCTCCGACACCATATCTCAAATGTACCAATTCTTCTATGGTCTTCCTTATTCGTTGTCCAACTTTCACATGGGTATGAAGCTATAGAAATGAACATGGCTTGGGTCGGGTGCACCTTACTCCTCAAGCTAATACTTTGCTCTTGAACACTTCCAAGATGTCTTATGCAGTAGATTTGCTGTCGTTTGATTTTTTTGGCTGCTGCTTGCCTGAGAGTTGATTGTGGGTCCAAGCCAAATGAAGTCTTTGACAACGTCAGCCTTTTCGCTGTTTATCATGATGTTATTTACTGGTCCAGATGTGAGCACTTTTATTTTCTGTACACTGAGGTGCAATCTATACTGAAGGCTGTGTCATCTGCATATCCCAGGTTATTAAGGAATCTTCTTCCAGTCCTGATTCTTCGTATAATCCAGCTTCTTCATTTATTTGCTCACCATACAGATGGAAAAAGTATGGTGAAATCACACCTCTCCTGATTTTAAACTTGTTCTGTTCTAATGACTATCTCTTGGTCTACGTACAGGTTCCATAAGAGCACAATTGAGTGTTCTAGAATACCCATTCTTTGCAATGACACAAGTAAACATCTTTCTGGTATTCTCTACTTTCAGCCAAGATCCATCTGACACCAGCAATGATATTCCTAGTTCCATGCCCTTTTCTAAATCTGGTTTGAATTTCTGGTGCTCTGTAGGGCAGCTCCTTGTCTGTGTACTGGTGCAATCCGTTTTGAATTTTCTTCAGCAAAATTGAACTTGCATGTGAAATTAATGATATTGTCCGATGACTTCCACATTCTGTTGGGTAACATCTCTTTGGAATGGTCACAAATAGAGATCTTTTCCAGTCGATTGACCAGGTATCCAAATTTCTTGGCATAGATGAGCAAGTGTCTCCAGTGCTTCATCAGTTTGTTGAAATATTTCCATTCGTATCCCATCCATTTCTGCTGCCTTGTATTTCACCAATGCTTTCAATGCAACTGGGACTTCCTCCTTCAGTAACATTGGTTCTTGATCATATGCTACCTCTTGAAATGGTTGATCATCGGCCATTTAATTTTGGTACAGTGACTCCGTGTATACCTGCCATCTTCTTTTGATGCTTTCTGCATCATTCAATATTTTGCTCAAAGAAACCTTCAATTTTGCAAGTCGAGGCTTGCATTTTTCCTTTGGTTCTTTTAACTTGTGAAATGCTGAGCGTGTTCTTCCATTTTGGTTTTCTAACTCCAGGTCATTGCACATTTCATTATAATATTTGACTTTGTCTTCTTGAACTGTCCTTTGAATATTTCTGTTTAGCTCTTTGACTTCCTCACTTCTTCCATTCGTTTTAGCATGCCTATGTTGTAGACAAGTTTTAAAGTCTCTTCTGACATCCATTTGGGTCTTTCTTTGCTGTCTCTTAATGACCTTTTGCTTTCTTCCTGTATGATGTGCTTGATTTGTTGTTGTTGTTAAGTGTTGTTGAGTTGATTCCGACTTGATGTCGTCTAGCAAGTCTTCTCTTCTTTGATCATTAATGTCTATTGCATCAAATCTGTACTTGGGATGGTCTCTAAATTCAGGTGGGATATGGTCAAGGTTATATTTTGACTTTGGGGGACTTTTAAATTTTTTCTTCACCTTCAGCCTGAACTTGCATATGAGCAATTGATGGTATAACGCCATATTCTGCCTCTGACCTTGTTTTGGCTGATAATATTGAGCTTTTCTACAGTCTCTTCCCACAGATATAGCCAATTCAATTTCTGTGTATTCCACCTGGTAAGGACCATGTGTTTAAAAAAGGCATTTGCAGTGAATATACTATTGGTCATACAACATTCTATTATGTGATTTTCAGCATGATTTCTATTACCAAGGTCATATTTTCCAATTACTGATCCTTCCTCTTTGCCTCCAACCATTTCACTCCAGGTCTTCCTCCTAGGCATATGGATATTATCCTATCACAGACAACATTGTACCTCAAGATAGCCATTGAAATGTTCTTTTTGACGATGAATGTAACATCATTCTTCTTGAATTTTTTGTTCCCAGCATAGTAAACCATGTGGTTATCTGATTCAAAATGGCCAAGACCAGTCTATTTCAGCTCATTAATGCCTAGGATCTCTCTATTTATGCATTCCATTTCATTTTTGACAGTTTCCAATGTTCCTAGATTCTCACTTAATGCATTCTACTTTCAATTATTAATGGATTTTTGCAGCTCTTTTTTCTTATTTTGAGTTGTGCATTGTCAACAAATGAAGGTACTGAAAGTTTTACTCCATTCACGTCATCACGGTCAACTCTACTTTGAGGTGGCAGCTCTTCCCCAGTCACATTTTGAGTGCCTTCCAACCTGAGGGGCTCGTTGTCCGGCATTATAGCAAACAATGTCCTGGTGCTATTCATAATGTTTTCATCATCTGGCACTGTAGCTGACAATATTCTGCTGCTATTAATAAGATTTTCAGTGACTAAATAGTCAGGAATCGTCTGCCTCTCCTTCTTCCTAGTCTGTCTTAGTCTGGAAACTCAGTTGCAAACTGTCCACCATGGGTGACACTGCTGGTATTTAAAATATCATTGGCATAGCTTTCAGCATCACAGCAAGCCAAACTGACAGATGAGTGGTATGATTTTATATATTTTGATTTTGATATGATTGGTACAGTGGTGACACATGCAGCTATTAACCAAAAGGTTGGCGGTTCGATCCCACCATCTATCTGTTCCTTGGGGTAAAGATGTGGTAGTTAGCTTCCATAAAGATTACGGCCTTGGAAAACTCCATGGGAAGTTCTACTCTGTCTTCCAGGGCCTGCTCTAAGTCACACTCAACTTGACGGCAATGGGTTTAGTTTTGGTTTTTATATTGATGTTAAATGCCAAATGTTAATCTTTTGGAACTCTTGAGTTAAAGTATACTATTAAAATTAATCTCACCTGTTTCTTTTTCAGCGTTTCAATTTGACTACTCAAAAATTTCAAGTTATAGAAACGGTTCCTATTAGATTTCTGATGAGTATCACTGGCTTAGAATGAGCAAAATGAAAACATTTCCAATGGATGGTTTCCCTGTGTAAAGATGATCAGTTGTGGAGAGAAAAATGTGGGGTTTTAATCCACTACAGAGTAAGTGAATTAACTCGTGGCAGTGTGGAGGTAGTTAGCAAACCTCCATTGAGTGGGTCCACTCTGTGGATTCTGTTCACTGACGTTTTCTATGCTAAAGCTGTTGGCACTTGGCACTGTCATTGTCTCATGAGAGACATGTGATATCACACCAGGCTGAACACAGAAGCAGAGATGAGAAGTCAGCAGTTTTCTAGTCCGCCAGACTTCTATTTAAGAAATTTGCAAAAAAGGTTAAAGAAT
>NW_006408536.1:18196176-18208112 GCF_000296735.1 Chrysochloris asiatica
GGGAGAAAGATGAGGCTTTCTACTCCCGTAAAGATTTACACCCTTGGAAACCCTGTACAGGGTCGCTATGGGTCGGACCCGACTCAACGGCACTTAACAACAACATATACCATGTAGTATATGTACTTACGAGCCCTGATGTGGATAAACAATGGACTGGTAAGTGCCAGGTCAGCAGGTGAAACCTCAGTGACAGGCTCACTATGAGTCTGAACCAAATTGACAGCACACACAGCAACAACGTCAGTATTTATTAATTTTGAAATAAGTTATACTAGATATTTTTTGTATATCAGTTTTAATTTCTAATATGATCAAT
This sequence comes from Chrysochloris asiatica, assembly GCF_000296735.1. Lineage (NCBI taxonomy): Eukaryota > Metazoa > Chordata > Mammalia > Afrosoricida > Chrysochloridae > Chrysochloris > Chrysochloris asiatica. The sequence goes on from NW_006408536.1 coordinate 18,196,496, forward strand.
ATTGAGCAAAAATCATATGAACACAAACTCTTTGGAATCTTGGATACATTTTTAAGCATGTAAAAGGGTTCAGAAGGAGCCCTGGTAGCATAGCAGGTTATGCACTGGGCTGGTAAACAGCAAGGTCAGCAGTTCAAATCCACCAGTGGCTCTGCAGAAGAAAGATGAGGCTTTCTACTCCAGTAACAATTTGCTGCCTCAGAAATCCTATATAGGGTCACTATGAGTTGGAACCAACTCCACAGCATATGATGACCACTACCACCTGACGGGTTCTGAGGCCAAAATGTGAGCTAGAGGGATCTGGTAGCAGATGTTATTGGTGTCCCATCTCAGATCTCCTTGGCCCACCTCTGCGTCCAGCTGCAGCTGGAGAGGACAGTTGTAACGCACACTGGCCATTTCTTACCTCAGACCCCCACAGCTCTCTGCTGCTCTGCCTGAGGATTTTCTCTCATGCTACAGGACTATTATTTGTGAGGGTCCAAAATTAGAAATAACCAGATGCCAATTAACAGTAGATTGGATAAATATGTGGCACCATGGAAGCAACGAGAATGGACAAATCACCGCTACACACAACGACGTGGGTGAATCTCACAGATAGAATATCCAATAAAAGAAGCCTGACACTAAAGAGTGAATATTGTGTGATTCCATTTCTGTAAAGTTAAAATCTGGACAAATCTAATCTATGGAATTAGAAATCAAGATAACAATTGCCTTTGGAGAGGAAGAAGGGCCTGTGGGGGATTCTGGGCATCTGATAAGTTCTAGGACTTGGCTTGTGGGTGGGTCCATACGTGTGGTCATTTTGTAATAATTCACTGAGGTTATGATCCGGGTGCTTTTCTGTATGCATGTTAGGCATTACCCAAAAGGTTAAAAAGATATTCCTTATTGTTTTTATCTCATGCTCTGCTAGGCACAGGGGAAGATCAAATAGCATTTTCAGACATGGTTCTTTGTTTCTGTCTTTACATCATCTCCCCGTCCCTGAGAAATCAATAATAGCAGAAGATTTAATTTGGGGGTAGGCAGTTTGGAATGGATTGCTTTGCTTGGATAACACAATGACTTCTTTTGAAAATGTTCTTGGAATGCCTTCGTTTACTTAGGACATACACAGTAGCTCAGTCCTTTCTCCTCATTATGCCGCACCAGCTATGTCCCACATCTAAGTTAGCAATCTGCTTCTGAATGCATTTGAGTGTGAGACTTGCAACTTCATCATAATTCCAGAGGTGACGTGAGCCATTGTGCAATGGAAAGTCAGCTAATTGCGCTGCCAATCATGGTCAAGAGTGTGGCTAGAGAGGGCCAGGGAGAGGGTGTGATGAAGAAGGGGTTAGAGAAGGGTACCGAATCAGGAGCATCTCACAGGTAAACAACTAGGAGGCAGAATAAGAGGCCAGGATTTATGACAAGGACACCGCCATCCAGGGGATACGAATATGACATACCCGGAAGACCCCTGGGACGTTTCTTTGGCCATGGAATTACTTTTTGTCATCCCTATCATTTTCACCATAAATATAAGAAAAAAACCTCACAACTGGACTATAAGCAACATCATGATAAGTGGAGAAAAGATTGGAGTTGTCAAGGATTTCACTTTACCTGGATCTAGAATCAACACCCATGGAAGCAGCAGTCAAGACATCCAATGACATATTACATTGGGAAGATCGGCTACAAAAGACTTCCAAGTATTGAAGAGCAAAGATGTCACTTTAAAGACTAATGAGAAAAAGAAAGACAGAAAGAAAGACAGAAAGAAAGACAGAAAGAAAGACAGAAAGAAAGAAAGAAAGAAAGAAAGAAAGAAAGAAAGAAAGAAAGAAAGACAGACTAACGAGAGCTTGAAGGAGCTCTGGTAGCGTAGTGGTTACGAATTGGGCTGCTAACCTGAAGGACGGCGGTTCAAAACTACCAGCGGATCCGCGGGAGAAAGATGAGGCGTTCTGCTCCTGTAAAGATTTACAGCCTCGGAAATCCTGTGCAGGGTCACTATGAGTCGGAACTGACTCCACGGTACTTAACAACAACAACAATGAGAGATTGAGGAAAGCCATGGTATTTTTCACTGCCCCATATGCCTGCGAAAGCGAGCAATGAATGAAGTACATCCAGGAAGAACTGATGCCTTTGAATTATGGCATTGGCAAAGAATGTTGAATATACCATGGACTTTCCGAAGAATGAACCAATTTGTCCTGGAAGAAGTATAGCCACAATGCTCCTTAGAAGGCAGGATGTCAAGACTTTATCTCATGTACTTTGGGCACATTATCAGGAGGTAAAGTGGAAGGTAAAAAGTAGAAAGTCTCAAGGAGATGCATTGACACAGCGGCTGCATCAATGGGCTCAAACCCAGCATCAGTTATAAGGCTGGTACCGGGCTAGACAGTGCTTCATTCTGTTGTACGTGGGATCACTATGAGTAGGAACTGACTTGATGGCACCTAACAACAACATCACTTCCAATACCCACTTTCCCTTCACTCGGGTCTCATGCCTGCTTAGAGTCATTCACACAGGTCTCTGGGGAGACTAGGAAGACCTTTCAGAAGATCCAACACCCTAGCCTTCACTGTAATCAAGAATAAGCTTATAGACTTAGCTTCACCCCTCTTCCCTTCCCCCCCAAAAAATGTACTGAAGTACCCTGGGCTTTACTGCCAAGTGAAGCTGATTTGCCTCTGAGCTCAGCCACTAACCACTCTGAGCACTCTTGGGCAAGTTGTTGGCGTTCCCTGAACTTCAGATTCCTCGTCTTTATGATGTTGTTGTTGTTAAGTGCCATCAAGTCAGTTATGACTCATAGCAATCCTGTGTAAAGTTTCCAAGGTGGATTCGAACCTCCAACCTTGTGATTAGCAGTCCAGAGCTTATCTTACAGCACTACATCAGGACTCCTATCTTTATGATGAGGATACTAAAAACAACATACAGATGTTGTGGGCTCAGGGTATTGAGCCCCCCCCCCCAGGATGGTAACTGGTACTGAGAATGTAGTTCATTTACACACAGTCAGGGTATCATCTGCCCCTCCAGATCCACTCTCCATTCTTCTCCATTCCACTCCTACCCCAAAAGGCTGATCTGTAAGGATGACGTCATGCGTGCCCTTTAACCCTAGCTGGGTTTGATGAACTCAGGCAGGAAATTGTAGTTGGGGAGTAGAATTGAGTTGTCCCTTCTCTGTGAGGTTCACCTTGAGCTAGATGAAAGTTCCTCTTAGGCACTGTCATGTTATCTCTCTTTACTTTCATGTTACAGTTACCAACCCCTCCCCCTCCTCCTTTCGAGCCTAGGAGGGTTAACAATTCAGTTGACTTATTGCGCTATTCCTTAAGGCTCCCCTTACAGGAAACACACCCTCCTGGATTTTTTTAGGGTGCCACCTATTTCCTGTTGGGACCCTGACTGGGACAGGAAGCTAACCGCTAGCAGAAACAATCCCCCAATCTTAGTGGCTTTTAACACACATTTTTTTTTTTTTTGTTCTTCCTTCACTCACTTCCCAGTCCAATGTTTGTGTGTGGGTGACAGGTGATGGGAGCCTGCATCGCTTAGTCATTAAGGGACCAGGCTCCTGCCAACATATGAGCCCTTATCTGCATTCTGCCAGCAGATGTTAAGTACCATTGAGCCAGTTCAGACCCATAGTGACCCTGTATAGGGTTTCCAAGGAGCAGCTGGTGAGCTTGAACTGCCAACTTTGCAGTCCAGCACATTAACCTACAGCGCCACATCAGGACTCCATCGGATAGAGTTCATGAAATGGACCCACCAGCTCTTACCGCTCTGGTAGGAAGTAATGCTCACTATTTCCCCTGACATTCTATAGGCCAAAATTTGGTGACACATAAGGAAGATTGGGATATACAGTCTGGTTTCAGGTCCAAGAGGAAGAGGAGAACGTGGATATTGGTGTCACCGCTTCATATCAATTCCTTCCTCTCTACCTGGAGAGCTGGCAACACTTGGCAGGAAGCATAAGAGAGGATTACTGAGAAACTCCTCTCTGTCCTGGCATTAGAATGCACATGAAACCCTCCCATGCACCTTGCTGTTAATGCCAATATTCTAGACTCTTAGACCTCTCAGATCTTGGCTGAGCCTGGAGCCCATAATGCTTGGTCAGCTGCCCTACTATAGCCATCGGATCCCATATCTGCACAGGATTCTTGTTCTGGGTCCTGTTGATCAAGTCCTTGCTGTTGCTGAGTGGAAATACAACCCACCTCTGCTACAGCTTGTCCACCAGGTACACCCCAAACAGCCTGCAGATGTGCACACAGCCCACGTGTAGTGAAGCCACAGCTGTCCCTGGTCTCAAAACATGGCTTTGTTTCGAGGCTGCTACAGATTGGATTGTGTCTCCCCCCCCCCAAAATAAAAAAAGTTATATGGAAGACCTAACCCCTAATACCTGTGAATGTTTAGAAATAGGGTCTTTGATAATATTACCAGTTAGCATGAGGTCATACCATAGTAGCTTGGGTCCTAATGCCATTGAATTGCTGTCTTTATAAAAGAAGAGGACAAAGACAGAGACAGACAGGGGACGCATGACTGTGATGGCAAAGGCATATGCATCTACAAGCCAAGGATTGTTGGCAGCTCCCAGAAGCTAGGTGACAGGCGTGGAACAGTTTCTCTCTCAGAGCCCTCAAAAAGAATCAACACGGTCAACACCCCAATTTGGACTTCTGGCCTCCAGAACAGAGCTAGTCAATCTCTGTTCTTAGAAACCATCCCGCCTGTGGTGTTTGTTCCAGCAGCCCTAGGAATGAAGACAGGTCTTGGCTTTTGCTAGAGGATGAAATGTTGCTTCAGGAATCACCACAAAAGGTTGCCAGACTGTCTTCATGACACAGAGGCCCCTTCTCTCTCTTAAGTCCCTCAGAAATACCAGGGTTCATAACACTGTGTGAGCATTTGGGGAGCCCTGGATTGGGGATGGGTAACCGTGTGCTGGGTCTGCTTGTCAATGGCTCCAAAGCCAAGGGACGTTTTCTACTTGTATCTCTAAGACTTTGAAATCTCTCTTGTGCTCAGTAAATGAATCTGGAGCCCAAGGACAGGCTGTTGAGTTAGACCTGTGGAAAAGTGCTTCCTCCCACCTACAGCAGAGCCTTAGGAACTCAAATGTGCTTAATGAGATGGTCAAAGTTTAAAGTGTAACAAAGCAGAGGTTTGTGTGCGGTTTTTAATTGATGCTGAACAGCTGCAGCCCACCCAACCTCCACAGGATCTTGCACCAAAAATCAAAAGCTATTTTCTTTCAGGTGTTGAGGGCTATCATGCCGGTTCCTACTGCCAGTTCTGGAAGAGGAGACTCGCTTCACCCTGAGGGTTTGGATAGCTCAGAATCAGAGAACATTAAAGCTCAAAGTCCTATTTAGTCCAATCCCCTCATTTCACGGATGAGGGAAGGAGGCCTGGACCACCCAGCTAGAGAATGGCAGGCCTGAGACTTAAATCCAGGCTTGCATGAAGACTCCATCATCTATGTGCAGGGCATCTGTCACCATATGGGGCTGGTTTCCTAGAGCAGCCGAGAAGAAATGAAGGAAGTAGCAAGACCATATGAGGGTAAAAGCTAATGTGTAAAAGCAGAAAGAAGTCCCAAAGACGCTAAGGATAGGGTAGACCAACTTGGAGAGGTAGAAATAACTATTCAACATCTTGAAAGGGAAATGGGCAAGGAAAAACAAATAAAAGGTGTCAGATAAAATCAGGTCACCAGATTCTGACCTCAGCCTGCCATTCCTTCTGAACTTCTCTTTCTGTACAACCACCTGACTGCTTGCCCAGAAGGCCCTCCTCTCTTCTGTTGGTCTAGCCATATATTCAGCTGTCTCCTGTGTGTTCTCTGTGGGCACCATCATGAGTGCCTCAGGTTCACCACATTCAGAAGCAACTCCTCAGCCTCCCTTACATACCTGCTCTTCCTCCAGGGTTTCTGACCTCCAGTGCCCAAGCCACAAGCTCAGACACTGTCCTGGACTCCACACTTGAACGCAATCCCCTCCTCATCCATTCTATTTCCAAGGGTCACACTTCTACCTCTAGCATCTCCAGAACTGCCTTTCATGCCTTCTGACCATACCTCTCGTCAGGAGTCTATGTGGGGCTTGCGTTGGGGCACTTTCTCTGCAGAGCAGCCAGATTGTTCTTCTTAAAACACATCAGCTCATTTATCTCCTCTGCTTAAAATCTTTCTCAGGGTTCTCCAGTGCTTTCAAGTTAAAATCCAGACTCTGGGAAAACAGCAAATAGGGCTCTCCTTCAAGGGCCCTCTGCCTCATTTTTTGCCAGCATTTCTTCCTTCAACCCTCACCCTCTCCACCACTCCACATCCTGTATACTCTCTGCTCCAACCACTCAAAACTTCTTCCCATTCCTGAATAGGCCAATTTCTCTCACTTCAGGGCCAAGTAAATCCTTAGCATGCCTCTTTGCTTAGAATGTCCACCTCCCAAACTTCTGTGTGGCTGACTCCTTGTCATTGAGACTTCAGCTTACATGTCAGAGAACACTCCTTCCCAGAGGCCGTCCGAACTACAAAATCCAAAGACATTTCTCTTGGACACGTTCAGCGGCATGGACTTGTTTGGACATTTTATCAGAGCTTTATCTCTATCTGACCTGTTGTTGTTAGTCTGTCTCCCACTAGACTTCAAACTCTTTGTGAACTAGGCCATTTTCTGTCTTGTGCACTACAGTGTACCAGTACCTAGAGCCATGCTCCACCATTAAGAATCCATGTTTGGCAATTGAATGCACGAAAGCGTAAACCATCAAGATCTATCTTGGGTCATAACCAAAGTGACTAGGCTTTCACCTCTACTCGTATTTTTTGTTCCCAAATGTTTTCACTAAGGAACTTAGACTATCAATTAATTGAGCTCCAGCTTTTAAAAAATTCTCTGTGACTAATAATATTAAACCTACAAGGAACTCCAGTAGCGTAGTGGTTACGAATCGGGCTGCTAACCTCAGGGTCAGCAGTTCGAAACTACCAGCTGTTCCATGGGAGAAAGAGGAGGCTTTCTTCTTCCCATAAAGATTTACAGCCTCAGAAACTCTGTACAGGGTCGCTATGAGTCGGAACCAACTCTATGGCATATGACCACCACCACCACAAATGGATAATGCTCTGTTTTCTATTTCTGCTTTGTGTTTTGATTGTTGATAAAGCCAAAGTCAGTTTACCCTCTTCTTTTTTTTAATGTTTTATTGTGAATTATATGATAGTTTACATGGGAGAACATTAGTTTTACATTCATCCTATCGTATATCGTTTCATTGCCATGGTTACAATCCCCTCCATGCATCATCAACCAACCAAAGGGTATACCCTGCAAGCCTGCCCCCTACACTAACCACCCTCCCACCCCCCCAGTCTTCAGCACACAGTTGCTCTCCTTCTCTGGATCTAAAGCTGCACCATCGCTCCACGTCAGTCTACCTTCTTAAGGCCCCTACCCTTGTTTAAATTGTGACTTGGGCGAACGTTCGCTGAGCAAATTGGTTTTTCATCCCACAATCCATCCGTCTTTTGTTCTGTGACGCTGAATGCCATCCTCACGGTTTAACAGCACTCTTCACCTTCTGCTCGGCTTTCCCATATTTCCCTCCATCCTTAGTTCCTATCCCTTCTTGCCCTTCTCACTTTATCCCTGGGTACATGCTGCTCTTTTGATCTTGTATGGTTCATTGTTCTAAAGAGTGCATAGCTCCCTAGTGCTATTGCATTTGGCTAGAAGTTGAGCCACTGGAGAGAGTGCAGTTCCAGGCCTGAAGGGTGACTAAGGGATTCCACCAGACTCTACCAGACCAGTAAGTCTGATTTGTTTCAAGTTTTGTTCCCCAGTTTCTGCCGCTCTCTCTAGGACCTCATATGTGAGTGATCCCTGTCAGAGTGAGCAGCAGTGATAGCTGCGCATCATGTAGTCCTTTTGGTCTCAGGCTGGGGTTCACGTGGTCCATCAGTCAGTCCCTTAGCGTAATTGATTCTCTTTAGTCTTTTTTTGCTCTGGATGGGGAGAGATGAATAGTTGCTGCTTAGATGGCTGCTCACAAACTTGTAAGGCCCCAGTCACCACTCATCAGAGTAGGATGCAGAACATTGTCTTTGTGAACTGTGTTCCGTCAATTAGTATCTGCCAGGACTATGATCCTGAGCACTTCCACTCAACAACTCGTTCCCTCAAGGTGTTTGGTTATGGATAAGACGTTTTCATAACTTTGCTCCTAGTATGCTCTACTATACTCATGGATATGCTCATATTTGTAGTACATGTGAAGGGGCTTCAAACAATTTATGGAAAAAATGGAATGAAAAGATTATGGAATTTTCCCATGAACTTGTTGAAGCCTCCTCATGTAAAAACCTATGTAGACATATCCTCTGTCAAACATATATATGGTCTGTCCTCTATGGGTGTGGTCCCATTCATCTTCTCACATCTGCTCAGTCTGTGTGTCTGTCTATATAGCCACTTGTAGATTATTATTAAATTGATTGCAGGATTGTGCATGCTATAGTATTTGCCTTTGTTGTCTCTAACTCTTGTGCTCTCGCACTGGCTTCCTTTGCCTGGGTCATTTGGTGCAGACTTGGCCCTTATGGTATATCACCTTCCCTTTCACCCAAGTTCACACGTGTCTGCCTTCTAGTTAGTTCTGTACCTCCCTTCCCCTCCCATGCCTGGTAACCTTCAAAGAATGTTTCTTTTTGTGTGAAAACCTTTTCTTGAGTTTTACATTAGGGTTTCATACAATATTTATTCTTTTGTGATTGAGTAATTTCACTCAGCATAATGTCCTCTAGGTTCATCCATTATTTTGAGGTTTGTGCAGATTCATTGTTATTTTTTAAGTTGGCATAGTATTTCATTGTGTGTTTGTACCATAGTTTATTTAAGGAGTTCTGGTAGTGTAATGGTTATGAATCGGACTGCTAACCACCATGTCAGCAGTTCGGAACTACCAGCTGGTTAGCAGGAGCAAGATGAAGCTTTCTGCTCCCATAAAGATTTACAGCCTCGGCAACCCTATGCAGGGTCACTGTGAGTCGGAACCGACTCCACGGCACACCACCACCACCACCATAGTTTATTTATCCATTCATTAGTTGATGGTACAGTACTTAGGTTGTTTCTATCTTTTTGTCAAGTTCTCCATTTTGAAAACAGGAAAAACAAAATCCAGCCTGCCTCACTCATGCATGACATTAAGGCTGTTGCTTGTGCCAGATAACCAATATACCTTGCCATCCATTCTCTTAATCATGCAGTTAACAACAGGCATGTGCCAGGCATTGAGCTAAATGCAGAAGATGCAACAGTGAGCCAAGTAGAAATGACCCCTGCCATCTGAGACTTATGGTCTAAAAGGGGAGCTCAAGAACAAATGTTACCAGGTATTGAAGTAAGAAGTCTGATATAGACACATTGGAGTTTACAAGAGCACAGGATGGGTGGCATGGAGGAAAGAAATAAAGAGTGGTTAGTGGTGGATTAGGAAAGGTTTGTCAGAGGAAAACGAAATTGAAGTTAAAGCCCGAATGGTAATTCATATGGACTTCTGAACCCACCTCTCCCTCTTCTGGGGAAGCTAGTTACTGAAATGATCAGTTTTCACTACATGAAACTACCCATGGTCTCCTCTGCCTCAGATGAAAGGCTAACTCAAACCAGACGATCACAGTAACCATGTGGTTTAATTGGACATGTTGATCAAAGATCCACATGGCTCATTGGTTACGTATTTTCATAACCAACTTGAAGACTATATATAAGGAAAGTGTTCATTTTGTGTCATATGAGTTAGGGTAGGCTAACTAGTGTAACAAACAGCTCCCCAATCTCACTAGCTGTAGCCAGCAAAGGTCAGTTTCTTGTTTATGTCACAGTTGAGATGTTCTACTTCATGGAACCAGAGTCCTTCTATTCTATCACCCAGGGGCTTAGGGTCCTTCACTGAATTCTCTGAATCTAGCTACACTCAAAAGAAGACAGTGTTTGGAGAACTAAGAAGGGAAGACTTTAGGACCAGGGCTGGAAATGGATTTCATTACTTCTGCTCACATTCCACTGATCCTAGTTTAGTCCCAGGCTTCTATCTAAATAGAAGGACTGCTGGGAAATGTATACCTATGTGTCCAGGAGGGAAAGAAAAATGGGCTTGAGTGAACAGCTAGCATTGTCTGTGTCACAAGGACACTTACCAATGAGATAAAATGCAGGATGGGTCAACTCAGTGAAATTCGATTGTTGATAATGTGTAAACTACAAACTACCACCCAGTTGTTGACCATTCAAACCATGTAACCATGAGCTAAATCTTAAACAACTGCCAGTATTTTTCAATTAGTGAGTTAATCCTGTTGTATTGTATTTTCGAAGCAGTTTCTCCTTCAGGTGACAATCAGAAATAGTTATTGACTGATGAAAACAATTTCTCCATCTTATGTACCAGATGTCACACCGAAAATATTCAAATACATAAAATTAGTGTGAGGGTAAGTCAAAAAGTATTGGCACTAGGGTTCCAATGAGTGTTTTCCAAGCAATCTATGTTTTAACATGTCTCTGCAATCAGTGGATGACGTCAGACAAGCTCGATCCCTAATACACTTGTCTTAGTCTTGTTAGTGTGCTTTCCAAAAAAACACACAAAAAACAGTGGCTTCCAAGGGAATCTGATGGGCCTGTTGAATTCAGGGCAGAAGTCAGTTTAGAAGGTTATGGTAACTGTTTCTTGGGAATCTCAAAGGGTAGATTTTCTCAAAGAACACAGGATGATCACAGGGGTTCATTAGGAAGAAATTTTAAGAAGACAGAAAACTGCATTGGTGAGAAAAAGACCAGGAAAGTTGTTCAAGGATTTTTTTTTTTTTTTCCATTACAACAATATACCTGGCTCATTCTCCTGGGATAGCAAGTGCTGTCCGCTATGAATTTCATTGGAAACCTTATTCCATCCACCATAGAGCCCTCATCTTGCCCCTACAGACTTGTTTTTGTTTACACACACACACACACACACACACACACATTTAAATGGAACACAATTTGAGTGGCTCGAAGAAGCCAAAAGTGCCATTTTGACATGGAGGATAGGTTTCAGCAGAACTTCTAGACCAAGGGTAGGGAACCTTTTTTCTGCCAAAGACCATTTGGTTATTTATAACATCATTTGTGGGCCATATAAAATTATCAACAGACTAAGAAGAAGGAGAGGCAGACCAATTCTAAAGGATAAGTCACTGAACCACATGAATAGTAGTGTAGAACATTGTGTGATATAGTACCTGAAGATGAACCCCTCAGGTTGGAAAGAACTCAAAAGAGCTTCCTCTTCAAAGTAGAGTTGACCATAATGACATGAATGAAACAAACCTTTTGGGACCTTTATTCTCTGATGGGACACAACTCAAAATGAGGAAAAACAGCTGCAAACATCCATTAGTAACCAGCATGTGGAATGTACAAACTATGAACTAGGAAAATTGGAAGTCATCAAAAATTAAATGGAATGCATAAAGATCGATATCCTAGGCATTAGTGAACTGAAATGGACAGATAATGGTCATTTT
>NW_006408536.1:18209772-18220936 GCF_000296735.1 Chrysochloris asiatica
CCGAAACAAGACCCAGAGCCAACTATGGAACAAACCACCAATTACTCATATGCGAGTTCAGACTGAAGCTGAAAAATATTAAAACACGTCCATGACAACCAAAATGTGACCTTAAACATATCCCACCTGAACTTAGAGACCATTTCAAGAACAGATAAGATGCACTAGACACTAATGACCAAAGATCAAAAGAGTTGTGTGATGACATCAAGAACATCATCCATGAAGAAAGCAAAAGATCATTAAAAAGACAGGAAAGAAAGACAATTCATAAGAGACTCTGCATCTTGCTCTTGGATGTAGAGAAGCTAAAGTGACTGAAAGAAATGAGGAAGCAAAAGAGTTGAACAGAAAATTTCAAAAGACAGCTCGCGAAGACAAAGTCGAGTATTATGATGAGTTAGAAAGCCACAAAGAATGCCTTTCTCAAGCTGAAAGAACTGAAGAAAAAATGCCAGTCACGGTTGTAATATTAAGGGTTCTATGGGTAAAATAATGAATGATGCAGGAAGCATCAAAAGAGATGAAAGGAATGTATACACACTCGTTATGCCAAAAAGTATCGGTCAATGTTCAATCATTTCAAAAGGTACTATATGATTAAGAACCAATGATATTGAGGCAAGAGGTCCAAGCTGCACTTGAAGGTCATAGTGAAAAACAGGACTCCAGGAATTGATGGATCACAAATTGACATGTTTCAACAAATGGATGCAACACTGGAGACACTCACTCATCTATGCCCAGAAATCTGGAAGACAGTTACCTGGACAACCAATTGGGAAGATCTCTATTTGTGCCCATTCTAAAGAAAGGTGACCCAATGGGATGCAGAAATCATTGAGCAATAGCATTAATATCACATACAAAATAAAATTTTACTGGATTCAAAATAACAATTACAGCTGTACATCCATACGGAGCTGCCAGAAATTCAAGCCAGATTCAGATGAGAACTTGGAACGAGTTATATTATTACTGATGTCAGATGGATCTTTCCTGAAAGCAGATAGTGCCAGAAATATGTTTACTTGTGCTTTATTGACTATGCAAAGGCATTTGACTGTGTGGATCATAACAAAGCATAGATACCATTGTGGAGAACAGAAATTCCAGAACACTTAATTGTGCTCATGAGAATCTGTACATAGAACAAGGAGATACTGAATGGTTTTAAATCAGGAAAGGTGTGTGCCAGGGTCGTATCATTTCACCATAGTTATTAAATCTGTATTCATGGCATCAGGACTGGAGGAAGACTCATTAACAACTTGCTATAGGCAGATGACATAACCTTGTTTGCTGGAAGAGCAGAGGACTTGAAATACTTACTGATGAAGATCAAAGGATACTGCCTTCATATAGATTACACCTTAATATAAAGAAACCCAAAATCCTCAAAACTGGACCAAGAAATAACATCATGATAAATGGACAAAAGATTGGAGTGGTCAAAGGCTTCATTTTGTTTGAAATCACAATTAATGCTCATAGAAGTAGTAATTCCAGAAATCAAATTGCGTACTAGACATATTTACTGCAAAAGGTCTCTTCAAAATATTAAAAAGCAAAGACGTCAGTTTGAGGACTAAGGTGCTCCTGACCATGGTATTTTCAATAGCCTCATATGTATGTAAGACTTGGACAATGAATAAGGAAAACTGTAGAAGAATCAATGCATTTGAGTTACGGTGTTGGATAAGAATATTGAAAGTACCACGGACTGCCAGAAGAACAAACAAATCTGTGTTGGAAGAAGTACAACCAGAATGTTCCTTAGAAGCTAGGATGATGAGACTTTATCTTTCCTACTTTGGACATGTGGTTGGAGGGGCCAGTCTCTGGGGAAGGACATCATGCTTGGAAAAGTGAGGGGTCAGCAAAACAGAGGAAGACTCCTAACAAGATGGAGTGACACATTGACAACAACAATGGGCTGACATAGAACAACAGTTAGGATGATATCAGGTGCGGAGCGGGCATTGTTTCGTTCTGTTGTTCACAGGGTTGCTCTGAGTTGGAACCAACTTTTAGACACCTAACAACAAATTGAAGAGTGCAGAATTCTTCAGGGAAGTGTTAGAGAGATGGAAACACCACTTTCAGAAGCGTAAAGACCTATCCATTAGGATTGTGGAGAAACAACAGCTTCACATTTGATCATTTTCTTTAATGAAAGTCCTGGTGTGGTGCTGTGGGCTAATGTGCTAGGACTGCAAGGTTGGTTTGAACTCCAAGGTTGGTGATTCAAACTCACCAGTCACTCCTCGGAAACCCTATACGTGGTCGCTATGGGTCGGAACCGACTCAATGGCTCTTAACAACAACAGCAATATAATTTTGTAGTAATACACTTTTACTTATCCTCACAGAAGAAAGCAATGCTTAGCCATATCTTCAATAGAGTGCCCAATTCTATCTATATCTAAGCACTGATTCAAGCACTGTTTAATAAATATGTCAACCAAGCAACAGTTTAGCTTGCACATTATAGGTCTGTGTGCCAAAGAGAACATGTTGAAAACCGGATTTTTTCTTGCCCACTACCAAAAAAAAAAAAAAAAAGCTTCAGCATGAATAAATACACTTAAATATGCATGGCTCTCTGAAGATATTTATTTTTACTGATAGAAATAAAAGTTTGCAGAGAGCCTTGCAATTTTTAGCTGAAAGTTACTCTCTAAGCACAAAGCGGTATTTGATTTGTCTGAACAAAGTGATGGAACAAGGTGAAAAACTGGAGACTTTGGGAGGAATCCAAGAATTAATGATGTGTACTTGAGTGGAACTATGGCCAAGAATTTTGCGTAATGGTGGCAACTGTACTGACTTCAAACATAATAATGATTAAATATAGTGAGTATTTCTATATCATCTTCTCCTACACAATGCCAAAAAAAAAAAAAGATAGCTCCAAGGGTAAGAAACGTGTCAACACCACACTGTCTGTCACAGATCACAAATCCAGACCACCCTCAGGATGGTTATTTGGATATGTAATGAAGTAATTGACAAAAGCCATTTTGAGCACTGTGACTACAAACGTGTCAGCAGATCTGACTGTCTAAAGTTCATGTAGCTCGGTAGCACAGAGGCCCGTACACATTTTCCACATTAGGGAACAGATGGAAGCTATAATTCCCACCCTAGCTGAGGGATACCTTGCACCGAACAGCAGCAGATAATAAGCTCATCTGGGGGGAAATTTGCCATTTCCATCCAAGAGCTCAGTGAACTGCTGCTGAACCACTTACCCAACCGTGGACATCATCCTTCCCAAAGGGAAAGTGGAGAAACGGCACCTGTTTCTAAACCCTGAAGACTCTCGAGTCATTTCTGATTCCCCTTTGGCCTCATCTCTCAGAGCCAGCCATGAGGCCATTTCAAGACTCAGTCTCCCAACATTGTGGAGGAATCCATTGTTTCTATTAGAAATAAATAAGGCTGAGTGTTTGCATGGTTTTGCCTGGGACATGGACTAGTTACTGAGTTAGATGACACACCTCATTTTCATTGATTCCAGAACACTTAAGGTCTGACTTTTCAAAGTTTAAATTGGTTGCTAGGGTGTCATTCAAAGGGAAAGTTAAAGGAAGGGGGAAAATATATTAAGCTACATCGGATTTGGAAAATATGCTGTTTGGCTGAGAAAAGATGGTTTCCACAGATTTGTTCTCTCAAAAGCACCTAAGTGCTGAAAACATCAAATATATTCTAATCTAGTAAAAGCCATGAGCACCTAAAATATGCCACCTTAGTGCTGCCGAAGGTAAAACATGCAAAATATGATTAACACACGTATTGTAAAACTCCGGTTTAGACTGGGGCTGGAGAAGGCACACAGGCCTCAAACCACGGTCTAGCCTGACCAACAAGCCTGAAAACGACATGGCCCATTTCATCCCAGGATTGATTGTCCTTTGAACACCTCAATGAGATGGACTGACACAGTAGCCACAGTGATGGTCACAGACATATCAAAGATCACGAAGATGGTGCAGAACTGGACAATACTTCGTTCTGTTGCATATAAATTTTCCATGAGTCGAAGCCAACTCAGTGGCAGCAACAGTTAAGTTGTTGTTGTTGTTATGTGCCATGGAGTTGGTTCCAACTCATAGCGACCCTGGACAAGGCTCTAAACCTTTACAGGAGCAGAAAGCCTCATTTTTCTCCCGCGGAACAGCTGGTAGTTTCGAACTGCTGACCTTGCAGTTCACAGCCCGATTCAGATTGGGAAGAAGTGACATTGTCCCAGATTTGGTCCTCTTAAGGGCCTTGGACAAATAAATCCCCCTATCTGTTTTACAGCAGTTCATAATTGAGATGATGCTAATGTCTCGACTTACAATATAGGAATGTAATCCACTCTCTTAATTCATTTGCTGTACTCGTCATGGGCCTAACCTAGGTGCTGTAATGTGGCCTAAAGACAAATGAGTCATCATCCCTTTGAACTAGGGTCTTGAGGACGAATCGTTTATAAGCACAGGTGCAAACAGTTAACGAGGTCACCTGCTAACTAGAAGGTTGTAAGTTTGACTCCATCAGAGGGATATCCTGGTGGTCTATTTCTGAAAAATCAGCCACTGAAAACCCTCAGGAGCACATTTCTACTCTGACACACATGGAATTGCAATATATCAAAATTGGCTTGATGGCCACTGCTTTTTTACAACAAGGCAGACTGAAATAAGGTTTGCTGAAGTTGAAGTCCAAGCAGAAGACTCCAGAAGACCAGGGTGAAGGGTGGTGAATTCAGCCTGTGGTGGAGATCGGGAGGACTTTCCATGCAGAAGCATTTAAGATAGACCATGGGCGGGACAGGAAGAGGCCAAGGCATGGGTGTGGGTAAGTGCAGTGTGTTTTGGGAATGGTGAAAGGGAGAGAATGATGAGGCTAGAAAAGTCTAGAGGGACCAAATGGTGAACAACTAGGTCTGCCAATTGGAACCAATGTGGTTTTGGAGAGTGGAGTGACAATCTCATAGAGATCATGACAATTTTTGAGGCAAGAAATGATGAGAACCTATCCTGGGATAGGGGAAGAAAAATGAGAAAAGGCATAGAGGCTGATGGTGAGGTTCAGCAAGCATAGGAAATCTAGGAGGAAGAGTGGATTGACATACTGTGATGTCTAAAAGGCACTGCAAACTCTTTGGAAGGCAGTCTTGATGAACTCGAACCATTGATAACTGAACCACAGATACTGCAGGCCTAGCGCTGTACTTGGCTGACCAAGAACCTCTAGAACACAGTGATGATGGGAAACGGCCAAGGGGGGTGGGGTTTGGGATTTCCTAAATTAATTTTCAAACATGAGGTAGCATGAGTGCAGATTGTTGACACTTAATACATGAAACATTGGAAATGAGACCAACGCCTAGTAAGCGTGGGTGCAAGAATCCGAACAACACACTTAGTATTCGTTCAAAATCAAAGTCATGCCCTTGGAAAATGAAACCTGCTGTGATGTAAGGATTATGTAATTTTTCAGGGTCAAAATTATCAGAGGGTTTGCTTGTGCAAGCAGAACATACACCAGACCCTAGTAAATTCCCTCCCACCACCAGCACCACAAGCTCCGGTTTCAAAAGCAAGCTTTCTGCATAGCCCTCCGGCTGAGGTCTGTGGTTTCAGATTAGTTTTGGCTTCAATCTGAGGCAAGGCCTTCCTTTTGCTCTCTGAACTAATTCCAGCATTTACTGCTGGGCCTTATGGTCCCTTGTCTGCTGACCACGTGGGGAGCTTCAAAGTCTTTTCCATGTAATTATTTGTTCTGTCAACTGCTCCTAGCTATCAGTTCTCCTCTCTGCCCCCAGATCACTTCTTGACAAGGCAGGCCTTCTTCTGAGGAACACGGAGCATTCAACACCACCTCCTTAGCCCTACTCTCCATCGATACCAAGTGATACCAGGTACTGAACACTATGTTCTTGTTCCCAGCCTCAAAAGAAAGCACAGAGTAAGTGAAATTGAGGTTTGCTAGCAGATTAACCACAAACTCATTTATTAATTCTATCTCACAAGAGGGGTGAGCTGAGATGTCTGAATCGTCTTTTGATTTTATCCCACATTTTTGGTGGTCTTCAACAGAAGCATTAATCAGAATGATACAATCTGACATTCTCCCAAGTCTCAAGAGTTTAACTTAGCTCTTCAGTATTTATCCCAAGGCCACAGTCAAGTTGAAATAGTCTTTCAAAGTTGATCTTAAGAGGAATAGATTGGAATGGATGCCCTGTGGAGGGGAAGGGGTCATTCTCTTATGGGAAATTATGAAAATAGAAGTGGTGATATGCTCCAAAGGCATGGGCCTGGGTTTATGCCAGATGCACAGCGATCACTTTGCCTCCACTGTTGCCTTGAGATATGATTTCAGCAACAAAGTTTCTCACGCTTTAAAATGGGGAGGGAAATGTTGCGTTCAGCCCAGGCAATCAGAGGGAAGGGACCGCTGTTCAAAAGATGTGGTTAATCGGAACAAGTGGAAGATGTACAAGAAATAAAGCCAGGACGCTCTAGAAATACTGAATCTAAGAAGTCCCGGTGTGGCACTGTGGGCTAATGTGTCAGACTGCAAAGTCGTTTGAATTTCAGGGTCGGTGGTTCAAGATCACCAGCTGCTCCTTGGAAATCCTATACAGAGTGGCTATGAGTCAGAACCAACTCGACAGCACTTAACAACAACAAAGGATCTACAACTTTCAGTAAAGATGACCATTTGCATCTTGAACTTGGAACTTGGAAGAACTGGAACACTACAGTATAGACAGATGGGCGATGCCCTCACTCCCCCCACACCATACCCACCAGTACCATTACTTTCTTGCTTAATGCCATTACCATGTCATTACTATGAGATGTACAGTGGTTACCTTTGAAACTAATCAATCAATACATATTTGTTGTTGTTGTTAAGTACCGTGGAGTTAGTTCCATCTCATAGTGACCCTGCACAGGGTTTCCGAGGCTGCAAATCTTTACGGGAGCAGAAAGCCTCATCTTTCTCCTGCGAAACAGCTGGTAGTTTCAAACTGCCGACCTTGAGGTTACCAGCCCCATTCGTAACCACTACGCTACCAGAGCTCCTTAATACATGTTTAAAGCCTTCCTATTATACACGGGCAGCAGAGAGAGCGCCATCTAGTTTGGGAGATAAGATATGCACATGAGGAGTAAAAAAAAAAGGACTTGCAAGACCATGTTTGAGGATAAGCAAGGCAGTTAGAGCTGGAAGGTCAGGGTTGGTCTGGGAAAATTAGCAAAATTCGGATGGATGAGCAGAGAAAAGAGGAAGGCACATAAGGCATAAGAAACAATGGTCCCTACACAGGAAGAGTCAAGGTCTTTTTGGAGTGCACTGGAGACCAGTGCAGCACTCTGGGCACAAAGTAATTGGGATTGACTTCCCCATCTGTAAATGGGGTGACGGTGACAGGGCTGCTGTGAGGATTATATGTGACAATGTATAGAAAGTGTTTTGCATGGTGTCTGTCATGGAAAAAAAAAAAAAGGTAAATTGGGAGAAGTAGGGCAGAGGCAAGGAGTCCTGGTGTGGCACTGAAGGATAAGCACTGGACTGCTAACCATAAGATCGGTGGTTTAACACCACCTGCTCCTTAGAAACTCTATACAGGGTGGCTATCTGGTGGCTATCCAGGACTGACTGGACAGCTCCTAACAATAACCGCAAGACTGAGGCAGAAGGTTAGCTGGAGGATCACAGGTAGAATTCTTGCTTTCCATGTGGGATACCCAAGTTCAACTCCTAGCCAGTGCATCTCATGTGTAGCCACCGCATGTCTTGTGTGTTGTTATGATGCTGAATAAGAGTCAGAGGAATTTCCAGATTAAGAAAGACTAAGAAGAAAAGCCTGGCAACCTACTTCTGAAAATTAGGCAATGAAAACTATGAATCACAATGATCTGATGTGCAACTGATCATGGGGATGGCAGAGGCTCAGCATTTCTTTCTGTTATGCAGCCAACATCAACAAGGACAGAGGAGCATTGGGGCTAGGACAGACCATTCCAAGGGAGACCCAGTGAAACTCAGTTGGACATGGAGAAGCAAAGGATAGGGAGCAGCAAAGGGACCGCTGTCATTTGGAGTCTGGGAAACGAGCACGTGGAAGTGAGCTTGAGAAGATCGAGAGAGGTGTTGGAGGGAAAGTCTTGTAGGAGAGAGGAGGAGAAGAAAGATGTTCCAAACATTTGGTGCTCAAAATGCCAGGAGGTGATATTTGTCTATTTCAACTAGATCAGGGGTGGGGAATGTCTGACCCGTGGGCCACACGGTGGTGGTGGTGGTGGTTATGTGCTGTGGAGTCGGTTCTGACTCATAGCGACCCTGTACAGGGTTTCCGAGGCTGGGCCATATAAGTCCCACAAAATCATTTCATGTGGCCCTGCCAAGATAACTGCAGTTCCAGCCATCACATTGCTGTTAAGTGCCCTTGAGTCTACTCCGACTCATAGCAACCCTATATAGGGTTTCCAAGGAGCGGCTGGTGAGTTTGAACCGCTGACCTTGTGGTTCAAGCCAACCTTGTAGTCCAGTGCTTTATCCCACAGGGCCACACATTCACATTGTTGTTGTTGTTAAGTACGATCGAGTAGGTTCTGACTCATAGCGACTCTGCATAGTGTTTCTGAGGAGCAGCTGGTAAGTTTGAACCGCTGACCTTGTGGCTCAAACTGACCTCATGGTCCAGTGCATCATCCTGTAGCACCACATCAGGACTCCCACCATCACATTGCTGTTGTTGTGGTTAAGTGTCATCGAGTTGGTTCCAACCCAAAGCAACCCTGTGTAGGGTTTCCCAGGAGCAGTTGGTGGGTTTGAAGCGCTGACCTTATGGTTCAAACTTACCTTGAGGTCCAGCACATTTTCCTTAAGGGTGAGTTAATTAAATGTTTGACCAAATATAACAGGATAATTTTTTAAGTTGATAATTTTGTATGGCCAGCGAATTATGTTATATATTTTGGCAGAAAAATGGTTCCCCACCCCTGAACTAGATGACCAACAGCTTTTTCACAATAATAATAATAATAAAGTAGCTAAAATACACAGGGAAACACACAAAGTCAATATGGCAACCAAATCTGTTGTAGATAGGTGATGTTTGGTCCTTTGGAAAAAAAAACAGTGTGCTTGCCATATGCTTGGAAATTTTCATACTATAATGCTGGGGTAGGTCAGAGGGCAGGGTAAGAGGGAATCCTAGAAAAGACTGTTGATGTATTAAAGGGGACATGGTGGGGTGGTCATGAATTTCACTAATTAATTTCATTGACAACCATACATTTGTACTTTAAGGAAGGTGAAGTTTTGTCCAAGATTCATATAGCACCCGGCAGTTCGCGTCATGTGCTTCACTAACAGTTCTGTTTATTCCTACATTCCCTAAGAACACAAAACTCTCATGAGGTGCCCTGCGTGGGGGCTGAATGCTAGACAGTCTGTACTAGCAGATCCTTGCCTTTCAAACATCGGAGGAGCGGCTTGCTTTACAAATTCAGAACAAAACCAACAGAAGCGCTCTCTGCTGGTAAAACAAACGTTCTTTCTGATTTGACTCTTTTCTTTCTTGGATATATTGGAAGTTTCAAGTTGCCCTAAAACTTTCTTGAAATTTCCAGTGGATGAGGATTTAAAGAGAACAGATATTGCTAAGCCAATCATATTAAGAAAAAGTCAGACAAGTTTCTATGAGAAAAGGTAAAAAAAAACAAACAACTTTCTCTTTGACAGTTCTTTCCCTCTACTTGTGTGGGGTTTTTGTTGGTTTGTTTTGTTTTAAACCAGGGTGTTCCATGTTTCCATAGTGGCGAGAGTAAAAGGCATAGACTAAAAACTCTGGTGGCACAACACTAGTCAAATGCTTTGCTGCTAATTGAAAGAAAGTTCTAACCTAGCAGCTGTTCCTCAAGAGAAAGTCCTGGCGATCTGTTTGCATAAAGATTCCAAATCAAACTGAAAGCTCTGCAGTGGAGTCAGGTACAACTGGTAGCCCCCCCAACCCCCACCCCCGATAGTGCAAAGTGGAGTCCCGGTGTGGCGCTGTGGGTTACTGTGCTGGACTGCAATGGCGGTTTGAACCACAAGGTCAGCAGTTCAAGCTTACCAGCTGCTCCTCAGAAACCCTATTGAGGGTTGCTATGGATCAGAAACGACTTGAAAGTACTTCTCAACCACAACAACACAAGACAAAGTAGAACAGCACCTTAGGGTGAACAAGGCTGTAAATCATTACGGGAACAGACAGCCACATCTTTCTCCAGAGGAGCACCTGGTGAGTTTGAACTACTGATCTTTAGGTTAGCAGTCCAGTGCTTTAATCACTGTGCCACCAGAGCTCCTTCCATAAAGATTACAGTCTAGAAAAAAGTCTATGGGGGCATTTCCGCTCAGTCGCATGATGTCAATGTGAGTCAAAACTGACTTGAGGACAACTAAGAGCACCATCTAAGAGCTCATTTTGCTCCAAACGAAGTCTGTGTGTACCTCACAGCACCACACCTTGGGTTGGAAGGGCCAGAAGCCTGGAGAACTAAGAAGAGGAAAAGGGAAGGTAGGAATGAACCTTGGGGGTGGGGGTGGTTTCCCCTCCCCTTTTATCGTGTTCACTGGTTTCCCTCCTATTGATGGAAGTCTGGAATTCGTTCTTCAGTCTGACAGTGTCCTAATGACAGGATATGGTTTGAGATCAAATAACCCACCAAGGCAAGAGCTCTGTTTCACCTCAGCCACTCAGCAGTTTGCTTTTATCTGCCTATTTGTCTCATGATAACTTTCAAAGGAGCTGACTTATTCTGATCAACGGTGAGGCATGACTAAAGGGTTTCAAGATACACTGTAAGCTCAATTTGTGGTTCTGCCAGCCATGCTGAAACAAAACAGTAGCCAGGAAAAGTTTCTAAATGGGCATATCTACTGTAATCTTTAGCAGACTCCAACGAAGTTCATACATGAGTAGTGATCACAGATCTGCGTGATTACAAGGAGGGACTTACAGATCACGAATGTGGGGTGAGGGGAGGGACTGAGATTCTTTGTATAAGATGACATTTCACAGCCTTTTTAGAGGCAACTGTTACCTCAGCCTGAACCAGGGGGGATTTAAAGTCTTAATAAAGGGCTAGTGGTGGAGGGCGGG
>NW_006408536.1:18221036-18222669 GCF_000296735.1 Chrysochloris asiatica
GCTGCATTTCTTTGGCTATTCCATGTGATTGATTCATGAGTGAACCAGTTCAATAGATTGAGAATCCAACCCAGTAGGAACAAGCAAAGCTCTGTTGTTAACTCAGGATCTTTGAGAAACAAGTCACAAAACCCACAGCCATTGAGTTGACTCCAAGTCATAGCGACCCTTTAGGACCAAGTAGAACTGCTCCTTAGGGTTTCTAACACTGTAAAAGTTGACAGGACAGAGAGCCTCATCTTTTTCCTGCGGAGTCACTGGTGGCTTTGCACAGCCAACCTTGTGATTAACAGCCTCAGGCTTAACCCAATAAGGTACCGGGGTTCCTTAACACACCACAGGAGAGCCGGGAACACCACCTTCTGAGTGGATAGACGTAGATGGAGGCTATGTCAACAAACAATAGCTTCACATCTTGCTATTTTTGTTGAATAAAGTTTCTATGACATAAAACAGAAACCTTTATTTGCTTAACAAAAAAATCTGCCGCCCACCACGCCCCTCCTTCCTATCTTCGTCGGGAAGCTACACTGAAGCCCGTCCACCACAGGTGACCTTGCTGGTATTTAAAACCCTGGTGTCCTGACTTCTTTTATTAAACAATAGCAAGGATTCCTATAAAATCATGTTGTTGTTACTGTGTGTTGCCCAATGGGTTCCAACTCATAGTGACCTTGTGTAGGGTTTCTGAGAGCAGCTGGTAGATTTGAACTACCTACCAGTCCAGTGCTCATCCTACAGTGCCACACCAGGGCTCATAAATCATAGAAACCTTTATTAAACAATAAAAGTTTCTATGATTTTATAGCAATACTTTTTTTTTTTTACTTAGCCTGGTATTTTCTGCCACCACTCAAACTGTCAGTTTGTCGTACTGTGGTGGCTTGTGTGTTGCTGTGATTCTGGAAGCTATGCCACCAGTATTTTAAATACCAGCAGGGTCACCCATGGTGGACAGCTTTCAGCAAAGCTTCCAGACGAAGACAAATTAGGAAGAACAAGAAACAAACCAATCCTGAAGGGTAAGTCGCTGAAAACCTTCTGACTAGCAGTGGAATATTATCTGATATAGTGCCGGAAGGTGAGTCCCTCGGGTCACATGACACTCAAAAAATGACTAAGAAAGAACTGTTTCCTCAAAGTCGAGTTGACAATGTTGATATAGGTGGAGTAAAGCTTTCAGGACCTTCATGGGCTGATGGTGCACAACTCAAAATGAGGAGAAACAGCTGCAAACATCTATTCATAATTAGAACATGGAAGGTACAAAGTATGAATCTAGGAAAATTGCAAGTTGTTAAAATGGAAAATGGAATGCATAAAGATCAATATCCTAGAAATTAGGGAGCTGAAATGGGCAGGTATTGGTCTATCTTGAGTACAATGCTGTTCGTGATAGGATCGTATCCACAAGCAAGACCAGTTAACACCACTAAAATTCAAATTTATGCACCAATCAATAAAGCCAGTGATGATGAAATTGAAAAATTCTACCAGCTTCTTTGGTCTGAAATTGATAATTACGGGTATTTGGAATGGGCAAGTTGGAAGCAAAGAAGAAGAATCAGTACTTGGAAAATATGACCCTAATTACCTGTGCTTTATTGACTACGCGAAGGCTTTCGATTGTGTG
>NW_006408536.1:18224195-18228812 GCF_000296735.1 Chrysochloris asiatica
ATGCATTAGACACTAATGACTGAAGACCAGAAGCTTTGCGAGATGACATAAAGAATATCATATGGGAAGAAAGCAAAAGGTCATTAAAGAGACAAGAAAGAAAGAAAAGACCAAAATTGATATCGGAAGAGACTCTGAAACTTTCTCTTGAATGTAGAGAAGCTAAAGCACTAGAAGAAATTATGAATTGAAAGAGCTGGACAGAAATTTTCAAAGGGCAGCTCGAGAAAACAAAGTATCATAATGAAATATGCAAAGACCTGGACTTAGAAAACCAAAAGGGAAGAAGAGCATGCTTATCATTTCTGAAACTGAAAGGATTGAAGAAAAAAATGAAAGCCTCAGGTTGTAATATTGACGGATTCTGTGGGAGTCCTGGTGTAATACTGTAGAATAAGCACTGGTCTTAAAGGTTGGAGGTTCAAACCCACCAGTTGCTCCTTGGAATCCCTATGCAGGGTCGCAATGAGTCAGGACTGACTCAAGGGCACTTAACAACAGCAACAACCTGGGCAAAATAATGAATGACACAGGATTTATCAAAACAAGATGAAAGGAATACATAGTCACTGTATCAAAAAGAACTGGTTCAATCATTTCAAGAAGTAGCATATACAGGGGATTGTGATCATTGCAATGATACGATAGGATGAATGGAAAGCTAATGTGCACCCATGTAAACTAACACATAATTCACAATAAAAACTTTAAAAAAAAAAAAAAAGTAGCATATGAACAAGAACTGATGCTATTGAAGAAAGAAGTCCAAGCGAAACTGAAAGCATTAGCAGGAAAGAAACAAAAACAAAAAAGGTGCCGGAGCTGATGGAATACCAATTAAAATGTTCCAAAAAACTGATGTAGTGCTGGAGGCGATCACTTGTCTATATATGGAAGACCTGGCCAAACAATTGGAAGCGATCCATATTTGTGCCCATTGCAAAGGCAGGTGACCCAATGGAATGTGGAACTCATCAAACAATGTCATTAATATTACAGGCA
Organism: Chrysochloris asiatica; assembly: GCF_000296735.1. Lineage (NCBI taxonomy): Eukaryota > Metazoa > Chordata > Mammalia > Afrosoricida > Chrysochloridae > Chrysochloris > Chrysochloris asiatica. The sequence continues at coordinate 18,225,198 of NW_006408536.1, forward strand.
AGTAAAATTTTGCTAAGATAACAAAACAAAAAAACACTATTGTAGCAATGCATCAATAAGGAGCTACCATAAATTCAAGTCGGATTCAGCAGAGGACGTGGAATGAGGGAGATCAGATGGATGTTAGCTAAAAGCAGAAAATACTAGAAAAATGTTCACTTGTGATTTATTGACTATGCAAAGGCATTTGACTGTGTGGATCGTAACAAAGTATGGATAACATTGTGAAGAATGGGAATTCCAAAACACTTGATTGTACTCATATGGAACCTATAAACAAAGAGGCCGTTGTTAGAACATAACAAGAGGATGCTGAATGGTTTAAACTCAGGAAAGATGTGCATCAGAGATGTATGTTTACATCACACTTAGTCAATCTGTATGATGAGCAAATAGTCCGAGAAGCTAGATTATATGAAGAAGAAGGTGGTATCAGGACTGGAAGAAGACTCATTAATAACCTGTGATTTGAAGATACCAGAACCTTGCTTCCTGGGAGTTAAGAGGACTTGGAATACTTACTGATGAAGACTAGAGAATACAGTTTTAAGTATGGGTTGCACCTCAATGTAAAGAAAATAAAAAAAAAATTCACAACTTGACCAAGAAATAACATCATGATAAATAGAGAAAAGACTGCAGTTGTCAAAGACTTCATTTTACTTGGATCCACAGTCAACACAATTCACACTCCGGGATGTAGAGTCAAGAAATCAAAGAACATATTGCATTGGTCAAATCTGCTGCAAAAGGCCTCTTTAAAAATGTTAAAAATCAAAGATGTCAGTGTGAAGACTAAGGTGTACCTGACCCAAGCCATGGCATTTTCAATTGCCTCATATGTATGTGAAAGGCGGATAAAGAATAAGGAAGACCACAGAAGAATCAATACATTTGAATTATGGTGTTGGAGAAGAAAATTGAAAGTACCATGGCTTGCCAGAAGAACAGATAAATCTGTCTTGGAAAAAGTACAACCAGAGTGCTCTTTAGAAGCACACTTTGGACATGTGGTCAGGAGGTACCAGTCCCCTGGAGAAGGACATCATTCTTGTTAAAGTGGAGGGTCAGTGAAAAAGAGGAAGAGCCAATGAGATGGATTGACACAATGCCAGCAACAATAGGCTCAGATAGAGCAACAGTTGTGAGGATGGCGTAGGACTGGACAGTGTGCTGTTCTGTTGCGCAACGTGTAAGTTCGAGTCAGACCTGACTCGACGGCACCTAACAACAACAGTCTAGTCCAATTTAAGTGTCTTTTTTTTTCCTCCCTCCTTTCTGGCAACAAAGTGTGCACTTAGACATTTTTGTTAATTGTGTTGTTTTGTTTCATCTTCTATTGATGAGTCCTGGGTACCTGATCACATCACTCAGATCTGATGTGAAGAATTGTTTTGATAATACTCCTATGATTCATTTTATTTCATATTTGTTCTTTTTTTCTTGCCCTAGTCTTATAGACTTGTAATATATAATTCAATTAAAAGCAATGGACTTCCTTTGACGTATAGCTCAAGAAACTCCAGTCACCATGGAACTTCAATCATTTTCAAGAGAAGCAAAAGAAACACCTTCATATCCAACTGTAGGGCTAGAATAACATGCTGGTGGATTTCCAACTACCTTCTGGAGGTCTCAGAAGCACCTCAAAAGTCTCCTGTCCAGTGCTGAGCATATCATTTCCATCCACTCAATATATTGAGATGAAAATGCATCTGAGCTAAGAATGTCCACTTCCACCACACCTACCAAGCTGAGACCCACAGAATCAGTCTCAATGCCTCCCGTCTTTCAAATCCAGCAACCAACTGTTGGGGATTCCATCCTGAAATGGCTCTTAAGTCTTTCTTCTAATGCCTTAGGTACAGCCATAGTCTAGTGGTCTCAACTCTCATGTGAACTGTTGCCTCCTCTGGTCCGTTTCTCCCCACTGGCCACTTTGTCATGGGGCTGCAAATGGCATCTTCCTCCAAATCAAGTTCCACTGTTACTTTCATTCTATAACAAACGTTACTACTTCCCATACCTTACAGAATTAAGTCTATTTCTGGCACTGCAACTGAAGCACTTCAGAAAACGACATCAATATAGATCCCCTACTACATCTCCTACTTCACTACCCACCAACCACTAAACTCTGCTCCAAACACATGGCACTTGTAAATCCTCTCTCTGGAGTTTCACATCTTGTCCCTTTATACTCACTGCCCCTTTGGCCTAGAATGTCCAAAGTCCTGATGAACTCTTACTCATTCTTCAAGGCGCAGATCAAGCATCGTTTTTGTTTTTTTAATTCAAGCTTCCCTGATATCTCCATGCCAAAGTAATGATTTCCTCATGTGGCCTCCCTCAGCTTTTTATAAACATTTTCCTTTAGGATCGGATCAAGTTTAACTGTACTGTTTGCATACCTGTCTTCTTTACTATTGAACTCAATTTGGTATGAAATAAATCAGTGATGCGTTATCTTAGTGTTTTTTCCCTGAAATCATTTTATTTCTTGGGGGCTTGACACAGCCACTATATCCAAGGGTGATAGTCAAGATATTTAACAACTGTCGGGACTGGGCACTGACCAATCAAATGGATTTCTAGCTGCACTGATGCTGCCAACTCAAGCCCAACCTTGGCTATATTCCAATAGTCAGGATTTCAGTGAAGGAGGTTCCATATCTGATTCAGTCTTTAACATTTACTCAGGTTTCAAGATGATTAGGTCATCTAGGGCCTAAGGCTGTGGTACTGTTAGATAAATCCTTTAGGATCCAAGAAATTGTCCTGAGTGTAGACAGCAAGTTGCTTTTTTTTTTTTTTTTTTTAAGTTTCTATCATAATTACTTTTAGAAACACTGGAGCCAAGAAGGTGAACAGTAGCTAATTGTGAGATTGCTTAGTAGTGACAAAAGCTTGGACACACACACACAAACTTATGTAGAAAAAAAAGAGAGAGAGAAGTCTTTTCATTGTCTCTGCAATTCCAGTAGAGCCACACAAAGCTAGCTTTCATTTCTGGCTCTTTCTCTCTGGGAAGCCAGGTCAGAGAGTAAAAGATATCTTAATGTTCTCTTTCAAGGTTGGATGAGATTCAGAAACAAAGAGTGGTAAGATATGACAATATCAGCCTTTCTTTTACTCCCCTCTTGCCTTTTTCTCTTACCTTCTACTTGCCTAGTTTAAAAACAATTTTTAAGCATCTCCCGTTTTATTGAGCTATGTGAAAAGGTATTCAAAGTAAGTAGCAGTGGGAAGAAATCAACTCTGAAGACTAAGACTGGAGTTGGGGTTTCGCGAGCTTGTTTGTGAATTTAAGTTTTAATCCAACAATGTGCATTTGAAGCTGTATCTCTGGCCATTTAGTCAACGTTATCTTTGTGAAATTTTGGAACTTATGTAGTTAGAATAACATGGCCCAGGTTGGGAAGTGTAGTGCTTAGGATAGAAACGTTCTAGGCAGCACTGTCCGCTACAGAAGCCACTGCCAGATTTGGTGATGCTATTACAACTTTAATACATTCAAGTGAATTGAAATTTAAGATTCAGTTCCTTAGTGGACATTAGTCACATTGAAAGCTTCAATGGACAGTCCGGATAGAGAGCATTTTCATTATCGTAAAA
>NW_006408536.1:18228912-18250834 GCF_000296735.1 Chrysochloris asiatica
GGACGGGGACGGAGCAGTAGGCAGAGTCATTCTGGGAACCAGAAAACTCTGTACCATCTAGCCTTTCTCCTCTTCTCTACTTATTTTCTTCATCTTTGTGGACAGGAGAATATGACCAGAATATATATTAGAAGGGAATCTCTCTAAAGGCCAGGACTTGGGGACTTAGGTCACTGTTGTATGCTGCAGACACGACAGTACCTATGAGTAGGTACTTAGTAGGCATTTGTTGGTTGAACGAGCCCAGTGAGGTGGAGTATCTTAGCTTTCCAAAACTTCCTGTTTAGTTGGTGGGAAGCTGCTGTCTGAATCCCCATACACCAGGGACCACAAAGAACACACTCAGACAGTCTCACTCCGCAACACCTTGTAATGAAATGAAATCCTGCTTTTGCTCTGGCATTCCCAGGGGCAACTCACCATAGCAGTAAAAAACATAGGTTCTGGAACCAGACTCCCTAGGTGTGAACCCTGGATCTTTCACTTCCTAACTGCATCACCTTGGGCTAGTCATTTGACTTTTCTGTGCCTCAGTTGCCTGTCTGCAAAATGAAGCGATGTGGTGTTGTAGGATAAACATTGGACTGCGGACCACAAGGTCAGTGGTTCAAAACCACCAGCTGCTCCTTGGAAACCCTATACTAGGTTGCTAAGAATGGAACTGACTCGATGGCACCTAACAACAACAACCTACCTCACAAAGTTGTTGTTTACATGTTACTACACATAGCACATTTGGAACAGTACATGGCTCAAAGTAAATGCTCAATAAATGTTGACTATTGAACATTTCCTGTGAAGCCCATTGTGTGAAACTAGGTGTCTCAGTGTGAGTTACTGCCAGTGAACCCACAGGTAGCTGCAGAGTTGAATCCAATGAAATAGTGAATATTTGCTCCAGTTATTGGAACCACATATGCTAGGAAGTTTCTGTGCGTGCAATTTATTTGAGAGCTTGAAAAACAGTATGATCCACCCCATAAATACCAGTACCAATTGCCATGAAGTCTCTTCTGACTTATGGCAACCTCTTGGGTAGCAGAGTAGATAGAACTGTATGTACTCCAGACGGTTTTCAATGACTGATTTTTCAGAAGGCCTGTCTTCCCAGTCACCTCCAGGTGGACTCGAACCTCTTTTGTTTTGGTTAGCTATTTACACCACCCGGACACTCCACTCCATAAGAAGAAACTCAAAACTTTTAGAAAAACTGGGAGTGAATTTCCCTTCTGGACCACCAACTAATCACTTTTGTTAAAGGAAGACAAATCAAAGAAGTGATTTTCAATGGAAACGGGCTCTGAATATCTTCCAAAGACAGAGAGAGACTTGCTGGGAACTGAAATTGGAAGGATCAGACCATCAGGGGCTCTGAAAGGTGAAAGGAAGGCCACGTGATATCAGTCCTAGTGAGGGTGGAGAGGATATCCTCCTCTTGGGACTCAAGTGCTCACCAGGGGCCTCCTGTGCTCCACCCAAGGCAGAGGTCATCATTGAGGCCACCATGGGTCAGAGTCTCCTCAGAAGGATACAGGGTCAGGAGCTGCTGCTGGCTAGCAGGGCAGCTTCAGGCCTCCCTTTTCTGTGTGGAGGAGAGTCCACACACCAGCCAGGGGTCATTGCTTGTCCCTCAAGTGACAGCACCAGAGGGTGCAGAGCCCATCTTGGCTAACACTTATTCCAAGCAACTGTAGTTTCCAGGTGCCAGTAACAAGTTCTGCACTCAGGAAAGCCCGAAGCTATGGCTCCCCACCAGGTATTTAGAGTTCATTTACAATCCTGCTACACCAGAGGCAATTTCACAATTGGGTCATTTTTTACTGTAAGCAAGATTGCCTGGTAACACAGCTAACATTCCACCTTCACTGGGTTTCCAGGGCAACAGAGCTGGAAAGTTAACACAAGGACAGATTTCCACAGAGAAGGGGAAAGGGTTATGTTAACCCTTTACCTAGAGCAACACACTTTCCCCCCTTTACCTAGAGCAACACACTTTCCCCCTTTTGCCTAGAGCAACACACTTTCCCCCTTTTGCCTAGAGCAACACACTTTCCCATGGAGGGGAGTTGGGCTACCAGTTTCTGTTAATTGGACATAGTCATGGGATGGGATACAGGGGAGCTGAACCCCAATCTAGGCCTGAGGACAAAGAGCAGCCACTGGAAACTCTATGCAGAATGGCGTATCTTTGGTAAGGAATGATGAGGCTTGGGTTGAGGACTAATGCTATGAGAGAAAGACCAGGGGCAAGAAATCTTTAGAAAAAAAAAAAAACGAGTTGTCATAGTTTCGATTCCGACTCATGCAGACCCCATGTGTTGCAGTGACAAGCTAAACTCTATACGGTTTTCCAGGCGGTGACCTTTTAGAGGCACATTGCCAGTCTTTCTTTCAAGGCTTCTGGGTGAATTCAAAGCACCAACCTTTCAGTTTTCTGTCCAGCACATAATCGTTTGTACCACCCAGGATTTCGGACTTCTATACGAAGGGGGCCAAGGCGTGAAAGCTGAGTAAACACGAAAGCCAAGGAAAAAGAAAGGACTCGAAGTTAACCAAGCTACCGGCTGACCTGTGGATAAGGATCTTAGGACTTGCTGGTTACCTAGTTTCCTGGTTTCACATTTCCATGGAAGAAGCATTTCCCTAATCTCTATGACAGCACGCTCATCAGTTTTGTTCCAGTAAGACACTTATATCTGATGGTGCAGACAAGTACAGTTCTTGGGAGGCAAGCTGTTTTCTCCCTCAAGAAAGCAAGCAAGTATGAAGTTAGCTGTAGCCTTAAGTACACACAAACACACACTTAAAAGTTGTTGCTGTGGAACATTGTGTCGGTTCCAGTTCATAGCAGCCCTGTATAGGATTTCCAAGAGTGACGGGTGGATTTGAACTGCTGACCTTGTGGTTAACAGTCCAGTGCTTATCCTACAGTGCCACACCAGGGCTCATATTTAAAAGTAAATCATTCCAAATGCCAGTCACTGATAACCAAGTTTACAACTGACACACTTATACATCAGGATCCGCATCCGAGAATGGAATTATCTATCAGCCTAAGAGCATGGAAGAATGGTCCTAATAGTGTCCTTCTGAAAACCCGCCTCTGAATGTAATAACATGCCTTCATCTTTCTTAAATCAAACTTCATGTGGTCACCAATATTAGAAGCTCCTTGCCCCAACCATTGGTATTTATTGGGGTCAGGTGAGCCAGCTTGAGTACTGAGCTGAACATTTATCTATTGAGAGGCCCAACCCTCAGGATCCGTTTTATAGCCTCATATGACGCTGGGTCAAAGGATAATCAGAATCCACTGGTGCTTGACTCAAACTTAGAGACATCATTCCCTCATTCATTCATTAACCCAACAATCAAGTATCTAACACCTCTACTGGATGCCGATGAGGGAGACACAATCCCTGGCCTCAAGGAGGTCAAGACCTGGATTATCCAGATAGGTGGTCACCCTCTGTCCCCAACTCCTTCCCCCCTTCTCCCATTGTGTAATGCAGTATTAGAAATTCTTTACACCTAAGTCTTTAGCTGCCTGCTCTGCTAAAGCATTACTCTAAAACAGCACGTCCTAAAATGTAATTCATGCCCAGGTCCCAAATGTATACTTTGATAGGTTCTACAATAAAGAAACCTGTTTTGTTTGTTCTTTTTAACTCATCCAATTTCCCCAAACTTTTTCATATATGGGTATGACTTATTAATATCCTGAGGATTAGACATAGTTTGGGAAACACTTTGTTAAAACAATGAACTTGTTTCCCATTTGACATAAATAATTCCTATCTGGAGATGTATTCATTAATATATAGACATTAATATACAAATAAGCATTTGCTTATGAAGAGCAAAGACTACAGCCTTCATAATAGATTATACCTCAACATAAAGAAACAAAAATTCTCATAACTGGACCAATCAGCAACATCCTGATAAATGGAGAAGGGATTGAATGCCTATGGAATCAACAGTTAAGAAACTAAATGATGCAGTGGGCAAATATTTTCCAAAAGATTTTTTTAAAGATGTCACTTTGAGGACTAAGGCATGTGCCTAACTCAAGCCATCGTATTTTCAATTGCTTCATTTGCTGATCAATGAATAAGGAAGACCAAAAAAGAATTGATACCTTTGTCTTATGGTATTAGCAAAGAATATTAAATAAATTAGGGGCTTCAAAAGTTTGTGGAAAAATGTAATTAAAAAACAATGGAATTTTTCAACTTTTTTTTTTTTAAACTTTAAATGCATTTATCTTTAGACAACCTACATGACAGATTTTTTTCCCCTTAAAACAAAAAAAAAGCTTCTGCTTCCAAATAAATAAAGATCTCAAGATGCTATCCGTCCCATTTTGTCCAAGCCTGGTGTTGTGTGGATAAAGAGCAGTAGCCAGTTCAGGTCCACATAATTGCCAAATTTTCCATTTCTAAACCATCCTTAAGGAACTCTGGTAGCGTAGTGGCTGCTAACCTCAAGGTCAGCAGTTCGAAACTACCAGCTGTTCCGCGGGAGAAAGATGAGGCTTTCTGCTCCCGTCAAGATTTACGGCCTCGGAAACCCTATATAGGGTCTCTATGAGTCGGAACCGACTCCACGGCACATAACCACCACCACGAAACCATCCTTAAAGAAAAACATATATGGGGTTGCACCATCTTCACGATAGATGAGCAGAGCAACCATCCCATCTGGATTCCTGTTTTCACCAGTAAAGAACTGGTAGTTTTTTTGAAATTAGCCAGGGTGTGCTTGATTTGCTCGGCAGCCCCTGACATAAAGGGTTTTACTCTCTCTGTTCTTCAAGTTTGCCTTTGATTGATTTCATGTAATCTTTGCTGTACTTCATGTAGGCTTCTTTTGTGAAGCTGGTTTCCTGCAGGTGATGGTTCATGAGAAAGTCAACACCTGTGATTACTGAGCTTTCAGTTCCTTCACAGTCGATGTCTTCAGTGGAGGCGTTTGTTGCCCGCAATGAGCGAGTCCTTGATGTTACCCTCTGGACCCTCTATCATCCCCTCCTCTTCCGGGCACAGGCCGGCCGCAATCTCCCAGGTCTTGTAAATGTCAGAGAACATCTCATTGTTGCTGATGAGGTCTGGGTATATAATCATGATGGCGGCTGCTGGGACAACAGCGGCACTACTTTAACAGAAGCTGGGAGCATGAGCCAAGAGCAGGCGCCAGGAGCTCTGGGCTCTCCCTGTGCAATTGAAGCTGCCGGGTGTGTGTGTGTGTGTGTGCGCGCGCACGCGGGTGGATAAAGCATCCACAAACTTTTTGAAGCCCCCACATATCATGGACTGCTAGAAGAATGAACACATTATTTGTCTTGGAAGAAGTACAGTCAGAATGCTCCTTAGAAGCAAGGAAGGACAAGTCTCTGGAGAAGGACATCAGGCTTGGTAAATTTGTAGCCTTCAAGGAATCTGCAGCCTATTTTGACCAGGACTTTAACCGGCTCGATCCAGTTCTACCCTTGCTGACAATTTGCATTTCCACCTCAGAAGAAGGCATCAGAATCTACATTAAGAGCAGAGAGACTTGAATGACTTAGCCTTGGAAACAGAGTTAGAATAGTGTTGAGCCATGTCATGGAAACATCTCTTAGCACTTATAACTATATTTTCTTATGTTCTTTATTTGAACCATTAATAATGGGAATGACGGAATAAATGCCTAACTGTATAGTAGGTTTGGCAGGCATTCATGAGAAGCTGTGGACTCTGGAAAGGGGAAAAAAAGAAGAACGCAAATTCCTTTTGTTCTATTTTCCAAGTTCTGAAATTTCTTGGAGAGAATTTTGAAATGGTTACAAGTATCAATTCAGTGTCCCCAAGTGAAACAAGCATGTTTTGTCTGAGACTTTTCTAGCACTTGGTCGACATATTTCTTGAATCCTGCCCTTCATAAAAAAGGAACGTCGTTTATCTAGATTGAAACTTCTAAACCTGGAATCGCTGTTGCTAAATTCTTCAGAAAGGAAGTGCAAGTGTATATGGCAAATGTGTACAAAGATGAAAATGGGAAGTTTAATAGGTTTACCATAAGTTAACAGTAGCCAGGCTGTTGCCAAGTACCCTTAGTTCTACTTCCCACCCCACACACCAAAAGAAATAGAAGAAGAAAACACTTAAAGAACTGAAAAGAATTTTCTTCAGGTCTTTGAACTTAGAAAAAGAAAGGTCAAAGTCGACTGGATTAGCAAAGCAGCGGGGAACCTTTTTGGTCACCTATACTAGTTCGTTCCCTATTGCTTTCCACACCCGTGTATTTATTCTTCAAACTGCAGCAAACACATTACCTGTCCCGATTGGTGTCTCCCTGGCACCTTCCATAGCTAACTATCCCAGTGCAGTGGGACATCTCCAGTTGACCTGTCTCTCATTTTCTTCCTCAGAAGCCTGGCCTGCCAAGTTTCTGAGGCATGATGGGAGGCATTATCAGTTGTGACAGAAGACCAGAGGCCCATATGGAAGGAGGTAGTGGCTCTCTACCCCTTTCCTGTCTAACCTGTTTTCATAGAGTATCCCTTAGTGCACCAAGGCATACCTTAAGCATCTTGCACACTGCACACATGCATGCTCCTACCCACATGGGTGTGTTTCCTGAGTCCTTAGCTCTGATCTCGCCAGTGCCCTTGACATCACTGCTTGTCTTAACACGTCCTCACTGAGGTCTGACTTTGGATGGCTAGTCTCAGGACTCCTAGCTTGCATTTCGCTACAAGAATCAACAGTGTTTTGTGCTCCAGTCAGTAGCTCTAAGTTCCCTCCGCCCCTCCCCCAACACACAAACACCAGGAAGGTCAGTGGTTCTGGTCTGGTTCCTTCCTGGTTCTCCCTCACACCTCCCATCTACACTCTACAGGTTAAAGACCCATTTCTAAGAGGGCAGCATGGACAATGACTCTCTTGGTTAAATAACAGCAGTTGGGAACTTGATCTGAGTTTTTAAAAAGCTGTGCGACTTTAGATAGTGACAGCACCTCTAAGTTTAAAAATTAAAAACAAAAAAACAAAAACCTTTCATCTGGTTGCTCTTTTCTCAGAATACTGACGGGAGAGGTCGGATGAAGCAAGCAGCAATTGACAAACAAGTAGTGTGTTTCTCCCCCGCCTGAAATGTTTCTGTAAGGTATCATTTGGGGGGCTGTGCTTTTTAACCCACTTAAAAAAAATCTACATGAGACTGTTAGTACCCGAGCCAATCGGAATGCATTGTTCAAGCAAGCTTTTTTAAGACACCAAAGAAACATCTTTTAAAACTCCAGACATAATGTTCTCCTTCCTCATCCAATAATTATGTTCTTTATTGTTGTTGGTTTTTGTTTTTTGTTTTTTTTTAGGACAATGGGTCCCTTCCCTCAGCAAATCCATTTGTCTTGATTTAATATGCATAAGCTGACTATGGTAAACAATTCTGCCATGTTCAGGGTCTTTTAGTCTTCCCCTTCTTTTATTCTTTATTTTTATAGGGAGGTGGTTCAGTACCTTCCATATAGACCTGGGTTTGGGTCCCAGTTAATGTACCTCATGTGTTGAACAGATAAAAGATCAAAGTTGCCCAAGATAAAATTTGGCTTGGATCCACAACCAATGACCATGGAAGCAGCAGTCAAGGAATTAAACAATGACATTTACACAGGCAAATCTGCTACACAAGACTTCTTTAAACCGTTACAGAGCAAAGATGGCAGATGAGGATTAAGCTACACCTGATCCAAGTTGTGGTACTTTTAATTGCCTCATATGCATATGGAAATTGGACAATCAGTAAAGAAGATCTGAGAAGAATCAATGCCTTTGAATTATGATGTTAGTTAAGAATATTGAAAGTACCATGGACTGCCAGAAGAACAAACAAATCTGCCTTGAAACAAGTACAGAATACTCCTTAGAGGTGAGGAAGGTGACATTTCGATTCTTGTACTTTGGACCTGTGATCAGGAGGGACCAGTCCCTGGAGAAGGATAGTTTGGTAAGGTGGAGCTTCAGTACAAAAGAGGAAGACCCTTAACGAGATGCATTGACACAGTGGCTACAACAATGGGCGCAAACATCACAATTGTGAGGAAGGTGCAGGACTGGGTAGTGTCGCATTCTGTCATACATGGAGTCGCTATGAGTCAGAATTGACTTGACAGCACCGACCAACAAGATGCAGCAACTTGAAGTGAATTTAATTCCATCTCCTCCCTCCTCTCCAGGACCTGCCACCACCATCCCTTCCCTGCAGTGGTACCCCTGCCCCCATGGTTTCACCACTTGCTAATTCTTTACAATATGAGCACCCACAATAGTTTCCAGGGGTCTCCCCACAATTCCTCAGTGACCTACTTTCCCCTAGTTTCTTTGCATTTCTCTGCACCCCAGGAAACAGTCTGACAAATGGCTTGTTTTAGACTCTCTTCATATTTGTTCCTGGAAGGTTTCATATGTATTATTATATCACTGGCACCTGGGTCTTGGGGGCCATCATTCCAGACAGCAGCGCTAGAGTGAAATAGCTTGCAAGTTCTCATTCATATTCTCATTTAGTTTTTTTCTCTCTCCTCCTTCCTTCCTCTCTCACTTTCTGTCACTTCTGTTTCTCCCTCTTTCTCCCTTCCTCTCTCCATCCCTCCATCCGCCTCCCTCCCTCCCTTTCTCCTCCCCACCCACTCAATACACTCTCTCTAAATTCCACTTCTCCATGAATAGAGCCAGACAATATCAGACAGCTGAGATCTACTGGAAACTACTAAAAAGAATTGTCTTTTGTTAGTAAAGTCAGGAATTTGTAGAGTTTCCTGCAGGGATTCAGAGGTCTGGAGCGCAGTGCTTTTTTTAGACCATGAAGGGCTATTTCAATAAACATGCCTCTAAATTGATGGTGTCGTCTTGAATTAATGTGCATTGTCTCTTGTCCCATTTTGTTCTGGCTGCTGCTTTTCTGGAATTTGCTATTGGAATAATTTACACACTGATCTCTTCCTGCTGTCCTCCACACCCTCTCTGACATTAAAGTTCCTTTGGGATCCCCAAGGGGGCCACAGAACTCCAACAAGCTCTCCCTGTCTCTGCTTTGTTGCTCCCTGGGGATTAGTTGCATGGGTTATGTTTTCTAGTGCAACTTTGTTTCATTTAAGGTCCTGGGAAACCTAACTCATCTGGTGTTGTTGACAGGTTGCCTTTCTGTCCATGTGCCTTTGTTTCATGAAAATAAGAGCAGTGGGAAATACAGCAGCATCGTAGTATTAGGGAGTCCCTGGAGGTGCCTTGGAAGAAACTATCAGCCAACTCTGTAGCGCAGTTCTACTCTAACACACATGGGGGGCATCATGAGTCAAAGCTGACTTGACAGCAACTGATTTAACTCAGAAAACAATATGCAAAATGATTTTAAAATATTACAGGTAGTATTTATTTGGCTTGGTTTCCTATATCTAGAGCAAAGAGCATTTTAGAACCAACTGAAGTTTCTTGTTCAAAAGGCATATTTTTGGTCTCCATCCCCAAAGGTTTTGATTCTTGAAGTGGGATGAGGTCCATGCATTGGTTATTTTAACAGGGGCCTCATGTGCTTTTGGGGAGCCATAGTTAGAGATTCACTGCCTAGAGCAATTATCCTAAAGGTCTATGTTGTTGTTAAGTACCGTGCTCGGTTCTGACTCACAGCGACCCTGCACAGGGCTTCCGAGGCTGTAAATCTTTACAGGAGCAGAAAGTCTCATCTTTCTCTCACGGAACTGCTGGTAGTTTCGAACTGCTGACCTTGCGGTTCACAGCCCGATTCATAACCACTACTCTACCAGAGCTCCTTATACCAGGTAATAATTTTACATACTTCACTGGGTGGATTTAACTTTACCAAGGACAGAATTTCATTCGAGTTACCAATGTACGTGATGCTCTTGGCTCATCCGAACAGTCTTCAATTTGACAACAATCAAAGACAGGAAAAGTGTTATTCATTACTCCAGTGTGTTTGGTGTTTAAAAAACAATCCATGAATGCTAATCTATTGATATTCATTCATTAATTATAAAACTATCCCATACCAATGGTAAGATGCAAATAATAAAGGAAACTTGGTATATGAAGGTTCTCCGGATTATTTTTCTGAAAATCTAAAACTGTCTTGGAAAGTAGTCTATTTAGAAGAAGAATACATACCACCCACAAGAACAGCTAAAATTAAAAAGACAGAAAATTCCAAGCATTGAAGAGAGTATGAAGCAACTGGAACTCTCACATGCTACTGATGGAAGTATAAATTTGTACAACCACTTTGGAAAACGGTTTGCCAGTCTTTAGTAAAGCTGAATATTTGCCTACCCTATGACTCTGCTGTTCCTTTCATAGCAACTATGTCCATGTGTTCACCCAAAAATGGATACATAGCAGCGCTATTCATATAACCCAACTTGGAAATGATCAAAATGTGCATCAATACTACAGTGGATATATTATTTGTGATATATTTGAAAAATGAAATACTGTACAGTGATGAAAACAAATAGCATTTAAACTGGACCCAACATGGACGAGTCTCAAACATAAGACAGAGAGAAAGAACACATACCATAGGATTCCAAGTATATAAAATCCAAAACCAGCTCAAACTCAAGACAGAGGTTATCCTTTGGGTGAGGTAGAATAGTAAAAGATTGTTCGAGGATTTGGGGGCTGGCCTGTGATATTCTGTGGTTTTCTTGGAGGTGCTAGTTACCTATTTCGAGTTTCAGAGGAGTGGTTGGTGGGTTTGAACCACTGACCTTGTGGTTCGTGGCCCGATTCATAACCACTACACTACCAGAGCTCCTTTGTGAGGAGCTCTTGTACACTGTAGAAAATAGATGTTTTGGTGTGGCACTGTGGGTTAATGCGCCAAACTGCAAAGCCATTTGACCTGCAAGGTTGGTGGTTCAAGCTCACCAGCTGCTCCTTGGAAACCTTATACAGGGTCGCTATGAGTCGGAACTGACTCAACGGCACTTAACAACAACTCTAAAGGAGTCTTGGGGTGGTGCTGTAAGCACTGGACTGCTAACCACAAGGTCAGTGGTTCAAACCCACCAATCACTCCTCTGAAACTTGATATAGGGTCACTATGACAAGGAACAGACTTGATGGCACTGAACAACAACAACGCTAAATGAAACTTGTTGTTAAGTGCCGTCGAGCAATCCAAAGACACCTTAATGTCGAGTGCTTAGCCTATGGTGCCACACCAGGACTACCAAAATAAAACTAAGGAGAAGTGAAAAAGAAAAAGAAAGAAAGAAAAGGAGCTGACTAATTTCCTAGGCAGAGTGCTTGATTATGAGGGAAAATATTATCTTGGCCCCTGGCCAATTAATTCTGAACTTCCAACAGTCCCCCGGGCGAGGGGCCAAAGGCTTGACAGCAAGCCACATTTGAGACTGCCAGAATCTGCCACAAAAGAGTCCGCCCCAGAGGGCCAGTGGGAATCACTGGGGAGGGAGAGCACAATCCAGTTAGGAGTCACGCCAGGCCCCACACAGGGAGGCTGGAGCCCCCTGACATACCTGCTGGGTGGGGAAGACCTGAACCCTTGCCTCTCCTCCAGCTCCCTGCCAGAACCTTCCCTGGCCACAGGTTGCTCTACAAAGGGCTGACTGGGACAGGGCTGCATTCACAGGCCAGAAAAAATAAAACAAAATAAAGCCAGCAAATTGAGCAGGAGGGTCCCACCCTCCCAGAAACGAGCCCGTGCACATTCCAGCACCTTCTCTCAGTCCATTTTGCTCTTCCTCAAACATCCCTTGTGAATGAGGAACCTGAGGAGACTTGCCTTTCAAAGCCAATCTACAGCATAGGCCACAACTGGGCACACGCAATGTGACTTGACCCCACCTGTCTTTCCCTGGTACTTTCTGACAAAGCTGGGGTCTCAATCAAAGTTGACTTCCCTATTAGCTAATCCTTTGCTTCAGTAAGTTTTTACTTACCCTCTAAATCTCATGCTTGTAAAGCAACAACAACAACAAATAAATGAGGACCATATTTATCTCTCATAACAGGTGTAAGTGAATCCACTCTATGTTAACAACACTCCTAGAGTAGCCCGCTAATTTGTACTTGGTTTCTTGTCTTTCCTCTTCATTGGCTCTTTCTCCATCTCACTTCCAAATGCTTGCTGAAGCAAAGTCCTCCCTACCCCTGCCCATTCTTTTAGGAGAAGAGCCTAAAGTTCTTGAAGTCATGTGTGGCAGAAACTGGCTAGTGGTACACCAAACCATATCCCTTTACCTCTTGGGCACCCAGAATAGACTGTATTTCCCAGCCTCCCTTGTACTTGAATGGGGCCACAGAGTTCTGGCCACAGCATGGCTAGACCCAGAAAGCCATCCATTGTTATTCTGTAGGCTTTCGCTTTGGCCTCATCTGCTGACCGACAGCAGTGGTTCAAGTGGGGGACTCTACATGAGGTAATGAGTTCATAAAATGGCAGGAATTTGGACCTTTGAATGCCTGCATGGAACACAGTCCCCCAATCCCTTAGAATGTAATGTGAGCAAGAATGAAACCTTAATTGGTGTGAAGCCCCCGAGACTTGGGGATGATCAGTATAGCAGTAAGCCTGTCCTGACCAGTGATACACCGGGCCCCGGGCTTGCCCACAGCTTTCTACAAGGCTGGACACCTCAGTCCTCTCTCTCATCATTGACCTCTCGGGCTCTCTGGAGCATGGCAAACCACGCCAGGAGTTTTAGTATCAAAGCCCCACGTCTTGGCCCTTAACCTCTGACTTTGGTTGCTGTTTCACGTTTTAAATTGGTTTCCTGCCTGTTGCTTAAAATATTCAATGTGAATGGAAAAGCTCAGAAACCGTACCCATTATTTCCTTAACCAAGTCTTCATGCCTTATATTCACGGGATCCACGTGGGTATGTTTGGGAAATTTGAATTACTCCTATTGTCTAGTGTAGACAGACAAGCAAAGGAAATTGGAATCTGCTAACTCTCTCCATGTGGGACAAGTTCCACCAAGCCATGTGACCCTGCTTCCCCATTCTGAGGAAGAGCAATTACAAGCACATTACAAAGAGAAAGCCATTTGGTCAGCATCTTGGCTGTGTCTGTGCCCTGACTAGCATCCCTAATGACAAGAAACAGGCAGTTTTGTGGTAAACAGAAGGCTGACAGAGACCTATAGAAAGAGAAATGAAGTTTGTGAGATTTGGGGCTGTCAGATTTCCACAAACAGTAGTGAGCACAACAAAACTTTTTTTGGTGGTGGTGGGAGATGGGGGTGTAGGTGATTAAATGATCTGGATACCCAGATTAGGCCTCTGAACACCCTTCCCTCGGTGGGATACCAGAGCTCTTTGAGTAACATCAATTAACTTTTCCATCATTAAAGAACCAACACAAGTCACGAGTTGACTTCGGTTAACATTCATTCCTTGGAATTAGATGAGTAGATATTTACCCACTGGCGTAGCTGTTGAGTAATTGCCCATTAAGGAAGTTTAATGTTAAGCACTTATTTCTGGGATCGAATAATTTCAAAACAACACCCTGACTAATCCGGAAGGCCTAAAGGCAAGAAAACAGCCCACAAGTCTTGACTCCTTTTGGTCTGGGCCAGAAAGGAAAGGCCCATTACTAGGAATGTCTCAAATTCAATACAAAATCAGTTTTCACTCCCTTAGCACTCAAAGCCAGCTAGATAATTGCTTTTTCATTGTTCTTCACCCAAAGAAACCTTGACCTCAGGTTAAACATTAACAGGATTTGAGAAGGAAAGTTGGAAAGGAGTTTAGCGTGAATGTGGGGAACATTTGAACTGAGAGGAGCAAATAAAGATTCATAATGGAGATGTCATGATGCTGACTATCCTACATCAAAGAAAATCACACATGATAAATAGCATGAAAGTCAAAATCCTCGTCTAAGACTCCACCAAGAATGTTCAGTTTTGACTCAGACAGAAGGAACCCCAGCAGTGTGTAGTCTGTGAAAGAGGAATCAGGAAACTCTCATGGCAAGGATCCCTGATTGGTACCCTCTCTCCTTCAAGATCAAAAGATGAACCTGCAGAGGGATTATCTCTGCCCAACAAGTCAGTTTGTATCTGGATGGGAAGGGACTGTTGGTGGTGATGTGCTGTCGGGTCCGTTCCCACTCACAGTGACCCTGTATAGAGTTTCCAAGGCTGTAAATCTTTACAGGAGCAGAAAGCCTCCTTTCTCAATTGGTACCCAATTCTGGGGTACAATTCTTGCTCCAGTGAGATCTGGCTGAAGCTCATAAGTAAGGAAGACCATACACTTGCTTACCTCTTTCTCTACTGCCCTATTCTGCTTGACTTACCCCCCTTTTTCCTGAGAGCACTCTCTCAATGAAGCAAAGAGAAGAGTCCATGTGTCCGTTTGTGCTTCTGTGTTTGAACCTGAATGAAGACAGCAGGACAGGCCAAACCTCTGACCTCTTTTCACTGGCTTCAAGGTTGCCTGAGAATTTGTTGGCGGAGGTCAAGAGGCCGTCCCTGTGGACACGTGGGAAGCAGGATCCCAGGAGTGCCCTAGGCAAAATGGAGCCGAGAGCAACCCACTCCACTCCACTCCTTCCAAACAATGGCAGTGTTTAAGACTGCCTGGCACCACTTCCCTTCCTCCACTGAGCCATGCCATCCCTGTATCTGTCAACTACACTTCAGTGTCCCTTACCAAGTGAAGATTCCACTTCTACCATTGGATTTTCTTCTGTCCACTGACCCTTGCCTCTTATAAATGTCTTTGAGCGACTTAATTACTTCTGCACTTATATACTGGTAATGGAAGGGCTTTGGTACAGGTATGCACGGTGGCTCTGTAGGATAAGCATTGGACTGTGAACCACAAGATGAGACTTTATGTTCTTGCAAAGATTTACAGCATTGGAAACCCTATACTGGGGCACTATGAGACAGAACCAACTCCACGCACTTAAGCAATAATAAAAACATGCCCACGTTGGAATCCCTGGGTGGCACAAATGACTAAGCACTGGGCTACTAACCAAAAGATTGGCAGTTTGAAGCCACCCAGAGGAGCCTCAGAAGAAAAGCCTGGCGATCTGCTTCTGAAAGGTCATAGTCATGAAAACTCTATGGAACACACGTCTTATTAGACAGCACACAGAGTTGGCATGAGTCAGAAATGACTCAGTGGCAGCTAGTTTGGGGGTTTTGTTTCTTTGGGGTATGTCTGCATCATGTGGTGTAAAGGAAAGAGCAAGGACCTACATGGTGTGTGACCTTGGAGAAAGTCCTCAAGTCTTCTGAGCATGGATTTCCTCATTTATTAATGTGTATTAATAACACCGACTTTATAGGCTTGTTGTGAGAATTACAATGGTACACTAATGTTATTAGTTGTGACTGAGTCAATCGTGACTCATGTGCTTTTCAGAGCTGTGATGTTTCAGAAGCAGATCGCAAGGTCTGTCTTCTGAGGTGCCTCTGGATGAGTTTGAACTGCCAACTTTTCGGTGACTAGTACTTGAGTGCTTAACTACTTGCGACACCCTAACTCCTAACAGTAGTCTACCTGGTTCATACTTGTTGTTGTTGTTAAGTGCTGTCAAGTCGATTCCGACCCATAGCAACCCTGTACAGGGTTTCCAAGGAGCATCTGGTGAGCTTGAACAGCCGACCTTGCAGTTCAAATGACTTTGCAGTCTGACGCATTAGCCCACATCACCACACCAGGACTCCTGGTAAATACTAGGTAATCAACATTATATATCAGATTCTTCTCCTTAGTGGGAATTGTTTAAAAAGACAACCAAATATCTACCTGGAACAAGAACGTCCACTATTCACACACAAAGACACACATGCATTGTGCCTCAGATTAGGTTCAGCCAGTCATAAACCATCCATGTATCCATCCAAAAATCACATATTCCATTTCCCTTGTGAGGTATGTATTGGGGAATAGAGGAGTAAATGAACCACAGGCATCACAAAAGAAGCTCACAGCTCGTTGCTGAGGAAAGCTACACACTTCTTCCCATGAGCACCCAGGAACACCTGGATAGAGGAGGACACAGTGGACCTGGGGCTCAGTTCTACACTGGGAAGTCCTTTCTTTCAGAAATCCTTCCTGTATGATAGATCCTCTTAACAACTGGGCAACATTTCGGAGATGATAAGGAATCTTCCATCATCATTGGTTGTTGCTGTCTCAGTCTAGAAGAAGGTCCTAAGCCATCAAGTTCCAAGAAATTGGGACTATTGGACTGATCTCCCCATATGGCTTGAGAGCTCTGATTTGGCTAGTAGGTCTTGGCTTTGGGCTCCTTAGTGAAAAATTGATGCATTGACATTTCTTGCCCAGCAGAGGGCTCCATGCATCCAGTCAGAGGCGCATTCGATCACAAGCCCAAGTCTTAAAAAAGGCCATCAGTCCTCCAGTCCCTGCAGCCTCCACCACAGGTTCTAACAAAATTCACTTATTTTCCCTATCAACCATAATTCTGGCCTCCTCCCTCTGCCTTTCCAATGGGGATCTTGGTTGATTCAAGAGGCAGCGCCAATGACTCACCCCCCTCCCCCCCCCCCCCCCCCGCCCCCCAGATGTAGGTCAGGAGGTTAGGCCTTCAGGGCTACATGCTTTGCTGGTCCCATTTTCACTAAGCCATTAAAAATATATGTTCCTTTCAGTTGAGTTGAGTTTTCTATCACACTGGTGTCTATACGTAATACCAAAAGCCAACCCCCAGCGCACTGCCATGAGCTCATTCCGACATATAGTAATCATGCCTCATAGGGACACCAAAGATGAGGAAGCAGACAGCTCCAGTCTCTCTCCTACAGAGTGTCTGATAAAGTCTGTCAACTTTTCAGTTAGCAGATGAGCACTTAACCACTGCGCCACCCAATACTCAAGAAAACTTTGCTTCATAGCTTTTATTTGGTGGTAATTTTTTCTTCTCACACACATAAAATATATATATATATAAGCTAATAGTAGAAAAATGGAAAATATCAACTTGTATACAGAAGACAATGACAACAATCCATCACTGTACCACTCAGAGAAAATCACTGATAAAATCTGGACATAGTTCCTGCTAGTCTTCCCCCCCGCCCTTGTGTGTGTATGTTTCTATGTTGTTGCTGTTGTTTTTGTTAGGTACCACTGAGTAGGTTCCAACTCATGGTGACCCTGTATAGTTATAGGGTTTCTGAGGAGTGGCTTGTGAGCTTGAACTGCCGACCTTGTGGTTCAAACTGACTTTACAGTCTAGTGTGTTAACCAGTTGCAATCAATTTATATTCTGAGTTTTGGGTGATTTTTCTTACCTGATACTTTCTCTTAATTTTACAAATATTTTCCCACAGCATTCATTACATGTGCAATTTGGACATAATTTGGAGAATTCTGAGAAACATAAGAGAAAATACAAATTCCTTGTTCCTTTAGTACCTAGAGACAATAATTTCCATATTTCTGCCTATTAACTTTCAGTCACTTTTTTAAGCAGGCTCTTTACTCACTTGAGAACAGCTGGAACCATGCTATACATAGTGCTTTATAGACTGCCTTTTACTGACTATTTATCATCAGCATTTCTTCCATATGATTAAATATATTCCAACAACATGATTGGTAATACCAGAATACATGAATTGAACTTAATTCATTTAATGAATTGTCTATTGGTAACCATTTGTGTCAATTCTCATGCTTTCGACTTCAAATAAAAACTGGGTGAGCCACTTTATACTAATTATACCCTATGTACATGCACACCACTGATTATCTACCTAACATAAATGCCTAGATTTTGAATTACTGGGTCAAAGTCTTTGATCCTTTTTATGAGGCAGATTCTAACGGCTACATTGTCTTCCAGAAATGTATTAGTCCACATTCCTATTAGCATGAGAGTCCGTACATATTTCATTATACTGGCAACCCCCCCCCCACACACACACACACAATGATTTCTAAATGATATCTGGTGAGTTTGAATTCCTTTGATTATTTGTGAAAATAAACATTTAAAATTTTGCATATTGGCCATGTGTATTTCTTCTTTGGTCAGTTACTAAGAACCTAAAATACATACCCAGCTCTGAGCTGTCTGTTTAATAACAATTATAAGGAAGTTTTTCAAGAATCCTGCAAAATACTCAAATGTCCATTGTAAAGATGAGGAAACTGAGGCATAGAGATGCCAAGCGTCTTCTCTAGGTCATCCACTACGTGAATGACTAAGTTTGGTTTTCAGTTTAGATCCACTATGAGCACACTGCCTCTCTGAGACCTTTGTTGAAAGGCATTTTTACAAAGGAGATAAGATTAAAGAACTCACCTGCTAGGCCTGTAAGAAACGCAGGGAGCCTCTGAATGTTTACTTAAACTTCGGAGGATTGGAAAGGGATGGAAGAAGAAGGGAGTGTTTCCTACAATTACAGAGACCCCAAGTGCCTGGTTTTCTAGGCGAGAATTCTGAGACCCTGAAGAGGTAACTGACTTGCTAGATATGCAGTTTTGATCAAAAGATGCGGGAGAGAGGGCAAGAAAATGAAAACTGCACACTAAGTTGACACGCTTTACTACCCCACTAGTTTTGGTACATGTTATATTTCCTGTTTGGATTTCTCACCTGGTGACTGGGCTAAAATGTCATGAACTCTAAAAAAATCTCCCACTAGTTTGCAAGGCAGAATTAAGTGTCTCTGTCTTCTGTATGTATCTACGAGGAGGTTTCAAAAAGTTCATGGAAAACTGGAATGAAAAGATAGAGAAAGTTCTCCACAACCTTTCTGAAGCCCCCTCGCATACTAGAACACTGATTGGATTGTATGACAGGCATGTCAAATTGTTCAACGAAATGCTTAATCTCTTCCATGTTGTTGTTAAATGCTGTGTAGTAGGTTCTGACTCATAGTGACCTTGTATAGGATTTCTGAGAAGTGGCTGGTGAGTTTGAATTACTGACCTTGTAGTTAGCAGTCCAGTGCTGATCCTACAACACCACACCAGGCCTCCAATCTCTTCCATAGCTGTATGCCGTGGAGTCACTTCTGACTCATAGAGACCCTGTACAGGGTTTCCAAGGCTGTAAATCTTTATGGGTGTAAATCTTTAAGGGAGCAGAGCACCTCATCTTTCTCCCGCGGAACAACTGGTACTTTCGAACTGCTGACCTTGTGGTTCACAGCCCGATTTGTAACCACTACGCTACCAGAGCTCCTTCAATAGTCTTGAGTTATTTGATGGAAGTTCTGGATTTATAGCCCTCCCACCCCCAAGCCATATCTTACATCTAGGTGTGGCCATGTGACTTGCTCTGCCAATTGAGACTATGATGCTTGGAGCAAGACAACCAACCATTTTGCTACCATGAAGCAACAAGCCAAAGGACAAAAAACCAACTTGGTTAGGATGGCAAAGCAAGTATGGGAACAGTCTGGTGTTAAAGACTTTGTTGAAGTATTAAAACAACACTGGAACCACCTACCTTCAGACATTAGGTTTTTTTAAATAATTAAATATCTTTATCATTTGCGCCTTGTAGTAAAACACATCTTTGATTACTCATCTCTTTCACTAGATTATTCATATTCAAATACATCCTTGTTATCTAAGTCATCTTTGTATCCCCCAATTCTTCAGGCCTATCACAGAGCCTATAGGGCCTGGACAAATATTCATTAAATCCAGTTCATTAACAATGTTCGATTTTGATCCAAAAGAATGCTATGACTAATACATCTTGATTTTCACTCGCCAATTCCTACAGGAACCTGTGAAGTCAAAACCACATTCTTCCAACTGTAGTTCCATGAAGCTCTCTGCCATCCACAGAGCACAAAGTAGAGTTTGCTAGGCAAGGGTTCATGTACTGCTCCTTAATTAGTCAAGTGCCCAAGAGCTGTGCGTGCGCACCACAGGACTCATTTTGACATTATTCACACAATTGTGCCATTAGCATTTTAAAAGATTTTCTAGGAGGCTGGCCCAAGTAAGTTTATCCTGAGAAAATGTCACAAAAGGGAAAGAATAATGAACCAATCATTTCTCAAGCAGATTTCCTTGATTATTGCCTCCAGCCTGAAAAGCACTGTACAGAGGACTTGCTTCAAGTTCAAGGCCAAAAACTTGATCTTTACTGGACTTCAGTCTCGGGTTGGGGTTGGGGGCTCCCAAAGGAGCAGACCCGAGGACAAAAGGAAGGAACACATTGTGCTAGGCTTCCCCACTCAGTTCAACAAGTAACTGTAGGCATTCTGTTCAACTGAACTCCAACTAATTGGACAGTTACCAGCTGGGTGGCTTATCTTTGGAAGAAGCTGAGGAAGTGTGTGAGAGGTAGCTCATTTTTATTATTAAGTGAGAAAAAAAAGTACCCTCTCATTACTGCAGGTCTATAGTTGCTGCATTAAATTACTTGATTACATTTGTATATGTAAATGTACTTGCATCTTGTAGAAAATCCAACTTCCTAAATTAGCACCGTCTTGTTGTTGTTGTTGTTAACTGCTGTGGAGTTGGTTCCAACTTATAGCAACCCTGGTAATGGTTTCGAGGAGCCATTGGTGGATTTGAACCACCGACTTTTTGGTTACCAGTCCAGTGCTGAACCTATAATGCCATCTTGGGTACTGGGAAACCCAATCTTTAGATAGCCCCTTTCTGCCCCTCACCACTCACTAATAATCAGTCAACACTAGGTAAGTCACTTAAGAAGGTAACAGAAAAAACTTGATACCATTGTAGCCCCGTCAACCTCAGAGGGCTCACAAATTAGACATTACAATCCTGTGTAAAGCCTACAACACAATGAGATTTATTGCAGAATTGCTCTATCATTTCTCTTGGTCTGTGTTAGTCTGGAAACTATGCTGAAATCTGTCCATGATGGTATTTGAAATACCAGTGGCATACCTTTCATCATCATAGTAACATGCAAGTTACCACAGTAGGAAAAATGGACTGACTAGGGAGAAAGATCTGCCAATCTACTTCCGAATATTGTTGTTAAGTGCCGTCGAGTCAATTTCGACCCATAGTGACCCTGTATGGGGTTTCCAAGGAGCAGCTGGTGATCTTGAACCACCAACCTTGCAGTTCAAACGGCTTTGCAGTCTGGCATATTAACCCACAGCGCCAATCCGCTGGATCACAGCAAAACATTATTCATTTAGGGCTGAAAGGTGAGTCCCTAGGTTGGAAGGCACTCAAAATACACAGTGGCCACAAGAGTGGACTCGAACATCCCAACAATCATGAAGATGGCGCAGGGCTAGACAACATTTTGCTTCCCTTGCACATGGGGTTGGAGCCGACTGGACAGAGATCAACAACAGCCAAAGAGCAATAGTGCGCATGCTCTCCAGCGCTGCTCCAACAGCAGTCCTGAGTGTCCTGGTGGTCAGGAAGCACTGGTTAGGGGCTGGGCTAAGGAAATCTTGGATTCTAGCTTTGCCAGGTCAGCCATCTCCGCATCTATGTCAGACCTCAGGCAGATGGCTGTGTGCTCACAGGAGGTACCCGGGGGCGTGTGACTAAAATAGGGAACCTGGGCTTATTGAAAAAACAACTGATAAGGTGATGATTCCCTCTACCTTGTCAACTCTGGGTTACCAGTCGCATATTTTCTGGGGCAGCTTGTTTTATTAAACACACTTGCAGTGGCTAGAAATGCATCGTTTTCCTAAGTAAGTGTTCCAGCAGCTCTTTCATGGGTGCTTTGGCGTGTCTTTATTTCTAAGTCTCTTGAGGGTAGTGGTTTGTCTCTTGTAGATTTCCACACACTTCTAAAGCCTGCAGTATAGACCTGGGCAGATATGCCTACAAAAAACCCTTGTTGTGAAGTGCCATCCAGTCAGTTCTGACCCATAGTGGTCTTGTATATGGTTTCTGTGGAGCAGCTGATGGGTTTGAACTGCTTACCTTGTG